>NC_089506.1:106014432-106664432 GCF_036850995.1 Saccopteryx leptura | reverse complement strand
CTGCAAGGTTCTGGGTGAGTGTGAAAAGGGCTTGTGTTGGTTTCCTGGGGTTGTTGTAAAGAAGTACAGTCAGTTCTCATTATTTGGAGGAGTTCCGGTCCTTAAATTTGGAATACTGAATTAGCAAATACGGAGCCATTGCTCTTGGGGGAAATGTAGAGCTAGGTTCCTGGGAACCTACAGTCACGTGGTCACACCTTTTCATCAATTGATAGATATCTAATCATGTTTTGTGTGTGTTTCTGTTTAAAGACCCTTTTGTTTAATATATATTATTATTCCTTAATATTGGGCTCCCTGCCAACAGCACTATAACTCATGCCTGAATGAAGTTTATCAAATGCACCTATTTTCTTTGAAAGACTTTCAAAGAAACCTTTTTATACTGAAGAATGTGGGACTTTATACTTCAGCACTATGCTTGGGGGGCATTTGAAACAGGAGAATCACAAACTAAATGTATAAGAATGTAGAAACATAGCACTAAATAGACTGCAAAAAGGTCACTTGTCTATGGTATAAGAACTGAAACAAGAACACAATGTATTGCCTTGTTTGACCTTAGCTAAATATGTGCATTGGGCAACTCAGATATTTCTCTGCTTTGTACATGTCCGTGAATGGATTTGAAATCTCTGTGAGTATTGATTTTGGACTTACAAATACATTTTAGCAAGTATGTAAATTTACAAATACAGAATCTGGAAGTAATGAGGATCGACTGAATTACAATCAATATACTACCACAGACTGGATGGCTTAAAACAACAGAAATGTATCCTTTCATAGTTCAGGGGACCAGAGGTCCACAGCTGAGGGCTTGGCAGGGCCAGGCTCCTGGGAAGGCTCTAGAACCTTTCCTCCTCCAGGCTCTGGTGTCTCAGGTGTTCCTTGGGCAGCACAACTCCAATCTCTGCTTCCATCTTTCATGGCATCTTCTCCCTGGGTATTTATGTTTGTATATCTAAATGTCCTTCTTCTTGTAATGACTCTAGTTGTATTGGATTTAGGGCCCATCCTAATCAAGTATGATCTCATTTTAACATAATTAGACCTACAAAGCCCAAGTTACCAAATAAGGCCACATTCATAGGTTCTGGGTGGTCGTGAATTTTTGAGGGACACTATTTAACCCGTTAGAGGGCTCATATGTTACCTTTTCCATTTGAGCAGCCTGAGGCTTCTTACAGACAAAAAGGATGAGTGTCACTGAGTTTCACCATCTATACCACCACCAGCGTGTCCGGCCTCGGTGTTGGCTTTGACAGGTACTGAAATACCTTTGCAGTGGATAGCCGTAATTATCTCTGGGTATCAGGAGGGGCAGCATTGAGAATCTTGTTATTCCAACCACATTCATGTTTGTTTGTAAATGGACACGGTGAGCTTTCTAAGGAGCTGAGGGCCTTTCTCCCCATCTGCTCAGGCAGGGAAACATCTCATCTGCCCGGACATTACAGTGCCATTGACAGGGTCATAATTGGGGGACCATGTCCTCCTTACAATGCACATATAATACCAGGATGATTTCTCCCATGGATGTATTAGCAAAAGATGACTTATTCTTTTAACTTGCTCCCTTCCTGGGCTCTGAGGGAAGAGGAACAGGACAAAGAGAGAATGTAGCTCTGCCTCCTTCTAGTTTGATGACCCAGAACAAGTTATTTACTCAGTAAAAGTTTTTCATTGGTCAAATGAGAATAATAAGAATAATGTTTACCCTTCAGAGTTTTTCTGAGGATTAAATGAGATAATGCATGTGAATATATCAGAGGTGGTATCTGATATAATAAGCTCTTAAAAACTTTCCTTCCTTCCTTCCCTCTGTCTTAGTTTCCTAGGGCTGCCACAACAAAGGACCCCAGACGGGGTGGTTTAAACAGCAGACATGTGCTTTCTCACAGTTGTGGACACCACATCAAGGTGGCAGCAGGGTTAATTCCTTCTGGAGGCCTGAGGGAGACGACTCTCTGTCCCCTGACTCTCCTGGCTTCTGGTGGCCGCTGGCAATCCTAGGTTATAGCAGTGCCACTGCCACCCCTGCCTCCACCTTCCCGTAACCCTCTTCTCTGTGTGTCTGCACGCACTGCCTCCACCTTCCCGTAACCCTCTTCTCTGTGTGTCTGCACGCACTGCCTCCACCTTCCCGTAACCCTCCTCTCTGTGTGTCTGCACGCACTGCCTCCACCTTCCCGTAACCCTCTTCTCTGTGTGTCTGCACGCAGCTTTCTGGGAAGGACACATCGTTGGATTTAGGGCTCACCGTAATCCACTGTGATCTATCTTCATTTAACTACTTAGAACTGCCAAGACCCCAGTTCCAAATAAGGTGACATTTGGAGGTTCCAGGTGGACTTGGATTTGGGGAAGACACTACTCAGCCTGTCCACCCTCCTGCCCTTTATCTTTCTGTCTCACCACTTCCAGGCTCATTGATAACATGCCTCTTTCAACCCCAGTTGACGTTCCTTTGCCCATTCCTCATAGGCAGTGTGGCTTTGGGTCATGGCAGACGGCATTTAGGGGTCCTTGCAGGCAGGCACTTATCAGCACCCTCCCCTGGCACCTGAGGCCCTAGGGGAGACCTGTTTGGAGCTCGGGTGAGGCTGGGAATGCACAGCTCTCATGCTGGGGCTGTGCAGCCCGGAGAGGGTTGGGCAGCGGGCAAGGCGGGTGCACGGGGCGCGCACCCTGGGCCCCGACTTCTGAAGGGCTCTGCAAGCCCCCCCAACTTTACATTTTTTTCTAATGATGCCAAGTTTGGTTTCATATGTGCAATTTTAATGTTAATAGTACATAATATTTTTTATTTATTTAAAAATATAGTTACATGTATTTTTATTTTCTCTGTCTCTCTTTCTTTTTTTAAGGGGCCCAATATTTTCTTCTGCACCTGGGGCCTCAACCAACCTTAATCCGCCTCTGACAGCTGGGGCTGTGGATTCCAGCTGCTATTTTTGTGTCTCCGAGGGCCCCGCAGAGCTGCCTGCTGTCCTCGGGGGCTCTTCCTGAGGCAGTTACAGGAGAAAGACTTTCATGCAGGAACCAGACCTCAGGGGTTAGCTCTCTACAGCCAGTGCTGCCCCCACTTCGAGACTCAGCTCAGCTCCTAAGCAGCGGCCTCTCTGCTCGAAACATCACTTTAACACTACCTGCCAGAGATCTTGTGGTTTATTTTCTTAACCATTGCTTTTTAAAACCTTTAAAATACATTATTATGATGTTAAATATGCTTTATAAGATCGAATAGGTGGACACTTGAGCCCTCAGCCACTCTAATTTGCACTCCCCCACATGTCCGAGGCCTGGACGCAGCCCCGCCGTGGCGCTCCACGGGGATGCCCTCTAGTGGGGCTGCCGGCCCTCGGTGTGCCTGAATGTCTCTGCACAGGGGGTTCTTTGGGTTCCAACAGTCTTGACATACGATGTTTCGAGTTTACGACACTCAATCTCATAAAAACTTTAAAAAATTGAGACATGACTGTTTTGGCTTTTAGCATTGTACTTATGGACTATGTTAGTGAGCTAGTTTTGTTGCATCCAGCAGAAGAATGCACAGTAAGGCGGCGCATGAGTGAGGGATTTGGCGTCCCCTAGTACGCTTACCTATGCCATTTTGGACTGTTAAAAGTACAAGTGTTCCGTTTGTGTTAGGGTAGGGTGTGTTTCGACTTACACCAAAATTCGGGTTACATCACTGTTGTAAGAACGAAATTGTGTCGTAACCCGAGGACCCCCTATAATTGCCTCCTTTCTTCTCACTATTGGGTTATCTTCCTTCCACAGAAAGAAAAATCCTCAGGTGCGAATTCTGTACTGAGAGCTGACTATTGAGACTTGACCCAGAAAGCTAGTGTTTCTATAGTTTAGAAAATAAAAGAGCACGAAAGCTTGGACTGGGTGGTGGAAAGAAGCCTGCCTTCAGTCATTTCTTAATTTTATTTCCAAGAATCCCCCGCAGCAGTAGGCTATGTGGCTACCTCACCCCATCTTAGTCTGTCTCAGCTCTGCTGGAGGGCATTGTATTGCTATTCGACTAGAACGAGCTTGAGGGGTTGAATTCTGCTCTGTTGCCAGCTATGTGACCTTGGAATTTCACTGAGAGCTGATATTCCTTTCAAAAGGGAGTAATATTTACCTCAAAGGGTCACGGAAAGGAATGAATTAAATCAGATAACAGATGTAGCAACATTCAGGTCACAGAGGTGCTCAGCAGGTGTGAACTGAATGGTGGATCTGAAGGGGAGGCAGGGGCTGTTGTCCTCAAAAGTAGGGACAAGTTTTGCTGTTCACCTTAAATGACTGCACTATAACATAATGTTCTGAGCTCTCTGAGCAGTAGTCAGCAAACTATGTACAGCCTATGGGCCAAATCTGGCCCCTTGTCTGTTTTTGTAAATAAAGTTTTATTGGAACAAAGCTACACATTTTGTCTGTGGCTGCTTTTACACTACAATGGCAGAGTTGAATAGTCATGACAGAGACCATATGACTGCAAAATTGGAAATATTTATTATCTGCCCTCTACTGAAAGTATTTTGTCATCTCATGCTCTAAAGATTAGATCTATAACACACAGATCTTTTTGAAGATTTTGAAAATCTCATTTAATTGAGAACTATTATTGACTAAGTTAGGTCTCCTTCACCCACCCCTTCACCCTGGAGAAAAAAATCATGTGTTGAAAACCCAACCCCCCAATATGATGGTATTGGAAATGGGCCTTTGGGTTATAATCAGGTTTAGTGTGGTGATCAGGATCAGAGCGCTAGCTTGCTCACACACCCTCTTCATCCCCCAGTCATGTGAGGACACAGTGAGAAGCCAGGGAGAGAGCTCTCACTGGAACCTGACCATGTTACACCTTAATCTTAGACTTCCAGCCTCCAGAATTGTGAGAAAATAAATTTCTCTTCGTAAGCCAGCCTACAGTTCTGTGATGGTAGCCCGAGCAGAACCGTACATAAACTCTAGGAAGTATTTCATACCAGGCCACTTTTGTAACTGTGTGGGTGTGACGCTGTGTGGTACGGCGGTGTCTTTGGCAGAGAGATGCCATCACACACCTGCCCGACTGCATTCACTCTCTCAAACCAGCTGACATAGTCAGAGGCAGGAACAGGTTTATAGTCTGAGGTAAGGGGTTGACCCACATCACCTGTTTACCAAGAGCCAAAGTATATCACTGTGATTTCTTCCTGTCTAGCTTTGAAAATCAGAAGAATATTTTCTTCTTGTTTATCTCAGTAACAGGTGTTGCCTGTGCCTGAAAGGGTACATAGTATGGTGAGTGCATTTTTTTTCAAATTAAATGCTGGGATGCAAAAATTAGGTAAAGACATGCGTGAGTCTTGGAATCAGGATGCTGCTTCAACATAGGCCACGTGGTCTCTGTGTTTCTCTGTCTCAGTCTCGGACTCTGTCTCTTTCTGTATCTTCTATCTATCTATCATCTATCTATCTATCTATCTATCTATCTATCTATCTATCTATCTATCTATCATCTATCTATCTATATCCCAGGAGTCAGAGAGAGCAGCCCCTGCCAGAGGGAAGTTTGAAGGAAGGACATTAAGTATATTTCACTGTCTTAAGAAAATCTGCTGATCAGTTGAGACTCGTTTCTCTCTTAGACAAAGAGGAGAGCATGCTAAGTTAGCGCCCGGGCTTCGCCTTCTCAGTGGGCTCCCTAATGGCCTTTCCTTCCTGTCAGCCCGGGTTGTGCGTTTCCCACCCACTCTGCCGCCACACAGTCCTGGGCTTTCTTATTAGCATCACTCCGCTGGGACCAGATGGCAGGCTGAGCATTGCGTAACGAATTGTTCTGTATATGAATAAGTGGCTACTTAGTGTGTAAGTGGGTTATTAGTGATCTGATGTGACAACACACACAACAGCCATTTGGCACAGCTGTGTCACTCTCGACTTTGCTTGCTAAGAAACCAGCAGTAAAACGCATTTCAACAGTTAGCTATCAGCAAATGCCAACAAGCATCTCTGCACCTACCTCTTTAAAAATAAGAGGAACAACTTAAAACTTACAAAGTCCTGAAATCAGGCATTAGAATATATACTCTTTTCTATGACTCTCTGAGGTGAGACAAGTAACCCCGGCCATGTGACCCACTGAAAATGGAGACTGGACCTCCGCTGTGCTGATTTGCAGCCTGGTGCTGAAGCCTGCAGACTGGAGGGGCAGTTGACGAGGTGGGGCGGGGGACATGAGGTCTCTAGCAATGGCTTTGGAATCAGATAGATTTGCATGAGCCCCCCAGCTATACGGTCTCCTAATAATGTCACACAGGGCAAGTTCCCCATTGGTAATCACAACAGCACCCACCTCAGAGATGATTGTAAAGATTAAATCCAACAATGTGAGCAAAGTGCCTAACACACAGTGGGTATTCAATAAAGCAGACCCTTCTTCCTGTCCCCTTCTCAACGCCCCCCCCCCCCAGTAGACTCCTGTTTCTGTGCTCTCTCGTCCTCGGTCGGGCTGACTGACTTCTCTGTTCCAGAGTTTCCAGGGAAGCTGACTGCTCATCTACAGGCTTAAGTGAGACTCACTCCCGCCAAGCTTCTCTCTACGCCCAGTGACCTTACTGAACCCACCTTCCCGATTCAGTCTGTCTCCTCCTTGCAACTTCTAGTATCAACAAGGTTTCTGTTCCTCTCCTTTTCTTAAACTTCTCTCGCTCTTTCCTCGTAAATGACTTCTCTATTACCTCATACCCGGCTTAAGTAACACCATTTGATAAAGAGAGTACTCTAGATGAATGGCTTTCTCCAGATATCTAAACCTTATTTCTTTGGATACTAAAGATTTAGAAAAAAATTCCCCAGTTTCAATGAAAAACTTTCTAAAGTGCCCGGCACGCACTTCCCTGTCCTGTGGAGGACTGCGAGCGTTTCTGGGTGGCTGAGGCGTGTAGCCATGAGGAATGGCCTTGCTGCCTGTCTCTGGGCGATGGGAGGTGGGCAGGGGCTCGGGAGCTCCAGCCCAAGCAGAGCCTTTGCCCAGGAGGCCGTGGAAGGCCGCGGTGGCGCTGTGGCACCCTGCCTGCCCTCACTCGGAGTTTAGCAGGCCTCTCCTTCTTGTCCTGGACAGCCGCCCCTGCTGCTCCTAGGCCCTTCAGCGGTCACCCAGCAAGAAGTAAATATTTCCTGGTGACAAGGAAGAAACAAGCCTGTGAAGACAGAACACTTGAATTTATACATCATTCTAATGAAAAGCTTCTTAGAAGTCTCCATGCCTTTCCTGGGAAGCCAAGGGCAGGTACTTAGTAGCAATTATTTTCCTGCCACCAACAAAGTCTCCTATTTAAACAAAACAAACAAACAAACAAACAAAGAACACTTTTTCATAGAATGTTGAACATGTCCGCAAATGTAGAGAGAACTGTGTATTGAAGCCCTTGTAGCCTTCATCCCAAAATTAATGTTTTGCCAATCTTGTTTCATCTCTGATCCCTCCACCCTTTTTCTAGTTTTGTTTTTGCTAGAGTGTCTTAAAGCAAATCTCAGGTTTCCCCTAATTTTACTCATAAATATTTCAGCTTGAGTCTCTAACAACATAAAGACATTCTAAAACATAATCATAACACCCTGATTACACCTACCCAAAATCATAACGTTACAGAGGCCCGTCGCCACCAGCTACATCTCCGCTGGTGATGGCTAACTGTGGTCTTTGTGGTCTTATTATAGATTTCTTAAGGTCTTTTCAGGACAAACAGCAAAAACTTTTTTACTTTGACAGAATTTCAAGCTCACAGAAGGTTTGCAAGAACAGTACAAAGAATTTCCATATCCTCTTCACCTATATTCCGCAATTGGCTCTGTCCTATCTTGATTTGTACCAATAATGTATTTTCTTTGAATTGGTAGTATGACACAGACACAATGTCTCTTTATGCCTACAAATTCTCTTACATGGCTACACTGCAACTATCCAGCTTGGGAAATAAACACTGATACAGCTGAGACTTTTCTAATTGTCCTGATGATGTTCTTTAGAGCAGAAGAAAACCCTGGATCGTGTCAGTTGCCATGTTTCTTCAGTCTGGAACAGTCTCTGAGTCTTCCTTTGTGTTTCCAAAAATCTTTGGAAAGTTCTGATCAGCCATTTTGTAGCATGCCCTCAATTCAGGATTATATGGTATTCCCTTCTGACTCAATCCAGGCTAGCCTCTTTTGGCAGAAGGACCACAGAAATGATGTTTTGTCCCTTTCATTTAATCATATCAGGAGGCACGTTATGTCAGTTTGTCCCATCACTGGTGTTAACTTTGATGGCTTGGTTAGGGTGTAGGTGACCAGGGTTCTCCACCATGAAGTTACTCTTTCCCCCTTTGTAATTAGTATCTTGTGAAAAGATGCTTTCAGACTATGTAAATAGCTTGTTGCTTCTCAGGCTCCTCCTTCCCTAGTTTTAGTACTCATTGAGGATTCTTGTTGGAATCAGTAATTCTGATGATGGTCAAATGGTGATTTTGTAAGTATTATCATTGTTTTTACACTTGCTAGTTGGATTTCTACTATAAGGAAGAATTTCTCCCTCTTCCTCATTTATTTATATTAATGTGAACTCTTGGTTCTTATTTTAAAAATAGGTTGAAATCCTTTACTTTCATTATTTATTTTGATTCTCAAATTCTCCAAGATTTAGCTAGTGGGAGCCCCTGTCAGCTGACCCTTGAGTCCTACCATGATACTTTGCTCATTGCTTTTACTCTCTGGAACGACAAGATGTTATACACTTATTCTTTTCCTGCCCCAGCCCTGAAATTTGACATTTCTCCAAGGAATTCTGACCCCCCCCACACACACACACACTCACACTTTTCTTTCTCCTTCCCTCCCTCCTTCCTTCCTTCCTTCCTTCCTTCCTTCCTTCCTTCCTTCCTTCCTTCCTTCCTTCCTTCCTTCCTTCCTTCCTTCCTTCCTTCCTTCTTTCTTTCTCTTTCTTTCTCTCTCTCTTTCTCTTTCCTTATCTATCTAGCTAGCTAGCTATCCATTTATCTATCTAAAATCAGATTTGTTTGTGGTCTTGCTAAGGTAGGTTTTCTCATCTACACCACAGATTTCAATCTGTTCTCTCCTTTCCATAACTATATTCTCACGAAATGAGAAGCCAGGCTCTCATCATCCACAATGCAGTTACTTAGATGCTTAATACTTGAATATTCAGAAAATCATTTCAAATTGCTAGCCCATACCATGTGAAAAGGAAGTCTGCTGACTATAGTTAAATATTTATTTAAAGTTTTTTTTGCCTTTGGTTACCAAAATACTATGTTCAAATGTTACTGGGTTAATTTTTTCCCTGGTTAATTAGGTTAATTCAGAGCTCTTCTGTAGAAATATTGTTCTGTTCATCTGTTTCTGTTTGTATTCCCTCTTAGGGTATTTCCTGTTCTTACTGATCTTATTTATTTTCTCAAAGTATATGAGTCATTAGTGCAATAACCTAAACCAGGACTGTTCAAAGAGCTAAGCTCAGAGCAATGCCAGTCCCCCAACCCAGCCAGCAATGTTTCTCACCTTTCTATCTCATTCTCATGGATGCCTTGTAGGTCTGTCCATGTTATTGTAAATGATCCGATGTCATTGTTTCTTATGGCTGAGTAGTATTCCATAGTGTATATGTACCACATCTTCTTTATCCAGTCCTCTATTGAAGGACATTTTGGTTGTTTCCATGTCTTGGCCACTGTGAACAATGCTGCGATAAACATGAGGCTGCATGTGTCTTTATGTACCATAGTTTTTGAGTTTTGGGGGTATATACCCAGTAGAGGGATTGCTGGGTCATATGGTAGTTCTATTCTTAATTTTCTGAGGAACCACCATACTTTCTTCCATAATGGCACTAATTTACATTTCCACCAAAAGTGAATGAGGGTTCCTTTTTTCCCACAGCCTCTCCAACACTTGTTATTACCTGTCTTGTTGATAATAGCTAATCTAATAGGTGTGAGGTGGTATCTCACTGTAGTTTTGATTTGCGTTTCTCTAATAGCTAGTGAAGATGAGCATCTTTTCATATATCTGTTGGCCATTTAAATTTTTTCTTAGGAGAAGTGTCTCCATTTTTTTTATTGGATTATTTGCTTGTTTGCTGCTGAGTTTTGTGAGTTCTTTATATATTTTGGATATTAACCCCTTATCTGAGCTGTTGTTTGCAAATATCTCCTGTTTAGTTTGCTTTCTGTTTTGTTGTTAGTTTCTTTTGATGTGCAGAAGAAGCTTTTTAGTTTGATGTAGTCCCATTCATTTATTTTTTCCTTTACTTCCCTTGCCTTTGGGGTCAAATACATAAAATATTCTCTTCAACCAAAGTCCATGAGTTTAGTACCTATGTCTTCTTCTATGTAATTTATTGTTTCAGATCTTATATTTAAGTCTTTGATCCATTTTGAATTAACTTTTGTGCAAGGAGACAAACTGTAGTTGAGTTTCATTGTTTCACATGTGGCTTTCCGATTTTCCCAGCACCAATTATTGAAGAGGCTTTCTTTTCTCCATTGTGTGTTTTTGGCTCCTTTGTCAAAGATGATTTGCCCATATATATGTGGTTTTATTTCTGGGCTCTCGATTCTGTTCCATTGGTCTGTTGCTCTATTTTTCTGCCAATACCATGCTGTTTTGATTATCATGGCTCTGTAATATAATTTGAATTCAGGTATTGAAATGCCTCTGGCTTTGTTTCTTTTTCTCCTCAGGATTACTTTGGTTATTCAGGATATTTTATGGTTCCATATGAACCTGGTGATTTTTTGTTCAATTTCTTTAAAAAAATGACATTGGAATTTTGATGAGAATTGCATTAAATTTGTATATTGCTTTGAGTAATATGGCCATTTTAACTATATTTATTCTTCTTATCCAAGAACATGGGATATTTTTCTGTCTCATTGTGTCTTTTTTTATTTCCTTTAATAATGCTTTGTAGTTTTCAGTATATAGGTCCTTTACATTGTTTGTTATGTTTATTCCTAAGCATTTTATTTTAATTTTTTGCAACTGTAAAAGAGATTATTTTTTAGTTCATTTTCCAAAGTTTCGTTGTTGATGTATATAGCAATAGACTTCTGTATATTAATTCTGTATCCTGCAACCTTATTGTATTGGTTTATTGTTTCTAATAGTCTTTCTGTGGAGTCTTTGGGGTTTTCTATATACAGGGTCATATCATCTGCAAAAATGAAACCTTTATTTCTTCGTTTCCTATATGAATGACTTTTATTTCTTTCTCTTGTCTGATTGGTTGCTCTGGCTAGAACTTCCAGCCCTATGTTGAATAGGAGTGGAAGGATGGCAGCCTTATCTTGTTCTTGATTTTAGAGGAAAAGCTTTTAGTTTTTTACCATTTAGTACAATGTTAGCTGATGGTTTTTTGTTAATGGCTTTCATAATGTTGAGGTATTTTTCTTCTATATACATTTTATTGAGTGTTTTAAACATTAAAGGATGTTGTATCTTATTGAATGCCTTCTCTGCATCTATTGATAGGCTCATATAATTTTTGTTTTGTTTTATTGATGTGGTGTATTATGTTAATCATTTAACATATGCTGAATCATCCTTGTGCTCCTGGGATGATGTCTAGAAGTGGTGGGAGAGGTTGCAGAGCCGTGCACTGCCCCGCGGGTGTGAATCTCATCCCAGACCCAGCCATTGTGGGGATGTGCAGCTCTGCGTCCACTCCAGACCGTAGGAAAGTTTATGCCTCAGGGGCCATGGAAAAGATCGAAGTAGAGTTTGAGGGGACTTATGTTTAATGAGCACCTACCAGGTGTCAGGACTGCATGGAGCTTCTCAGTGTTCTAACGAGCACTTTACTGGTGAGGAAAGTAAAGTCGTAGGAGGAGGACATTAATGTATCACACAGTAAGGAGTTGAACTCTTTGGAAATAAATGAGAACAAACACTTGCAGGTGCTTTTATTTTGAGGGTTTGCTTTGGATTCCTTAGGTGTCTCCGTGGAAGCCATTCTGAAACTCTTCGGAGAATACTTCTTTAAGTTCTGCAAGAAGTCTGGCTATGACAGGATGTTGCGGACACTGGGAGGAAATCTCACAGAGTTCATAGAGAACCTAGATGCCCTGCACAGCTACCTTGCACTTTCTTACCGGGTAAGGTGATCTGAGACTGGTCTTGGTGGTCCTGAGAGGAAGCAAATGTCTCTAATCATTTGGGGCTATTCAGTGCCATCTTCCTGCCTCCTCAAAAAGGGGGCAGTTGCAGGGGGCCTGCAGAATGCTTGGTACCTAGTGTCAGTAGACTGAGAAGTTTTCTGGGGGGAAGGAATGGAAAATCAATACCTGCTGACCACTTGGATAAAGTCGAACAGTCAAAGAAGGGCTAGCTGGAGAGGTCAGCTTTGTGATGGAAGATGGCCTGTTTTGATGGGGCTGGTGTGGATTTGGAAATAAATCTAGAAGATCAACTGCAATGGGAACAAAGGCTGGGACACAATCATGTTTCAGGGGATTTGTAAAATCTCTCCTCAGGTTTCCTGGCCTGGATGGAGCTGATTAACAGCTCCTGTAGCCAGAGTCATTTATTCATGTTTCAGAAGCAAAGGCTTGACAAGGCCAAGATCCAGAGTCAGACACCATCCAACTCTGACAACCTCCGGGGTGACTGCCTGAGGTGGTAGCACTCATTTCCCTGCTGAGAAGTTCACTCCTTGGTTTTCTTGTTTGTAGAGATCATTGGAAATTTAAATGCTTAGTAAAAAAATGCTTCAGTGAGAAGACAAAGCAGCATTTACACATACCATAATAATGGTTTCTTATTTTGTATTAAATAGTTTATATTTATGTTTCAGGCCCTTTATAGTTTGCTAAGCTTTTTCTTCACCATTTTTGTATCTAATGCTGATAACCACCTTCGAAGGATTTTCATGAGGATAATGTGGGATTATGTGTGCTAAAACGTCTCATCTTATTTCCTCTAATTTTCAGGGAGGGAATAAAAGGCTTGGGAACCTAATGACTTCTAGCAGGATGAGCAGTTGGGTCTTTCCTGTTGTTATCGTATGAATGACTCAAGAGTAGGGACAGTGGAAAGAGCCCTGGCTCGGGGTCAGATGCTGCCACGTACTGGCTGGTGGTCCCAGACAAGGCATTTTTCCTCTCTGGGCATCAATGTTTTCACATATTTATTTAACAAATATATATTCACCACCTACTGTGTGCCAAGCACTATCTTAGGCATTAGACAGATTTTTTTTTATATCACATTGTTCATCTGAAAATTTGGCTAATATTTTAAGTCGCAGTTCTAGAGAAGATATTAATAGTCTTCTATTCATTCATTAAATCAAAACCATTATGGCATATCTTTTATGTTCCAGATACTGCTCTCAGCATGTGACTGTCGTTCTGATAAGAGGGAAAGGAATTGAGGTTCTAAAGTACCAAGTCCATTGTTTCTGAACCCTTCCTGCTATCCTTCTTCTGGTGGTTATTTCTTCATATGCCAAAACCAATGCTAGAGAAGCAATAGAACGAAACTTCTGTAGGACTAAGTGAAGATATTCTGCATAAAATAAAAAAAGACACGTAAATGTTGTCATATGCAAGTTGAAATAAAATACAGACTGATAACTGATGGCTACACCGTGCTGCTTTATACTGGGCAAAACATTATAAATAGTCTCTTTTGGCAAAAATAAAATAAGAAAATGCTAACTTTTTTACGTCTGTCTCTAATGATTTGGTAATCCCTTAAGGTGTGCATTTCTGCACACAGTTACAACTGTGCCTTTAATCTGTTTTTTTTTTTAAGGTAACTTTCACTGAGGGCTGATTATGAGGCTGGGATTGGGCTAAGTAATATATAAACATTGAATTATCCTCTTAACCCCTAAGGTTAAGTACTCTTACTTTTCCCACTACACAGCTGAGGAAACTGAGGTCCAGCAAGGTCAAGAAACTGTACTGAATCGCTCAGGCTGCGGTGGCTGAGTGAGGACCCCAGCCCAGGTGTGCCTGTAGCTCATTATTTTCCCTTTGCTCTAATTCTCACTATTTTCCCTTTGCTCTGATTCTCCACTTTTATAAAGCCCTATTTTAATCAAGAAATAAAAGTGTAATTCTATTATCTGGAGAGTTGGAGCGAGGGGTCAGGAGAATTGAAAGCACAAACTGAGTGTGTCTCTGGGAAAGCCGAGGCTGTGAGCGAGAAGTGAGGGCATCGACGGTGCCGGCAGTGGGAAGGCGGAGGCTGCGAGCGAGAAGTGAGGGCATCGCTGGTGCCGGCAGTGGGAAGGGGAGGTTGCGAGTGAGAAGCGAGGGCATTGACGGTGCCGGCAGTGGGAAGAGGAGGTTGCGAGCGAGAAGCGAGGGCATCGACGGTGCCGGCAGTGGGAAGGGGAGGCTGTGAGCGAGAAGCGAGGGCATCGACGGTGCCGGCAGTGGGGGGGAGGCTGTGAGCGAGAAGTGAGGGCATCGACGGTGCCGGCAGTGGGAAGAAGAGGCTGCGAGAGAGAAGCGAGGGCATAGACGGTGCGGCAGTGGGAAGGGGAGGCTGTCAGCGGGAAGCGAGGGCATCGATGGTGCCGGCAGTGGGAAGGGGAGGCTGTCAGCGAGAAGCGAGGGCATCGACGGTGCCGGCAGTGGGAAGAAGAGGCTGTGAGCGAGAAGCGAGGGCATCGACGGTGCCGGCAGTGGGGGGGAGGCTGTGAGCGAGAAGTGAGGGCATCGACGGTGCCGGCAGTGGGAAGAAGAGGCTGCGAGAGAGAAGCGAGGGCATAGACGGTGCCGGCAGTGGGGAGGGGAGGCTGTGAGTGAGAAGCGAGGGCATAGACGGTGCCGGCAGTGGGGAGGGGAGGCTGTGAGTGAGAAGCGAGGGCATAGACGGTGCCGGCAGTGGGAAGGCGGAGGCTGTGAGTGAGAAGCGAGGGCATAGACGGTGCCGGCAGTGGGGAGGAGAGGCTGCCAGCGAGAAGTGAGGGCATAGACGGTGCCAGCAGTGTGTTGATTTTTAGTTTAGCCCTTCTGTACTCTCTTATTTTTTTCCCACTATATTTTTTGGATAAAACTTTTAAAATAATTTTTAATTTCCTGTTTTATCATAGGATTTTCTATGTGCTACTTCAAATCTTTAGGTTTAAGATATAAATATAACATACATACAAACATATACCTTTTCCATATACAGTATATTCTTTTGGAAAGATAAAATAAATGTTTGAAAAAAAAACCCCTCTCATTTTAACTAGCAACCCTCCCAACACACACCTACCCCCACCCCCGCCCTCACCCTCGCCACACCTCACCACAGGACTGAGCAAAGGGCTCAGAAAGAACCCACTTCCTTAATCTGTCCCTCACTCAGAGTGACGGCTGTGAGCCAGGGTGCTGAGCTGCCTACCGATCAAGCAGGGGAGAAACTGCTTCTCTCAGAATGCCCTGCCCCAGACAGAGTTTTTGTCCTCATCTCTTGACATATGTCCCATGTAACATCATGCATTCTTGGATGGCAACATTCATTCCTGGAGAGAGATGATCTCTGTTCGTGTGTCCTTGATTTTCCAAATGTGCAACTTTTCAGCATACAGGACATTATTCTTCCAGAACAAGAAATGGACCCTTCTCCACTTGCAAATTCCTCTGAGCCTCCGATCTTTCTGAGAATGAAGATAGCTGTGCTCACTTGGTCGCAAACCAAGCATGGCACCTGTTGGAGTGTGGGGAGGAGCAGCATGACATGGTGGAAAGTCTCATTGGAGGGTCGAAATGTTATTCCATTAATGTAGCCTTAGCTGCCCTGTTACTTTCCTCCTCTTTAAACTAGGGATCACACTTGCTATATAGAGTTGGTTAGGGGTTAGGTAGAATATGAAATTTCAGACATACAGAGGCAAAGACCATGGTAGGTTTTATTTTTGTGTGACTAGAGGGGGATTTGGAAGACAGCTCTGTGTGATATAATGGATAAGTTCTTTTGTTTCACAAAACCTTAAAAAGCATAATTTAAACAACTTGCGTTCACGGGGAAAATCCTGTTTTATATTTTAATTAGGACATGAATGCACCATCGTTTCGTTTGGAGAGAAGAGCAGACAGGAAAATGCTTCTTCATTACTATTCTGATAGAAGTGGTCTGTGCCACATTGTACCAGGTATGGGGACAGCTAACCACTCCCGCAGCTATGAGGTCTCTGGAGGGAAGATGCCTTTCCCCAGACAATCTCCAGGATGGCCTTTGGGTAGACATTAAAACTCCATCTTTTCCAGAGTCTGACTCTTTGCCATCTTGACCATTACTCCCAAAGTAGGAGTCTATAAAATAAGTTTTTGAAGTGCCAGAAGAAGGAATAATTTTCACTTTTATTTCAACACTTAAAATTATGCTGGCTTTTATATAATTGTGTTAATTCTGCATACATTATTTTGTATCAACTTTTTTTTGGTATTCAGAATTATAGGAAAATTATCCTTCTCTGTTCACATATCTGCAAAAACACATCTTTAATGGCTGAATGATATTCAATATTATAATTAGCTAGTTCCCTATTGTTGAGATTTTAGTTGATACAACTGTTGCTATTGTAAACAATGCTGTGATGAACATCTTCAAGCATGCTTTTACCATTTTTTATAGACCTAGGATAGATTCCCGAGGAACACTTAAAAAGCATGATCATTAATGCTCCTACAATGAATTTTGCCTACATTATCTCCAGAGTTTGTGTATTTGTTTGTTTAATAAGTTAAATGCCTTCCTGAAATACACCAACACATGAATAGATGCTGAACTAGAAATTAGAGTGGTAGGAATGTATTTTGTATCCAGCCATATGTAACTTAAATCTCTGTAAAGTTATTTTGTTTTTAAATTTTATTACTGTGTCATAGGCTGCCTGTCTTGAGGCAGGGCCCAGATTTGGTGAACTCTGAAATATTCATTGGAAGTTATATAACTTGATTATTTTATGTTTTTTGGTGACACAGCTGCCTTCTGCCACCCCTCACTAAAGATGTTCTTCACCTACCTGGCTGCAGGTATCCTTGAGGCTGTGGCCAAAGACTTTTTTAACATTGATGTGGCTATGACTATTCTTGCCATGAATAAGGAAGAGGAGAGGACAGGGAAGAAGGAGCATGTTGTGTTTCTGATTGTGCAGAAGCCTCACACACAGATGAGCATGGCAAAACCAAACAGCTTCCGGGACACTCAGGACATCCAAAGAGACCAAGAGGTACTGGGTGTGATGTTTTCAGAAAGCACAGTGCCTCCCAGTGGGACAGGCAAGTGGACCTTCCAATAGTGGAGTGAAGGCAGGGTTACTCGATCTCAGCTATTGACATTCTGGACCAGATAATTCTTTGTTGTGAGGGGCTGCCCTGTGTATTAGAGGAGGTTTAGCAGTACCCCTGGTCTCTACCCACTAGATGCTAGGAGCACCCTGCCCCTAACTGTGACAATCAAAAATATTTCCAGGAATTGCTAAAGGTCCCCAGGGTAGGGACATGAGACAAAATCACTCCTGGTTGACAGCCACTGGTTTAAGATAAGCTGGATATATGTTACAAGGCTTTCTGGGGGTACCTTAGCCTGGGAATTTTTCACCTGTAAAAATACCAAGATAAAGGGCTTGAACTTTGCATCTTGTGGCTTATTTTGTAATCATCCTAACAAAAATTGAACTTTCAAGTCACTGGTGCCCCATTTCTACAGCTGGGGCCAGTCAGGGGTCTGGTGTCAACTCATCAACCTGTGGTTGGCGCCTCAGGTTGACTCGTAGTGTCTGTAATCTCTGTTCAGGCACCACACGGGTTAGGTGCACAGCTTTTCTGTCCATGTAGGTTGTACAATTATCCAGCTGAGTCTGTGATTCCTGGAGCACACCAAGTGTATCTTGCTGCATTCAAAGCCCACCTCAGGTCTGTTCACTGTAGAGTCTTCAGCCACAGGAAGAAACCATGGCTGCATGTGATTGTTTTTCCAGCCCCCTTTTGAGATTTTAGAAAAAGTTCTTGCTGCCTTTGAGAGAGAAACAGTATGAAGATTAATTATCATATATAAAAGTCTTGGAGCTTAAGAAGTCTTTGTAGAATTGATCTGGCAAGGCCTTGCTGTTCCTGTGCCCCAGTCACAGCAAATGGGGCTTGTGCCTCTGCAGTTCCACGACCAATGGCCAGTCATATGACCAAGCACGCGTTCTCTCCCTGACATCTGCAGTTCCTTGAGCCAGCTTTCCTGAGGATGAAGGAGAAATATTTGAGTGTCTCTGTTTGCCCTGTGAAGAAATCCCGCTGGGAAGTTGTGAGAAGTAGAGTCCTGTTTGGAAAAGGTGAGCGGGCTATTCTCCTACCTTGGCTCTCTGAGCGCAGTGACTGCTTGGTGCATACAAATGGGCCAAGTCCTGGATCATTACTATGACACTGACTCTGCAGAACTTGACTATGGCTGACATTGTTTTTAATGTCAGACTCTAACTCGCCTTCCTCTGCCCCTTTCATTTGTGCTGGGTGACATGGAGACCCAGTCTCCCCTGATCTCAGGGGAAGCCACGGGAAGGAGGACTGGAATCAGTGCCCCCTGGTGACTGTGCTGAAGAGAAGGAGAATGAGTACTGACATAGTATCAGGAACAATGGACTTTTCACGGCTCCTCAGGCTTCTGGACTGGCCTGCATTTCTGGTCTGGAAGTCTATGGACAGTGACTGTGGTGTCCAGTAATGCAAAGGGTACTGTATCAAGAGCCAAGAGAGCATATTTCTGGCTCTGTCCCTGAAGAGTTATATGGCCTTCAAGGTCCTTCATCTTCCATCTGAAAAGTGAAGGAGGTGGTCTTGCTGCTGGCTCGTCTCACAAGCAGCACCTGGTGCCTGAGTCAGGGTAAGGGACCCACTGGGAGAGGGAGCTAGAGTGTCCTCATCATGTCCCCATGGATCATGATGACATGCGTCTGGGAGAAGGTCTGCAGGGCTCAAAGGGCTGCATTTTAAGTCCTTCCAGCCATGGCAAGCGACTCAGACACACAATTGACATCCTTTGTCTAGGAGATTTTCATATCAAAAAGGCTCCATTTTGAATCTCAACGCTTTGCCAAATAGGGCTGTTGGTTAAATTTTAATGTGCCACCCCAAACTGTCAGTCTAAAAAGCTCCATGGCAAATGTCCCTGACGCTGGGCCGGGCACACATACCCTGCTCTGTGAGCTCATTGTCTGGCTGTCACCCTTTCAATGCAGACTCTGTTTTCATGGTGAGACGTTCTCAATTGGCCTAGAAACTCTTCAGCGTCAGGCAGAAACTTGGCGGGGGCGTGGGCGTTTCTCAACCCGGTAGCAAGTTTTCTGTTTGTTTTAATTTGGAGGAGGAATTGCCATGGCCATCTGGAGATGCTGCGGGGGCCATGCGGAAGGGTGGGGACTGCACTTTGCCTGGAAAACATTTAAGACATGATCCTGAGCCCCGCTCTGTTCCAGGTTGGTGGCACGAGTTGCCTCTGAACAGGACTCTGTTTTCCTACATCCAGGGCATCTTCGGAACGCCTTTGTGCCGGTTTATCCTGAGCAGCTCTGGATTGAAGTTAAGACATTCTGCAATGCTTTTCCTTTCCACATCGTATTTGATGAATCAGTAAGAGGCCCTTTCCTCTGTAGCTTGGATTGGGGTTAGTCTGTTGTATAGTCTTTGTGGCTGGTATTTGAGGAGTCCTTGGGGTTTGGGTGACCAGGATTTAGCTTGATAAGACCACTGACTTCCTTTTCATTGTGGCAGCCTCCAAAACCAGAATGCCTGATCTTCTTGGTAGATATGGGAGGAAGCAATGCCAAAGGGTTTGAACCAGTAAGTGCATGAGAAAGTTTGCCATTAGAGAAAAGGAAAGTGACACTAAAATTCACTGTACCAAAAGACAAGATAACTTAGTCAGTAGCAATGGCAGGGGAATTCTAAACGTGCCCACTCATCATCCTAATGGCTGCCATGGTGTGTCAATCCCATCGAGCTCCGCCTTCTGCATCTTCAAGGTACGGAGAGGTCTGTGCCCACTTACGCCACTGTTCTTCGAGTGTTGTAAGAATGACCATTAATAGGTAATGTTTGGTCATTTTCTATTTTCTTAGATAAAATATATGTCAATTGAATTGATTATGAACACATTTAAAAGTCATTTAGGCAAGACCCTGGCTGGTTTGCTTTACCGGCAGGGGTCCCCAAACTTTTTACACAGGGGGCCAGTTCACTGTCCCTCAGACTGTTGGAGGGCCGCCACATACAGTGCTCCTCTCACTGACCACCAATGAAAGAGGTGCCCCCTCTGGAAGTGCGGCAGGGGGCCGGATAAATGGCCTGAGGGGGCTGCATGTGGCCCACGGGCCGTAGTTTGGGGATGCCTGGTAGTGGTAGAGTGTCAGCCTGGTGTGTGGATGTCCTAGGTTTGATTTCTGATCAGGGCACACAGAAGAAGCACCCATCTGCTTCTCCACCCCTCCCCCCTTGCTTCTCTCTCTCTCTCTCTCTCTCTTTCTCTTTCTATTTCTCTTCTCCTCCCCTCCTGCAGCCATGGCTCAATTGAGTGAGTTGGCCCCGGGTACTACTGAGGGTGGCTTCATGGCCTCGGCCTCAGGCACTAAGACCTTGGTTGCTGAGCAACGGAGCAATGCCCTAGGTGGGCAGAGCATCGCCCCCTAGTTGGCTTGCTGGGTGGATCCCTGTCAGGGTGCACACGGGAGTCTGTCTCTGCCTCCCCCCCCCCCCACTGGATTTAAAAAAAAAGTCATTTAGGCAAGTGAAATTGGTCCAAAAAATTAGTTAAAATGCTATCAGCCATTGTGGTTTTCTCTGATATTTATTTGAATGCATAGATATGTTGAATCATCACTTCCAGGTGAATTGCTGGTAATAGGTTCTAAGACATTTACTCATTTGAGGATCATCTCTCTCTGCTTGCAAAGAATTGATCTGACTAAGGAAATCAAACATCCCATAACAAATAACTAGGAAATTATAAAGCAAGGTACCTTGGCTTTTCCCTGATGCCATGAGGACATTAGTACTGTGAATCTTAGTATTTTAAATTCCAATCTACTTTAAAAACTTTACTTCTTTTTAAGAAAATTTAATACTATCATTCAGAAGGTTGGGTTGATTTCTCTAGCCTCAAAGTCCCCATGGTTCATTAAGCATTCTTGGACAGCTGGTGCCGGCATTGGGCATTTCGCAGAGGGGGCACCCATTCCGCTCCTTCCTCTGTGTGTTCCCTGGACAGCTGGTGCCGGCACTGGGCATTTCCCAGAGGGGGCACCCATTCTCCTTCCTCTGTGTGTTCCCTGGACAGCTGGCGCCGGCATTGGGCATTTCCCAGAGAGGGCACCCATTCTGCTCCTTCCTCTGTGTGTTCCCTGGACGTAGCAGGAACAGTGCCTCCCAAACTGCTTCACCCAGGCCTGGATGTCAGGCCAATGCTACAGAATTTGCAGTTTCTTTATCAATTAATTTCAAACAGAGGGAGCGGAAGAGGCAGAGAAAGAGAGAGAGAGAGAGATCTCACAGAGCTAAAGAAACACTGTTAGCCAAATTGAGAGCTTTACTTCTGTTTCTTGTTAGTCAGAAATGTGCTTTTGAGCACTTCAATGATATCCTTTTCTCTTTCAGAGATTAGCTGCATATTTTATTTTTAAAATAATATTAGTACTTCCCTGGTGTTTATTGCCTTACTGACCCCTTTCCCCGAATGAGTCACAAAGCATGGCCCAAGTGCCATCTCCAAGGGGGGGCCGGCTACGCCGCAGGCTGCCGTCCTCTCCTCGGTCTCACCTCTGTCCTCTGTGCGCAGCTAAGGGTCAAGCAAGCTGGAGTGAATATCCAGAAGTATGTCCCAGGACTCCAAACCCAGAAGATTCGATTAGATGAGGTTTTCTCCATCATCCATCCTCAAGTTACTTTCAACATTTTCAGCATCTGCAAGTTTATCAACAGTCAGTTTGTCCTGAAGGCCCGGGAGGAAACGAGGCCTGAAGCACAGAAACATCAGCCCCTGCTCAAACTCAGAGGTAGAAGCTCCCTCCTTTCCCTTGCTCTCCGCTGTTGGGAGGATTGCTTAGAAAGGAAAGAGGCAGAGCCTTCCAATTTCCTCAAAAAATTTTAGATAAAAAGTGGGGCTGGGATGGCATTCAGAACAGTTGTTTTTCTGACATTTCTATTGTGCTTGATATGTAATAAATTCATTTTATTTCCTTAACCATTTCAGGTTCAGACATAAATGGACTCTAAATATATATCTATATCTATATCTATATCTATATCTATATCTATATATACCGTTTTCCAGAATTTTTATATATTATATATTTATAAAAAATATAAATTTATTTAATAAATATATAAATACATTTTAATTTATAAAATATATAAAATATATTTATTTTACATGAAATAAAATTCTGTTCTCTGTTCTCAAAAATTTTGGAATGCACATTGATACTAACTTAATGTCTGTTTTTTGTATAGTAACATGGTCATTTGACCTACTGTCAATAGGGCGTATATTTGCATTTGTTTTTGTTTCTTTGTAAATTTTATATAACATAAATACAGCAAATCAAACAAAGGTTAAAGACAAAGGTTAAACAATGTATCAAATTCAACTCAAACGCCTGACCTGTGGTGGCGCAGTAGATAAAGCATCGACCTAGAAATGCTGAGGTCGCCTGTTCGAAACCTTGGGCTTGCCTGGTCAAGGCACATATGGGAGTTGATGCTTCCAGCTCCTCCCCCCTTCTCTCTCTCTGTCTCTCCTCTCTCTCTCTCTCTCTCTCTCTCTGTGTCTCTCCCTCTCCTCTCTAAAATGAATAAATAAAAAATTTAAAAAAAAAAAATTCAACTCAAACTAGTTAGGAAACACAAAAAACAAAAAGGTCTAAACTATGACAACAATAACATAAAATATTAAAGGGGAGTAAAATGTAGTTCTTATAGAATATAATTGAACTTAAATGCCTAGCCAGTTAGAACAGTCTTCTATAGGTAAATAATGATACACATGAACCTCACTGGAAACCACAAACCAAAAACCTACAAAAGATTTAGAAAGAATAAAAAGAAAGGAAATGAAAAAGAAAAGCTCTAATAAAAAACAAAAAACCCACAGGGCAAGAAATCAAGAAAAGAGGAGAACCATAAAAACAACCAAAAACAATTAACAAAATGGCAATAAGTACATGCTTGTTGTTAATTACTTTAATATAAATGGATTAAATGCTCCAGTAAAACAACATAGTTAGGGTGGCTGAATGGCTTAAAAGCCATGACCCATCACATGCTGCCTACAAAAAACTCACTTCAGGTCAAAAGACACATACAAATAGGAACAAAGAGAAAGCTGGAGTACAGTACTTATATCAGACAAAATAGACTTTAAAACCAAAGTGGACTAGGGTCATTCTATTCTTCACTTATTGAGGAACTGCCATACTGTTTTCCAAAGTTGCTGCACCATTTTCCGTTCCCTTTAGGAGTGCACAAGAATCCCACGTTCTCCACATCCTCAGGACCACTTACTATCTTCTGGATGTACATAATATATACACAAACATATGCTGCAAAATACTGACAGTAGTTATATGGTAAAATTATGAGTAATTTTTATTATTTTCTTCTGCTTTTTTCCTTTTCTGCAACGAACGTATATAACTTTTATAATAAAATAATAAGCATATCTATTTTTAAAGAAATAGGCATTTTGAGTCTGGAAAGCCAGGTTTCCTCTGGAAATGCAGTCTCACCGTCAGCATGGTGTAGGAGGCAGCTGTAGGATGCTAAAAGGCAAGACTACAGGACAGATCCCTGAGGAACACCAACATTGAAGGAGTACACAACAAAAAATACCCAAAGGAACGATTGGGAGAAGTAGGGGAGATCTCAGGGACAAAGCAATGTCAGGGGCATCCCTGGAAACAAGATTTCAGAGACGAGGGCCTGCTCGGCACCAGCAAGCAGCAGACTGGCTGAGTAAGGAAAGGACAGACACACCTGTGTCAGAGCAGGTGGTTGGAGGCCATGGGCGGGGGGGATGAAAAAGTGAAGGCAGAGAATATAGATAACCTTTGCAAATTTTGGCTAAAAGGGAAGGAGTGAGACTGTGCAGCGAATAAGAAGGCACACTGTGTGGTGTTGATCTGGTGAGCCAGGTCACCTGCTGCCGGTGACACGCTTTCTCGTACGTTTCTCCCGTGACGGCAGGCCAGATGGTCTGGATGGAGTCCGTGCGGTGCATGGCGTACCTGTGCTCCCCGAAGCTCCGCAGCCTGCAAGAGCTGGAGGAGCACCGGCTGCATCTGTCCGACCTCGCGCCCCATGACACCACCAGGGACCTCATCCTGCTGAACCAGCAGCGCCTGGCGGAGATCGAGCTGTCCACCCAGCTGGAGAAGAAGAAGGAGGAGCTGCGGGTCCTCTCGAAACACCTGGCCACAGAAAAGAAGAAAACAGAGACCTTGCTCTACTCCATGCTCCCCAAACATGTGGCCCAGCAGCTGAAGGAAGGGAAAAAAGTAGCTGCAGGTAAAATGCTCCCTTCCAGTCACAGGGACCTCTGAGCGCAAGGCAATGTGCTTTAGTGCTTAAGGGCGTGGGATCTGAACAAGGCAGACCTGGGTTTGATTTCTGGCTCCATCACCTGTGGGCACTGGGGTCTTAGGCTAATTACTTCAGCTACATATCCCTGGTTTTTCCCTCTCTATGTTGAGAACAATGAAAATAATACAATAGTAAAAATGGATTAAATAAAGTGCTTGCCAACTACACCAACATGTAAAACTTTCTGTAAGAATTTAAAGCTGTATCCTAAGACTGGCCTCTTTGTTCAGTGGCCATCACTGGAAATGCTCGCCTACACATTAAATCGTGGAATGCCTCTTAGGACTGTTCTGAGGCAGCAGCCTGTTTCTGGAAGGAAGGGTACCACGTTTACTCTGAACTCACTTTCCATTTGTAATGGCTGTGTTTGTTCACCAGACCCGCAAAGTGAACTTACTCAGTGCTCATGCATACTGCCCAGCTGAGCAAATTTATACTCACCCCAGTTTATGAGTAAACCAATAACTTCATCTGATTCCAAAATAGGAGCTCTTTCCACCATATAGGGTGCTTTGGAAACACAGATGACAAGGAGATGAACAATAAATGGATGTCAGAACAGAAAGGCAGGGCAGGGTTGTGAAGGCTCATATAAAGTGTGTGGCACTTGAGTTGGACCATGAGGCTGAATACCAGCAAAAAACCTGGGAGAGGCACTTCTGGAGAGTGGGAATAGCAAGAGGAAAGGGAAGGCCATGTAAAAATACTGTTGGTTTTGTCCTCAGAACGGGGGGTCCAAGGCAAAGCGGGCTCCTAGGATGAGGTTCAGGTCGTACATGATGCGTCTGGAGTGCCATGGGAGAGTCTCTAGTATTTTAGATGTGGGAGTTCAGTGGGGTTTTTCTTTTCTTGCAATGAACGTGACCTGATTAGCTTTGTAAATATGGTTTTGGTTGCAGTGTAGTGCACACATGCGAAGGAGGCATGCCAAAAGCCTGTCGGAGTGCAGGTCAACGATGGAAAAGGCTTGAATTAAGGCAGCATGAGTAGAAATAGTAGGATTTCATAACTGATAAGATGGAGAAGGCAAGAGATAGGAGTGAGTGGGAGGTTTCTAGTGGGGAAAGGTGGGGTGATTTATCCCAGGACAGAACCAGGAAGAAAGGCTTGAGGGCGGCAAAGTAGGTCAGTTTTAGAACTGTTAATTTTGAACTGCCTGTGGGATGCTGTATGTAACATGACTAACCGGTAGTTAGGAATTGTAGGGAGAGCTCAGTGGAAGTTCTAGAACAGAACTACGGATCTGGGAGTTACTCCAGGGTGGGTGGTGGTGACATAGACCCTATGAATGATGGATAAGGTCATCTTGGGGTAGGAAGTGAAAAGAGAAGACAGTTGGGTACTGAACCTTAGGGGACAACTGTTATGTAAAAATGGAGAAAAGCCAGTGAATATATATAAAACAAGGAGATGAGAAAAGAAGTAAAAATATAGAGGGAATGGTAAGCCAGAAACCAAAGGGAAGAGAAAGTTAGATTAATAGGTTATTGCCATAGATATAAATAACCCAGAAGGCACCCAGCTCTGTTCAAGGAGATATCCATTTAGTCACTCAATTTATTGAACATCTACTATGTGCCAGATCTTGCTCTAGGTACTGGGGATAAAACAAAGATCAAAACAGTCTCTCATCTCATGGAGCTTATGTTCAAATGAAAGAGATCAGAAATAACCTAATAAACAATTTTATATGAAATGTCATGCTACATAAATCTTGTGGGGTGAAGGGCAGCATTCAGGCTAAGAGGACAGAGACCTAGGTACTGTTATTTAGATAAGGGGATCCGTAAATTTCTCACTGAGGTGGTTACATTTGAAATGCAGAGACAGAGCCGTGTGGGTATTTGAGAAAGAGTGTGTCAGGCAGAGTAAATAGCATGTGCATAGGCCAAGCAGGAGGCACTTGCTGTGCCGGAAACATCAGGAAGGCCAGCGTGGCTGGAGTGGAGTAAGCCCGAGGGAAAGCGTGGAGACGTGAGGTTAGAGAGGCGGTGGGGACAGAGTGGGTCCCTTGTTGGGCTATGGTAAGGCTTTTGTGTTTTAGTCTAAATGTGATAGAAGTCTTGGAAGACTTGGGTCAGAAGAATCAGGGATCTGACTTAAGTACATCACCTGGCTGCTATATGGAATGAGCTGTATGGGGAAAGGAGTGGAAGCAGCCAGAGGAGTTGAGGACATGCTGAGGATATGGGAGCTTCTCCACTGAGCTTCGTGGTATCCTGTTTCTACCAGCCCTAACTCTGGGTCTCCTGTAGGCAGGCTCTGCCTTGACCTGACAGGGCTTCACTTATGTCAGAGTCTGCCCAACCCACATCTGTCATCCATGGCACTTGGCACATCTTACTGAGTATCTGCTTACCTGTCTGTCTCTGTCTCTAGACTGGCAGCTCCTTTAAAGCATGGTCTGCATCCGTTCATGTTATATCACTTTCCCAGCTTGATGACTAGCACATAGCCGGCACTCAGTAAGCATCAGCTGACTGAATGGTGCATGGTCAGTGGCGTCTGGCTCCTTTTCCTCAAGGCATAGTCAGATTTAGTTCACAACGGACACCTGAATTCAGAAGTTACAGAATTATTATTCTATAACCTTGGCTACTAGTAATTCTTGGTTTCCGTTGCAGGAGAATTTAAAACCTGCACAATCCTTTTTAGCGATGTGGTGACATTTACAAACATCTGTGCTGCCTGCGAACCTATCCAAATAGTGAAGATGCTGAATTCAATGTACTCCAAGTTTGACAGATTAACCAGTGTCCATGAGGTCTACAAAGTAAGTGTCTAAGTAAGGGCAGGCAGGCACTTGGTGACAAGTCTTTCTCTTCACTGGTCGGGGGGGTTGGTGTGAGTGCGAACAGGCGTGGGGAAGAGCTAACAGGAAATTGGAGGTATTTCAGAAATTTTAGTTTCTTAGAAATCCTTCATCATATCCGATGCTAAGATGCTCTTGAGAGTACACTGCTTTCCTAGAGTTCTCCTACTCCTTAAAGCAGCGCATCTAACCCAAGTAGTACATGTTGAACATACAGCCTCACACCCTGACCCTAGGAGTTTCATCTTCTCCGGGCTTTGTTTCCAGCCAAAGTGAGGGTGGGGGGCTTTTGGCTCTCCCTTGGTTATTTTCTGAGTCAACTTTCTCCCCCTCCCCACATACCTCATACTCGTAGCAAATAATCACCACTGTTCCAACAACATAGGAAAATATGAGAAAAATATCTAGTGATATGTTTGGTGCATCTAGGAAAACCTCTGAATGTTCCTTTTTTCCCTCCTTACAGGTGGAAACAATAGGAGATGCTTACATGGTGGTAGGGGGTGTACCAGTGCCTATCGAAAGCCATGCTCAAAGAGTGGCTAATTTTGCCTTAGGGATGAGAATTTCTGCAAAAGAAGTGATGAATCCTGTTACTGGAGAGTCCATCCAGGTAGCAAACAACTGAGTACTTTATGTAACACCAACCATCTCACACGAAAAGTAGGGTTCTGTTTATGAGTCTGCTCAGGTGGTTCTTGGGTATGTTACAGCAATCCAAATGAGTGATTTCTCCCAGCTCTTCCCTTCTCTGGCATATATGACTAAGTAATGGAGGTATTAGTCAGGATATAATTGTCCCAACTTCTCTCAAATTTCAGAAGAGGCTTTGGAGCTTGGGATTTTCATGTGATTCACTGCAAGTTTCTTTGTCTGTAATTTAGGACAGAACTGAACACCTCTTCTCATTTATTTTGTAGGTTTCCATTCATCTTAGAAGCCATCTCATTTATAATTCCTACTTTTTTTTTTGTTCACACATTTCAACAAGTGGTCAGGTTTATTAAATAGCCAACATTTCCTGCTTAGAAAAACTGTGTATCCAACTTGCTGTCTGACAGGTTCAGAACTCAAACTGAGGTGTGAAACTGCCTCTAGCCAGCAGGCCAGACTCCATGGTGCCATAAGATATTCAGAATAGCTTTCCTTCCACCACGTGGCTATTAGCAAGACATCTGCTCTCCCTTCTCACAGGAAGCTAGCTACTCTTATAGCTTGTTCACTTTATAAAAGTTGGACAGTTTTAGAGTTGAAAAGTAGGTCTGCCCTCTGTCTGCTCAGCAGATCCGAACTGCCCTGAGATGGCTTACAGTGGTGTCTCTTCCTTTTAAAACCTACTCACTTCCTTGCTTCAATCAGTCTATCTTCAAATATCCAACTAAAAATAAATCAAATTATGAGACACAATATGATTTTTCCAATTAAAAGCCCTATGCAGAAGATTCTGAAAATCTGTGCCACTTACCCTCACCACAATAATTTCGAGGCTGAGAAATACTGCTGATCCTGGTTATTGTGTCCACTGTGGTCTTCTGAGTCCAAGTTGGCTTTAGGTGATTGCAAGAATATCGTGTCCACAATACTTGGCCTGTTGAATGCACACAGATACATCTGTTTAATAAAACCTCCAATGTAAGAGAAAAAATCAAGATGGGAGGTAACGAGGGAGTAGAGATAAGAGGTAAGTGTTTCAGTTAAAAGACTAGTGGAAGCTATTGAAGAAAAAATAATTGAAAATATACTGTTGTGTAAATAGTGTGTGTGAAAGAAGCATAGCCACAGAGATATAAATCATGCGACAACTATAGGAATGAAATTGAACAATGAATTCCTGGAAACTGTCAAGGTGGATTTACCAAGAAGAAAACAGGAAAAGATATGATCAATTCCAAGATAAGAATAGGGACATAGTTAGGAGCATCATTAAATATCCACTAGAAACAGCATGTCATGTGAGTTTATTTAAGAAAGTAGGAAAAGGACTAGAAACATTTTCTCTCTTAAGATAATTGTGGTGCATTTCTCTTTTTTTTCCACAAGATAATGAAACACAGCCAATTTCATTCAAATTCTCCAAAACTTATACTCAGTATACTGTTTCCAAAATGTATGGCATCCTTTATATAATGCTTTTATTATTCAATCTTTCCTTTATAGTTTTTTTTTATTTTTTATTTTAGTTTTTGGTCTTCTCTTTACATTCATCAGTAAAAGCCAGAGTCTTGAGTTACCCAGTTAGAAGCCCCTGACCTACTATTCTGATTTAGTTTCTTCTTAATATTCATGGCCAACATCTGGCTTCTAAACGAAAGGCTCTTGGTTTCCCCAGTGACTTGCTGATGGGTGAGACCACATTGTTCCCCACAACCATATGACCTAATTTAGAATCAATCTTGGCATCTGGTTTTGCATTTCTCATCAAATTTAAAATCCACCTTTCAGGTTCCTCTGGAGTCATGTTCAGTTTATCTGTGCTACATTTCTACAGGTTTAAAATTAGTGCTCTTTGAGGTCTTCTATTATTTCACTCATATGGCCTTTAATATACATTTATAATTGTCATACTATGCATGAGACAATATTACTAGGTACTTTGAAGGATTCAGAGAAATATGTAACAGACTCCTTTCCCAGAGGAATTTATAATCATGAAAACAAAATGACAAGTAAATCTGATTAGGATGTAGAAGGCTCCAAGAGACTTCTATTTCCATATTAGCTCTTAAAAAACAAAAACAAAAACAAAAATACCTCAGAGAGCAAAGAAATATAAATAAGCTAAAGTCTGGAAATTGACAGGCCCTTTCAATGAGAAGGACCCCATAATTACATTCACCGCTAGTAGAGCAGCAGAAGAAGTAACCCACCAGACATGAGGGTAAGGAGAAACCAGTCTAAATTTTAGTGAACTTTTCATGGCCACATTAGGGCTGAAATGACAGGTTAGAATCCCCAAATCCTGTCCTTGATATGCCCTCATTACAGAGGCTGTACCCATCTACCAACTCTTATCCACAGGCCCTCACTAAGTACATTAGGTTATTCAGCCAAAGGATAGGAATAAGGAAGGAGAGTTAAGAAGATTTCAGTTTCTGAGGCATATGGGCCTTCCTCAAATGCAAAGAAGTGGGGCAAGGAAGGATGGTATTACAGTAGAAGAACTAAGGGAAATTCCTTTGAGGTACTCGGCTTTCAGCAAGTACACTACAATGACCCGTTGAAATCTGGAGGCACAGGGAAATCTCCTCAGGTAGAGAGAGCCATGGTAAGACTGATGAGTAAGGAGAATCCCTCAAATCTCACTGTTGGTCTATAAAGCAGAAAGAGATCTCCAATAACTCAGAAAGGTGTTGTGACTGTGCAGTATGAAGAGGTTCTCAGAGCCTTGCTGGTTCTCTGATCCTAAGCTCAACTGGACAGAAAGTCTTGATATACCTATGTAATATTTGAAGTCAGTCAGTGTTGCATGGAAACCATCAATATCTCAAGAAAAGCCCAGACCCCACTCAAATATATATTAGTTCATTCAGTCTCCATTCTTGTAGTCTGACATTAGAAGGGGTATAAAATTTTCTGAGGGGTAAACATTATCTACTTCAGTATTTATTGTACTTTCACACACAATATGGGATATATAATTACATAATTTAAAATATGAGGTGCAAGAAGAAACAAAAAAGAAGCCAAGAGAGGAAATAGTCAATAAAAACAGATCCAGAGGTAGTTTAGATGTTAGAATTATCATACAGAGTCTTTAAAATAACTATGATAAATATTTTAAAGGATCTACCAGAAAAAGGAAAGAAGTTTGATTAAATCATAAATACATACACACTTTATCTCTTTCTACTCTATTATCTATATATCATCTATCTAGCTATCAATCTATTAATCAATCAATCTATCCATCCCATGGAAATTTTTTAAAAAATTATATCAGAAATCAGTAATAAAGAATTCATTTTATGGAATTAAAAGAGACTAGACACAGTAGAGGAAAAGATCAGAGATTTTGAAAACAGACAAAAGAAATTATCCAAACTGAAATACAAAAAAGAAAACAGTGAAAAAATTAAACAAAGCATCCCACAATATCAAGTGGATCACCATATGTGGAACTGGAATCCTAGAAGGAAAATAAAATTAAAATCAGTTAAATAAAATATTTGAAGAGACAATGGTTGAAAATTTTTAATGTTGATGAAAGATATCACTCCACATATCTAAGAGCTCAGCAAACTAAACCAGAAAATTACAATAGATCTAATATATAGTCAAGTATGTTGAAAGTCTTACCAGCATGTTAAAGCAGAAAAAGAAATATAACACATACAGACTGGAAAGAAAGAAGTAAAATCATCATTATTTATAGACCAAATAATGTCACATCTAATAAACCTTAACTAGTTGTGATAAACTACCAGATCTAAAAAGTGTCATAAGACACTAGGACGATACACTAAAATTAGTTGAATTTTTATATCTAAGGACAAAATGTTGGAAAATGAAATAAAAAACAAACTATTTAAATGTAGTCTTAAATCTTAAAAAAATAATAAAATTAGAAGACTTATGCTACCTATTCTCAAGCTAGAGTAATTTATTTATTTATTTATTTATTTATTTATTTATTTATTTATTTATTTGCAAGAGACAGAGAAAGAGAGTGGGGACAGACAGACAGGGAAGGAGAGAGGTGAGAAACATCAATTCTTTGTTGTGGCACTTTAGTAATTCATTCATTGCTTTCTCATATGTGCCTTGACGAAGGCTGGTGGCTCCAGCTGAGCCAGTGATCCCTTGCTCAAGCCAGCAACCTTGGTCTCAAGCCAGTGAGCCCATGCTTAAGTTGGTAACCTCAGGATTTTGACCTGAGTCCTCAGCATCCCAGACAAACACTCTATCTACTGCATCACTGCCTGGTCAGGCTCAACCTAGAGTAATAACGACAGAGAAGAATTAGCAGAATGACTGGAAAGTAATCACTGGAGCATTATGGCATGTCAAGCGGTATACAGTATACATATTTAAAGCCAGCTAATTTTTGACCAAGGCATCAAATCAATTCAGTGTGGGAAGGAACCCTTTTTGAGAAATGTTCCTGTTACAATTTAATATTCATGTGGAAAGAAAAGTATATCTAAATTCTACCTCAGTTACATATAAAATTAGTTTAATATGTATCACAGATTTAACATAAATGTTAGAACTATCAATCTTCTTAAAAGGAAATCTAGGAGAGTAGCTTCATGGCTTTAGAGTAAGCAATGATTTCTTAGAACACAGAAAGCACTAACAGTTAAAGAAAAAAATAGATAAAAGGCAATGTTATGGGACTATTATTTTCCCCTGCCCCCTGAAATTTGTATGTTGATGTTTTAACCCCTAGTACCTCCAAATGTAACTATATTTGGAGGCAGGGTCTTTAAAGGGGTGACTAAGTTAAGATGAGGCTGTTAGGATATGCTTTAATCCAATCTGACTGGTGTCTTTATAAGAAGAGGAACTTCACATACATGAACAGATACCAAGGCTACATGCACACAGGGAGAAGACGATGTAAAGATGCAGCGAGAAGTGGCCATCTGCCAGCCAAGGAGAGAGGCTGCAGGACAAACCAAACCTGCCGACATCTTGATCTTGGACTTGCAGCCTCTAGAACTGTGAGAACGTAAATTTCTGTTTTTTAAGCTACTCAGTTTGTGGCATTTTGTTATGGCAGCCCTAGTAAACTAACATATTCTTAAGTTTTTTAAATTTCTGCTTATTAAAAGAATTGAACATACAAATTCACAGTATAGGGAAAATATTTATTAGGAAAAAATATATATCACATATCCAAATATATATAGAACTCATATATATATATATATATATATATATATATATATATATAAATAAAAGATAAACTCCTCAATTTTTTAAATGAGCAAAAGTCCTGAACAGACTTTTCATGAAAGAAGATATGTGAATGGACAGTGTATGCATGAAAATGTGCCTAACATCATTAGCCATAAGGGAAATGCAAATTAAAACCACAATGAGATATCATTTCATGCCCTTTACAAGACCAAATGTTGGTGAGAATGTGGAGCAACTAGAAGTGTCATACTACTGATAGGAATGGAAAATGGTCCAAAGACTTTGGAGAATTGTTGGGCAAAATTTCTTTCTTCTTTCTTTTTCTCTTTCTTTCTTTCTTTCTTTCTTTCTTTCTTTCTTTCTTTCTTTCTTTCTTTCTCTCTTTCTTTCTCTCTTTCTCTCTCTTCTTTCCTTCTTTCTTTTTTATCTATTTCTCTCTCCTTTCTTTCTTTCTTTCTTTTTTGTAGCATTAAATACACATCTACCTTGTGACCCAGAAATTTCACTTCTAGATATTTACCTAAAAAAAAAAAGAAAAGAAAATGTGTGTCCACAAAAAGATCAGTGCAAGAAAGCTCATAACACCTTCAAATTGGAAACTGGAATTAACCTAATAATGTTCATGTTCATAAAGAGGAGACTAGATAGGTAAATTGTGGAATATTCTTATATTAGAATAACATTCAGCAAAAATAATGAATGAACAACTGATACATACAACAATATGGAAAGTCTCAAAGATATTATGTTGCATAAACAAAGACTGATTCAAAACATGGTATACTATATAATTCCATTTATGTGAAGTTCTAGAATAGGCAAATTAAATCATGATAAAATAGATAAAAAGGCCATTGCCTCTGCAGAGAGGAGAGAAGTGAACTGGAAGGGGCTTGAGATAATTTTGTGAGGTCTATGTTATAGTCTATATTTTATTTTGAATGATGGCTACAGGATATATCAAAATACTTACCATCTGTCTTTATTTTATGTAAATTATTCTTTAATTTAAAAGTAAAAGCAAGAATGTTTGATAGTCTCTTTTCAGTGAGGTTTTCTCTCTGCAGATCAGAGTAGGAATTCATACTGGGCCCGTCTTAGCGGGTGTTGTGGGGGACAAGATGCCACGGTACTGCTTGTTTGGTGACACTGTGAACACAGCTTCTAGAATGGAAAGTCATGGGCTTCCCAACAAAGTGCATCTTAGCCCCACGGCGTACAGGTAACCACTCATTTATCCATACTTTCCTTTGTCCCTTCTTCTAGACTTACAGAGGGCCTAGCAGCCATGGGACGGGGTAGTGGAGGAAACCAGTGTCTTTCCTCCCATGCCACACCGGGTTACAGAGGAATGTTGTTAAGTCTCTGCTATAGGTTAGTTTTTGTTCTCAAAGAGCGTAAGATCTGGTGGCAAATTACAGCCCACAGGCCAAATCCAGTCTGTCGCTTGTTTTTGTAAATAAAGTTTTATTGGAACACAGCCATGCTCTTTAATTTACACACTGTCTATGGCTGCTTTCATGCTACAGTGGCAGAGCTGAGTAGTGGGGATAGCCTGTATGGCCCACAAAGCCAAAAATATTTACTGTCTGTTCTTTTACAAAAAATGTTTGCTGATCCTTGGTCTAATATTCACAGATTGTTATTTTAGAAGTGTAGTAAGTACAATGGTAAAGATATGCATAAAACGATTCTTAGGGTTTCTTGAGAACTTAGAAGAGGTGACATTCTGGCCTAAGTTCTTTTACATGTGTTAGTTCATTGACTGTTTCAGCAACCCTATGTAATAGTAAGATATACTGTTACAATTTTCCTCTACAGATAAAAAAAATCAGGCAAAAAAGGGTTAGTGAGTTGCTTTGAGTTGCAAGCAGGCTCGGAGGAGAAGAGCCTGGATTGCGCCCAGGGGTGAGGCCGGAGGGGTCGCAGTGAGTGCAGGGAGCCTGGGCGGGGTGCAACAGGTACAGAAATTCTTTGGAGGAGTAGAGTCCTGGGCTGAATCTTGAGCAAGGAGTTCCAGAGTCGGATCTAACCCAAACGGGAGTACTGGGGATGGAAAACAAGCAGTGCAAACGCTGAGGCAGAGGAAGTACAGGGAACTGTCACACAGCTAGCTTCCTGGAGTGGAGCATGTGCCACAGAAAGTGGCGAGACTTGTGTGTGCCTCACTGAATGGCTAGGCCCCCAAGGGGTGTGCAATCAGACACAATGGCAAGGTCAGGGTCATTTTTGACACTGACCACTCAGGACTAAGGAAGGGCTGATATGGGAAAGAGAAGACCAGTTAGAAGTTTGATTTGAATCAGAATATTGGCAGTGAGAATTTGGGTGAAAGTAAAATCAGCTAAACCTGGTAATTGCTAGAAATGGAGAATGAAAATGAAGGAGGTGCCTCGAATGTTCCCCAGGTCTCCACCTTGGGTGAGTAGGACCCGAATCTCGCCATCTGAAATAGCACAAGTCAGAAGTATTCCAGGTCACTGTGGCAGATGGTGAGTTCAGGTACAGAAGTTCAAAGGACTTGTGGAGAATCTTGGTGAAGATGTCACAAAGTGGATGAATAAAATTTGTAGTGGAGTTGGCTGCATCCAGACGTGGAGGAAGCACTGTATTGGTAGTACGTAAGCCATGAGAGTTGATAAGATCCCATGGGGAGGGATTCAGTATGAGAAGAACAGGGGCAGATGGAGAAGGAGGAGCCCACATAAGAGGTGGAAGCAATCGAACAGAACCAGAGAAATTCAGGGTGAGAAGCACCCTCGAGGATATTTTTAGGGAGGAGGAATTGAACAAAGGTGTCAACTATATTATACTTAACAGGACTGAAAATCGTTCACCAGATGTTTAGGGGACATTTTCAGAAGCTGTGGTAGAATGGTGGGTATAGACACTAGAGTATGTATGGGTTGAAAGGTAAAAGAAAGAGAGGATTCATACAAGATTAAAGCAGGAGGTAATTAAATGTAAAGTTCTTGGTTTCTATTTAGGATGATAGAGACCTGAGCATGCTAGTAGGCTGTGGGGATGATGCAGATGGAGAGGGAGTTGAAAATCAGGGGAGAGGTGCTGGTGAGGCCGGGGCCAGGGGAGGTGGGAAGGGAGCATGGATGGGGGTGCCTCCTGCTCTGAGACTGGGGATAAGGGGGATGTGGTGAATGCGGTGAGGAGTTGCTGCATCTCACCTATAATGGTTAACATTTCACAGCTGGACCAGATCATGGAGTAGTAGGCCTGGGCAGCTGCTAGAGAGCATGGCAGGAAGGCGCCAAATGAGGGAAAGTGAGGAGTGTGGAGAGTGTCTGAAACCTCCACAGGGCTGGCCAAGCACAAGGGAAGGTTGATTAGTGCTGAGAACTGGCTGAGGCGGCTGACCATGAATTTGAAACATTGCCCATTTGCAGTTCTGTGGTTCTTCTCCAACATCTCTCAGGGGCCATTAAATGAATAAACATTTTCTAGTTCTTCTATAACTCTGTCTTTTTTCACAGTCCCCTTCTTACCCTCTTCTTCTTGGGTTCTTTGGCAGCCAGAGATCATGGAGAGGCTTGGGTGGTTAGAATGAGCATGCTGGCCCCGCAGAGTACATGGGGTACTTGAGGAAGACAGGGGCTTGAGGAGGCACTCCTAGGAGCCTCCTGGTTCAGAACCATGTGAGGACAGTGTGCACACAGGCATTGGGATGTGACTGTAGAGGTGTGAGGGCCACAGCATGCGCTATGTGCTGGAGGGTTGAGAGGTGGTGAGTGGGTCACAGCATTTTGGTGGGACCCCTGGGCTCTTCCTCTGCCTTCAGCACCCGGTTCAGAATGTCTGAACACATCCTCCCTTCTCTTCCCTCCTGCCGTTGGTCCCTCTAGCAGGCCTGCTGATGTCTCAGAGCCCCACTCCTCAGCCGTGTGCCCTGCATCTCAGACTTCCCTGTTGTTACCCATCTCGTGGTGGTCAACTCTCCAGTTACAGACTCGTGATCTTTAATATCTGGTGCATTTATTTTCCCTCTGTTCAGAGCCCTGGAAAACCAAGGGTTTGAAATCATTGAGAGGGGTGAAATTGAAGTGAAAGGGAAAGGGAAAATGACCACCTACTTTCTGATCCAGAACTTGACTGCCTCAGAAGATGAGATCATGGGGAGACCTCCAAGTCCACTCGCTCACAGAGGTAAGCAGAGAAGAGAAGCCTCATTGTGCGTGTTGAACACGGTATTTTTCCCACCGACAACGGCAGCTCTGTTTAGTGTGGCCCTCCGGTCTGTAAGGTCAGCATGGGTATCATCTCCCACAGCAAACTGCTTCCTTCCGGTCAGGAACGCTCCAGAGAATCAGTGCGACCAGTATGCCCGCAATGCCCTTCCCTTGCACTCTGGATGTAACGATGTTCTTTGAGCTGGGCTGACAGAACCAGCCGAGGGGTCTCCCAGGTGTTTTTCATCAGGGTTCTGCCCTGTTCTAGACATGGGCTCTCCCCGTCGGCCTCTGCAACAGCTGGGAATGACTCTGGAGTCTCCCCAACAGCTGGGAATGACTCTGGAGTCTCTCCAACAGCTGGGAATGACTCTGGAGTCTCTCCAACAGCTGGGAATGACTCTGGAGCCTCTCCAGCAGCTGGGAATGACTCTGGAGTCTCTCCAACAGCTGGGAATGACTCTGGAGTCTCCCCAACAGCTGGGAATGACTCTGGAGTCTCCCCAACAGCTGGGAATGACTCTGGAGTCTCTCCAACAGCTGGGAATGACTCTGGAGTCTCTCCAACAGCTGGGCATGACTCTGGAGTCTCCCCAACAGCTGGGAATGACTCTGGAGTCTCTCCAACAGCTGGGAATGACTCTGGAGTCTCACCAACAGCTGGGAATGACTCTGGAGTCTCCCCAACAGCTGGGAATGACTCTAGAGTCTCCCCAACAGCTGGGAATGACTCTGGAGTCTCCCCAACAGCTGGGAATGACTCTGGAGTCTCCCCAACAGCTGGGAATGACTCTGGAGTCTCTCCAACAGCTGGGAATGACTCTGGAGTCTCCCCAACAGCTGGGAATGACTCTGGAGTCTCTCCAACAGCTGGGAATGACTCTGGAGTCTCTCCAACAGCTGGGAATGACTCTGGAGTCTCCCCAACAGCTGGGAATGACTCTGGAGTCTCTCCAACAGCTGGGAATGACTCTGGAGTCTCCCCAACAGCTGGGAATGACTCTGGAGTCTCCCCAACAGCTGGGAATGACTCTGGAGTCTCTCCAACAGCTGGGAATGACTCTGGAGCCTCTCCAGCAGCTGGGAATGACTCTGGAGTCTCTCCAACAGCTGGGAATGACTCTGGAGTCTCCCCAACAGCTGGGAATGACTCTGGAGCCTCTCCAGCAGCTGGGAATGACTCTGGAGTCTCCCCAAACTCAGAGGTTCCAGAACAGGCTTGCTGCACACACAGGTATCTTTCACCTTCCTCGTTTTCTGCTGGCTTCCAAAACTGGGAGGAAGGCTAAAATCTGTGACTCACCTAGCCCAAGAGTGACTAAAGAATGAGTGTAGGTTAAAACCACCTAGTGCTAAGCTGGACCAGAGATCACCATTTGGCTCATGGTGATCAAAAAAAGCAGCACCTAAAATTCAACAAGGAGGTCCCTGTCAGCTGCAAGGCAGGGCCCAACCACCCCAGCGGTCAGGGCCCCTAACAGCGGCCCTGGCCAATGCCGGGAGATCCCGACCAGAATGGGAAACCCACTAGTAGGAGGCAGGTCATCGTGAACCTCTCAACTGGGACATAGATTCATTTTGACAGAAGCTAATCTTTAGCTGCTCCAGGGCCTGCAAAGAAAAATATCTAAATCCAGAAGTTTCCTATTTACATAGCTAATATATGCAGGATGTCTCCTTGGAACATGAAATATGGCTACTATTTTTAAAAGTGGAGCTGCACCAATGAGTATTCGAAGAAGTTTTCCAATTGTCCTTATAGTGTACTTTTATTCTAATACCAGCTCACTATAGTTGTCTTGTGAGCTGTGATTGGGTTTGGCCACATTTTACTGATGAAGATACTAAGATAGAAAGATCTAAACCAAACCCTAGAAATAACTGGCTTATAATAGAGGAAAGTCACCCCTTCTTCCAGGCTGACAACAGCCCTTAGCCCCAGCCTGACTCCCTTGGCCAGGTGACCCTGAAGAGAAACAGCATAGCCCTGCGTGTGGGGCCCAGAGGTGGGCCCTCCGCCTCTTTCTTTGTACATCTGCACATTTCCCTCAACCCCTTCCTCCTCAGCGTAGGGTCCCTGTGGCGAGCCCCTGCTGTCAGGCTCTGGGGCAGGTGGTGCGGCCGTTCTGGGCCTGCCCTCTCATCCACATCGGAGCCAACGCTGGAGGCTCTGGCTGGAGCAGGAAGGGCTGGGTCCCTCAGAGGAGACCATGCCGACACTGCTTTCTGTGTCTCAGTGGCTCCAGAGTGTCACCCACGACACAGCAGGGGCTGAGTCTCTCACAGCCAGTGATGGAGGAGGGGATGCAGAGACAACAGTGTGCATACGAATGCCCTTCACATTGGCCTCTTTCCTCAGGCTAGCTCTGACAGGACATGCACACTGGCTTTTCAGGCGATTTGGGGGAGGCGTGGGAGGGAAACCAGGAAGATGAACTTGAGGTGATCTGAGTGTGCACCCAGTGCTGAGAATTATGTCGTAGGTTGCAGCAGTGCAGGGGAGGGGACCTCAGCAGTGCCTGTCTGTGTCCTCATGGGCGGATGCCCCTCCCCTGGCTCCCTGTTGGCCTGGCATGAAGATACCCAGGAGGCAACAAGAACAAGGAAAGATGGCGGCTAGGAGACCTCTTCCTCCAACCATCTTCATTTCCTCCCCTTTGTTCTCAAAAGCGGGTGCATTTGCTCATTCTTCCAGGTGGCGAATGCATCAAACATATTAAGTGTCCTGCAGCCTGCCCAGGAATGACATTTCACGGCGGGACCTCTGTCTGTCCAGTCCTGCACACAATGGGCACCTGAGGAACTCCCCAGGGGCCGTGATGTCAGAGGCACAGAAATGCCCCCCTTCCTGCCTCTGCTGCTCCCGGAGACTGCTTGCCCTGCTCACTTTTCCTTCTCACGCTTTTTTGCAGAAGCAAGTGCTCAAGGAAGTCAAGACAGCAGAACTGTCGCTGTCATGCGGTACCCAGACAGCCAGCAGCTGCCCCCCGGGAGGGCTGCAGCAGATGGTGAGTGCAGCAGCCCGTGGCAAACCCCGGTGCTGAGCTGCGTGTGGACAGAATTGTGGGGTCAGAGGTGTGGGTGATGGGAGATGGGAAAGAGCCAGAAAGGCACAGCCTGGGTGCAGTTTGGGGCCCTTATGAGTTGCTTGATGTATTTTGAGTAAGTTTTTATATGTTCCCCCAATCCACTCACCTCCCCCACCCCCTGCCTCAACTATCCCAGGAGGGCGCTCTGAGAATCTCTAACACTCAGAAACACTCATTATTCTGCACGTATCCATGAAATGAAGTTACTGTGGACACTGCTGTCACTACAAAGTGCTGGAGACTCCTCACTGTTCCTGCCCTGAGGTGTTTCACTGAGAACCCAACGCGCTGGCGCTACCTCGAAGCGTTGGCCCAGTGGCCCTGTCGCCCTGTTTGTCCTCAGAGGCGGTAGGGACAGCTTTCTCTCAGTCCATGCCTGCGCCTGACTTTCCTCAGAGGTGGTAGGGACAGCTTTCTCTCAGTCCATGCCTGCGCCTGTTTGTCCTCAGAGGTGGTAGGGACAGGAGCTTTCTCTCAGTCCATGCCTGCGCCTGACTTTCCTCAGAGGTGGTAGGGACAGCTTTCTCTCAGTCCATGCCTGCACCTGACTGTCCTGATGAGCCATTCTGTCCCCTCACATGATTCCGTAGCTGCCCCACGGGAGGCCGTGGCTTCTCGGTGGCCCAGCCATGCCTTTCTCAGACCGCCGGGCCCGTCTGGACGGATTTCTGATTATGGTGTGGCTAGCAGATGTATCGATAAGGACTAGCTGACACACTGTAGGGACGGACACGGTGTGCAACATGAGTCAGAGGCTCGGAGAACCGAGAAGCAAGCCAGCTGGGCCATTGAACCTCACTCCTGCCTCCCAGACGCCAGGCCTGTTGAGTCAGCATTGCTTTTTTGGCTTCCCCAGTAATCTGAGTAGGAACTTACCATGACACAGGCTTCCTTCTCATCTCTAATGGACGGCAGCAGACATGGAATTCAGCCCCGAAGGACTTGAGTCGCCTGCTCTCAGTGTCTGCCTTATCATAGTTTGGGTCCCTGTTCTCCAGGACTTTTGCTATGTTCGATAATGTCACGCTTAGTTCTGGTGTAGGTGAAGGCTGCCGCAGTCGCTGTGGAAGCCCCCATTCCACCTCCAGCCCCAGGGCCATTCCACCTGGTCCTTATGGGGGCGTCATTCTGGGAATAATGTTCCCATCAGTAGCCAAATCTGTCAGGACTCCAAAAATTAAATGGCTGTTGGATCTGGCTACCTCAGACAGCTGTCTGTCTCCTAGTCTCTAGGTAGTTGGGAGAACATTCCAGGCTCAATGCATGGATCACATCTGTCACAAACCTCACCAGGTTGCATTTCCTGGTGACAAACTTGTGACCACTCTCCAGGGGCATTTTCATTTGACGTGGCTCCGGGGGTGGCGAGCAGGCTCTGTCCTGCCTCGGGCTGCCTTGTGAGGACTCTTGCTTCTGGGGACTCTCTCCAGGCCTTGGCAGCCTACGCAGCGGCTGCGGGGAGAGAAGCACACCACACAGAGCCCTCTCTGAGGGCCAGCTGAGACGGGATACTCACCCCTTCCTTCAGCTTGCTTTCTCTACAAGGAGGTGGAGTGAATGGCTGGGAGGCCCATCCAAAGTCTGCCCATCAGCTGGGACACTAGGAAACACTCCTGGGACCCAGGCCTGCAGGCTGCACCCAGGCCTCATTTGCACTTCAATAACATGATTTTCTTTCACTGCACTTTCTATGTGGGTGTTAGATGTCTCTGTGGGGAGACTCCCCAGTGCAATTAAACGTGAGCATTGAGCGAAGTGAAATCAGTGTGTGTCAACTTGGATATGTAAGCAACCACCTTTCAGTGTTGACTACAAAATTGGCCTTCCAGCTGTCCCTGCTGGCAGGTTTTCCTGGCGTCTCATCAGGCCTCTGTACGTGTGTTTTTCAAATTTTAACTTGCTTCAACTGGTCTCCTCACTGATTTTCCCACTGACTATATTATGGGTTCCAGGCTGACCGGGGTACGGCAATGCACTCTGTTGGTGTTCCCTCGTAGATCACAGGCCAACAGTGTGCACTTGCTGAGTTCCTGGCAGGTGAAGCCAGCTTGGAGGACTTCTTACAGAAACTTCTAATTGTCCCTCTGGAGAACCTTGGTGACAAAGGTCTGTCTCCTGGTTCTCTCTCTCAGGGTTTAGCAGTCTGCCTGCTTGGGATGGGTGGGGGAGGGATTGCCGATTCCTCCGAATCTGACTCGACTCAACAGGAAGAACTTTCCCACTATTTGCAGTCCCCCTGATGGTTGATTCCTGGCTGGGCTTGTGGTCACTTTTTGCCAGGTCCTTGCCCCTCACTTTGCAGAGTCTTGACAATACGAGCGCTTTCCTTCAACGTGTCCAGTGAGCTGGGGTCCAGCTGGTGTGGAGCCAGGTTAAGGAGCCTACGCCCCTATTCTCAGCCCTTTAACAGCCTTACCATGGTCTTCATTAGTGTGGCTATTAACTCCTCCTGACCTTCCCTACTCAGGGCCAATGAATGGCATAGCTGCTTTTAACCTTGGTCTTCCTAGGAGTCAAGCTGTTAACACAGCAATGTTCTATAGATGGAAGATTGCTTCATTTTTATCATCCTGAAAGCTGAGGTCAGAGAGTGCCTGCTTTCTGGGGTAGCCTTGAGGACTAGATGAGATATTATAGATCATCTGAACACTGTAATTGCTGAAGACATATCAGGTATGCCAACCGCTTAATCATTTAGGAAGCTTACTGTTGGGAATTCATTCACTTAACAAATATGTGAGTCTCGACACAAAACTGTAAGAGGTACTATAGGCATTTAAAAGAATAAGAATGACCTGCTGCACACAGGGGCTTTAGATCAGCAGGCAGAGGGTGGTCCGCATGGAAGTCAGGACCTCAGCCTAGTGCAAGATGCTACAGGGCCAACAGCAAGCGCAGGTGACACTGGGCACCCTGAGGACTTGGAAAACCTCTGGGAGAAGGTATGGATGATGGCAGGAATGGGCACAGCAAAGATGTGGCCACTGTTCTGATCTCTGTAGAATGCCGGGGCTTTTGGAAACTGGCCATTTGGCCCTCCAGGGTGTGGCCTCTTGCCCATGTATAGAAATAGGAGGCAAGGGGGTGGGTGATTCTAGAATGGCAACCTCTCCTGAGACCTGGAGAATCCATTGCACCCTTTTTATTACTAGGATAAAATTCTCCCACTGGTGGAATTTTTCTCCAAAAATATCACTCCTGGAATTCAGGGCTCTTTTCTCTGTTCCCAACTTTTGTACCGACAACCTGGCCCTTCCCCAGAGCAGGAACATTACTGTGAAATCAGCCCAGGTGGAACTGACTGGGAGGAGACGAAGTGCTTGCAGGTGTGGAGAACAAACAGAAGGCCAGGGCGGGCCAGGCTGAGAGGTTCAGAGGGGTGGGGCGCCCAGCAACAGGCCCTATGCTGGGAAGTACCCGGAGGAGGGGCCTGGACAACCGGGGGGGCTCCACTGAAGGTCTGTCTTCGGGCTCAAGCCAATCCCCCCGCCCATCTTCAGTGATGTGAAGTCACAGTGAAGCCAAAATATGGTTTCCTATATCTTGTTCTGTCTGGGAGGCTAGAAAGAGGAACAGAAATGCATAAGAAATTATTTTAACTGTCAATGTAAGAATTCCCTTATTGTAACCCCAAATCATGCACTTCAGGACCCATGGAGCCCTGTCTGTAACAATGGGTCAGTGACCCAAATTCCACCTATACTCCTCAGAGCGAGAGCATTGCCCCGAATGCACATTGCTATTACTTGTACATCGCCACTCCTCCCCAGTCATGTCAGAGAACATGACTCATGTGAGGGTTGTTCTTCAAAGAAAAAAATAATTTCTCTGCAACCATGCTTTTAATTTAACACATTTTTAAACTATTGGAAGTGGTGCTTTTTTTTTTTAATGTTTTCTTTTATTGATTTTTTAGAGACAGGAAGGGAGAGAGTAGGTGAGAGACAGGAACATCTGTTTCCATACGTGCCCTGACTGGGGACCGAACCAGCAACCTCTGTGCTCTGGGACAATGCTCTAACCAACTGATCTATCTGGCCAGGTCTCGGTCGTGTTTTTAATTCTGTATTAAGCTGCATTGGTTTGTCTAACTATAAATGACGTATTCATTCATTCATTTATACTACAGAGGTAACATCTAAATATTATTATTTTTTGAAACCAGAAAGTACAGATAAACCAAAAAAAGACAACAAAAACATCTGTAATTCCATTACCCAGGAAGACTGCGATCACAATTTTGGTGCCTATCTCCCCAGACTTGTGTGTGTGAGTGTGGGTGCTTATGTGTATACATATATACTTTTCTTACAAAATGGGGATTGTCATACATACACTGTTTTATAACTTGGCAGATTATAAATTTCTTTCTTTTGAACATTTAAACACATTTAAAACCAGAGGAGGGAAATTTTAAGAAGAGATATGTTCCCCATGGTACACACTCACGTCCCATGTAACTCATGCTGTCACACACCCAAAGCCATATTTACATCATAACAACGGAAACACCCAAGTGTCTTGTACGTCTGCACATTTCCAACACGTCTGCAATGACCCTGCTATTCTGTGAGTCCTGACGTTTTCTCTGAAGTGTCCAAGAAAGGTTAATTTTGTTCAATTTAGCTTTGGTATTTAGATTATTCTGAGCGTCTAGATATTAGTCATCTATGGACGATGTACATTTCAATACTCAATCAGAAAACTCAATTAACTAGAATTCTACATTTTTCTATTATGAACAAATGTTCAATAATGAACATTTACTATAGGAAAATGGAAATTCTTCCACCATCTGGATTGTGGAATTGGATTAAAATGTCAAATGTATACCTGTAGAAATTTCAAGGGCCTTGCAATTCACGGGTCTTGCAAACCTGTGCTGGCCAAGTCTTGTTTGAATCGTCAGTGTCATGACTCACACTGATGGAGTCAGACTTTCCTTGTCCAGCTTGCAAGATGCCATCTCAGTTCTCTTCCCAACACAAGCCTGGCTCATCAATTTTTCCTCCATGTTGATCAGGGGACTTTTCCTCAAGGAGAGAAAAGGGAAGGAGGAAAAATAGTTTAATAGAAGTACAAGAAAAATGGAAGCGGAAATGGAGAAGAAGGACCACAGATAAGATACAAACAAGAAAATGAAAAATGCCAGGTGGAAGGAAGAGAAATGAGTTCGTAAGGAAAAAGCTAAGTGAGAAGTCTTTGAGAAGAGATATTAGAAAGAAGAAAAACATGAAGTGTTGAATAAAGTAGAGACTAAGAGATATGAGAAATATATTCTAGTGTTGAGTTTACTTCCAGAATTCTTTGTGAGATGTTTAGGCCAGAAAATAGATTATTCATCTTGGTTACAGAGAAATCATGGTGCTGTCAGGCCACGGAGAGCATTGTAATCAGACCCTGAGTGATGTTGATGTGTTCAGGTAAAGATGCCTTTGCTATATTTCCTTTTTTTTTTTTTTTTTTTAACTTGGCAAGTCCAACCTTCTGGTTGTTTTTTTTGTTGTTGTTGTTAGGATAACCCACCCACTTGGTTAAATTACAAAGATTACAAAGACACCAATAAGTTCTGTTATCACAGTAGTATTCTGAGGATATTTTCTCTCATAAGTCCTTTTAACATTTCTGTGAGTTGAGTGGAAGGTAGATGTATTATTTAGTCTCCTTTCACATCTGGAGAAACTGAGGCACAGAGAAATGTTAGATGGAGTACTGAGGAACATTTATAGTCTGGAAGGCAGACAGCCATATCTTCTAAATAGAAAAAAAATTCATTTCTAGCTGTAATCAACTCCTTTTTCCTCTATTTTCAATGATACCAAAACAATACAGATCTCAAGCTTTTTCATCCATTCTTCCTTATCATTTATCCTGCCTGTTTCCACTTTTGGAAAATTCAATTCCTTTTATAATTATAATACTGCTTATATCTCAAAGAAAAACAGTCTTGTAATAAACTCTGTAATTCCAAATGAAAGGAATAAAGCATAGTTGGAGTGATGAAACTAGCAGAGAACTAGCAAAACAAAAAACAAAAACAAAACTCCATATCTGAATGATTAACAATTTCCAAAGATTTTGCTGAACACGACTCAGTCTTCGGGGTGTGGGGGGCGGGGAGGGTGTGCTGTAGTGCCCAAATTAATGCAGCTAATAACACCCCACTCAGCTGACTCCAGTTTGTCCGTACCCTATAAAAATGTATTTTGAAGGTTTTTATGAACCTTGATTCCTTGCCAGGTTAGCCCCAATTTATGCATGAGCTAAATACTTTATGTAAATCATTACCGGTGACATGGTTCTGTGTGTCCCAGGAATGACTCCTTTCTTTTCCAGAGGATCCTCCCCTGAAGTGCTCACCTCATCTTGGGCCTGAGACTGGAAAGAGACTGGGGAGAAGTCCAGTGGCCCAAACTTTTCTACATGTGTATCGTTACTTATGCTCATTATTGACTAGTACATTATTGGCACATTAAGCTTGTCTAAGTCTAATTGTGATGAAAACTACCCATTGCTTTTGATCTTTAGACAAAGTTAATCTCTGACCCCTAACAATACAAGAAGCCAGGCCTGACCTGTGGTGGCGCAGTGGATAAAGCGTCAACCTGGAAATGCTGAGGTCGCCGGTTCAAAACCCTGGGCTTGCCTGGTCAAGGCACATATGGGAGTTGATGCTTCCTGCTCCTCCCCTCCCTCTCTCCGCCCCCTATAATGAATAAATAAAATCTTTAAAAAAAATAAAAGAAGCCATTCTTTCATTTGGGAACAGAAAGCTAAAGATAGAAGCCTCTCCCACATTTCCTGATTCCTAGGACACTAGAGCCTATATATCATATGTGAGCCTCTCTGAACTTGACTGTCTCTGGAACAATGCTTAGTATACAAAAATAAAAAAGCACAAATGACATATGACTTTAAAATCTTAGATGCTAAGCTTTCCAAATGAAAGTGCAGATGGAGCAGGGGATGAAGACAGAGTCCCCTGTCCAGGCCTGCGTCCGCTCCTCCCTGCACCCCTTCCGTGTCACTGTCCCCGAGGTGGCTTCTCCAGGCTTGCTCCCTGGGCTCCTTTCCATACTGAGAAATGAGACGACGCATCTTGGACTTTGTACTCTATGCGGGGCACTGTGTTAATCCCTTTATATAAATCATCTAATTTAATTATCACAATGACTCTGGGAGGCGGGTGTAATCATTATTTCCCCACTTTTCAGATGATGACAAGTGAGGCCCAGAGAGGGCGATAATGAGCTGTGGCCCTGCTGGGGACGACCCTCAGCCTGAGTGACGCTGTGCTCAGACCTCTTAGTCACTGGGCAGCAAGTCTGAAGGCGTGGTGCTGTTCTGTGAGTTATGCACACATAAAGATATGGTATGTGGCCGACAAGAGGTCACAGAGTGGGATGAAAAGAATAGTATAGCAACAAGATTGAAGTGCGTATGTGCCTTTGCGGCCGGAGCTGTGAAGATCTCCTGCCCAGAAGGTGGGAAGCGGAGCCCATAGGGCCCACACTGTTTCCTGGAGCCTGGCTCAGACAGAAACGCCCTAGCTGCAGAGGCCAGACTGAGGCTCGACTGATTTGCTCTTCTTTCTGTCTTGTTTCAGCTCCTGACAAATCAGCACCTGAGGGGAGTCCAGCAGCTGGACAGGATTCCATGGAGGCAGCTGAGGGAGCGCGGTCTTCGGATCAAACCACGACACGTCCCTTTCCTAATGACACTCTGCCCTCCGGTTTCTGTGCTCTGTTGTAACAGAGGGAATGTGAACCCCTTGACTTAATCTTTCCCCTACTCAGTTTTATGGTGATAAAGAGAAAGTAACTTCTCTTCATTTCTCAGCTCAAACCTCCTTAAGCTGTGTCTCTTCCTCACTGTTCCTTTGAGAATAAAAGTTTACGAAGGAAACACAATTCTAACAAGTTTGGGAAATGTGCTTTCACATCCCCAGGTCAAAACCGATCCCCGCCCTTTGAGACTCTGAGTCTTGATTGTTCTCAAACATCACAAGTCCGGCTGGGGCCAGTTCTGTTGTCTCCTAGCAGGAGGGAGTGTCTTTCTGGCTCCCATTGTGGCTCCACCAAACCTCTGCCTCTGAGCAAAAGCCCCCGTGGCCACCTTCAGGGGACACCCTGACCTCGGAGTTCCTCCTGTGCAGTGTCCTATCTTAAATGATGATGGGACTAGGGAGAGGGAAGAAAAGAGACCTAGACACATAGTTTTATAAATCACCCCATAACACAGGCGGGATGTGAAAGGCACTCAGCCAGGGCTTGTGGAAGGAAATAATTTTTGTTTCCAGCCTTGAAAATTACATGAAGTAATAAAACAAAAACTGCACTCCCCAGAGATCTGCTCAAAGTAAAATGGAGAGAAAAATGTGAAAATCACAGTAAGGGCCGAGTCAAGGGAGACGGAAGCAGGGCGGAGCGCAGACTCGGGCCCAGGCAGCTTCCGCACTGCTTCCCGCCTGCGCTGCTTCCCGCCTGCGCTGCCGCCGGTGCAGGAGCGCCTCCTGCAGCGGAGAGGGTCCCAAACGGTCTCCCAGGCCTGCGGTGTGGGGAGAGCGGGTGGAGAAGTGCTCTGTGGACTACTCTGCACTCAGTGTTGGCGAGAGAAAAAAAGTTATATATATTAAAGAAAATCTTAAGGGCACACAAAATTTTGTGATTCATGCTTGCTAGGACCTTTCTTGACCCCAGAGGCATTAACTTTCAGCCCTTCCCAGAAGGGCATGGGCAGAACCTGACTGTCCTCAGCCATCCCAGGAGCTGGAGGTAAACGGAAGGAGGGAGGAGTCGAATTCCTTGTTTCATCCTACTACACAGTGACTGTGTCTTATCTCTAGAAATAGGCAGGCAGGTGTGGCCCCTAGTTCCGCAAGGGTACAGCAACCAGGATTAGACTGAGAGCAACGTGCAGAGTCAACAGATATGGTTCTTGTCCAGACTGCACTGCCCAATGGCAAGGTATCTCAGTTTCACCTGCTATAAAATGGGGTTAGTGATAGCTGCTCCACCTACCTCACATACGTATTATTGGTGGTGGTGGTGGTGGTGATGGTGGTGGTGATGGTGGTGATGGTGGTGATGGTGATGAGGATTCATTGAAATACAAGAGGACAAAGGTTAATGTGATACAATAATAGGAACTACTAACATTTATTGACCATCAACCACATGCCAGGCATTGGCCTTGCATGTATGTTATACACTATTTCTGCTCCGGGCAGCGACCCCGTAATAAGACAGCTCTTTCCAGATACTTGACAGATAAGGAAACAGAAACTCAGTGATATTCAGTGGCCTGAGACCACAACACTGGTGCTGGTGAATAGCTTAAGCAAGACACATGCTGCCCTGTGTTATTACAACATCAAAGAAGGCAGGATAGCCTGTAAGTATGGACCTTGGAGCCAGATACCAGGTTTAAATCCTGGCTCTACCATTTACTAGATTGTGAGTTTGAAACAGTTGCTTAACATCTCTGTGCCTCAGTGTCCCCTTTGTAAAATGGGGCTGGTCAGGGGACCTGCCTCATAGGGGTGTCATGGGGATCACAAAGAGCTACCAACACTCAGTAAGCCCTCTTTAAATGCCAGCAATTTTTTTTTTAGATGCTCCTATTAAGCAGTCTCCCTGCTAAACCAGAGACAGGAAAGATGATCCAGTTCACAGTTCTTGTGACTTTCTCTGTATGCTTTCCTTCAGAATCCTTCACTTTAGGTCAGTTGTGAGCGAGAACCCAGCCCAGGACTATGAGCCTTGTTAAGTGGTAGCATTGCTCAAGAGATGAAGACCAGAACAATTGTTTGGTGGAGTGACAGCTTTTTGTGTTGTTTTTGGAAGAAGGGCAGAAACCTGGGGCCTCATCTCCTGGCCGTTGGCTTGCTTTGCTTCCTTGGCCTCGGTAGGATATGCCAGTTTAATGCTCAGCCATACCTCCAATTGCCAGAAATTGTGAAGCAGGTGCCTAGTCCTAGTTGAAAATGGAGAAGAGTTCGTTCAATGTTTACTATGATTGTAATAACCATTTCCCACTATAAATGAATGACTGCATCCTGCACTTGGTATCCCCCTGGAGCCAACTATTTACTTTGGAGTGAAAACACTGGTAGAGGCGAACTTCAGGTGCCCAGGAATCTAGCCAGGCTGCCAATGTGCTCTGTGAGCCCCTGGGACTCCCAGAGCCCTCAGGAGCCCCTGTGCCAAGCTGGGATCTGCGAGGGTCCACAAAGGGCAGAGCAGCTCATGACGCCTGCTCCTCTACACGCCTCTGCAAGCACTATGCTCTAACGCCAACCTCTGCTGTCTGCTTGATATCCATCAGCCAGACCTCTGGCTATCTCTCCAGAGAACACAGTTTTGTTTACGAGCAGTGAACGCCTTGCTCAGTAGGAAAGGCAGAATGACTCCAGGCTGAGCCCCAATCCAGCCTTAGGATCTTCCAGGAGGGAAACCTTCCCACACCAAACACCTCTTAGGTTCATTTTACCCAGAACCCTATCTGGCTCCAGCCCCCTCAGCTCGCTCCATCCCCGGGCACAGCCCAGGGACATGGCAGACTCTGATCCAAGCAGATGGCTAGTCTGGCTTTGGACCTAGTCCAGCAGGTCAAAGGCTACTGCACACTCCAGGCCTCTAGCCCATTAAGAGAGATGGAGATTTTCATTAGTAAGAACTTGAAAACACTGTCCACCATCCTTCCCCAAAGGAGTCCAGAGCTTAATTGCATGGCATTTACAGCCAGTGCTGCCTCACCTCCCAACCTCTAACACACCAACCCTCTGGATATAGATTCATGAATGTGGGCAGAAGGGATGAGAATGTCAGGGGTCCTGTGCGTCCCCTTCTTCCTTCCTTGGTGGACGTCTGAGTCTGGTTTTGAATGCTTGGGCCTGGCCAGGGGCTGGCCTCTCAGCCCTCTTCTTGGCTATGGCTGGCTCATTTTTTATAACCACCCAACTCCCCCACCTCTTCTTTTTCACCCCTGCTTCTTTTCCAGCTTTCTTTCAGCTCAAGTTGTGTGTGAGAGAAAGAAGGCAAAGCATGTGCCTGGCTGAGGAATAAGATCGTATCTCTCCCTTCTCAGCGGGCTCACTGTCTGCCGGTCAGGGTTATCGGGAGAGAGCAGGAAAGCGCCATTGCCACAGAGAGCCATCTGGCTCCACCAGGCTCACGCTAATGCTAATCTGTTGGTTTCTTTTTCTTTATTCTTCTTTGTTGGTGGTGTCGTTCCCAAGGACCACTTTATCGCAACTATAAATTCAGATCTGGTCCGTCTGAAGGCGAGGGTTCAGTTGGCAACATGCCCCCCCACACCCCCATCCCCTTGTAGGTGTCAGGACGTCATTGTTATCATTGGTGGGTCTATGTAGTTGTAATGTCAGGGCTGTACTTTCAAATGGAAATCAGGCAATTATGCTCCACATGGAGAAATGTGACAGATGCAGAGGTTTTACACCACTGGCCATGTCATGGGGACAAAGGCAGCCGGTGCTCCCAGGGGATGGTTACATAAATAAAATATGTTTTGAGAGCACAGAAAAATCCAGGAATAATTAGCTGCATGATGAGAGTTCATATATCCCGTGGCTGTTTAACTTCAGAATGTGATGATATGTCAATGATCCTCTTAACTCATCCTTGGAAGGCGGCGTCGGAAAGCTGATTACAATGTGCATTCAAGCAGAGGTGGACGCTGCTCCTGCATCTGTTTTGCAGTTTCCCAGTGCAAAGCTTCAAAGTATTTTAATTTGTTTCACTTCCCCCACAAAAACTGGGGTGGGGGGCCCTCCAGTTGGTTTAAAGACAGAAAGGGCTGGTCTCAGCCTGATGTCTACCTAATGGAGCAACATCCTGTCAACATTTAATGTAGAAACATAGATGATTGCACAGAAAACTATGGTAACAGGATCATGGCTACTGCTTTGGTACTTGTCATGTGCCAAGCCCCAGCCCAGTGCTCTAGTCCTGAGAGGGTATGAGAGGTAGGTACTACTGTTATGCACTTTTACTGGCACTAGAAAGTAAGTCGAAGAACTGGGTTTCAGATATAGCCTTGCCTAACTCCGGTTTTAGGTCTTGGCCACGGGTTTGCTCCCGGAGGCAGTTAATTGTGAGTGTTCCGAGCGCGCGCCCTGGGCCCCGACTTCTGAAGGGCTCTCAAAACCCCAACTTTACACTTTTTCTTTTTTCTTTTTTGGAAGAGACAGAGAGAGTCAGAGAGAGGGACAGACAGACAGGAAGGGAGAGAGATGAGAAACATCAATTCTTTGTTGCGGCTCCTTAGTTGTTCATTGATTGCGTTCTCATATGTGCCTTGACCGGGGCGGGGGAGGGGGGCCTACAGCAGACCTTGCTTGACTCCTTGCTTGAACCAGCGACCTTGGGCTCAAGCTAGTGAACCTTACTCAAACCAGATAAGCCCATGCTCAAGCTGGTGACCTCGGGGTCTCCAACCTGGGTCCTCCACATCCCAGTCTGATGCTCTATACACTGTGCCACCGCCTGGTCAGGCTACACTTTTTTTTTTTTTAATGACACCAAGTTTGGTTTCATATGTGCAATTTTAACATTAATAGTACATAATATTTTTTATTTATTTAAAAATATGGTTAACATGTATTTTTATTTTCCCAGTCTCTCTAATTTTTTTAAAGGGGCCCGATATTTTCTTATGGGCTGAGGGCCTCAACCAACCTTAATTCACCTCTGCTTGCACCCTCTTTAATGTTTCAGCAGATAATAAGAAGATACACACTCACTCATGGATTCTTTATCAAGCACCTGATGTTAGACACATAGAGCTGGAGTGAACTGAATAGGAGAGACCTAAATAAAACTTAAAACTTAAGTTTTCCTTTTAAATATCCAGCTGTTCAAACAAATGTTTAACTTGGAGCCTGAAACCTGCAGTAAGATTCAACACTCAGCGTGTCCAAAAGTGGATTGCTATTACAGTACATGTACAAAAGGTAAGGTGCTCCCAAATCCTGGCCGTTTCTCTCTTTTGTTCCCGAGGAAACAATGCAGAGCAGGCTTTGTCTATGGCTTTGGATGTGAGCAGCCCCTGAGTTCCTCACTCCGCTGCCTGGGACTACACTGCAGCTGATCCCGATCAGAACAGAGAAAAAAAGGGAAGACATTTTATCTCTCAGAAAAAGTCTTTTTAAACTAAGCATATGACAAAATAAATAAAAAAGGTTTACATAGGAATCTCTAATGCTTTCTCAGATCAACAAGTTCCATTTGAATGTCTGTGAGGCCCTATTGTAGCTAGAATACATCCATCAAATAAAACCAGAAGTTCCAAGAGACAAAATGTCTACTAATTTGCTGCTAACTCATAGACACTGGTCACACACAGAGCACCCTCTGTTCATGACCTGTTTTACCTTATCCAAAGGTAGAAAAACATTTAAGGAGATCAAACTGCTTTAGACCATTAGCTTTGTCTTATGTTAGAGGAAAATTAAATTTCTGCTCATGGAAAAACTACCTTGTCTGTTTTCATCTCTATTCAACAAATTTTTTGAAAGTATTAGAATAATAAGCTCACATTGCAGAAGTGAATGGTATCATTAAAGTACACTCTTTATGAAAGATCTGAATGAAAAAGAATTGAAAACACTAGCGACAAGCACAAAAGAGACTGAAGTCACAGATCACTCGAGAAGGGATCACTTGGGAGCTCAACAAAGCAACAAAAGCGTCAGCCATGGGCAGGGCCGACCAGACTGAATCACCCACCAACGCAACAAGGCCTGGTTCCACAGAGACCACCGACTGACTCCCCAAGAGGAGAAAAACCAGGGCGAAGAAAATGGAAAAAACAATTAAAAATCAGAAATTTAAAAATTAAAAAAATCAATAACTAAAACAGAAGTTAACAACCTCACACTATATATCATGGCTAATGTCATTCAATTAGTTAATGTTTGTGATCAGTTATTAGCATATATCTTTCCACAAAGAATTTTGTTGAACAAATTCATTCTAAGTTCTTCAACCATCAAAAAGTATTTTAAATTGAGCATTTGACAAAAATAATTCATTTACAGAGAAATTTCTAACACTCTCACATACTGAAGAAGTGCCGGATTGAAAGTTCAAGATGCCCAAATTTGCAAAGATGATTTATTAACTTAACCTAAGGTGTCTATTAATTTGCCTGTGATTAACGAGCATCAGAAACACACACAGCCTGACCAGGTGGTGCAGTGGATAGAGCTTTGGCCTGGGACGCTGACAGTTTCAACATTTTAAAATTGCATTTTAAATGGTAGTTTGGGTTTGACAATGAAGTAAAATAAACCCCACATTATACCCTCAAGCTAGCACAAATATGACAAATAATTTGTAGGCAATTACTCTGATGGGTGTTGGTAGCTGTAACTAAACATATAACCAAACGGACCATTTTCTCGGTTGATGTTTATTATAGTGGTGGTAAAAGGTAAGATTCTTTGGAAACTGATAAAACTGTAAAAATAGGATCCGTTATTACTTTCCCAAATAGCTCCAGCACCCTGAGGAAATGAGCAAGGTTGAGCATCTTTGGATTTCTTTTTTTTAAGATCCAAGTATTTTCTTTTTCAATTCATTTCAAAAATGCTACTTTTATGACATACTTTTAGTATGCATATGGGCCTATTTGTAGTATTTTTACTATTCTTTCTCTATTTATTTAATACCACACTCAGTTTTTGTAAGTTAAAAATACATTTTAATATCTGAGATGGCTAGTGTATGCTTTGTTCTTGTTTTAAAGAATTCTTACGAATATTCTTCCTAATTAAGTTTCTCATATAAATTTTCTTTCTTTTTTTTTTTTTTTCCAAAGCTGGAAATGGGGAGAGACAGTCAGACAGACCCCCGCATGCGCCCGACCGGGATCCACCCGGTACGCCCACCAGGGGCGACACTCTGCCCACCAGGGGGTGTCGCTCTGCCGCAACCAGAGCCACTCTAGCGCCTGGGGCAGAGGCCAAGGAGCCATCCCCAGTGCCCGGGCCATCTTTGCTCCAATGGAGCCTTGGCTGCGGGAGGGGAAGAGAGAGACAGAGAGGAAGGGGGGGTGGAGAAGCAAATGGGTGCTTCTCCTATGTGCCCGGCCGGGAATCGAACCCGGGTCCCCCGCATGCCAGGCCAACGCTCTACCGCTGAGCCAACCGGCCAGGGCCTAGTTTCTCATATAAATTTTAGAATCAACTTGTTGAGTTACAAAAATGTCTTGGTAGGGCATTAATTGGAATTACACACAAGGAGATCTAATTTAGGTAGATTTAGCATCTTTGTGATATTCACTCCTTTTACCTGAAAATATGGTATGCTTTTACATTGAAGACTGCAGGATCAATTTAAAGTTTTTCTCATATAAATATAGAATATTTTTTAGGTTTATACTCAATTATTCTAGTTTTTTTGTTGTAAAAGTGTAAAAATGCCTTTTCATTTTTTATATCTTCTAACTACTTGTTTGAATGTATTAAAGCTTTTGAAAATATATACTGACTTTTATATTAAGCCACCTTACTGACTTCTTATCTTTATAATCTTTTCAGGTGATACTCTTGGGTTATTGAAGTATTCAAGTATATAATTTACAAAGAATGATAATTTTTTTCAATTTCAGTTTGTTCAATTTCTCTCTTTTCTGTTTATAACATTTACACTTTATCCCTGACTTAGTAAGAATGCTATTGGTATTTCTCCTTTAAACATAATGTTGACTTTCAATTAGGTTTATTAGGGAAGTATGAATCTATCCTTTGTGTGTGTGTGTGTGTGTGTGTGTGTGTGTGTGTGTGTGTGTGTGTGTGTAACAGACAGAAAGAGAGAGAGAGACAGATAGGGACAGACAGACAAGAAGGGAGAGAGATGAGAAGCATCAATTCTTTTTTGCGGCACCTTAGTTGTTCATTGATTGTTTTCTCATGTGTGCCTTGACCGTGGGGCTACTGCAGACTGAGTAACCCCTTGCTTGAGCTAGCGACCTTGGGCTCAAGCTGGTAACCTTAGGGTCTCAAAACTGGGTCCTCCAGGTCCCAGTCCAACACTCTATCCACTGCACCACCACCTGGTCAGGCGAATCTATTCTTATTTCATTAAATTTTTTTTAGATCAATAATGAAAATTCATTTTACTAGGCATTTTTAGGCATCTAAAAAGATAGATACATATTTTTTCTTAGTCATTATATGGTGAATTCACATAAATAGACCTCCTAAAATTGAATCATCTTTGAATTGAAAATTTAACATTGTCACATTGTATAAATTTTTTAATAAATTGCTTGAGTCTATTTTTTAATATTTTGTTTCATATTTTTGCTTCAGTATTTTAAAAGTAACTGATTTTTTAAATGACACATTACCAGGTTTTTCTATCAATATCATGCTCACTTTTATGTCCCATTTAATAAATCTTTCTTATATCCATTTATTTTTGTTTGGTTTTCTTGTTTTCATCCTCTAAGCTCCTTCCTGTCCTTTTATTATTGTCTGTTTTCCCTTTAGATTTACCCTTATTTCTTTGATGTTTTGTATTTTCTCCCATTTTTACCCAATCTCACCAGTTCACACATTGTGTGTTGTCTCACTATCACTATCAATGGCCTGCCTTTGCTTTTGTACCGAGGCTTCGTAGAGGTAACTGCTTCATTAAATATTTTACATTTGCAGTAAAATACTTTTTGCTATTTTCATCTGCTCTTTGGCAACATTTTATCTGCCACTCACTTTTCCTGTTTTATTTCTTGAATCCTTCCAATAACTTGAGTTGGTTCTGTTGGATGCCTCACCTTTGAGGCAGATGAGTTTGTCTTGGACTAAATATATATATAAGGCCACATCCCAGCCCAGTAGGAATCTTCTTTATGAAGCAGGTTTTTTTGTGCATGAGTTTTAGATCAATTTTCCCCAGCCAATAAAGTCAGGCAGCTATGGTTTTTTTCCAAACCCGCTTTCCTCTCTCTTGTTGTTTGCAGATGGGGCATTCCCTGCAAGTATGTGACTTTTTAAGCTCTGTAATGACTACTTTTCACAACTACATTGGGTTCAGGAGAATCCTGCCTCTCTATTTGTTTGTTGTTTCTTCTGTAGTAAACACTTAGATTCTATTCCTCGCCTCAGCTCTCCCCTTTAAGACAGTACCTCACTGACTCACTGATTTCTGCAACCGTGTGCTCTTCTCGGCTCTGACTCCGCCTCACTGCCTGGCTTTTTGCAGCCCTTCCATCTATTTTGTTCTCCGTGGTTTCAACTCCCTTCTCGTTTTGCTGAAAATGGACATTTTATTTTCATTTCTTATTTTTCTTTTTGCTTTCCACACTTCACAGAAGAGAAGGGAGAGACAGACTTCTTACCTTCTTCAAATAAAAGAAATACATGGACATCAATATTTCATATTTCAGTGTTAAAAGTCTAAAGGATTGAAGTAGCTAATATTGGAAATACGGTAAAGAAAACCAATATGGGGTTCACTCTCTGGAGCATATAGATATTTTGAAGCTTCAAAGTGAAATTAAAGTATTTAAGCTTATTTTCTTAGTTTTCATTTGGGCAAGTCATCTTATCTCTCTGGACCTCATTTTTTCCATTGAGGGGAAAGGATCTCTAAAGCCTTAAGACAGAGTAGATAACCAAACATTCAACTCCAAGAAACAAATCGAAACTGGAAAAATAATCAGCAGGTCCGACTGCCTGCTGACGAACACTCAATACTGTAATTGCAGGACCCGGGCTGATGCAAAGGAAAGGTTTATTCAAGTGCTGGCCACCTGAGAAGATGGGGTAGCTCGTGTCCACAGAAACCCTCCTCCCTCTTTTGGTGCAGGGTGGTGGATTTCTATAAGGAGGGACAATGAACAAAAATAGAACATAGGATTAAAAGGAAGGGGTTGCAAGCCCTTTGCGAGGGGACTCAGGCCCAGAGTACTCAGGCAAGTGATCCAAGTTCCCACATCTCTCAGGGCCAGCACATCCGAAGTTCAGAGCCGGTTCTGGTGGTCGTTACAGGAACTGAAGCTAGTCAGTAACTTGTAAATTAGGGTTTTTGTGTCTACAGACCCCCACCGTCAGGCTGTCCTCTTGGCCTTGAGGGAGAAGCAGAGCGGCAGCCTCAGCGTGGGGGGAGCAGGCGAAGGGGGCGAGGCCTAGGCGCATGCGTGTCAGCTGGGGGGAACAGGCCTGTTAGCTGTAAGGAGAGCTTGGCCGGAGTGAAAGTACAGGATTGCTTATACACTTGTGATTTGTATGTTACAGAATACATAACTGTGGTCACTAAACTGGTAACATTGCGTCATGGCCATAAGGGCCACAAACTGGATTTACCATGTTACAGAAATTCTTTTACATGCTTACTGTGTTACTGCATTTTTTTAAGCTCATTTTTTGGCTAGTGAGACTAGTATCAGTGAATTAGTAATATAGCATATTGATCCCCGGGTTACAAAATCGCTGGTGCTGGAATTTAGGCTCGAGGATACTTGGACGGGAGCCGAGCATGGCCTGTGCCTCCTGCTTTCCTTCTCATCACCTTGGCAATTAATTAAAAACCAGGCTGCTTTTTATTTTATTTATTTATTAATTATTATTTTTTAAAGACTTTATTTATTCATTTTAGAGAGGAGAGAGAGAGAGAAGGGAGAGGAGCAGGAAGCATCAACTCCCAGATGTGCCTTGACCCGGCAAGCCCGGGGTTTTGAACCGGCGACCTCAGTGTTCCAAGTCGACACTCTATCCACTGCACCATCACAGGTCAGGCCAGGCTTCTTGTTAAAAAACATTTATTTTTCAATTACAGTTTACATTCAATATTATTTTGTATTAGTTTCAGGTGTACAGCAGAGTGGTTAGAGAATCACATACGTGACCGCCCTCTGATATTTCCAGCACCTACCTGGCACCACACATATTACATAGTTATTACGATATTGACTATCATTGACTTAGTCTCTAAGCATGAAGGCAGCCAGAATAACTAAATCCACTCTGCTCTTAGTCTCCTGAGGACCAAACCCAGGCTGGATTAAGGTAACCATATTCTACCTGCTCAGGCTTGTGCTCTGGAAACTACACTTAAACAACAGTTATTCATTTACTAAAATTGAAATACAATAATTTTAGGCAAATCATCCATTTAAAAAATAGGCCAAATATCTTTGAAGACCCAAAGTATCTTTTACCCAGATCATTTCTTAAAAACAAGACAAAACAAACAAAAAACCCACTGGTGTTTTTCTTCACATTAAAAAAAAAACACCAGATACTGCATTTTGATCATTTTCCACTGTTCATCAATGAAATCAATGCAAATAACCTTCATATTTGCTAAAAGAAAAAAACAGGCAAACAATTCAATTCCTAAAATTATGTTTTCTTAGGCATTCTTTTACGTTATGAACCTCCTTGGCCTTATAAACCTGTCAGCAGAGCAAACTAGGAGCTAGTTTCCTGTAGCCATAAACCCCACCGCCCTTTTCACAAGTCTTTATTCTTTGGAAGTGTTTGGAAGTGTAAACACTGGTGTTGAAAAGCATTCACTAGGAAGATAAATGAGCAGCAAAATGATTTGTGTCCATTTAGTGATTAGTTACCTCTGGGTTGGCTTGTTAACGATGAAAAGTGACGTAGTGGGCTTTGAAAGCTGTCGTCTTTCCTCACACCTGGGTAGCGCAGGTCTCCTGACTGCTCCCGCCCTGCCTGGGCCTGCCCAGCAGCAGGGCCTTGGGACGGGCCAAGCCCTGGTAGGCCTGTTCGTCAGCCCTGGTGGGGCCAGTGTCCTTGGAGCAGAGGTTCTAATCATAATTTCTCTTAGCATTTCTGTGCCAAGGCCACAGCACCGGGCAGTGAAAAAGTAAAATTCTACCCCAGAGATTCTGCAACCCTGATAGAGCCTCCTCCAAGTTCTCCTCCTTCTCCTCCTTCTCAGTCTGCGAAGGGCCGGTGGGCGCCCGGCAGGTGCCTGTGCTGTCAGTTCCCTCGACCCCCTTGGACTACACCTGCCTAAACCCCAGTTATTCTTGCTCAGGCCGACCTCCTCCAGGAGGCCCACGCTTCTATACCTGGCAACCTGATTCTCTCTCTCTCTTTTTATGGCTTTTCTATTCTGTTTGAGAACCAAACATTTCCATCCACTTCAAAGTCCCCAAATAACCTCACCTCACCCAATTTATTATCCACTGCTCCTGCACTCCCTGAGCGGGCACAAGAGGTGCTACAAAGGAAAGTTAGATCACAGCTCTGCCAATTAACAGCTGATGCATCTCAGTCCTGTCTTCCCCAGAGAAGTTACAAGTGGATATAGATGTGTTTACACTTAGTGGTGGGAAAACGTCCCCAAGACAGTAGGTGACACATGCATCCTCATCACTGTTAATGAGCTCTTACCAAATATTCAAAATAAAATGAACGAACTTCATCTTATATACAAAGTGAAGTGTATATTGGGGTGGAGGTGGGGTGGTGCTAAGTGATGGTATAGACCAGTGGTCCCCAACCCCCGGGCCGGGACCGGTACCAGTCCGTGGGCCATTTGGTACTGGTCCACAGAGAAAGAATAAATAAGTTACAGTATTTCCATTTTATTTATATTTAAGTCTGAACGATGTTTTATTTTTAAAAAATGATCAGATTCCCTCTGTTACATCCGTCTAAGACTCATTCTTGACGCTTGTCTCAGTCACTTGATACATTTATCCGTCCCACCCTAAAGGCTGGTCTGTGAAAATATTTTCTGACATTAAACCGGTCCGTGGCCCAAAAAAGGTTGGGGACCACTGGTATAGACCAGTGGTTTTCAACCTTTTTATCTTTGGGGACTAGTAAAAATAGAATGATTTGGGGAGCTGCTAAAGCAGAAATCACCCGAGAATAAGTAAGTTCAATTAAGATCACTGGGACTATAATCCTCATACAACATCAGGGTGGTTAACTCTTTCACAGAACGGTAGGAAATTTCTGACGGTTGGTCCATGGACTGGAGGTTGAAAAACACCGGACTGCTGGTCATTGTTAAACACAACATTCTCATGAATGACTTTGTTCTGCACTACAGGGATGTTCTTACCAGCTGCCTACTCTGAAATCGACTTGATGTTTAGTTTTGAGTCTTTCCACTGCCTTGTCCCGTGCTCCCTGCTTCTTATGCTGTTCAGACACAGGTGTCCCTTCCTCCTATTAGTGTGCCTGCCTTTCAGCTGTGGACCAGGAAACCAGAGTGGGAGTCTGTGAAATACAATTGTCAAAGACAGGGGTGGGAAGGGGAGAGGGGAAAGTGGGTGGGGTGTCAGCAGGGGTTGCACACTGACATCCCTGTGCCCAGACCAATTATATCAGAATCTCTAGGCCTGAGGCTCGACGTCAGTATTTTTTTGAAGAGCTTCCAGATGATTTCCAATGGGCAGCCAGGTGGAGAAGCACGCACTGCTCCGGATCCCAGGCAAACTCTACAGGATGGGCTTGGCCAACACTGCAGCCACGTGGTGGGGAGGGGAGGGACAAGAAAGCCAGGGGACCTCCCGTGGGACAGAGTGAAGGTCCTGGCCCACAGCTCTCCACCCCTCCTCCAGTTCAGAAGCAGAAAATTCATCTTTGTGAAAAAAAAATTCTGATGGGTTTTGATCTACTAGATTTCCTGAAATTATTCCTTACTTTATTCTGCCTTTCTCAGAAGAACGTACATTCTTTATTTGGGTCATTAGGAAGTAGTTGATAAATTACAAGAATTTTCACAGATATATTTGGCCTTAGTCCACTGAGGTCATTTTCATTTCAAAAAGTAAATAATAAACCACTTATTAAATGTCAAATACTGAGCAAGGTTCTGGGGATACAATGGTGTGCTGAGGGTCCCATGTTGGAATGCCTGCTATACAAGATCATGTGAGTCGGCACATAGTTGTATTCACTGCTAAGATTTACCTACTGCAGCGGCCTAGTCAGGACACACAGATGAATCATACAGGAAAAGGATACCAGTGGAGTCGGAGAAATCATGTGCAGGCTTCCTTCTGCTCCCTCCCTCCCGCCAGCGGTCACAGAGTACATACACCCCAGCAGCAAAATGCAGCAGCATGCATGCAATGTTTCTGCCCAGAAAAGCCCACTAGAAACTCTGGCCAAGGATTTTATTGGGGCCTGGTCACACAAGCTCCCTCTGCCTAGCATGTCCCGAATTTCCAGATCCCCCGGAGGAAAGCAGGCATTCAATTATACACAGTGGGCCACTTAGATCATATCGGTGTAAGGAGGTGTTACTAGCCAAGTTCTCAGATATCATCCAAGGGCCAACCTTGCAGGAAGGCAACAGCAGTCTCAGCCCTGCTATCTTAACTCCTTTGCACACGTGATAAGCTAAAACGATCTCTGCCTCCTTGGAGCTCTGCCCTGTGTAACTGGGGAGAGAAACGTTCATCTAATCACTACACCTGCGAACATAAACACATCTCTGTGATAGTTTCAGGAAGGAGAGGCACAGAGCGCCGTGAGAGCTCACACAGGGTCTGCCCCAGCCGCAAAGCTCAGGGAAGGCTCCCTAAGAGTTCCAGATGGTGAACGAGGGAGATCTGAACTGAGGGGAGAGCAGGGCTGCAGGAATAAGAGAGGGGCTTGCTGAGCAGTGAGGAAACAGTGTGTCTAGAAACCATGTAGCCAGAGTAAGCAGAGTGCCACGGATGGTCTGAACAGTTAGTCTGGCTGTAACAAATGACAAGATTGGAGCTGTGCACAGCTCCTAAAGCCTTGAGATCACCGGGAGGACTGGGGGCTTCATCCTAAGAGCAATGAGAAACAACTGAAAGGTTTTAAGTGAAGCTCTGTGTGTATGTGTGTGTGTGTGTGTGTGTGTGTGTGTGTGTGTGTGTGTGTTTGCGCGCACGCACATGTGCATTGGGGGGGGTTGGTTACTACTGTAAAGTTAAACAATTTAGTCACAATCTGCTAGAAAAAATCAACGCAGCAAAAGCTGTATATTAACAAAGGTGAGACATTATTCTCTGCTCTCTTCCTTTAGTCGTGTTTTTGTCTTACCTTAGTTTTATAGACAGGAACAGTATTCTCAGAGATGGTAGGGAAATACCCAGAGCATTTATTTGCAATGATCTCTAAGGCTCTTAGTAAATCTTCACAGCAGAATTAATTAGCTTCACCATCCATACTCATGTGAAACACATACAGTTTAAAGCAGTGGTAGTCAACCTGGTCCCTACCGCCCACTAGTGGGTGTTCCAGCTTTCATGGTGGGCGGTAGCTGAGCAACCAAAGTATAAATAAAAAGATAGATTTAACTATAGTAAGTTGTTTTATAAAGATTTATTCTGCCAAACTTAGCGAAAACCCGACATAAAGTACTTGGTAAGTAATTATTATTATATACTTTAACTTGCTGTAACTCTGCTTTATAAATTTTATAAAGTAAAGTTACTTCCCTACTTTATAAATCACCATTACTGTGGAACCGGTGGGCGGTTAGAAAATTTTACTACTAACAGAGATACAAAAGTGGACGGTAGGTATAAAAAGGTTGACTACCCCTGATTTAAAGCAAAACACATATTTTTACCAGGTAAGGGAAACCTACGAATTAAGAGCAGGGATCTAAAACCTTTCAAGTTTTGTGGATAGACTAACAATTACTTGACTACTTCTGGTATTTGGTAAGCAGCCACTTGAATACTAAATACAGAACAGTTAAACATAGGATCTTCCTCTAAGAAACTTACTAAATTAGATGTTAAGATTTTTTAAAAATTATAATTTTGAGAAATTTTAAGAAACTAATGGTATAAATGAACTGGGTATCTTTATGGTTATTGTATTAATATAATAGTAGTATGTTTTTATCATAGAAGAATTCTGACATAAGATAGGCAGCCAGAGAGCCAAGGACACAATTGATAAATGGAGTTTGTAGAAGATGCGGAGCTGTTCCAACAAGCCTTTCTCAAAGCGGGGAGCCTCACACCTGTGGGAGCATGGTGCTCCCTGAGGGGAGTGCTTCTGGAGGAGGGAGAGAGAAGGGACAGCTGTCACCCTGGCCAGTGCTCTTGCCTGAAATGTGGTCCTGAAAGGTTAACCAGTTTGCTTAAGGATACACAGCAAACTCAGAAGGAAAACGCCAATGTCGGCAGCTGCTTTGGGCCAGAATATACTGCGAGCTGAAATGGCAGCATTTGGGACTGGGCAAGGACAGGACAGAATAGGCCAAATTTTGATGCCATAACTGAATGCTGAACAATGGGCCAGGTTCTTGATTCTCACCCAAACCCAAAACAGCCTGGATTGGAACAGGTAATGTCCTCTTGAAGGCCTGTAATAGATCCCGAATTCCACAACTGCCTTCCTAGAATGGGGTTTTCGGAGCAAATTCATTCACCAGCTACAGAAGCAGGGAATGTTAAAAATCTCTCCAGATTAACAAAAATTTCTATGTGTGAAAGGAGGTATGTCAAAAATTTAGAGTACTTTCCAGAACCAGGTTGGTGTTAGAGAATCAGAAACAATTACTTCCTGTAGGAGAGGTTTGGGATCCCATGTGAATGCAGGAAGAGCACCTGAGTGGCTTCAGCCGTATTCCTCTTGTGTGGTCAGTAGACAACCCAGCTCAAACGCTTGGACATACCTGCACAAAGCCCCCACGACTCCTAAAACACGCTCACTACGTATCAGAATTCCCCACACTAACTTCCTTTTTGGCATCAACTTCCAACTTTCCCCCATGTCTTATGCCCTCACTCTAAAAAAAATAATACACATACTGGACAAATCTTTTAAAAATGAAGCAATGTTTATAACTCCAGCAGATCATAAAATGCACATGTTCAGATATTATTATGAATTAAAAGCATACATTAAAAAAAATAAGTAACGTTAGAAAGCTGGTTCATCAAAAAATAATCTTGGATTTAGTGTCAAATCCAAGATTACAATCACCACATATGCATGGTCACCACATACCTAACACATACTTGCCTAAGTCCAAGAAAGCAGAACAGGAGAACTTGGTCCGACTTCCGGAATGATCTGGATGTCACAGTGAGCCTTCTTCCCCCCATGCTTTGAAATCTGAAGCACTCTTTACTGTGAAGACCCAGCGTTCTATGGGGCTAGGCCTGGGGCAGAGGGGTGATGTGGCTTGAACCCCTAAGAGGACAGACAGGTTCACACTCGGGGGTGGCGTTCAAGTTCCACGAGGGACTCTCCTCCCAGGGATATGCCAGTGGTCTTCACACCAGTGCAACTGACCAGAGAAAGAGGACGTTGTGTGTAGTTCTTTAACCTACTTCTTTTGGCATTTGGTGATTTTTCTAGAAAATGCAGAAGTGAAAGCTGTAGCCCCTGAGGAGAAGCAGCCCAGCCTTGAGTGGACCTGCTGTCACTTGCCCCTTTTCTGTCTCTGTGCTGCAACCTAAAGAGAAAAGGAAAACACGTTGTATCCTACAGAAGAAGGAGCTGCCCGAAGCCCCAGGCGCAGCGGCACCGTCTGGAACAGGAGGGCGGCGCGGCTGGCGCAGTGCTCTGAGGATGTGCAGGTTTGCTCCTGAAAGGCCTCGGGGAAGGAAGGCTGCGGCCGTCTGCGCCTCATTCTCGGGCTCTGGGAGCGCGGATGGGTATGAAGCATATTTTCTTTCCAATGTTCAAAGGGAGTGAGATACAAAATAATGTGACGGTTGCCCAAATTTATGGAGCAGACACCATCATTTTAGAAAAAATAATACATGAAACAAACAAGATTCTAACATAATTCTTAAAGCATTTCTTTTCCCTTTGTTCCTATTTTTAAAAGTACAAAGCTTTATGTAGAATTCTAATGTATAAAAAAATAGATAGAGACTTGCTCGTGGAAGTGGTAGTCCCAAACCTCCTGCTGAACAATGCCACTGAGAGAGGTTATCACTATAGCTGGTTTCTTACTGAGGACAAAGTCAACCCTGCTTGATTCTGGAGCTGGAAGCCCACAAAAACAAAAGTTGATGGAAATCAGATTTCTACACCATAATGTGAGTAAGATGTCACAGGGATTAGACCTTCCCTGACTACCACACTTCCAGGACCCTGCCCACCTTCCCGGCCCTGCCTTCCCCACAGCCCCCAGCCTTCCCCACAGCCCCCAGCCTTCTCACAGCCCCCAGCCTTCCCCACAGCCCCCAGTTTTTCCCACAGCCCCCAGCTTTTCCCACAGCCCCCAGCCTTCCCCACAGCCCCCAGCCTCCAGCTTTTCCCACAGCCCCCAGCCTTCCCCACAGCCCCCAGCCTTCCCCACAGCCCCCAGCCTTCCCCACAGCCCCAGCTTTCCCCACAGCCCCCAGCCTTCCCCACAGCCCCCAGCCTTCCCCACAGCCCCCAGCTTTTCCCACAGCCCCCAGCCTTCTCACAGCCCCCAGCTTTTCCCACAGCCCCCAGCCTTCTCACAGCCCCCAGCTTTTCCCACAGCCCCCAGCCTTCCCCACAGCCCCCAGCCCCCAGCTTTTCCCACAGCCCCCAGCCTTCCCCACAGCCCCCAGCCTTCCCCACAGCCCCCAGCTTTTCCCACAGCCCCCAGCCTTCTCACAGCCCCCAGCCTTCTCACAGCCCCCAGCCTTCCCCACAGCCCCCAGCCTTCCCCACAGCCCCCAGCCTTCCCCACAGCCCCAGCTTTCCCCACAGCCCCCAGCTTTTCCCACAGCCCCCAGCCTTCTCACAGCCCCCAGCCCCCAGCCTTCCCCACAGCCCCCAGCCTTCCCCACAGCCCCCAGCTTTCCCCACAGCCCCCAGCCTTCCCCACAGCCCCTAGCTTTTCCCACAGCCCCCAGCCTTCCCCACAGCCCCCAGCCTTCCCCACAGCCCCAGCTTTTCCCACAGCCCCCAGCTTTTCCCACAGCCCCCAGCCTTCTCACAGCCCCAGCCTCCCAGCAGCTTTTCCCACAGCCCCAGCCTTCTCACAGCCCCCAGCCTTCCCCACAGCCCCCAGCTTTCCCCACAGCCCCCAGCTTTCCCCACAGCCCCCAGCTTTCCCCACAGCCCCCAGTTTTTCCCACAGCCCCCAGCTTTTCCCACAGTCTCCAGTTTTTCCCACAGCCTCCAGCACTCCCTGACGTGTGCAGCTATCTGATCCCTTAAGCAGAAACTTCTTGAAGGCAAGTATTTTGTCTGCCATGTTGGCTGCATTTCTAGTGCCCACAACAACATTTGGCACATAGCAGGTGTTCTTAAAGGAATAAATGAACCTAAGCTTATTCCTTGGCTTATATTTCCTTTTTTTTTTTTTTTTTTCATTTTTCTGAAGCTGGAAACAGGGAGAGACAGTCAGACTCCCGCATGCACCCGACCGGGATCCACCCGGCACGCCCACCAGGGGGCGACGCTCTGCCCATCCTGGGCGTCGCCATGTTGCGACCAGAGCCACTCTAGCGCTTGGGGCAGAGGCCAAGGAGCCATCCCCAGCGCCCGGGCCATCTTTGCTCCAATGGAGCCTTGGCTGCGGGAGGGGAAGAGAGAGACAGAGAGGAAAGCGCAGCGGAGGGGTGGAGAAGCAAATGGGCGCTTCTCCTGTGTGCCCTGGCCGGGAATCGAACCCAGGTCCTCCACACGCTAGGCCGACACTCTACTGCTGAGCCAACCGGCCAGGGCTTATATTTCCTTTTGAAAAAAACTACTAACATAACTAACCATAATTTTACACATATTCTGATTAAAACATATAAAGTAACAGTTCTTTTAGTGTCTATGAAGTTGAATCCTCTGTAAATCACATTTGGTGCTATTACCCTTCTCGAAGAGGCCTGATGAGTATGAGGCCATTGAAATAACATTTATTAACTAAAGTACAGTAAATCCTAAAAAGCTGACAGCTGAATTAAAGGTTTGCCATTCAAATACACTAGCCAAGTAAAAGCTATACTTAAATTCTGGCTCACCATTGCTGCAGCGAAACTGACCTACAGAGTTCATTATGAATAGGGCAAACTGAAGCATAATAAATCTGATTCTTTCTTCCTTAAAATACAAGTCACAACGAAACCAGACTACTGAAGGGCACAAGGCCATAAAGCCACACAAAGCATGGTATGCGTGAGAATCTCAGGGAGGCAAAAGAGGCCTGGGCCTGAGGAGGACAGGCACACCGCCAAGCCACCTTCGGCGTGTGTGGCCTCGCTCGGACCATCCAGGAAACGGAGAGCCCCTTCTGGCCTGCCTGCAGGGTTGTTGTGAAGATTAATTACACTGCTGATGTGGGCCGGCTGTAGACACGGTAAAGTGCTATTAAACACAAGGTGGGAAACCTTTCGTCAGTCTAATACCCCTGAGGAGTGCATAAATCTCTGTATAAATCTAATCGTTTCTTCAGTCAGGGTCAAAGCCTGTGGCCATCTTCCCAGGACACTACGGAGACTCTCCCACACTCTCTGCCTTCCTAGACGGGGCTCCTTGTCCGCTGCGGAGGGCTGATGCAGCTTACTGTCCGAAATCTCCAAATTCTGGATTCAGTCCAGAAGAAAGGGCTGTTTGGGAGAAAATATGTGGTACACAGTGGCAAAAAAGGGAGATAAACTTTAAGAACAGAGGAACTCAACCCTAACCTGTGGGAAGAGGCTGTCTTTCCAATCTGTTGCCGGGTGAGTCCCCAGATGTAACCGAAGCCTCTGAGGAAAGGCAATTGGTGCAGAGAGGCTAGAGGTCCGAGGGCCTGAGTCTAAGTTCTGGCTCAGTTCCTTATTAGCTGTGTAGTTCATGTGAAAAATGCTTAAAAGTTGCAAAGCACTTTTTCAGTGTTTATTTCTTTCCAATAATTGTGCTCTTTGCATTTTTTTCCACTGCAAAGTCACAGAATCCATGGAAAATGAAGAAAAAAGTACATATGACCCGACAACCCCCAGAGCCAGTATAAACATGTTGGTGCACTTCCTTCCAGAGCAGCAGCTGAGATAGGTAATCCATCTAGAGTTAGAGGCACGCCTGATGCACAGGGCGGGGTGCTGGCTCTCAGGGTCTCCTCCGCATGGCTGTGAAGGAGGCGAGGCTCCCTGAGCAGCAGGGCACGGGGTGGACACAGATACTCACGGGTCTAGTCTCGGCTCGCACAGAAGGCAGGACTGGTGGCAAAGCCGGCCGTTTGTCCACGCATCACAGAAGTGAGGCGATGGGACTGCCACCAGGGATGCTCCAGCTACTGTACTACTGTATTGGTCTTTTTAGAAAAATGACTTCTACTCTTTAAAAGCAAATTTTTAGTTTGGTTTGAAACATGGTTGGTCATTTTTCATTCCATTTACATTTTGAGATTAGGATTCCTATTAATTTGTCAGTTTGCATATAATATGGACAACACTATACACTTAGAAAATAAACAGTACATTTGAGTTTCTCACTCTGGACTGCCCTTGTGCTCTGTTAAGGCCGGAGCACCAGAAATGCAATCCTGGGAGTAGACTGCAGAGCACTAGAAGTAGACCCAACCAACAGAACACAATCCCACTCGACATTCACACCGAGTCTGGTGGAGGAGCGTGTCCTTGGGAGTGCGAAAGTGTAAAGCTTTGAAGATAAAAGAGCCTGAGCCATAGTACAAGTTAAACTGAAATTGAAGATAAACCAGACATAAAAAAGAAAAGAATATTGGTAATTTCAGATCAGTTTGAGAAATATGTACAGTTTGATGAAAAAAATGGGGGCTCTTATATGTGCACAGTGACTTTATAGTGTGCAGATGGTTCTTAAAGCTTTCTGCAAACTCAGCACACCAATAATAATAATAATAAATAATAATAAATGATTTAAGTAAGAAAATCAAAAGGCAAAGTATTTAAGCTCAAGTATACTAATATTTAGTATAACAAAGCCAAAAAGGTTTTAGTTTAAAATTCTTTAAAGAATTTGAAAACACAGACATATATGTGCCTGTGTACATGTGTGTTTAAATGTTTGTGCATATGTGTGTCTATGTGCATATAAGTGTATAATGTATATATAAGCCTGTATTGATTTGTTCCTGATATTGTTCCCCCAAGAAGCACTTGGCATGTGTAACAGCTAAGTTGTTCACTCTTCAATTACTATTCAACTCCCAGTAATGCTGTACATTGCAAGTGAGATTAGAATCTTCATCTTGGCATCAAAAGTAAAGTCAAAGATGAAAGAAAACAAAGTTGCTGATTTCCCAAATTCCCATTTAATCTATAGCTAGCGCATAATGTGAGCTCTCATTTAAGGCTCCTGGGAGCTAACATACAGCATGATGACTACAGTTAATAATACTGAATATGCACTTCATGTTTACTGAGAGAGGTCTTAAATGTTCTGACCACACAAACAAAAAAAGTAACTATGTGAGGTGATATGTTAGTTAGCTGCTTGATTGTGGTAATTATTTCACAATGTAAACGTCTATCAAAAATCATGTTGTAAAATACAAATGGCCAACAGATATATGAAAAGATGCTCATCTTCTTTAGCTATTAGAGAAATGCAAATCAAAACGGCAATGAGATACCACCTCACACCTGTTCGATTAGCTATTATTAGCAAGACAGGTAATAGCAAATGTTGGAGAGGCTGTGGAGGAAAAGGAACCCTCATACACTGTTGGTGGGAATGTAAAGTAGTACAACCATTATGGAAGAAAGTATGGTGGTTCCTCAAAAAACTGAAAATAGAACTACCTTATGACCCAGCAATCCCTCTACTGGGTATATATCCCAAAAACTCAGAAACATTGATACGTAAAGACACATGCAGCCCCATGTTTATTGCAGCATTGTTCACAGTGGCCAGGACATGGAAACAACCAAAAAGCCCATCAATAGATGACTGGATAAAGAAGATGTGGCACATATACACTATGGAATACTACTCAGCCATAAGAAATGATGACATCGGAACATTTACAGCAAAATGGTGGGATCTTGATAACATGATACGAAGCGAAATAAGTAAATCAGAAAAAACCAGGAACTGCATTATTCCATACGTAGGTGGGACATAAAAGTGAAACTAAGAGACATTGATAAGAGTGTGGTGGTTACGGGGGGGGGGGGGGGGGAATGGGAGAGGGAAAGGGGGTGGGGAGGGGCACAAAGAAAACAAGATAGAAGGTGACAGAGGACAATCTGACTTTGGGTGGTGGGTATGCAACATAATTGAATGACAAGATAACCTGGACTTGTTATCTTTGAATATATGTATCCTGATTTATTGATGTCACCCCATTAAAAAAATAAAATTATTAAAAAAAAAATCATGTTGTATACTGTAAATACATAAAGTTTTTGTCAATTATACCTCAATAAAGCTGGGAGCAAAAATAGAGCTCCTGGGAAGACAAGGAGTTTATATAACCACAATATATTCTAAAACGCAGTTCAGGTTGTGGACTTGATATAATAATCTCTGAATGTCACATAAAGCTTATTAACATTAGCAGGGCAATACAGATATAAACAATGTATGCTAACTTCAGATCCTAAGATACAGATAAAAGGACTAGAGCAGGTACAGTTCAAACCACTGACAAGAAATTCACAGCTCTTTATTTACAGAGATTAAAGATTGTATCTATTTCTATTTAAGTTTCAGTCTATATAGAGCTTAAAAATAAGTTTATGAATATGTCCTTGGACACCAAATTCTGCAGCATCAAAGAAAACCCACTCTCAGAACGAAAGCTGAGTTTCTACTTTCAACCATAGGTTTATCAAGTACCCCCAGTTGTACTGCATAATGTTTGTCTGAAGTATCCTTTACAGATTACTTGCTTGACTATCTCATGCAATAAATATTTATTAAAGGTCTACTTTGTGCTGCCCCATGTAGGTGCTGTGAACATAACCATGCACCAGTCAGACAAGGTTCTGGGAAGAGGGTAGGCAGGAAATGGGATGAAGGTACGACAGTCATACAAAGGCACCAATGTAAGAACAACCTGGCGTAGCCGAGGAGGAAAGAGAAAGCCAGATAAAAACTTAGACATTTTTAAAAATTGAACTTATTGGGGTGACACCGGTTAGTAAAATTACCTAGGTTTCAGGTATACAGTTCCATGACACATCATCTGTACAGTGTCCTGTGTGTTCACCACCCAAGTCAAGGCTCCTTCCATCACCATTTACTCCTCCTTTACCGTCTTTACCTCCCTCCTCTCACCTTTTCCCTCTGGTAATTACCATACTGTTGTTTGTGTCTATGAGTTTTATGATTATTTTTTTAATTAAATTATTATTTTTTCTTAAGCCCTTCACATTTTGAAAAACAAAGGTAGATCAAGATTCTCACTTTGACCCTTGGAAGAAAAGTCAAGTCTCAACTAGTGAGGACATTGGTTAGACTACTCAACCTATCTGCCTAGCATGTAATCCCCTTTACCAACGGCACAGTCTACGCCCAGCACTGGGCAGGACCCAAACTTGAACAGTACAGAGTTCCTGCTGCCAGGTAGCTTACCTTCCACAGAGGGGATAATTAGAATGTTTCAATAGCTGTTCTTTTCATCCTTTGCCCTCTGGGTTGGGTGTCACTGTCCTGGCTCCTATGGCACAGTGCCCCATAACTATAGCTGTTTTGGAAAGTAAATGTTATTTTATATAAAGTGCTCATAATTGTGCCAAACACATAAATGCTATACAGTGTTTGTTGTTAACAGTATCATTAGTAATTGATATGAAATCATCACATGAAAATAAGGAAATTAACATAGTTTCAAAGTATCTCAAAAACTAGGGCATTTTATAAAATAAATTACCTGTACTCTCTAAAATGTCAAGGTCTCTGAAAATCAAAGAAAGATTAAGGGACTCTTGCACATTAGAAAAAACAGAGATACAAATAAATGCAATACAGGGTATAGTAATGAATTAGATTTTGCAACAGAAAAACACAATTAGTGTAATAACAGGTGACAAATAAGGTGGTAAATTAATTAAAAGCATTATATTATTATAAACTTCCTGGTTTTGATAATTGTGCTGTGGTTAGGTAAAGTGTTAATGCTAGAGGAAGCTAGATAAATGGTAAATGAAAGTTCTATATTGTTTTTGCAACTTTCCTATAAGTCTAAAAATATTTCAAAATAAATAAGTAAAGAAAAAAGAAGAGAGAAATAGGTCTAGAAATGACAGGACATTTAAGCAGCTACTGTAGCTCTACTGAAGTATTTAAAAGAAAACATGAGTATAAACAGGAAAGAAGTGGGAAGACATAAAAAAGAACCAACAGAACATCTGGAACTAAAAATTACAATTTTTGAAATAAAATTCACTGAGATTAACAGAAGATAAAACACTACAAAACAAATTAACCTAAGTATGCATGTACAGATGAATAAAGATGTAGTATTAAAAATATACAATGAAATACTACTCAGTCATAAAAAATAATTAAATATTGCCAAATGTCACAATCTAAATGGATCCTAAGGGTATTATGCTAAGTGAAATAAGTCAGACAGAAAAAGACCAAAAGAAAGTATGATTTCATTCATATGTTGAGTAGCAAACAAAAAGTAACAAATGCACTAACAAAATAAACAAAACAAACTTACAGGATGGTGATTACCAGAGGAAAACAGGGCTGGAGAAGCATGAATTGGGGTCAAATATGTGGTGAAAAAAGGAGACTAGATTTTTGGTTGTGAGCATACACTAGAGTAGACTATAGATACTGAAATATCAATAAATGTACACCTGAAATTTATGATGTTATTAACCACTGTTTCCTCAATAAATTTAATAAAAAAACCAAAGCAAAAATAAGACATCAATGATAAAAATAAACTTGAAAATATAGCAAGAGAAACTGTTGCTAGACATTTTAACAGAATATTAAAAAAAGGACAAAATCAGTAAAATGACCTGCACAACAATATCAAGTGGTCTAGTGCAGTGGTCCCCAACCATTTTTGGGCCACGGACTGGTTTAATGTCAGAAAATATTTTCACGGACCAGCCTTTAGGGTGAGACGGATAAATGCACAAAATAAAATTATGCGACCAGCGTAAAAACTGCGGTATTTTTAAATATAATTGTCAAACTTACGAGACAAGTGTCAAGAGTGAGTCTTAGATGGATATAACAAAGGGAATCTGGTCATTTTTTAAAAATAAAACATCGTTCAGACTTAAATATAAATAAAACGGAAATAATGTAAGTTACTTATTCTTTCTCTGAGGACCAGTACCAAATCGCCCACGGACCCATACCGGTCCGCAGCCCGGGGGTTGGGGACCACTGGTCTAGTGCACATGTAAGTGAAGTCTCAGAAACTAAGGGGGTGTGAGAATAAAAGACGGGGGTGGTGTGGAAGGACGGGAAATGTTTGAAGAAATACTGACCAGAAAGTTTCCAAATTTGATATAAATTATAAACTCAAAATTCAAGAGTCTCAATGGATGCACAAACTAGATAAACACAAAGAAAACCACATAAACAAATTATAATCAACTTGCTGGAAATTAATAATAAAGAAAGAAAAACTTGAAAAGAAGCCAGGGAAGGAAGGTGACACATTTTACGAAGTAGAAGAAATACAAGAATTATCACAGATATCTCATTAAACATTATACCAGCCAGAAGACATTGATTCTTTAAAAGGATCAAAGAAATTAATAATCTGACAACCTTTCAAGAAAAGGCACATTTCTTAAAAGATATAAATTACTAAAGCTGGCACAAGAAAAAGGAGAAAATTAGAATAACTCTATCTAAATTAAAATTGATTTATTAATTAAAAACTTTCTCATAAAGAAAATTCCAGGCTCAAATGGCTTCACTGGTGAATTTTGTCCAACTTAAAAGGAAGAAACAACACCAATCTCACACAATTGTTCCTTCAGAAAACAGGTGATGATGGAATATTCCCCAAGTCAATTTATAAGGTCAATTTTACTCTGATACCAAAACTAGACAAAATTGTTAAAAAATAAAGAAAACTACAGACCAAAATCCCTCATGAACAGAGATATGACAACCCTTAACAAAATATTAGGAAATCAAACACAACACTACATACAAAAATAACAATACACTATGACTAAGTAAGGTTTATTTCAGTAATGTAAAGTTTAACACTTAAAATCAATTATTATCCTGCACATATGAAAAGATATTCCTTTATTTAAAAAACTACATGATTATCTCAGAGGATACAGAAAAATGGTTTTTACAAAATTCAATATTTATTCATGATATTCTTAGTGAATTGGGGATAGAACTTCTTCAACATGATAAAGTAAATCCATAAAACCCCCACACATATAGATCCATAATAGCAATGAGCATACCTAGACCTTGGTTTCTAAATACCATTCTATACTCCAAGGACCCTAGCTAATTCTATAAGAGGACCCTGACATAGCCAGTCACAGAACAAGTGAGGGAGTATGAAAGAATGATAAGAACATAGCAAAAAGATACAAGTGCAACTTGAAGAGGCTCCCACTGGCCCTTCTGGGACAATAAAAGCATTAAAATAAATTTTAAGATAATATAACCCACTAGATAAAATAAAATCTTCAGGTCCATACTGGTATAAGTTCATATATGAATGAATAGTGGAGAAGGAAAAGCTCTTCCTTATAGAAAAAGCTGACAAATTATCAGCAAAAGTGAATATACAAGAAATAAAAAAATATTAGAAATGATGGAGTCAGAAAAATCATGAGTAGAATCTAAAACTTATATATGAATGTTTGATAATATTAACTACTGTTGCCTCAATAAATTTAATAAGAAAACCAAAGCAAGGAGACGACATTAATGAAAAAAATAAACTCCATAATATGGCGAGAAACTGTCGTTAGACATTTTAACAGATTAAAAAAAAGGACAAAATCAGCAAAATGACCTGCAGAACAATATCTAGTGGTCTAGTGTGCATATGAATGTTTAATGTTTTCCAGATTAAAAGCTGTAACATCATCAACAAAAAAGGCAAGGTTACAAGATCGATGAACCTTTAACGAGACTCACCAAGAAAAAAGAGAGAGGACTCAAATAAATAAAATTAGAAACGAGAGTGGAGAAATAACAACTGACACAACAGAAATACAAAATATTGTAAGAAAATACTATGAAGAACTGTACGCCAAAAAACTAGACAACCTAGATGAAATGGACAAATTCCTTAAATCATATAATCTTCCAAAAATCAATCTGGAAGAATCAGAAAACCTAAACAGACCAATTACAACAAATGAGATTGAAACAGCTATCAAAAAACTCCCAAAAAAGAAAAGTCCTGGGCCTGATGGCTTCACAAGTGATTTCTACCAAATATTCAAAGAAGAACTAACTCCTATTCTTCTCAAGCTATTTCAAAAAATTCAAGAGGAAGGAAGACTTCCAAACTCCTTTTATGAGGCGAGCATAATTCTGATTTCAAAATCAGGCAAAGACAACACAAAAAAAGAAAATTATAGGCCAATATCCCTGATGAACTTAGATGCAAAAATCCTCAACAAAATATTAGCAAACCAGATCCAGCAATATATGGAAAAAATCATACACCATGATCAAGTAGGATTTATTCTTGGGAGGCAAGGCTGGTACAATATTCGCAAATCAATCAATGTGATTCATCACATAAAGAAAAGAAAGGAGAAAACCCACATAATTTCAATAGATGCAGAAAAAGCATTTGATAAAGTCCAGCACCGATTCATGATCAAAACTCACAGCAAAGTGGGAATACAGGGAACATACCTCAACATGATAAAGGCCATCTATGACAAACCCACAGCCAACACATAATCAATGGGCAAAAATTAAAAGCAATCCCCTTAAGATCAGGAAGAAGGCAAGGGTGCCCTCTTTCACCACTCTTATTCAACATAGTTCTGGAAGTCCTAGCCACAGCAATCAGACAAGAAAAAGAAATAAAAGGCATCCAAATTATAAAAGAAGAAGTAAAACTATCATTATTTGCAGATGATATGATATTGTATATAGAAAACCCTAAAGTCTCAGTCAAAAAACTACTAGACCTGATAAATGAATTTGGCAAGGTGGCAGGATATAAAATCAATACTCAGAAATCAGAGGCATTTTTATACACTAATAATGAACTGTCAGAAAGAGAAATCAAGGAATCAATTCCCTTTACCATTGCAACCAAAAAAATAAAGTACCTAGGAATAAATCTAACCAAGGAGATTAAAGACTTGTACTCAGAAAATTATAAAACATTGATAAAAGAAATCAGGGAAGATACGAATAAGTGGAGGCATATACCGTGCTCATGGTTAGGAAGAATAAACATCATTAAAATGTCTATATTACCCAAAGCAATTTATAAATTCAATGCAATACCAATTAAAATACCAATGACTTACTTCAAAGACATAGAACACATATTCCAAAAATTTATATGGAACCAAAAAAGAACACGAATAGCCTCAGCAATCTTGAAAAGGAAGAAAAAAGAGGGAGGTATCACACTTCCAGATATCAAGTTATATTATAAGGCCATTGTACTCAAAACAGCATGGTACTGGCATAAGAACAGGCACATAGATCAATGGAACAGAACAGAGAACCCAGAAATAAACCCACAGCTCTATGGACAACTGATATTTGACAAAGGAGGTAAGACAATACAATGGAGTAAAGACAGCCTCTTCAACAAATGGTGTTGGGAAAACTGGACAGCTACCTGCAAAAAAATGAAACTAGACCACCAACTTACACCACTCACAAAAATAAACTAAAAATGGATAAAAGACTTGAATGTAAGCCGTGAAACCATAAGCATCTTAGAAGAAAACATAGGCAGTAAGCTCTCTGACATCTCTCGCAGCAACATATTTGCTGATTTGTCTCCACAGGCAAGTGAAATAAAAGACAGGCTAAACAAGTGGGACTTTATCAAACTAAAAAGCTTCTGCACAGCTAAAGACAATAAGAACAGAATAAAAAGACAAACTACACAATGGGAGAATATATTTGACATAGCGTCTGATAAGGGGTTAATAACCAAAATTTATAAAGAACTTGTAAAACTTAATACCAGGAAGACAAACAATCCAATCCAAAAATGGGCAAAAGAAATGAATAGACACTTCTCCAAAGAGGACACACAGATGGCCAACAGGCATATGAAAAAATGTTCAACATCACTAATGATTAGAGAAATGCAAATTAAAACCACAATGAGATATCACCTCACACCAGTCAGAATGGCGCTCATCAATAAAACAACACAGAATAAGTGCTGGCGAGGATGTGGAGAAAAGGGAACTCTCCTGCACTGCTGGTGGGAATGCAGGCTGGTGCAGCCACTGTGGAAAACAGTATGGAGATTCCTCAAGAAATTAAAAATCGAACTGCCTTTTGACCCAGCTATACCACTGTTAGGAATATACCCCAAGAACACCATAGCACTGTTTGAAAAGAAGAAATGCACCCCCATGTTTATGGCAGCATTGTTCACAATAGCAAAGATTTGGAAGCAGCCCAAGTGTCCATCAGAGGACGAGTGGATTAAAAAGCTTTGGTATATATATATATTATGGAATACTACTCAGCCATAAGAAATGATGACATAGGATCTTTTACAACAACATGGATGGGCCTTGATAACATTATACTGAGTGAAAGAAGTAAATCAGAAAAAACTAAGAACTATATGATTCCATACATAGGTGGGACATAAAGATGAGACTCAGAGACATGGACAACAGTGTTGGGGTTACAGGGTGGGGGGAGGAGAGGGAGGGGGTTGGGGGAGGGGAGGGGCACAAAGATCATGGCTTTTCAGCATTTGCCATATTCCCCCCTTAATCTATAGACAGACAGAAAATATTTACGTATGGTGTTCCCACTATAAAGACTGCTGTCTTAGGGACAAATGCTGATGAACTATTTCAGCAGTTCCTCCTTCTTCAAAGACATATATGTCAACATAGAGCTCCATGTTTCATAGGACATACTCAAGTTCACTCCATGCTTTCTGGAGTTTTAGCACAAGGGAATGCCCCCCCCCCTTTTTTTTGTAGTATTTTTTCTTTTATTTATTTATTTTTTGTATTTTTCTGAGGATGGAGATGGGGAGGCAGTCAGACAGACTCCTGCATGCGCCTGACTGGGATCCACCTGGCATGCCTACCAGGGGGGAATGCTCTGCCCATCTGGGGTGTTGCTCTGTTACAACCGGAGCCATTCTAGCGACTGGGGCGGAGGCTATGGGGCCATCCTTATTGCCTGGGGTGGCTTTGCTCCGATGGAGCCTTGGCTGCGGGCGGGAGGAGAGAGACGAAGAGGAAGGAGAGGGGGAGGGGTGGAGAGGTAGATGGGTGCTTCTCCTGTATGCTCTGGCCAGGAATCGAATCCGGGAATCCTGCACACCAGGCCAATGACTCCGACGGGTCTACCATACCATGCTTTTTACTTAAAAAAAAAAAAAAATTTACATTTCTTTTGAATGCTGATGAACAGGAGACACCAAATCTTTTTCGCCTGCAAACTACTACCTTCTTTATTAGATCTAGCTAATAACACTGTTTTGTCTTTTTCCAAATAGCTCCAGATATATGGAAAAGATTTATATAGGCGGATGGGGATCCTCAAACCCCTCAGCGAGATCTTCTGAGAATGGCTTTTAAGATACCTAGAGGCAGAAAAAGCCCAATAGAGATCAGGGGAACTACCAGCTTTTAGGATACACCCTTAAAGGCTCCAACGCCCCAAAGGGGTCTCATAGGATGCCATCTGGGTCCTGCTTCAATAGTGGAAAGGAAGGTCATTGAGCTAAAGCCTGCCAGGCTTACACGCCTCTGCTGTAAGGAAACAGGGACACTGGAAGGTGGGCTTCCCCCTCGCTCCTCTAAGGGAGGGTTCAGTCTCTTCCAGCCCTGCTCCAGCCACCTATGACCTAACCTTGCCCAGAAAGCTGGGGTTTGCCACTGAAGGCTGAAGGTGCCCAGGGCCGTCGGCCCCATCTACGACACTGTGGACGAGCCTAGGGTATTTCTTCCAAGAAGCAGGTAAACTGATCTCATTTGCACAAGGGCCACTTAACTATGTCTTGCCTGAATAGTCAGGTTTTTTATTCTTCCCTCGAAGATCTCTGTTGTGGGTGTTGATAGTCCTATTTTCTGCTGCTTTGCTTAATATATAGTGTTTCCTTTATCCCTCCTACCTCAATGCCCCACTCATATTTCAGGCTGGGACCTACTCCTAATTTAGAGCTCTCTTTCCTCCTTTTGCCAACTTGTATTATGAATTTACCTTTGCCACCCAGCTTAGTGTATCCCAAGGTTCTCTTTACCATACCACAGTCACGGAGCTCCAGGGAAAAGCAACCTGGTCTCATCTCTCCAGGCAGAGGAGAACAGAAGCTCCATATCCACGCATGCTGCAAATGGCTTTTTCCAGTCTACCTGAATCATTACCAGCTAGAAGCAGTGGTCATTGGGACTTGGACATGAGCTGCAAAGTATAGAATGGTGACAACAATTCCAGTGCCATGTGGACTTTTCCTGTGGGGAACTTTCCTGGACTCCTGCTCCCTGTGACAGCTCCTAACAGACTGAACTGTGGTTGGGTTGCATTTCTCAGGGATTTGGCATGGTGGGGCCAACTTGGACTTGGTGAACATGTTAAGGACACTACTCTTTTATGGATTCTTGCTGTATTGGCCAAGAGTTTGCTTAAAGGCTTTTAATCACTGTAAAAAAAAAATAGAGGACTGGATGAAGAAGATGGGGCACATGTACACCATGGTATACTATTCAGCTAGGAGAAATGATGACATCGGATCACTTACAGCGGAATGGTGGAGTCTTGGTAGCATTGTGTGGGGTGAAATGGGCGAATCAGAAAAAAACAGGAACTGCAGGATTCCATACATTGGTGGGACATAAAGGCGAGACTAAGAGGCATGGACAGGAGTGTGGTGGTTGCGGGGGGGTGGGGGGAGGGAGAGAGGGGGGAGGGGGAGGGGTACAGAGAGAACTGGATGGAGGGTGGCGGAGGACGATCTCTCTTCGGGTGATGGGTATGCAACAGAACTAGATGACGGGATAACCTGGAGATGTTTTCTTTGAATGTATGTACCCTGATTTATTGATGTCACCCCATTAAAATAAAAATTTATTTATAAATAAATAAATAAATAAATTATAAAGCAATGTATATAAAAAAAAAAAGGGCAAGGTTCAGTGCTAGACAGTTTTACCACTTAAATTCTTTATAACTTTCCAGAAACAATGGGAAAGATGAGAAGCTAGAATAGTTCTGATATTAAAACATAACAGCAATATTACTTTTCAATACAGATGAAAAAAATCCTAAATAAAAGCCTTGCAAACAAGATTTAACAATGGCTAAACCAGATAGGGAACATCAATGCTGTCCTTTTTCTACTGTCAAGTAGGAACCTAACACAGTTTCATAGTGATAAATACTCTGTAGGTCTAGATGCCAAAGACATAGTTGAAGCAAGACACACGAATTACCGAGTTAAACTTTAAAGAAACTTTAAGTATGAAAGTAAATATAAAAAAATTGATATTTTATCATCTTAACAGCTAGTGTCAGAATTAATGGTCAGGTACATTAATAAAATCATAAATTAGACAAAGATGACTACTATTATTACTCTACAACACTAATCTAGATAGTCTTGTCCATGGTAATATGATACGAAACCTATAAAAGAGGCAGAACTATTAGAAGGAATTGCACACAATTTTTTCAGAGTAAGATTATATACTTTATTATGTATTACAAAACTCAATATGAATATGAAAAGAAATTTAGGTTAATAGTTTAGTAAATTGGTTATTTAAAATATAAATATATAAAAATGTAACACTTTGCCACAAAATAGCCAGTTAGTAGAAAAAAAAAGATTTCAATTATAGCAACACAAATACCCACAAGAAAGAAGTAAACAGAGCTTACGTGAAGATGAAGAACCAAATGTTACTGAAAGGTATGATTAGGGTTTTAGTAAATACAGAGAAATACTATATTCCTGAATGAGAACACTGAATTTAGTAAAGATGTCTGTTTTCCCCAAAATTTTATAGGTCTAACAAAAATATCAATAAAAATCCCAGTGGAACTTTCTCATAAAACCTGACAAAATAATCCTGCAGAACTAATGGAAAAATAAACAGGTGAGAAAATAATAAAATTAGAGCTTTTCTCATAGGATATTTAAATATAAATTCTCTAGGTAATTTGAGTTAATTAAATATAAAGCAAAAGTTAACTGTTAAAAAATTAAAAGAAAGTTAAGTGACTAGTAAATGTCCCTATAAGGGAAACATCTAAGTATAAAATTATAGAATAGTCTTAAGAGTCAATGAGAAAAATACTGACATTCAAACAGTTTAATACAGGGCATAAAAGGATAATTCTCTCTATAAGATGACAAATAATCAGTAAATGTGAAAAAATGTTCGATATCATTACTAATCAGGAAAATATGAATTAAAATGACAATAAAATGCCTTTTTCCACTTATTTGCAAAGACAACATTTAAAGCTAACAAGGCGGTACTGAATAAGATGAGAATTCACACCACCATTTGTTAGAATACAAGATTCTATAAACTTTCTGCAAAATATATCCCCACAAATATGTATCTGGAGGACTCAGTTATAAACCAGTAAGCCTGCATCTAAAAATCCACTCTAAGGAAACAATGAAAGATGTGGACAAATATCTGCATATAATCTGGTTCTACAAATAGTGAATAGCTAAAAATAATCTAAATACTCAAAACAGAAAGTGGGTTACGGTTACTAAATAATCAAATATCCAAATAATTGAAAGTTACTATCATTAAAAAAGCATATTGATAGCCTAGAAAAATGCTCCCAAAATGATGTTTTAGAGGAAAAGATGATAAAATTATAATTCCTTTTAAAAATTATAAAATATACCATATTATCTTTGTGTAATAAAAGTTGGGAAACTACAATTTTTGTTTTATACTTTTCTCTGTTTTCTACAAGGAACATGTATTCATAAAACAGAAAATACTATTAAACAAAATCTAAAAACTAAAGAATTATAAGAAGTAGTAGTTTATCAGTTTTGCTATCTGATTTCACTCAGTATATTGAAAACCATATTGCTATAGCTATTTGACAAAATTGCATTAATAAAATAACAGGCATACACTCAAACATTGTCACATGTCATTTTATTAAGGAAATTGAGATCTAGAGGTTAATTCTAGTCACTTGATTACTTTTCAGTATGTCAAAGAAGACTCCAAAGTCCATAAGCCATTAGGTACACAATTACTTTCCCATATTTTGTTTAGGAACATAAAATTCAAATACAAAGAAATGTTCAAGTGACACTAAAAACTGCTCTTTTTCAAAGGGTGGTGATTAAGGGTAAGGAATACAGCGACATGGAGGAAAGACAAAAATGCAACATGTTAAAGACAAATATTTTTGCTAGATTTCATTTTCAAAGTTTCAAATTTTTCCAGCTTTTTTTTTAGGTTTTGCACCGAAAAAGGAGTCAATACTTTTCATTCCAGTCTTGTCAACTTTAGCCAAAGCCTTTTGAGCTGCGGTCATTTTGCTATTTTTCTGTTAATGAAAATAAGAGAGAAAAATTGTTTCAAATGCAACAGTTGTAAGTCACACATGCAAATCAAAAACCAGACCATGCACGCCTCAGGTTCATTAAAGAAGGTAAGCATTTGCTAACATGCTTCATAAGGGAGTGATTATTTTTTTAAGTTCTGATTTCTATTCAGAATTCAGACCTGAGAGATAAAATATTTTTAAAGAAGCATGAAACAAACTGAAGCTTCTAAGAAGTAGAATGCTCCTATAGCTTACTTCAGGGAGGAATAATTCTAGACAGTGCATTAATTAAGTACAATAACACAAACAACGGAACAGATACAGACAGCAGTTGTCAGAGGGAGGAATTAGTCTTGTATGAATATATATACATATTTACCATTTGATTTTATTCAGAGGCTCTATGGGAAAACTGAAGACAATGCTATTATATTCAAAGATAACCTGTATTGCAAAGGATCTCAGACCAGCTACCTGGCCCATTTTCCCTTCAAAAAACAAAATACTTTCCAAAAGGCTGACTCCAAATATCTCTGCCCTGTAAATGGCTTTTTTTTTTTTTTTTTTTTTGCCAAATCCTAGCAGAAGGTAAATAGCAGCTGATTTGATTTGGATGTATCACAACTTGTTCAGCAGAAGCATAAAAAATGGGAATCAGCAAAGAAAAAACTCAGTGGCCTCCCTGGGAACTGTAAGACAGTCATTGCCAAAGTATCTTTTAAGGGCACAGCATGTGATCCCTGAAATTTTCTTCTCACATACTGTCACTTATAATTTAGTAGGCTTATTTTTTGACTGGATAATAAAAAGTGACAGTCTCTCAGATAAGTCATCCCTGCATTTAACTGACATCCTGGTCCACCCCTTATCTCACTGGTGCCAGGCCCAAGGGGACATAATGGGCAGTTAGAAGGATGGGGAAGAAATAATTCTCACGAGAAACTTAAAAACGCCCAGCTTACAGAAACCATGGAGAAAACTAGCCATCTAGCCTATCTCCAATTGGATTATTCCCTGACATCACATGCCCAGATAAATTACATACAGATTTAAGAATAAAATTTACTTAAAAACTTTAAACTATAAGGGAAGTAAATGCCGTTAAAATCTAAGTGGAACTTAACTCATTTGGGATGGCCAAGGTCTTACCTTCTAAGCATAAAAATAATGAGAAAATCATAAAGAAGAGTCATTTCTATATTTAATCCTCAGGGAAACTTAAAGCTATTTAAAAATTAAATGAAAAAGCTAAACACATATTGGGAAATTCTTTGTACCTGATATGTCATGAAAAGTGTTAATAGCCTTAATTTAGAATGAGCTCTTACATACAAACAGGGAAAACATTACTATTCCAATATAAAAATGGGTAGGAGGCATGAACTGACATTTTGCAAAATTGCAATTAGCCAATAAACATTTGAAAAATCAACTAGCTTTCTAGTTAAAGAAATATAGCCTCATCACACAGGCAAACATTTTCAAGAATAAAAATAATATCTGACATTGTCAAAAATGCAAGATGAATACTTATCAGAAATAATGGTTGGGAGCACAAATTCCTACTACATTTTTGAAAAGCATTTCATATGTATACCTCATTAATTATGGGAAGAGCTCAGGTTTCCTAAGCTCTTACTCTTAGTTCTAAATTGTGTTTAATGTGATAAGCAGAGATACAGTCTATAAATAAGAATGTATACCACTGCATAAAAACAAAATATAAAAAAAGAAGTTAAAACTATGTATCCAAAAATAGGGGAATAATTAAATAAATTATATTTCATATGGGGAAATAAAATAACATACATGAGTGAATATGATAAAAAAAACTAATACATTTTCAAAGAATGTTTAATGATATGAACAGTTTCATAATATGATGATCAATGAAAAGGGCAGAACCCAAAACTATAATATATATTATATATATATTATAATGCCAATTTTAAAACATGGATATAAATTCATAACACATATATAAGATAAAACTTAGTAAGAAATATTACAAAAATATTTGTCAGAGTGATTACTGAATGGCGGGGTTATTGACAATTTTTGTCATCATAATAATTTCTGGGAAGCTTCTGGGCAGTAGAGTTGAGAAAATATTACCTTTGGCAGCTCCTGCCCTCTGCCCCATCCTATCACTCTAAATACACGCAAAATTTAGGCATGTTCTTGCTAAGTATACTGCATTTCTCTAGTTCCTAAGGCTCCCTTGCTTGACATTTTCATTGCCACTCACAATTATGAGTTGCTGATTAACTCATATAAATAAACTTAAGTCACTAGTTAATAATGGCTAACATTATAAGATCACAATCAAGCATGCAATCATTCCCGATGTCCCCATGTGGCATCCCCCACTGGGTCTAAGAGGATGCCATGACATCAGGACACACATACCTTTTCAGTCTTCAAATCTTTAGTATTAAACTTAGTGTAATCTTCTTTTGCTTCTACAGGCCCATCTGATAACTTTACTTTCTGCAATGTTAGAGCAGTGAAGTGAAGTGGTGTAAAATGTCACCTTGACTCATCAATCTATTTAAAAGGAACCAATGTGCAATTTGGACCCACACCGAGGCCAAACGAAGTAGCTGGCCTTGCAAAGGGCTGTTTTTCCAAGCCCCTTTACATTTTGATGATTATCTAGGGAACTAAACCACACAGCCCTTCTGGGGAGCAGTTTTGGTCACAGAGAATATAATTAGGCAAGTCCCAGCCCCAGCCTAGGCAGTTGAGCAGTCTGAGCACACACTTTGCATGTATCAGGGACATGCTGACTTCTAGGACAATTTAAGGGGGGGTGTTGAATTCAGGCACAAAAGCAAAGATGAGAATTCCCTTTAAGGGAGCCAGGTGTGCAGGGCTCATGTAATGTTCATTTAGGAGTAGCGCTTATTATCATCTTTGTATAGCTTTGTGTTGTTACCTTCTTTCCATTCAATAATTTCATTTAATCCACATAACAGCTTTGCAAAGCAAGCAGCCAGCAAAAGAAGGAAGCACAGAGAGGTTAAACAGATAACTTAAAGCCACTAGTAGAGGACTTAGATCTCATGTCTGTACCAGCACTCTTTCCATAGGCCCAACACAACCAAGTCAACCTTTACTTCACGTTTTCACCTCTCACACAAGCATTTTGCACCAACAAACGTGAGAACCTTGTCAAGAGCTAGACTAAGCCATGATGTTCACATTAGGGAAGGAACCCTGTCACATTTATTATGCAAAGGGCACAGAGCAGGGCAGATAAGTCTTTAGTGTGGAACACTGACTACACAGTGATCACAACTCAGAATTCTGCAGATCTGTAAGCTCTTTGTGGACAGCAGGTTGACAGGACCAACCTGGATCCAACCTAGGAAACACAGACTGTTCCCAGCTTCACTAGTCACAGCCCAGCTCTTTCTAAACGAAGAACTGGTAGAATTGGTGCTAAAAGATGCCACAGTGCAGGTGTAACAGGGGATAAAACAACATGTCTTGAAATTCTTCACTGGAACAAGCAGAGGGCTGTCTGGGATTATATCACATCCTTCTCTTGGCCACACTGCAACTCTAGCAAGTGAATCTTCAAAAGAAAAAGACTGTTCATGTATGAGTTACGTACCAGCAAATGTAGGTGAACAAGCAACTTTCCTAAGAATCCATGTTTCTACTAAAATTAAGAGTCTTTAGGTGACACATTTTTTACCAGGAAAGTTACTTCACCCAGGAGAGTAGAACTCACAGGTAATGATGAAGGCTATAATAGTTTCACAATGCAAAAGCTTATTAAAACTATGAAGATGCTTCCTTCTCCCCTGTAGCAAATGTTCTAATACAGGTGTCGTCATAAACATGTGGGCATATTCACTTTTCACTGATGGGTCAAATAAAAAATATTAATGGCAAGAGCTTCAGATGAAAGACGCTTCCTCATAAATAGTAAACATGTAATAAGATGACTGACTTGTTCAAGTGCTCTTAACAGCTCACCATCAAACAAGACATGAGTTATAAATACTTACATAAAAGAAAATGATTGTGGCTTAATGTTATTCAACACTGTTGAATATGTTGGGGGGAAAAACCTTAATTGTTATATTTACTTATATTTTTTGTTATTTAAAAGACTGAATCACTATGGATTTGGAGAAACGTTTCAGAAGAAATAGAAACTTGGCTCAGAAAGACAGTAACAAAGAGTATGACTGAAGGGGTGTAGTTTTGGAAAGAGAAGAGGAAAAGGCAGATCACCGCAGGAATTAATACTCAGATGGATTGGTCTTATTATCATTCTTACAAATGATTTCCAAGGAAGAACTCAGGAACATCTCCAAAACCACTGCCTGCATTCAGCTCTGCTAGCTGACAGTGATACATTCAAAAGATGGAAGGGGTGAAGGATGGAAGCTGAGTTTCAACGTAGGCAAACATATGAAAATTAAGCAAAACATATTTAGGATTACAGGCTTTATGTTATCAATTACAACACAGAGATGCCTAAGAGCCACTGGTACGTTGTTTCCTAAAAACAATCAACTAGATTACTGAAAAAAATATCAGTCAAATTCTGGACACAAACAGGACAGCTAGCAGAAGACATTGTCCTACATTTGTAAACTGTAGTACATCAGTTTCAGTGTGAATACTGGAGCCCCAGGAAGACAAAACAGAGTAGGAGGCCTTGAAAAGCAACTAAAATAATCTAGGAGGCAAGGCTGAGATTTAGGAGAAACCAGATGCCACGATCTAAACCAGGGCTTGGCAAACTGCTGTCTGTGGGTCAAACCCAGCTGACGCCTGCTTTCACAAATGAAGTTTCTCTGGAACGCAGCAGCGCTGGCTCATTTACGAACTGTTTGAGACTGTCTTTGCCCCACCACAGCAGAGCGGAGTAGTTGCGACAGAGACCATCTGCTTCACGAAGCCTAGATGAGGGCCTTCCCAGAGTAAGTTTGCTGAACCCTCATCTAAGTCATAAATGAAGACATCACAAACAATTTAAAATTTTTGAAATCAAAATAAAAAAACAGAAACCTGGGTCCAAAAATAAATAAATAAACATAAAACGTATCACTCCAGATAGAATCAAATGCTAAAACCATCAAGAATAGATCCTTTCATGAACGATCTCTAAGTTACCAAGGTAAACAGATATTTGGGAGAAAGAGATATGCTTAGTTTTTGGAGTGAGAGAAATAAAAAAGACACAAATACACCTTGACTCTTGGACAATTCTCTGTCCCCTAGTGCCACTGTCAGAGACAGTGACTGCTGGCCTGGGAGAAGTGTGGTCTGACTCCTACCTAGCGCTACTCCTCCAGAGTGAGAGGTGACCTCCCCTGACAATCAGCCGACAGTGGTCCCCAGCTCTCACTGAGGCATGGTACATTTTCCATTCTTTCCTAATAAATACTTTGGGAGCTACCATCACTTCCAAACAGGACATGTTAGGGAAACATCTTGAGAATGTTGGCCACCTTGAGGATAGGGCAGAGAGGAAGTTGTTTAACAACCAAAACATGTCCACTTCACATTCTAGGGCTCCTGTCACTTTGCTGGCAGGAGAAAGACCTCACCAATGAGCTGGTGCTTGCTTATTTCCTGTCTCGGGGGTCAGGCCTGGATGGAGGGGCACTACTGTGTGCCACCAGGTGTGGCTGGTGACTGGTTTCTCTACTCTCCCAGTCTGGGGGACAAACACCAGCTGCAGCCCCCTGGTGCAGAGGGGCTGGGGCAGTTTAAGAATGTCTGAAAGAGGAAAAGGTTTTCCACTAACAGATAAATACATATTATACATTTATTGTGCTTGATCACTTCAAGTACAGAAAAAAAAAGTACAGACATCCTTGCTCAAAGGATTCTTTGTTACAAAAATCATGCTCCATTCATCTCATCTCTGTGCCAGTGACAACTAGTTTAGCAAAATGTAGTATTCCTGGTGATTATAAAGTTAATTACAGGATCTGGCTAACAAGAATAGTGAATTATAATTCTATATTATTTCTTATATAGGTATATGGTTATATGGTTAACTAACTCTTATTGGGTTTTGAGAGTACTTTATTATTCAGGTAACATATACAATAAAAAAATCTAAAATAAAAATAAATACCAATGGAGAGAGAGCCCAGTGCAATCTTTCTTCCACATAATATTACTCCATGCAAGGTGGATTTAATATCCTTTATACACTACAGCAAACGAAAGTTATATGGTAAAAGTTTTACATTTTTCCAGGTCCCCCAAGATATCTTAGCCACAGCTTCTTACCTTTGATGGAGGGTTTGGCAATGAAGCTGGAGATTCTGGAAGCCTAAGGAGTGAAAAATAAGAATTGTAGTCACAGTTTTTCATAGACAAGCCGACAGAAAGGCTGGGCCAGCTTAAGGTTCAGTAAGCCTTACTTTCTTCTGACAGCTTCACCACCATGTATCTTATTGTCAAGCACCTTAGTGTAAAGAATGAAATTTATCAAGTGAATAAACCCTCATCTCACTACTTAATTCCTTGTATTGGAGTTGTCTAAACTAAAAAATAAAATTAGAACTAATTTGTTGGATTGAATTGCTTTTATTTAGCCTTCATAAATTTGAGTCTTGGCATTGTAGTATTTTATTCTTGATAAACAATGAATCTAGCATCTATTTAAAAGTTAAAGTTATATTAACCATTAACAAAAAGCCACACAAAATTTACCTTTGTTCCACTAGAGAAGTTTAACTGACATATCTTTCTCCCCATCTTTAACCAAAACTTAAAATTTTTCAGTGGAAAGAGAAGAAACTAAAAGAAATAATGGAATACAAAGACATAAGGTCTCTAACTGTTATAGATAAGCAGTGACTAAGTAATCTAGGGAAATAATAAACAGAAGGGTGTGGCTATCAATTTAAAGCTGGTTTTCAACACACTTTAACTACCACAGGAATCAGTTTCTGCTAATTGTTTTTTAAAGTAGGACCTAGGCATTTGCTAAAAACAGCAACTATACCTATTAAAAGGTCATTTTATCTACATATGTCAGAGAAAAAAGTTATTACAAAAATAAGGAAAAGCTATTAAATTATCACACATAAAATCTGAACAGTTACTAAAATCTAGAAAAACATTTTTTTCAGCTCCTCATAAAGTCTTTATATTGTATCAAAGATCTTTACAAAAGAACACAAATCATGTCATTCTTCAATCCTCTGTCCTCAAAGACACAGACTGTGGTTTATCCTTTTCTGAATTCCAAGTGCTGGGTATAATAAAGGTACTTAGTGAATATCTAATGACAGTGAAAATAGTAAAAAATCTGTAACTGTAACTTTCAAATATTTTCTACACTCATCTACTTTTTCCTTCCCACCTTTATTTCTATTAAAATGATCGCAAAGAACCAAATTTGTTAAGTCTAACTAAGGATAAAATTTTAACATAGTTTACTGTCTAAAATCATACCAACTCATAATTCCAATCCTAACACAGTTCCCATAGTCAGTATTCACTAAATCAATTCGTTTCTATCAATAAATGTTCATTAAAAATTACCTGCAAACCACAGTCTATGACATAACTCCAGAATCTCTTATCAGAAACAGTGATGTGATAAGCCTTAAAGAAACACCGTTGCTGGAACACCAAGAAGTGAAAAGGTACTTCTTAATCATGACTGAAGAAGAACAATACTCACTTTAAATATTTAGATAAGTCATCACTTAATTCTTTAGGGATGTAATCAGATATCAGACCGTGGGCATAACGAACATAGTCCTCTGAAATAAATAAAGAGTGAAAGAAAAAAAATTGGTAACAATTCTAATAGATTTAAAGTCAAACTAACCAGAGTTCAGATTATGGCTCTATTTGGCCTTAGGAACTTAAGCTCTTCACCAGTTTCCTCATTTGTAAAATGGGGATGCTAGTGTCTATCTGTCAGAGTAGTGAGATGATATGAGAGATGAGATAAAAGATATCAAAGGTATGATTATATAATACAAGTACAACACAATAGATGCCCATTAAATGACAGTTAAAACCGAAATTTAGGGTGGTTTCCTTAGTTGAGGCCCTTGAATATAAACAAATAAAAAAAAAATCAGCTGTACCAATATGAAATATTCATGTCTTTTGAAAAAGACTAATTGTTTTTAGGTCTGTTTTAGTATAGAATAAATCTAATTGAACAGTAATGAGTATGCTTATTTAAGAGAAATAATATCTCTATTAAGTTCTTGCTATATAAGTGTACTAAACATTATAAATACTTTAAAACTAATAAAATGCTTTAAAAATGTAAAAACTAAACTAAGCACAGTACATAATTATTAATTCTAAAGCATTTGGATCCTTAGTACTGAGGATTAATTAAACACAGTTACATAAGACAATAAAATCTGTTTTAAACCCTGTTAAATATTTTTATGTAGAATACTAGGGGACAAATTTAATAATACAATGGGATAATCACACAGGGATATAAGCTATCAATAACAATACCCCAGGTTTGTTGCTGGGATATTTATTCTCTTCTTTTTTTTTTCTGCCTTCCAGTTAAAATAACAATTTTTCCTGAGTATTAGTTAGAAAGTATCTGCTTTTTGGACACAGTCTCAAGAATCTCATTCTAAACTGGGATTTACAGGGGTTAAGGGAGATCATTTGTTTACACTGGCTACTCGGTAAAAGTCTTGGCACATAATACACCCTCAATAAATGAAAGCTAGAGCAGTTATGGTTGTTATTATTAGTGCAAAATATATTTTTTCTGAATGAATGATATAAGTATCAATTAGTGACAGAGGCAACCTTTGGCAGAAACATTACTTGGTTCTGCAGCAAAATGCACAACTGCTACAAGAGGAGAAGACAATGACAGGAACACGAACCTTCTGACATTAAGACTTTAAAACTGTAAGAGAGGCATTCCAGGAAAAAAAAAGTCCTTTTTTAGCAAATTATTTACTTACCTTCCTTGTCCCTGGAAATCTGGTGACCAGGGAAAAATGCAGTTGACTGCACCCGGGCACCAACATTTACGTGGTTGGTTTTTAATGCTGCCACAGTCCGGTTAACCTGTGAAATAAGCAAAAGAGGAATACTAGGGCATTCCGAACTAACTCTAGAAATCCACAGCTTTCCAGATAGTTCCCCATCCATTTAAGAGTAGGAAGGAGTATTTCTTCAGCAGATATCAGACGATGAGAAAAGGCTGTGCATCTGGAAAAAGGCTGAGCAGCTGCTACCGCATTTTCGGATGATCTCAGCACATGGACTTCGGGATGACCTCAATATGAGAGCACTGATGCCAGAATCAGGCTGTGGGGCTTTGCTCTGTGACCATGGGCTAATTACTTAACCTCTCTGTGAAATGGGGATAAAAATAGTACCTACCTCATAAGATTTTTATGAAGATTAAATGAGCTAGTGTACAGGATGGGGCAAAAGTAGGTTTATAGTTGTTCATATGGAAAATAATATAAACATTAATAAATAATGATATGAAAATAAAATTTGTGTTTTGCATATTTTTAACTGTAAATCTACTACTGCCCCACCCTGTATGTAAGACCCTTAGAATAGAACCTGGCATAAAGTTTATATGTAGCAATTTTCTAAGCAAAATAAATAATGTAAATTTCCCAGGAAAGTAAACACAATAAATATAAACTTCACTTTGCTAGTCATGTCATTATTATTTGCTACTAGCAAAAACTAAATGTCAAGACTCTGTTCAGTATTTACACTCATTCTTCACCTACACAGACTAATATTAAGGCAAATGAAAAGTAAACATGAGGTCCTTTTAAAATCTTTTCACTACCCTGTAGAGTAGGTGCCTGATTAATTACACAAAGTTCAGTTCCATGCCCAGTAACATATGATGCACAAACATGTTTTTCACAAGACGAAAGACAGGAGATACAAGAGAGAAGAGAATCCTGGGAATCAGTACTGTGACTACTGGTATCACTGACCTGCAAACACTGTCAGCAATAGAGCTCCTCTGGTGAGATTCATAATCAACATGAAAGCACACCACCTCCTTACCAATGGCTTCAAAGTAGTTTTTGTGCTGTTGCTTTTTTTAGCCACAACCCACAGTATGAAATATATAGCAAACCAATAGTGAAATGCATATACAGTATAAATGTTGCATAGCTATACTTCCTACTTGCTCTTACTCTGTTAAATTTTAATTAACATCCTACCCTACCCTACCCTATTCCTATCCTATCCTATCCCATTCCAAGAGAAATACTGGTTGTCATTTATAAATCAATTTGAAAACACTGCCAGACTTTTTATGCAGTCTACTTCTTAAGATCACTAAGGTACAGGGTATGTCTGGAAGAGGACTCTTCTTCAGCATCCAGACACAGGTTGGGACACACTTCCTCTAAGTCTGAATACAGTGTGCCCCAGACCCCACTTGGCTGTGTGCTAGCAACATTTCCCCCTGAGGCACTGCGGACTGGCTGCAGCACATGCACATTGGACATGGTATCGTCTACCTTGGAAGACTCAAATTTACACCAACACAGAGCAAGAACTTCTTTCATTAAGTGGTGAAAATCAGGGGGAGATGGAGATGCAGGTAAAAAAAAAAAAAAAAAAATCCAGTGAAGTCCAGAGACACATAAGTTAGGAAGGATGGAAAGTAAAAGATTTCTTTTCACACTGGATATTTTTATACAGTTTTCCTCTCTCAGTTGGAAATTCAAGATGGTCTTTGGATGAAGACTTACCACATTCTCTAGACTTTTAAAAAGGTGCATTGAATTTTTCTGCCATACTGGAGAGGTACTATACCTTTTTTTCCAGCCACTTTAATGTCTTCTCTTTGCTGTACTTGTAATATTTTTTTTGGTCTATTTCTGGATTAAATTAAAAAAAAAAAGATTGAGTACAGTAGATTTAAAAATAAAACTCATAAGGTTATATGATGTACAACAGTGGTCCCCAACCTTTTTTGGGCCATGGACTGTTTTAATGTCAGAAAATATTTTCAGGGACCGGCCTTTAGAGTGGGACGGATAAATGTATCACGTGACCGAGACAAGCGTCAAGAGTGAGTCATAGATGAATGTAACAGAGGGAATCTGGTCATTTTTAAAAAATAAAACATCATTCAGACTTAAATATAAATAAAACAAAAATAATGTAAGTTATTTATTCTTTCTTTGCGGACCTGTACCAAATGGCCCATGGACCAGTACAGGTCCACGGCCCGGGGGTTGGGGACCACTGATATACAAGATTATTTAAAAATACTTCCTAATAATGTATATGTTTGAAAAACTCAATTGCAAACCTGAGAGTACACTTGGGACATTCAAAAGATTCCTAAACAGAATTCAAGTACTTCAGCTTTCATGCGACCATTAAATAAATGAGAATTTAAGCAACTCCTCAGATTAATCAAGCAAATCTGTAGAAGGTAATTTTTAAAACAAAATTAAAAGTGAAGAAAACTTTATTTTTCTGCATACTTTTAAATTCATCTCAATGTTTTCAATGAACGATTACTTTTCTAAAATAAAAACAAAATCCCCCCAAAGAAAATTAAGACTAAAAGCAGATGTCTGTGAACTTCATTCCATACCAATACACATAGATAGCTACTCAACACTATTGTGGTGGGGTAAGTGGAGAAAAAAAAAAGGATATAGCTCTTTCTCCGTAGTACACTATTATCCATTGCTATTTCAGGGGCGTTCAGATTTATGATATGCTCGACCTGGTCATTTTAAAGGGATAAAAGTTTCATGTCTTATAAATTACACTTCCTGTCCTCAAGATCCACAGGGCATTACCTACTGTGTCACTGAACCACTACTTCCTAGTCACACTTCATTCACGGGCGTCTCGGTTTGCATGCATTCAGCAGAAGTAGCACTTCCACTCGCAGCTTCCTGCTCCCCACGGAACCTGATCTGTGACCACTGGGAGCCCTAAAGGCAGAGGGAAACGCCTGCGTGTGACCCTGCGAGAGTCGTCCCAGGTGGTTACATAAAATGACATTTTCTCTCTCTCTTCTCTATAACCGTAGTGGGAAGTGCAAACTGCCTATTCAGGGACTGGATTTTTTTGCAGTTTGTTAAATTGCTTGAGTTATTCCAAACAGCTTGCATGGGGGTGGGGACGGCAGGTGGGCGATAGGAGGTGGGCTAGAGTGGGATCTGGACCTATGCACCCCTCTTCTCACGACTTGTCACCGAATAACAAAGAGGAGGCACTGTTGCAAATGGTACCGTCAGAAGTTTGAGAATTCCAAGATGCAAGGTCTGCTATCCCAGGAGCTACGACTACCTGGACCAACAGCCTGCCGCAGAACCATGGCGGAGGAGACCAGACTCGATTTCCCTGAAGATGATGTCCCAGACCATGTACATTAGGGGACTTCTAAGAGCATACAGCAGTCACTCAAGAAATTGTACACTGTTCAACGTATTTTAGAAGTGCTGTTCATTGCCTGAGACAAAACATCTCCAAAAATCTCAGGGCTCAGGTCTCTCCTAAGACCCTGACTAGTTACTCCCCTCTTGTCTCTACATCCAAATTCCCTGAAAGAACATTCTACAACCTGTCAGTTTCCTTCTTCTCTCCCACTCCCTGAGCCCCCTGCAGTCTACTCCCTTCCTTTTTGAAAATACTCTCTCAGGAGACACAGGCCCTGAACCAATCTTCCTGGGTTCCCATACATGTAGCTCACGATGTCACCTTGGGGAGTCACCTATTAAGTTGGACAACCCATATAAATTCAAGAGCATAACACCTGGCACATAATGAATACTTAATATTAGTTAAGACCAAATGAGAACTGACAACCTGTTCACTATAACAGCATCAGGAACTAATGTGCATTCAGGCCTCTGCTACATTCTTCCTTCCTTCCTTCCTTTCCTTCCTTCCTTCCTTCCTTCCTTCCTTCCTTCCTTCCTTCCTTCCTTCCTTCCTTCCTTCCTCCCTCCCTCCCTCCCTCCCTCCCTCCCTCCCTCCCTCCCTCCCTCCCTCCCTCCCTCCCTCCCTCCCTCCCTCCCTCCCTCCCTCCCTCCCTCCCTCCCTCCCTTCTTTCTTTCTTTCTTTCTTTCTTTCTTTCTTTCTTTCTTTCTTTCTTTCTTTTTCATTTCTCAGAAGCTGGAAACCGGGAGGCAGTCAGACAGACTCCCGCATGCGCCTGACCGGGATCCACCCAGCATGCCCACCAGGGGGCGATGCTCTGCCCCTCTGGGGCATCACTCTGTTGCATCCAGAGCCATTCTAGCGCTTGAGGCAGAGGCCACAGAGACATCCCCAGCACCTGGGCCATCTTTGCTCCAATGGAGCCACGGCTGCGGGAGGGGAAGAGAGAGAGGAGGGAGAGGGGGAGGGGTGGAGAAGCAGATGGGCGCTTCTCCTGTGTGCCCTGGCCGGGAATCAAACCCAGGACTCCTGCACGCCAGGCCGACGCTCTACCGCTGAGCCAACCGGCCAGGGCCTCTGCTACATACATTCTTTATACACATTTTCTCACCGAATGCTCAGAATGAATGGCCAGTGAAAAGCATTATTTGGCCCCATCTTAAAGGAATGGGTATGGGCAAGTTCAATGAATTGTCCAGTCTCTGAGCGGGAACACCAGGACTGCTCAAGCTGACTGCAAAGCTGTGGACCTGATTTTCATTTTACCGAAATCAATGAGATTTTCACTCGCCTCAGTACTCCTGAACCTAGTTTTGCGTGGGTAAAACCTCTCCCACGTGGTTCTATAAAACCTTTCTCTCAGTTTTTTGACATCTCCGATGACTCTTCCTCTGATTCTTTTCTAGTGTTACTTCTTCCTCCTCTGAGGCCAACTGTACCTTCCTCCTGGTGTGACTTCAGCTTATCTCAGCAAGGCTGAACAAACCCAACCAGGAAGCCCACAGCCCTGAGATGAGACCTTTTGGGCCTAAAGCCAAACTGCCCACCTTCCTCCCAAACCACCCTCCTGGAAGGCCAGGCTCGACTCTCGGAGCCATTACTCACTCCTGCCTGTCTCCCCACATCCTCACTGGACTCCATGGGGGACGGGAAAGAGCCAACATTATCTTTAGGGGACAGTGGGGGAGGAAAAAGCAAGCAAACAAACAAAAAAACTCAGAAATCTAGAGGCTTAGCTTCTTATGCTGGATCAGTAACCACTTCATTTTTTAAAACCAATTGTATTTAGTAAGAATATTCATATGATAAATACACTCATTTTAAGTGTACAATTTGAGAGTATAGACAAATGTATACAACCAACCATGTAACCATCACCCAGAAAGTTCCCCTGCGCCCTTTTGCCATTAATTCTCCCATCCCTGCCCAGACCTCAGGTGACCACTGGTCTGCTATCATTATAGATTAGCTTTCACTTTATTCCAGAACTTCACAGAAATGAAATCACATGGTGAGTCCTCTTTCGTGACTTTTTTTGCTCAACATAGTTTCTTTGAGGTTCCTCCGCTTTTTTGCAGTTAGCAGTGGTTCTTTCGTTTGCATTATGGAGAGCATCTTGGGTATGCTTTGCCACATTTTGTTACCTACTCACCTACTAAAGGATATTTAGGTTGTTTCCAGTTTTGGGCTATTTTGAAAAACTTGCTCTAAAATCAAAAGGCTGCTCTGAACATTCTTGCATAAATCTTTGCATAGATCTATGTTGTCTTATGTCTTGGGTAAATATCTAGGGAAAAAATTACTGAGTCATAAGAAATTTCCAAGTGGTTATACCATTCTATGCCTCCACTAGCTAGGTAGGGGAGTTTCAATTATCCACAACTTATTGTCTGCTCTTTTTGTTTTACTCACTCTTGTGGATACTAATATTTCCTCCTGGTTTTAATTTCCATTTTTCCACTGACTAATGATATTGAACATCTTTTCATGTACCTATGGGTTATTTATAAATCTTCTTTTCTGAAGTGTCTGTTCAAACTGCTTGCTAAATTTTTCTGGGTTGTATATCATTCTACTATTGTGTTAAAAGAGTTTATATATTTGAGATATAGTTATCAGATATATGCTATGTAAACATTTTCTTCCAACTGTGGTTATATGTTCTTGTTTTCTCAATGTTGTCTTTCAAAAAACAGAAGTGATTAACTTTGATGAAATGTATTTATAATATTTTCACTTTATTTTGTATTGGTTTCAGGTGTATAGCCTAGTGGTTATATAATCATAGTTTACTTTACATAGTGTTCCCCTCGATATTTCCAGTACCCCAACTGGTGCCATACATAGTTATTACAATATTATTGACTATATAATTATTTTATGGTTAGTGGATTTTGTGTCCTAAGAAATTTTCCTATCCAGAGAAAGGTTTTCTATGTTGTTTTCATTTTTGCATTAAAGTTAGTGATCCATTTTGAATTAATTCTTCTATATGACAGTGAAGTAAGAGTAATGTGAATTGTTTTTCCTATGGAGGTCCAGTTTTTCCGGGTCATTTGTTGAAAAGACTATCCTTTTGCCCACTGAATTATGATGATACCAGTAAAAATGATCAACTGACTCTAAGTGTAGCTCTACTTCTTACAGTAATGACACACTTGTCATAATTATTTTAGCTTATAGTAAGTCTTAAAATCAAGTATGTAAATTCTCCAACCTTTTCCTTCTTCAAAATTGTTTAGGCTATTGTGGTCTTTTGCATATATAAATTCTAGAATCATATCAATTTCTGCTAGGAGAACTGGGCATTTTAACAATATTGAGTCTTCTAATTCATGAGCATGGTATATCTCTCCATTTATTTAATTCTTCTTTAATTTCTCTCAGCAATGTTTTGTAATGTTCAGTGTACTGGTCTTACACATATTGTGTTACATTTATTCCTGGGACATTGTGATTTTTAATGATATTATAAAGGGTATGTTTTTATTCCATTGTCCATTATTCACTGCTAGTATACAGAAATACAATTAATTCTTATATATTGAATTTGTATCCTGAGACTTTATTATTCCTAATGATATTTTTTGTAGATTCTTTTCATATGCAAGACCATATTGTTTATGTGTAAACTGTGTTACTATTTACTTTCCAAACTGTACACCTTTTATGTTCTTCTTATCTTAATGAAACTGTTAGGACTTCCAATTCAATGGCGAATAGAAGTGGTGAGAGTGGACACTCTTATCTTGTACTTTATTTATCTTAAGAGAAAAGTATACTGGCCCTGGCCGGTTGGCTCAGCGGTAGAGCGTCGGCCTGGCATGTGGGGGGACCCGGGTTCGATTCTGGCCAGGGCACATAGGAGAAGCGCCCATTTGCTTCTCCACCCCCCACCCCCCTTTCCTCTCTGTCTCTCTCTTCCCCTCCCGCAGCCAAGGCTCCATTGGAGCAAAGATGGCCCGGGTGCTGGGGATGGCTCCTTGGCCTCTGCCCCGGGTGCTGGGGTGGCTCTGGTCACGGTGGAGCGATGCCCTGGAGGGGCAGAGCATCGTCCCCTGGTGGGCAGAGCGTCGCCCCTGGTGGGCGTGCCGGGTGGATCCCGGTCGGGCGCATGCGGGAGTCTGTCTGACTGTCTCTCCCCGTTTCCAGCTAAAAAAAAAAGAAAAAAAAAATATAAGAGAAAAGTGTACTGTCTCTTACAAAGAAATATGATGTTAAGTTAGGTTTGTCACTGATGCTCTTTACCATACTGCGGAAGCTCCCTTCCATTTCTTAGTTGCTGAGAATTGATAGTATGACTGATTTTGTCAAATGCTTTTTCAGCATCTACTGAGATGACCATACAGTTTTCTTCTATAATATGTAAATATGGTGAATTATACTGATAGAGTTTATAATATTTAACCAACTTTGCAATACTGTGGTAAACCCCACTTTTTTCTTTTTCCTTTTTTAATAACATTCTAGGTATATAGATGAAGATATGAACACATAAAACAGACACAACACAAGCGGACACTGCTCCTCCCCACGTTTCCACGCCGGCCGACTCTGCATGGCTTGGGGTAGGGAATCTCATTTGGAAGGCAAGGGACTCCCAGTCTCAGAGGCCAGTGCCTGCTGCCACCTGCCCCGTCACCTTCCACAGGAGCATGAGCAGAGCTTAAAATTCAATGAGAGTGAGTTTCCCAGCAGTTGGGGGCAGTGGGGCCCAAGCTTGGTTATAATGTATTAACCTTTTTATATATTTCATTTGCTAATATTTTGTTAAATTTTTTTCCTGTCTATTATCATAAGGGATATTGGTCTAGTTTTCTTTGTATAATAATTTTGATTTTGCTCTGGGGTAATTCTGGCTTCATAAAATTAGTTGGGAAATATTCCTGTTTCATCTATTTCTAGAAGAGTTTGAGTATCATTTTTTTTTTTTTGAGCACTATTTCTTTCTCAACAAATGGTAAAATTCACAAATGAAACCAGCTGTGGCTGGAATTTATTTTCTAGGAAGTTTTTAATTAAAATTTATTTAAAATGGAACATTCCCCGGACATGATGATCATTAAGAAATATCAAGCCTGACTGGTGGTGGTGCAGTGGATAAAGCGTCGACCTGGAAATGCTGAGGTCGCCGGTTTGAAACCCTGGGCTTGCCTGGTCAAGGCACATATGGGAGTTAATGCTTCCAGCTCCTCCCCCCGTCTCTCTCTCCTCTCTCTCTCTGTCTCTCTCTCTCTCTCCTCTCTAAAATGAATAAATAAAAATTAAAAAAAAGAATGTTTCAAAAAAAAAAAAAAAAGAAATATCAAGCCTGAATATCCCATAATGTTACAGAAGAACCAAGTGCATAAACTACTGATTAACTTTAAAATTTACAAATTTTATAAGCAAGGGGGTTTAAAATACTCACAAAAGTCACAGATCACCCATAATTATGAAAAATACCACAACACATTCGTTCATGCTCTAAATTTAATATTTGTGAGCATTAGTGAGTTAGATAATCTGCACATATGCTGGAAAGATTTCTCTCCTTAATGTGTCTGGTGCCTATAAAACTGGTCTCAAACATCTGGAAAGATTGGGTTTACAAAATAAAGATGGAATGAAAGTGAGTCCACAATTAAATAACATGTTCAGCAATTGGGTAATCTGTTCGCAAACCTGAATTTCCCTGATGGATTGTTGAACAAACTGCCTAGAGCACATTTTCACATCTACTTTCTCAATGTTTTCCACACCTGAGAAACTCATATGGTCTCTTTTTCTCCCTGCCTCCAGGGGATAGGAACTTGGCAACTGTACTCAGGGCATTTTAATCAGGTAAGTTTTCCTGGCTCTTCCTGTTAATCACATTGGACAGCACAGTGCAGCTTTTGCCTGCAATATGAAACAGTGTTACACTCAAGATGAAGTTCATAACCTTTTATTAGTCCTTGCCCCTGTCATCTCTCCACTGAATGTGAGCTTCTCTGGCAAGAAACGTACTGAGCCCCAGAGCTAGCAAACAGACACATCATTTCCTTTGCTAATAAAGCCGGCTGTGCTAACTAAGGTCACTGCCATCATCATTCAGGATACAAACAACCATGGCTGGGTTTATTTGGCAGGGAGAAGGCAAGGGGGACGGGGAGGTTTTCATAAGCTTAGCAGGCTTAACCTGATCTGTAATGCCACAGACTTTTAAGAAAGCATCTGGAGTCTAATATCAAAATAGCTCGCTGGGGAATTTGAGTATTTGAGGTTTTACTCTATCTGTACAGTGCCTGTGGTGAGGGTGGACGTTAAAAAACAGCAGCTTTCTTCTTCATCTGTGCTCCCACCTCGGGTATTACCTGACTACTCTTTAGCAATCTTCTTTGTTTCTTATTTAAAAATCCTAGCAATTAAATACAGAGAATGGAACCAAATTCTAACTTATAAATGGTCAATAACCCCAAACAAATCGCAGCCAGCATCCATGGAGATCACTGAAAGAGGGCAACACAGTGCCTCAAAAACAGAACGCTCACAGCCAGGGTCAGAAACACTGCCTGCTCCTTAAGCTGCTGAAGCTCTCCCTGTCTCCTTTCCTGTACCCCTCTTCTTGCCTCACAAAGGGAAATTATCAAGAGGTGATACAAGATATAAGAAACTTTAAAAAGTTTCTATTTTTACATGACAGCACCTGAACACTCTGAGTATTGGGGAAGTGTTACACAGTTATAAGGAAGAGAAAGAGTTGCTGTCAGACAGAGAGACAGGAGTTCAAATCTTGATTCTACCACTTCAAGTTCTATGATGTTAGTCAACTTACTTAAACTCTTCCAGCTTCAGCTTCCTCATTTATAAAAATGTAGGTTATAATAACAATGAAAAGGAATTACTACAAAGATTCAATAATATATGTAAAACAATAAGTATAGAGATGGTATAGAATAATTTCTCAATACATGTAAGATATTTTATTCCCTGTTACCCCCAGTCTCCTATTTAAACCACTAGTATATATATTAATAAACAGACCATCAAACAAATGTTATTGGTCACCTACTGTGCACCTAATACTTAAATATCACAAAGAATTAAAAATGTCTAATTTGCCTGACCAGGCGGTGGCACAGTGGATAGAGCGTCAGACTGGGATGCAGAGGACCGGGGTTCAAGACCCCGAGGTTGCCAGCTTGAGCGCGAGCTCATCTGGTTTGAGCAAAAAGTCCACCAGCTTGAACCCAAGGTCGCCGGCTCCAGCAAGGGGTTACTCGGTCTGCTAAAGGCCTGCAGTCAAGGCACATATGAGAAAGCAATCAATGAACAACTAAGGTGTTGCAACGTGCAATGAAAAACTAATGATTGATGCTTCTCATCTCTCTTTGTTCCTGTCTGTCTGTCCCTGTCTATCGCTCTCTCTGACTCACTCTCTGAATCTGTAAAAAAAAAAAAAAAATCTAATTTAAAAGCCTTAATAGCACAAACATTTATTGAGCATTTACTACATTCCCAGCACTTTCTGAGCATCTATTTACATGTTATTTCCATTAACTCATGAAGCATCTCTTTGTGGTAGATACTACATACTATTAACTGCAATACTTAAATAATATTCAGATGTTGATCATTCAGAAATCTCAACACTATAAAGCTAAGAGAATGAAAGTTTTATCTTATGATTTTGAACAACTTTGCAGAATACTAATTATAATGTGTGACAGAATATAGGTGATACTTTCAAACCTTCAAACTCTTCATCTGACAGATACAGGAGGCTGAAAAGATTGAATAATTTGCTCAAAACCACATACAAAATATATTTTTAATATTCCTTGTAGATAATCAGGTCCTGATCAAATTACCAGATTGTTCTTAAAGAAATTATTTCCTCAAAAGAGATATGAAGCAAATATAACAAAATATTAACATTTTTTTATTATTGAGGTTGGTACAAATAATATTTGTAGTTTTTTCCTCCAAGTTTTTCTGGACGTTTAAAATTTTTTAAAAATTGCTTCATCTGCTTATATAAGCAGATATATTATCAACCTTTATATAAACCAGAGTTCTAACAACTCTAGGCCTCAAATTTTTCTTTCTTTCTTTTTTAATGACACTATGGCAAAGCACAAACTAACTGAGATTAAATTTCACGCCGTAGAAGGTATGTAATTCTCTAAAAGTCCTGGCAGTTTTCTTCACAATCAAATTCTTCCCCTAATGATTTGGTCTATAAATCTCAAAATAATTGAAGGTTTAGAAACAAAATCAAAACAAGAAAAAAAAGAAGAGAAATAACCTTTTCATCAAAATACATAAGCAATCCCACATTACTTGCTTTGTCTCCAGACCCAAAACAAATCTGTACGGTAGTTTTCTTTATGTGGGTTCTATGTACAAGGACAGTGGGAGGCTCCAAAGTGTACAACTGGTTACTCAGAGCCGGGCAAACAAGGTAAGTGTAGCGCACGCACTTCTTGTCCGGGACTTCCAAAAGCTGGGCAATGTTTTCAAGTGAAAGAGATTAGGACAGGAGCTCAGATGACTCAATAAGAGGTCAGGGGGTTGGTATGCAAGAAGGAAGGAATTGGAGAGGGGAAGCTCTTGTTCTGAAACACAGGCTGTAAGCTGTGCATGAACAAAGGCCAATGCATGAACACCCGCTCTGAATCTGGGTTTCTGGGTTTGGGTTTAATAGTTCTTATACAGCTAATGTAACAGTTTTAAATAATGAGTTAATTGCATTTTCAACTGTATTTATTAACTTGACAAAATTAAAGTGAATTGCAATTATTTCCCCATTACCTTAGCTTTCAGTAATGGTTATGAGTTACTCATTTGTCACCAGAGAAGGACTGCTGTCTCCCGCCGGGCTCAGCATTAGGGGATGTCTTTAATGGACTGCTTTGATAAAACCTTGGCCCCCACATACCCCTCAGGTACAAAACGGAGCATTAAGTCTAGCCAAGTGTGAATGTAGTAGACCCCTCAAATGTAAAATGCAATCAGTGAGGTTCTCCCCTTTCCCACTGTAGGCTTACACTTCTTGGAATCACTTTTTTTGGTCCCCGAAGTGTAATCGTTGGCCAAACTGACTGTGACGCCAAACAATAACAACAACATATCAGTTTATTGCTTGGATTCCCACCCTGCTTGCACCCTGGAACTAGCTGGATGATTACTTGAAAGATGGATACTAAGTTTGTATAGTGCTTTTGACTAGTAAAAACACATCCACACACACTGCCTCCCTTCCTCCTCTCAAAATTCATCTGTTTGTCACCCAGCCAGTTCCTCCCCCCATCTCTTCTGTCTGTGGGATGCTACCACTACATACCCCCTTGGTCAAGGTACAAACCCAGAAGTCATCCTGACTCCTCTTCTCTTTGATTACCATCTAGTCACCAAATGAGGTTGGTTCTACCTCCAAATCGCTGCTTCCTTCTAGGTTCATCTCTCTCCTGGCGTCAGGTGCCATCATCTCCTGCTTAGACCTCTGCTGCAATTTTTGTGAATCTGGCCTCAGCTTCTCCAATATTATCCACACTGCTTAAATCTTCGCTGACACTCCAGGACCATTCGGTAAAGTCCAGACAAACATATGCTCTTTACCACCTGAACCCTTGCCCTACATTCCCACCCCATTTCTCCCTTACCAATTTCAATCCGTCCCTGGCATGCTATACTCTGGCCACACTGGACTCTTTGGCACTGCTTGAATGTGATAGACTTTTCCATACATCCATGCCTCTGTCATGCTGCTACTCTGACATAGCCTTCAGGTCTCCGGTTAGAGGTCATTTCCCTTTTGAGAGCAACACAATACACACTGAGCTGCACTCCCACCCAACATAGTCTGTGCATCCCCAGAAAACCCAGAGTTCACCTCCATTAGTCCCTGCTGTTTGCCCTACTTGTCATCTGCTCCTATCAGACCCGAAGCTGAGTGAGAAAGAATAATGTCTTACAAGTACCGCTAGAGCCTACCACCAGGGCTCAACATAGATGCTCAATAACCGCTTCTTGAATCAGAGGTATAGGTTTTATGGAATATTAAAAATGAGAACTATGAGGCAGAAAGCAGTTAAAAGTCAAGGGCTAATTCAAAGAAGAACTAAGACAAAAGCCCAAGCCTTGTGAAACCTGGCCCTTAGGACACAGGGCACCACATTTCACCAGTTGGAAGGTCAAATACTGAACAATCCAAAGTAACAGAGGACTAGAATTGACAAGTGGAAGCAAAATTTGAATGACATCTTCTGCTCCAATCCACACAGAATAGCATTACATTCAGTGGGCCTTCAAGCAGCTCTATTCTCAGACAGACGCCCACCTGTTAGCAGCCATCAGCCTGATTTCAAAGGCTATATTTACCTTTTTCCTCTGTCACATGTCGAAGTAACTTCTCAAGTTCAAGAAATTTCAGTAGCAAGATGCAATTTGGAAACATGTCATCCACCACAACTTGATCTAGAGGCTGAAACTTTCCCTGAAAAAAGACTTTAGTCAGTTAGAATGCAAACGTGACAGTCAACAAACACACATTTAAAAAGAGAGAGAGAGAAAAAAAGATACATCACTGTGTAGCTGGACTTTCAAACTAAGTTCAAAGCCACTTGTTCCACCTAAGGAGTCCCTAACCTGGGACAGGCTCCAGAACAGACTCCCAGTTTCCCTTTAGGAAACTCTGTGAGGGTTCCAACCTTAGTACAACCACTGGAAAAGACGGCGGCAAAATCCTGGAGAAGTACGGAAGCTTGCAAAGATGGCAGAGATGCCTAGAGCGGGTTCAACCCATTAATTTGAAAAAGAACCAGCTGAGGTCACAGAGCAGGAGTCCTGACAATCATCCAGGAATCAGCCTGGATCAAGGCCGGAGTGTGTCTTTCCCCACCCATCCTCACTTCTCCAGGGCTTTAAACACCACAAGCAAAAGAAAAATACCCCAAGTCAACCTATTCCTGTCAGTGGTCAGACAGTGTTTCCAAATTTAGACCATAATAAAAGAAAAGATAGTTAGAGGGGTAAGTACAGTGAAGCTGCAGGCATTAAATCAGGCTCAGCTAGATAAGTGTATCTGGCCTGGTGGCCAATGGGCCAGAGTGCAAAACACAGAAATTCAGAACCATTTTCTTCTCAGTTAGGTTTAATTTTTCTTACAGCCCTGACCAGCTGGCTCAGCGGTAGAGCATCTACTTGGCATGTGGATATCCTGGCTTCTATTCCTGGTCAGGGCACACAGGACAAAAGACCATCTGCTTCTCCACCCCTCCCCCTCTCGCTTCTCTCTTTCTATCTCTCTCTTCTCCTCCTGCAGCCATGGCTCAGTTGGAGCAAGTTGGCCCCAGGTGCTGAGAATGACTTCATGGCCTCGCCTCAGGTGCTAAAATAGTTCAGTTGCTGAGCAATGAAGCAACGACCCCAGATGGACAGAGCATTGCCCCATAGGTGTTTGCTGGGTAGATCCCAGTCAGGGTGCATATGGGAGTCTGTATCTCTGCCCACTCCCCGACTTCTCACTTAAAAAAAATAATAAATAAAAAATAGGTTTAGTTTTTCTTAACTTTACTAGTGGTATGCAGAGAAGTTTGTCTAAATTATTAGTCTCCTGACTTGGGGATTATCAGACTTTTGTATGGTTTTGCCCGTGACCATTTCTGGCTCACTCTACTTTTCTGTTAGTGACAATTCCATTTGTAGACAGAAAAAACTGAGTCTGATCAGTTTTCTTTCTGAAAATACAGCTTTCTTTGTTTTAAGGGGGTCATTTTCTCATTCATTCGGTAGCATATCTGATAGTTTGTCATACTGTCTGTTAGCTTAACAAGTGGCAAAAAATGCCTCAATTAAAATGTTCTCTTTGCCCTCAGACAGTAAAAATAGTTCACAGATTTCCCGTCTTACTGTTTTTAGATTTCTACCTTAATTAATAGTCTCCTATGATCAACTAATATTTTAAATATATAACTATTTTAAAACAATATTGTACATATATATAATGGACCACCATTTGGTCATAATATAATTTCATAATTAGTGTTTCATTCTGTTTTTACCATATATATATGAAAAGGAAATGCAATAAGCAACTTGCTTTAATATAATTTATAACAGTTGGAAGAACTAGAATAAAGAATTATTTCTTCTGATGTTAAAATAAATCTTATAATTAAAAATGAGTAAGTCGCCTGACCAGGCGGTGGCGCAGTGGATAGAGCGTCAAACTGGGACAAGGAGAACCCAGGTTCGAGACCCCAAGGTTGCTAGTTTGAGCGTGGGCTCATCTGGTTTGAGCAAAGCTCATCAGCTTGGGCCCAAGGTCACTGGTTTGAGCAAGGGGTTACTTGATCTGCTGTAGCCCCCCTACCCCATCAAGGCACATGTGAGAAAGTAATCAGTGAACAACTAAAGTGCCTCAAAGAAAAATTGATGCTTCTCATCTCTCTCCCTTCCTGTCTCTCTGTCCCTATCTGTCCCTCTCTCTGACTCCCTGTCTCTGTAAAAAAAAAAAAAAAAAAAAAAAAAAAATTAGTAAGTCAACAGTTAAAAAGTGTGAGCCAATATTTTTTTTTCAAACACATAGGAAAACATCATGTCTAAAACATAGGGAAGGAAATACCTAAATATCTCATTGTTTACTTTAAAGGGCATTTTTAGTATTTAGAAGAGAAAGATGGTTTACAATGAAAGCCAACCACCACCTTAAGCAGGATTTCTGCTTCATTCTGCATCTGTCAATCCAAATGAGCCATAACATCCCCAGAGATTCCAGAATGGCAGGGTCAGGATTAATCCACCAATTGTGGTCTTAATGCAAAATAGGGAAACACTCCCAAATATATGAGGGTGGGGGACTTTAAATGTTCATCAACGCAGGTACTAAGGCTGGTTCATGGCTTTCTTTCTGTTAATGTAGCCTAGAAAACAAATGGGAACCAACTGAAGTTTACAACGTCCTTCCTGAATACTGCCAGCCCTTCCTGGGGGTGAATGGACCATTTGCGTTCATTAGAGACCCATGGCTCACTAACTTCACTGCTGGTCTGCTCAAATTACACTATCAGGGTAGCTTCTAGATAACGGGAAATATGATTAAACTAAGGGATAAAACTTCACTAACCCATACAAAAGGACAGAAGATATAGGAAAGGATAAAAATAAAAGAAGCTAAGCTGCACCATGAGAAAGCATGACAAAGTTTTAATTCAGTTTTATTATATCAATATTTATAGCAAACTCAAAGTGACAGTCCCACAAAATAGAAGTTTTGGAATTTGGTCTAAGAATTAAATGAGACAAAACCGTAAGCATTTAAACTATATGCAAACAGTAGAGTGCAAAAGAACAGATTCTTCTAAGCAGTTTAAATAACATTTATTTGTTGAAGTTGTTTAAAGGTTTTCAAACTGTGGTTGGCAGATCCCTGGGAGTCCCCAATATCTTTTCGGGGGGCCTACAAGCCCCTGATATTCTTGATCAAAAGTAGGAGCAATTACTTTTATTTAAATTCTTGAATCTTAAGTGCAAATCTTTTAAATTTTAAATGCTCTGTGTGATAACAGTAATGTTGGGAAAGTGTGTCTGCCGGGCTGTCTCAAAGAACACACGGGCTAGCAGAGAGCTGCCCCGGCTGCTTTTCTCAAGCATACCATTTTTACCTAAAACACCCCAAAACCCCACTATGAACTATGGTGATTCAAACTTGGGTATCTGGCAGAAGCTGTCACAGCACAAAGGGACTGACAAGACTTGTAGTCAATGATAAAATTTTAACTTTCAAGCAAAAATTAGAAGTCTAGAATACCTATCTGCCTCTGCCATTATGACAGCTCCCCAATAGTTAGAGTTTTCTGGTAGGATCAGTGCTGATATCAACAAAAGTGAGTGTGCATGTGTGTGTGTGTGTAAAATGAGATGTGTCACCATTTGGAAAATCAACATAATTCAGTGATGCAATACTTTCCAAAGTTATGTATGGGCAAAAGGTCCATTCTCAGTAAAATAGACAACAGATTTTTTTTTTTTTTGTATTTTTCTGAAGTTGGAAACAGGGAGGCAGTCAGACAGATTCCCTCATGCGCCCGACCGGGATCCACCCGGCATGCCCACCAGGGGGCGATGCTCTGCCCATCTGGGGCGTCACTCTGTTGCAACCAGAGCCACTCTAGTGCCTGAGGCAGAGGCCATAGAGCCATCCCCAGTGCCCGGGCCATCTTTGCTCCAATGGAGCCTTGGCTGCGGGAGGGGAAGAGAGAGACAGAGAGGAAGGAGAGGGGGAGGGGTGGAGAAGCAGATGGGCGCTTCTCCTGTGTGCCCTGGTCGGAACCGAACCCAGGACTCCTGCACGCCAGGCCGACGCTCTATCACTGAGCCAATCGGCCAGGGCCTAGACAACAGATTTTAATGTAACAGAGCAGGGAAAGTTCATTGACAGGGTCTCAGATTCCACACTGCAGCTGACTGTTAAGAAACTATGCCTTGTTGACTTTTGGAGTAGTGTCAAAGAATATCCACAATTGTCTGAAAAGGCTTTCATACTACTCCTCCCTTTCTGACTACACGTCTGGGTCAGGCTATTCTTCATATACGTCCATCACAACAATGTATGGAAGCAGACTGAACACAGAGGCAGATAGGAGAAACCTATTGTTGTCTCTTAAGCTACACATCAAAGAGACTTACAATAATCTAAAACAGTGCCACACTCATCACTGAATTTTATTGTTTATTTAATTAAAAAAGTATTATTTATGTTAATGTATACTGGGTTTATTTTTATTTTAAAATAAATTAATAAAATTATTTTTAAAAATTTCTCAATCTTAATTTCTAATGTAGTAAATATTGATAGATAATAACAGGAGCAAAAAGCTCTATGGGATCTAAGAATTTTCAGGAGCGTAGAGGTGTCCTGAGACCAAATGTTTCAGACCCTCTGGCTAAAATTATTACTATTAATTAACCTTGTCTTCGTATCACAAAGGTAATTTTATCTATCTGGAATTCCTTAAGTCTTAACTAGAGCTTCCCCATTAATGAGCTTTTTACTAGACAATCCCTAGTTTACCTATTTCACGATCTCTCCCAAATAAGAAAATGAGAAACGATAGTATCTTCTTTCTTAAGTCCTGAAATCAATTTCTTAACATTTGTATTACATTTCAAAGCTAATGAGTACTTAATGATAACACCTTTCCTTGCTAGGCTGTGTCAAACAAGCACAGTGCACAGCACAGAGGGTCAGGAGATTCCCGGAAGTCACAGGTAAGCCAGGTCAAGGTTCATGTGCTGGTTCGCAGGTCTCGCTAGTCCACACCGGCACATACGGTACATGTGTTCTATACCAACCGATCTAACTCTGAGTTGTGGGGAATCTATATTTGGATCATGAAAAGGAGAGAGAGGAGATCAAGCAATAAAACAATCTATTCTGGTTCCTCACTGTTATTATCCCAAACTGGGAAACTCACCTCTTTGTCAGCCTTTATAAGGTAGTGGAGGAGCAGAAATAAAGGGTCCATGGGTGTGGCAAAGTGGAGGAGACCTCCTACAGAGTAGAAAGAGAACAAAGGGAATTAACGTCTGAACAGAAAACTTAGCCATTTCATTCTAATCCCAAAGTGGAAAGAATTCATTGAAAACTCTATGTGAAATTCCAAGTACAGAAGCTCTCCTGACAGGCCCAAAGGTCTAGGTGATTCTCTCAAAAGGCAGAATGTGGTCAAGATTTTACTCCAAAGAGCTTCAAATACCGTGTGCAGTCGAGACCCAGACACTGAAATTAATCTTTAACTTTCCATTTCTCTTTAGAAATAATTTTTAACAGAAGTCCTCCCCACTGCCCCCAAAACACAGGGTCAGAGAAAAACATGTACAGAATGTGAACCAGGCAAAGAGGAAACTTATGTAAGTCTATCTGTAAACTGCAGTAAAATGGAATGTCCTGTGTTTTTGAAGACAAAGCCATGAGAAAGCAGTATTACTCTCTCGGCACATAGCTCCTACTATGGTATGTGGGCTCACAACTTTGAATTACTGATGACTCAAAGCTCAGAAAACTGTTTGACACCCCAGGCCCTATCCCAAACCCAACCCCAAAGAAAAAGGCAAGAGGGCAGAAGTCTATCTAATAAGACTGCACATAAGAAACTGGACACTCTGCTGTAAAGGTGATGGTGCTTTCCAGGGAAAAGGAAAAAGACAATTCAGACAAACTAGCCTAACTGCACTCTGCTTTCCTTTCCTGTATCACCCCCCCCTCCAAGCTTCCCAGACCTCCTCTTCCACAGAAATCAATCAGAAGAGGTATTGCAAATGGAACAATAATTCATTTAGCACCATATTTATTATTTTCAGGAAATATGTGTTCTTACTTTTATTCTCTAGTAGAGCAATCTACCTATAGAGCCAAGAAATTCTAACCCTGAATTATATATAAATCCATTTCATAGTAAGAAAAATAAATTAAGGAAGTAGTTTCGTATTATAATATTAGTTGTATATTTTTTCCAAGTAGAAGAGAAGTTTATAAAACAACCTATCAGATTCTCTGATTCATTTTTTATAAGGCACCCATTCTATTAGGAATAGGAATAGGAATAGGTTTGTAGGTTTGAAAACAAAATCCTAGCAGCCATTCTTAAAAACAGATCCTTAAGATTAAGTTTAAAATAAGACAATCATGAAAAAAGCAGGAACTTTTGCTGTGAACCTAAAACTACTCTACTTAAGGGGGGGGGGGGGGCAGATACTGACTCAGTCCAGGAGAGATGATCGATATTTTCCAGTTCCATCTGGATATTACTGTGCCTATCTAGCTAGACCCAACTGCAAGTGTACGCCTTATGTCACACGTTGGAACTCTGACATGCTGCCAAATGAACAAGCAGAGCAGCAACACTAGAAGGGAATTCCTGTGTTCCAGCTACCAGAGTATGCATAGACTACCACTGCATTTTGGCAACTGAAAAGCACTTTAATTCTTCTCAAACACATAGGTATATGAAATGTATCAGCAGCATGAAACTATTCTTCTAGAATGCTTTAGAAGAAAGGCAAAATGACCTTTCTACCTTAGCACAAAGTAGCCACATACACAGGCAACAGAAAGCAGCGCTCTCTGGAAACAGTACGAACAGGCAGAGGGAATGCAGAGTGCGTCAACCACCCTATAACTCCCCACCCCCACCCCCACCCCTGCCTCACAGAACCATCAGAAAAACGTGAGGTACCCTTTTGCCTGCTGAGTCAACGCTACTCCAAATGAAAGGAACATGAAAAAAATTAGAACTTTGGTATTGAGGGTGTGTGTTCAGGGGAGGGGGGGAAATGGCAATAGTAATTTATATAACAAAGCATTAAAAAATCTGTTATATTCTATTCTTTTTTAGAAGCTATGTCAGTATCCATTTTCAAGGAAATAAGATGTGTAAAACTTGAAAATCCTCAAATGTGGCTAATAGAAGAACAAAGAGCTTCTAGACCAAGGGTCCCCAAACTGCGGCCCCTGAGGCTATTTATTTGGCCCGCTGCACTTCCGGAAGGGGCACCTCTTTCATTGGTGGTCAGTGAGAGAAGCATAGTTCCCATTGAAATAATGGTCAGTTTGTTGATTTAAATTTACTTGTTTTTTATTTTAAATATTGTATTTGTTCCCATTTTGTTTTTTTACTTTAAAATAAGATATGTGCAGTGTGCATAGGGATTTGTTCAAGTTTTTTTTATAGTCCGGCCCTCCAACAGTCTGAGGGACAGTGAACTGGCCCCCTGTGTAAAAAGTTTGGGGACCCCTGTTCTAGACAAAACAAAGTGCACTCCCTGGTACAAAAGTCCTCTACCTTTTGAAAAGGATGTCAGGGTTTTAAAGTTGTTAGGTAAAAATTTCCTACCATTTAAGATACATAGGTATTGAGATAAACTTGCTCAAATTATTTTTCCTTTCTCCTGATTAACTCTACTCTGGCGCCAGTGAAGAAAAGCACATCGACCAGACTCCAACCCAGGAGGGCAGACCCATGTGCCCGTGAAGGATGGAGAAACTGGAACATGCTGTTTAGTTAATGGAATATACACACTAGTCACTTACCTGATTGAACTGATTGATTTATAAACCAAGAATGGTGTTTTTCCTTGAAAACTTTTATTTCAAACAGCTGCTGTAGACACATATTGAGCAAGTAAAGGGCTCCTTCCCCTGTTAAGAGAAATCTGTTTTTTATTTGTAAGTTTTCACACACACACACACACACACAAAATCAAAAGACTATCCAATAGTTCTGAGGAATGTTCCTAATATAAACATAAACATACATAGATATACATTCTAAACAAACTGACTCCAAGGAAAGCTTATAGCTATTATATACAGATGCTTGTTTTCCAGTTCTATAATCTTCACTGAACTTAAACCAATAAATAATAAAAGGCAAATTACTTAACTATTACAAAGCCTCTTATTGAATCCACCATCAGACCAAGAGGAAAAAGCCTTTCTTAAACCACCCAAACCTAATGATTCAGCCAGATGAGCTGAGCTGGCAAGTTTGTCCCAGAACCCAGGACGGCTGCATGCCAGCCCCCCTCCCCCAAGATAAGGACTGAGCCTGCAGATGCTGAAGGCCACCTCCTGAGTGAGAAAGGCAAGGGCCCTGTAATGCATGACATTTTCTTCTATACACAGAGAAATCAAGGACTTCGAATCTATCTCTACCGCATGCTAGGTATGTGCCTTTGGAGAAGTTATGTGAACTTTTCTGCACCTCTGTTTCCATATCAGTGAAATGGGAGCAATCATGAACATACCTCACTGGGTTTTTATAAGGATTAGAAAGAGAATACATGCAAACTTCTTAAAACAATACTTGGAACAGAATAAATGCACAGCAATATTGGCTTTTTATTTTTTCCATTGTCAGTGTAGCAAATACAAACATTTGTTCAAAGTTCTGTGGTCTATGGATATTTAGATAAAAAAGAAATTTTATAAGAAGCCCAACATTTTTATACCTTTACTTGTGTTAAAGGCTTTAGAACTTTTGCTGCTATCTAAAACTTCTCTTCAAAAAATATTTCTCACCTCAACCTAGTCTTATGCATAAGAATGAGCTCCAGATAATGTTGTGGACAAATTATACTTAATTTCATATTGAAAAAAGAAAACTGGAGGAAGCCAAAACTATTTTTCTCTTGCTGCTTCTATTTTATAGTTTTCCAACAACAATAAGGCACACCCACTGGCTTCCCTTGCTTTTACTCTTCAGTATTACAGTCGCCAGGAGAATGCGCTAATTTACTAAGTAGCCAGTATCTACCTACAACCTTATAAAATTAATAATAACCTTTTAACATAAAGCTTATAAAATAAGTTAATGGAAAAACAATTCCATATAGAGATAAATAATATCATTAATATTACTACCTGGTATATTTTAATATTTTTGCCTAAAAATTAAAAGACAAAAATGGAAAATACATTGAAATATAAAGTTAAAATAAAATTACTTCTGATAAAATATGTATCTCTTTAATATACAATGTTTTTATTTATTTTTATTTATTTATTTATTTATTTATTTATTTTTGTATTTTTCTGAAGCTGGAAACGGGGAGAGACAGTCAGACAGACTCCCGCATGCACCCGACCGGGATCCACCCAGCACGCCCACCAGGGGCGATGCTCTGCCCACCAGGGGGCGATGCTCTGCCCCTCCGGGGCGTCGCTCTGCCGCGACCAGAGCCACTCTAGCGCCTGGGGCAGAGGCCAAGGAGCCATCCCCAGCGCCCGGGCCATCTTTGCTCCAATAGAGCCTTGGCTGCAGGAAGGGAAGAGAGAGACAGAGAGGAAGAAGGGGGGGCAAGGGTGGAGAAGCAAATGGGTGCTTCTCCTATGTGCCCTGGCCGGGAATCGAACCCAGGTCCCCCACACGCCAGGCTGATGCTCTACCGCTGAGCCAACCGGCCAGGGCCAGAATGTTTTTAATACAAAAATAAATCACCCTTTGACAGGAAAAAGATATGCTCCTTTCTGGTCAGCTACAAGGTACACCTAAAAACAAAACCATGCCTTATCTTGGCATGTCAGGTAAAAAGCCTTTTTTTTTTAGCCCTGGATGATGGTTTATTACTGTACAGGAGGCTAAGTATTCTAAGAAAAGTTGGCTTAAGAAGAGAAAATTATTCTGTTTTCAGAGAGAAATCAAACATGTCACTTTGTTTTGCCATCACTTCTGAAGAATGAATAAGTCTATGGACTGAAATTATAAAAATGAATAACAAATGTCTTCCTAGGTCCAGCGAATCATCTGAGAAGACTAGTAATACCATTAACTTACTTCTGTCACCCTGCAATGCCACTTTACATTTAAAAACTATTCAGTTAGAGCATACAGAGGAAACTAAGTACATACACACTTTAGAGCCACAATATTCAAAAACCATTCCAGTTACATTAAAAAAAAAGTCATGGAGATGACGTCAGAGTAATGGTGGGGTAGGAAGCGATACCGATAAATCTACCCCAAAACTCAACAAGATCTTCAACCAGAAACAGAAAAACCTATACTTGGAGCCTCCAGAAGCTTCGCAATACACCCAAAGGTATGGTCGAGTGAAAAATTGGCTAAATATATAACCAAACCCCGAAGGAAATAGGGAGTAAGAAATGCTCCGCCTTCCTCACTAACCTAAACAGGGCGGCTTTCTCTGGTAACTGTGAATATAGAAACTGAGGCGGGCAAAGGGGGTGAATAGATACAGGCCGCGGCACAAACGGCCGAACCAGGCTGTGGCAGGGAGATCCAAGCCGAGGAAAAACTGATCCTGTGGCAACCCGGGCAATACAAACTAACACTCGCGCCAAACCCAAACAAAGAAAGACAAGCGGGGCGGCCATTTTACCTGGTCTCCTGGTTGGCGTGCGCGCAGTTAGTGGGCGAGAGATTTCTTCCTAGGCCCCGAGAGTGGGTGCCCGTGTTGCCCCACAGAGAGGCAGGGTCAGAGGCCTTTCTGTGGGCCGAGGACAGAGTCTCTGGGCAGCCCCAGCACCCTGGGAAAGCCACGCACGGGAGGGAGTGAGAACTAATTCCAATGGTGGAGATTTTCCGTGCTGGAGGGGTTTCACTCAGAGGGAAACGCAGCCGGCCTCATATCCTGGTTTGCGCGCGCAGATAGTGAATGAAAGATTCCTCCAAGTGCCTCGGCAGTGCGCACCCGTGTTATCACACAGAGGGGCAGAGTCAGGGGCCTTTGTGTGGGCCAAAGCAGAATCTCGGGCCGCCCCAGCGCCTTGAAAAAGCCGCGCACGGGGACGGAGCGAGACTCAATTCCAACGCTGCAACTTTTCCCTGCGGTTGGGGGTTTCACTCAGAGCGTGAGACTGCTGGCCGGATATCCTGGTCTGCGCGCGCATACAGTGAGTGAGAGTTTCCTCCAAGCGCCCCGGAAGTGGGCGCCCGCCTGTGTTACCAGACAGAGTGGCAGACAGAGCCAGAGGTCTTTGAGTGGGCAGAAACCCCGCCTGATTATGCTAGCAGCTCTGACTGACTGAGCCTTACCCAGAGCCCTGTGCTGAGTGGAAATAGAGTGGGGAGTTGCCAGCTCTTTGAGCCTCTTACTATCCAGACAGAGGCAGCAGCAACCCCATAGCTGGATTATCAGGCTACTAATTGAGGAAGGAAAGACTAGGAGAAAGGCTCCAGGAACACGGACTCTCTCACTGTCGGAGCCTATAAATGCTAATGAGCCTCGACTGCCAACGAGACTAAATCACAATACATGACATTGCCATAGAGACTTATCAACTGCAAACCTCTACCTGAGCGTGCCAAAGGGGCAGAACCCGGGGTACAGAGTCACCGACCAGGAAGAGGGAGAGAAAAGAAAAAGCCAGAAGATAACCTCTCAAAATCAAGAATAATCTGCAGACTTTATAACCTATCCCATGTTATTATATTTGTTCGTTTGTTTCTCTTATCTTCATTCTTGATACTTTTTTTCCTCCTCCAATTTGGCCGATTAACTCTCTGCCGGTCTTACTCTCTCCTCTCCTTGAACTACACTACCCATAAGTGTTACATCTCCCATTATCTTTTCTCTTCTCTTCCTTTCTCTCTATGAGGGTTGCACTCCAAAACACTTAACTCTCTCTCTCTCTCTCTCTCTCCTTTCTTTTTTCTTCTTTTAGTGGTTCCCTCTTTTTCTCTCTCTCTCTCTTTCTTTTCTCCCTCTATATTAGTTTCTTCCTTTCTCCTTTACATCTCCTCTCATTCAAACCTCAATAACAAACAAATTATCTTATCTGGGACTCAAACTTATGTTTGTGGCAATTTGGGGGTTTTTACTTCACCTTTTTAACTCACTAGCAGTGCTCCCATCCCTGGCTCTCCATTTTATCTAGTTCTTGTTCCACTAAATACAATAGTAATTTTTTAATTTGTCCCCCCATTTTTCCGATTTCCTCTTATTCCTCTCATCATAACTCTTAGACAACCAACACCTAAAAGCAAATCATTTTATTCTTGACCCAAATTTTTTCCTTATTTGCTTTTTGTGGGTCCATACGCTCTTTTTTTTTCTTCGTTTTTTTTTGCCCCTTTATTACTTTTCCCCAATTCAGGCCCTCCATCAGAGGCATTGTTTGTTATAATTCACAGTTCACCATAAGATTTTCTCAAGAAAGAGGGGAGAGGAGAGGAGAGGAAAAAAGGAGGGGGGGAATAATTTCCTTTTTCTATAATTTTTATTTTATTTTATTTTTCTTTATTTCATTATTAATTTTTTTTTTAAAAAAACTCTTTTCGATTTTTTATTTTTTTATTATTTTTTTTATTTTTTTAACTTTTTATTCTTTATTAAATCTCATTACTACTATCAACAAAACCACCCTCAGATGCCATTAAGGAAGAGAAAATAGAATATCATGGATACAAAAAAAAGAGAGGTAACACAGCTAGAAGAGGAAAAATCTACGGAGAAAAAATTTAATATATTGGAAACCTTGGAGCTAAATGACAGAGAATTCAAGATAGAAATCCTAAAAATACTCAGAGATATACAAGAAAACACAGAAAGGCAATTTAGGGAGCTCAGAAAACAACTCAATGAACAAAAAGAATATATGTCCAAGGAAATTGAAACTATAAAAACAAATCAAACAGAGATGAAAAACTCAATTCATGAGCTGAAAAACGAAGTAACAAGCTTAGCTAATAGAACAGGTCAGATAGAAGAGAGGATTAGTGAAATAGAAGACAAGCAACTTGAGACACAACAGAGAGAAGAAGAAAGAGACTCAAAAATTAAAAAAAATGAGATGGCCCTACAAGAATTATCTGACTCCATCAAAAAGAATAACATAAGAATAATAGGTATATCAGAGGGAGAAGAGAGAGAAAATGGAATGGAGAACATACTCAAACAAATAATAGATGAGAACTTCCCAAGCCTGTGGAAAGAACTAAAGCCTCAAGTTCAAGAAGCAAACAGAACTCCGAGTTTTCTTAACCCCAACAAACCTACTCCAAGGCATATCATAATGAAATTGACACAAACCAACAGCAAAGAAAAAATTCTCAAGGCAGCCAGGGAAAAGAATACAACATATAAAGGAAGGCCCATTAGATTATCATCAGATTTCTCAGCAGAAACTCTACAAGCTAGAAGAGAGTGGACCCCAATATTTAAAGTCCTGAAAGAGAGGAACTTTCAGCCACGAATACTATACCCATCAAAGCTATCCTTCAAATATGAAGGAGAAATAAAAACATTCACAGATACAGAAAAGATGAGGGAATTTATCATCAGAAAACCCCCACTCCAGGAATTACTAAAGGGGATTCTCCAATCAGATACAAAGAACAAAAAAAAACAGAGCCACAAGTAAAAGCTCCAAGAAGAACACAATAAAACCAAATTTAAACTGTGACGACAACAAAAAGAGGGGGAGAAGATGGAGATTAACAGTAGCAAAGGACGATGGAGCGCAAAAGTACTCAGAAAATAGTTCGCTACAATGAACAGGGTAGGGACCCTTTTCATTACTCAAAGGTAACCACCATTGAAAAAACCACCACAGAAGCACATGAGATAAAAAAGATAGCAACAGAGGAAAGATGTATGGAATACAACCAAATAAAAACAAAAGATAGAAAAACAAAAGAGAAGGATCAAACAAGACACAAAACTAACAGAAAGCAAGATATAAAATGGCAATAGGGAACAAGTATCAATAATTACACTAAATGTAAACGGATTAAACTCACCAATAAAAAGGCACAGAGTAGCAGAATGGATTAAAAAAGAAAATCCAACTGTATGCTGCCTACAGGAAACTCATCTAAGTAACAAGGATAAAAACAAATTCAAAGTGAAAGGCTGGAAAACAATACTCCAAGCAAATAACATCCAAAAAAAAGCAGGTGTAGCAATACTCATATCGGATAATGCTGACTACAAGACAGGAAAAGTACTCAGAGACAAAAATGGCCATTTCATAATGGCTAAGGGGACACTGAATCAAGAAGACATAACAATTCTTAATATATATGCATCAAACCAAGGAGCACCAAAATATATAAGACAGCTACTTATTGATCTTAAAACAAAAACTGACAAAAACACAATCATACTTGGAGACCTCAATACACCGCTGACGGCTCTAGATCGGTCATCCAAACAGAGAATCAACAAAAACATAGTGGCCTTAAACAAAACACTAGAGCACCTGGATATGATAGACATCTACAGGACATTTCATCCCAAAGTGACTGAGTATACATTTTTCTCCAGTGTACATGGATCATTCTCAAGAATTGACCATATGTTGGGCCACAAAAACAACATCAGCAAATTCAGAAAAACTGAAGTTGTACCAAGCATATTTTCTGATCATAAAGCCTTGAAACTAGAATTCAACTGCAAAAAAGAGGAAAAAAATCCCACAAAAATGTGGAAACTAAACAACATACTTTTAAAAAATGAATGGGTCAAAGAAGAAATAAGTGCAGAGATCAAAAGATATATACAGACTAATGAAAATGACAATACGACATATCAGAATCTATGGGATGCAGCAAAAGCAGTGATAAGAGGGAAGTTCATATCACTTCAGGCATATATGAACAAACAAGAGAGAGCCCAAGTGAACCACTTAACTTCACACCTTAAGGAACTAGAAAAAGAAGAACAAAGACAACCCAAAACCAGCCGAAGAAAGGAGATAATAAAAATCAGAGCAGAAATAAATGAATTAGAGAACAGAAAAACTATAGAAAAAATTAATAGAACAAGGAGCTGGTTCTTTGAAAAGATCAACAAAATTGACAAACCCTTGGCAAGACTTACCAAGGAAAAAAGAGAAAGAACTCATATAAACAAAATCCAAAATGAAAGAGGAGAAATCACCACGGACACCGTAGATATACAAAGAATTATTGTAGAATACTATGAAAAACTTTATGCCACTAAATTCAACAACCTAGAAGAAATGGATAAATTCCTAGAACAATACAACCTTCCTAGACTGAGTCAAGAAGAAGCAGAAAGCCTAAACAGACCTATCAGTAGAGAAGAAATAGAAAAAACTATTAAAAACCTCCCCAAAAATAAAAGTCCAGGCCCTGACGGCTATACCAGCGAATTTTATCAAACATTCAAAGAAGACTTGGTTCCTATTCTACTCAAAGTCTTCCAAAAAATTGAAGAAGAAGCAATACTTCCAAACACATTTTATGAGGCCAACATAACCCTCATACGAAAACCAGGCAAGGATGGCACAAAAAAAGAAAACTACAGACCAATATCTCTAATGAATACAGATGCTAAAATACTAAACAAAATACTAGCAAATCGAATACAACAACATATTAAAAAAATAATACATCATGATCAAGTGGGATTCATCCCAGAATCTCAAGGATGGTTCAACATACGCAAAACGGTTAACGTAATACACCATATCAACAAAACAAAGAACAAAAACCACATGATCTTATCTATAGACGCAGAAAAGGCTTTCGATAAAATAGAACACAATTTTATGTTTAAGACTCTCAACAAAATGGGTATAGAAGGAAAATATCTCAACATGATAAAGGCCATATATGATAAACCATCAGCTAACATCATATTAAATGGCACTAAACTGAAGGCTTTCCCCCTTAAATCAGGAACAAGACAGGGTTGTCCACTCTCTCCACTCTTATTTAATGTGGTACTAGAGGTTCTAGCCAGAGCAATCAGACAAGACAAAGAAATAAAAGGCATCCATATCGGAAAAGAAGAAGTAAAGGTATCACTTTTTGCAGATGATATGATCCTATACATCGAAAACCCCAATGAATCCACAAAAAGACTACTAGAAACAATAAGCCAATACAGTAAGGTTGCAGGATCCAAAATTAACATACAGAAGTCAATAGCCTTTCTATATGCCAACAATGAAACAACTGAGAAGGAACTCAAAAGAATAATCCCCTTCACAATTGCAACAAAAAAAATAAAATACTTAGGAATAAACATAACAAAGAATGTAAAGGACTTATATAATGAAAACTATAAACCATTGTTAAGGGAAATCGAAAAAGATATAATGAGATGGAAGAATATACCTTGTTCTTGGCTAGGAAGAATAAATATAATCAAGATGGCTATATTACCCAAAGCAATATACAAATTTAATGCAATTCCCATCAAACTTCCAATGACGTTTTTTAAAGAAATAGAGCAAAAAATCATCAGATTTATATGGAACTATAAAAAACCCCGAATAGCCAAAGCAATCCTAAAGAAAAAGAATGAAGCTGGGGGCATTACAATACCTGACTTCAAACTATATTATAGGGCCACGACAATCAAATCAGCATGGTATTGGCAGAAAAATAGACAATCAGACCAATGGAACTGAATAGAAAGTCCAGAAATAAAACCACATATATATAGTCAAATAATTTTTGATAAAGGGGCCAACAACACACAATGGAGAAAAGAAAGCCTCTTCAATAAATGGTGCTGGGAAAACTGGAAAGCATGCAAAAGAATGAAACTGGACTACAGTCTCTCCCCCTGTACAAAAATTAACTCAAAATGGATCAAAGATCTAAACATAAGACCTGAAACAATTAAGTACATAGAAGAAGACATAGGTACTCAACTCATGGACCTGGGTTTTAAAGAGCATTTTATGAATTTGACTCCACAGGCAAGAGAAGTGAAGGCAAAAATTAATGAATGGGACTACATCAGACTAAGAAGTTTTTGCTCAGCAAAAGAAACTGATAACAAAATAAACAGAAAGCCGACTAAATGGGAAATGATTTTTCATACAACAGCTCAGATAAGGGCTTAATATCCAAAATATACAAAGAACTCATAAAACTCAACAACAAACAAACAAACAATCCAATAAAAAAATGGGAAGAGGATATGAATAGACACTTCTCCCAGGAAGAAATACAAATGGCCAACAGATATATGAAAAGATGCTCATCTTCTTTAGCTATTAGAGAAATGCAAATCAAAACGGCAATGAGATACCACCTCACACCTGTTCGATTAGCTGTTATTAGCAAGACAGGTAATAGCAAATGTTGGAGAGGCTGTGGAGAAAAAGGAACCCTCATACACTGTTGGTGGGAATGTAAAGTAGTACAACCATTATGGAAGAAAGTATGGTGGTTCCTCAAAAAACTGAAAATAGAACTACCTTATGACCCAGCAATCCCTCTACTGGGTATATATCCCAAAAACTCAGAAACATTGATACGTAAAGACACATGCAGCCCCATGTTTATTGCAGCATTGTTCACAGTGGCCAGGACATGGAAACAACCAAAAATCCCATCAATAGATGACTGGATAAAGAAGATGTGGCACATATACACTATGGAATACTACTCAGCCATAAGAAATGATGACATCGGAACATTTACAGCAAAATGGTGGGATCTTGATAACATGATACGAAGCGAAATAAGTAAATCAGAAAAAACCAGGAACTGTATTATCCATACGTAGGTGGGACATAATAGTGAAACTAAGAGACATTGATAAGAGTGCGGTGGTTACAGGGGGGAGGGGGGAATGGGAGAGGGAAAGGGGATGGGAAGGGGCACAAAGAAAACAAGATAGAAGGTGACAGAGGACAATCTGACTTTGGGTGGTAGGTATGCAACATAATTGAACGACAAGATAACCTGGACTTGTTATCTTTGAATATATCTATCCTGATTTATTGATGTCACCCCATTAAAAAAATAAAATTATTAAAAACTAAAAAAAAAAAAAAAAAAAAAGTCATTACATTACTATTATCGGAGGGGAGGGGAGAAGTGAGGATGGGAGAGAAAGAGAGCTTACCTGAACATGGATTAACCAATTTTACAAACATAAGCCCACTTTTCATCTTCTTTGAAGCATCTTTTAAATATTCTGAAAAGAAATAGTGAGTTTGTAAAAATTAAGACATTTACTTTATTGCTCTTCTAATATACTTTACCCTGATTTTCTTATATTTACATGATTTTTCTTCCTAAAAATTTTAATTCAATTCTACTGCTTAGTTGCTGTGTGACCTTGAGAAAATGATCAATTTCTCTGTCAAGTGCAGGGGGCTTTTAGGCCATTTTAATTTACTTCTTTGAGAAATGATGAGAAACAGGACTTGAAGTCATATGGCTTGAGTTATAACCTGGGCTCAACTACTTGATAGTTTTGTCATCTTGGGCGAGATTCTTCTTGTCCTGTCTCAGTTGTCACATCAATAAAATGATAAAAATATATATACTTGCCTTTCAAAGGATTAAATTAGCTAATCTTCTGAAAGTTCTTAACATACTCGGACAAACAGAAACATGATCTAGTTTTAATTACTAGTATTATTATTTTATTGTTATTATTATGAAATAGAATCTTTTAAAAATAAATATTTCCTGAACATTTATATTTTTTGCCCCTAGTTGTAATTACATAGCCTTGTCCTCTGCCCATTTTTCAAGGGGGGTATTCATCTTTCTTTTACTACTTTATGAGTAGTTTTTATACAGTAAAAATATGAATTATTTGTGTCATACTTAGAAAGACCTTCTCTTTCTCTAGATTATATTTTCTTCCTTATATCTGTAACCTATCTGACATATATGTGGGTATAAAATATGGGGAGGAGATCCAACTTTAATTATTTGACAATGGGTTGTCCAATTGTATCAACACCACCTACTGAATGACCCGTCATTAAAATAATTTCTTAATGCTCAATGTTTAAATACATTTATAAGTCTGTCAATAGACATTCTATTTTAATCCATTAATTTGTGTCTATATTAACATTAGTACTTTAATATTTTAATTATCATAGCTTCAAAATACATTTTAATACCATGTGAGGTAGGTCCCCTCATTATTATTTCTCCTATAATATTTCACTGTCAAAGTTTTAATCATATAGCTTAAAAATCAAGACCATTACAATGTTATTTTTAACATCCTCTATACATTTTGAATGGCATATTCATGGAACTCATTGAAAGAGTCTCTCTCCTGAAGGAACCAGAGGGCTTTTAATAAGGAAGAACAACAACCTACCAAAGGGCAAAACAGAAAGCTTCAAGGAAGGAAGGGAACTTTCAGTCACTTTTATTTTTTATGGTCCCTGCTCCCTTTACCCCACTTCAGATCTTCATAAACTTATATATAGTAAGCATGTTTAGAAATCAGCTTCCTCATGAATGGTTAAAATACAACTTTTTTTTTCTGAAAGTAATAGTGACATTAAATATATAAAGAAAAATACCCTAATTTTAAGATTCCTACTTGCAATCAAGTGGAATAATAGGAACTCAATTACCCTCTCACCTGGTGTAACCCCTAAAAAGACAAAAATATACAAAACAACTATTTCTACGACAATGGAGGCTGAGCCAAGCAGAACGGTGATCTCTGAGAGATGGGAAACAAGGTGAGCCCTGGGATCACCCCAGTTTACTGCCTTGAGAGTTTCCAGACCATGGAGCAGACTGGGAGAACTGAGGTAAGCCTGGAAGATCCCCCGCGTTGAACAGAGGAAGCTGAGGGTGCTGGAGACACCACGGCTATAGTTCTCAGGTCAGTAAACAGAAAATGAGAGAGTAACAAAGAAAGAAAACCTCAGAGGTCTGCAAAAAGGGCACCGGTCAGTGTATGCATATGATGTAACTATCTGAGGGCTGGGAGAAAAAGCATCTGAACAGGTTAGATGGAACAGTACCTCACACTCACTCAGGGCCTTAAATCTGGTCTATTCCCAGACAGAATGGAAAAACCTCACAATTCAGAGGGCACTGGATAGAGTAATCAAAGGGTCTTCCCTCAGCAGTAAGAAACAAATAACTGTAGGTTAAAAGCTGCCCTGGTTCCCCTAAACTAACTTTACAAGTGAGAAACCTAAAAGGATCAAACTGTTTCCAAGGACCTTCACTGTATCCCAGAGTGAAGTTCAAGATTATTTATAGGAATACAGAAATATTCATCAGCCAAAAAAGGAAAAGTCACAATGTCTGGCTTATAATCAAATATTACTAGGCAGTTAAAGAAGCAGAAAAAGATGGCCTATAATAGGAAAAATAAGTGTATTATTGAGAAATTGGTATTAATATGAAACACATATCTTACAACAAACAGATAAGAGCATTAAAAAGAGTATTCCTCACATACAAAAAGTTAAGTAGAAACAGCATTTTTTCAAAAGACCCAAGTTGGGATGAGATTAATGGCAGAAGAAAAGATTAATGAATTTAAAGACTGCGATAGAAACTATCTAAAATAAAAACACATTTAAATTAAAAATAATTTAAAAAAAATCAGTTAACTCTGGGACAAGCATCCTAAAAATAGATATGTAACTAGAGCTTCTAAAAGGCAGGAGCAGGGACAGAAAAAATATTTAAAGAAAGTATGGTTGAATATTTTCAAATTTGATGAAAGCTATAAACTCACAATTCCAAAAAAGTTTAATAAACTCAAAGAAAAAAGGAATAAAACTATACATAAAAAATAGTTCAAAACCAGTAATGAAGAGGAAATCTTAAAAGCAGAGAAGAAAAAAGACATTATGTGCCGAGACACTAAAAATGACAATAAATTTCTTGTCGGAAACAGTGCAAGCCAGAAAACTATGGAAAAACATCTGTAAAGTACTAAAGAAAACATGATAAACACAGAGAAAATATCCTTGAAAAATGAAGGTGATAAATAGACTTTTTCATACATACAAGAGCGGAAAACAATAATCACCAACAGACCCATGCCACAAGGAGTGGCAGACAGAATAAGACACCAGATGAAAATATGAATCTCAACAAAGGAATGACCAACAACAGTAATAGTAACTGCAGCGGTAAATAAAAAATAATTTTATTATTATTTAAATCATTGACTAAACAAAAATAACAATAATTTAGTGCAGGGTTTATAGCATATGCATAAATGAAATGTATGACAACAGCAGCATAAAGGCCAGGAGGAGAGAAATGAAAGCATACCATTGTCAGTTTCTTAGGCAAATGTGAAGTGGTACAATATCACTTAAGTGGATGATTTAAATGTGTACAACAAACCCTACAGCAGCCACTAAAATTACAAAACAAAAAATGCTGTCACTAATAAGGTAACAAAAGAGGTGAAGTAGAATCATAAACCAAAAGGCAGCAGAAAGGGGACAACAGAAGAACAAAGAATTGATGAGACAAATGGAAACAACCAGCAAGATGACAGACTCAAACCTAACCATGTCAGCAAGCACATTCAATGTAAATGCCTGTTCACCAGTTCAACTGCAGTGACTGTCAGACTGGATAAAAAAGTAAGATAAAACTACAGGGTGGGGCAAGTTGTTTAGAGTTGTTTGTATGAAAGGCAACACAATGATTAATAAATAATAATACAAGAATAAACTGTTTCATGTACTCACAACTGTACACCTACTTTTGCCCCACCCTGTATATTATGCCTATAAGAAACACACTTTAAAGATATATAAAGACACAGTAGATTAAATGAAAAAGTCATAGTATGCTTATCATGCTAACAGTAATTAAAAGAGAGATGAAATGGTTCTGTAAATAACAAAGATTATTTACAGGGATGAAGAAGGTCATTTCATAATCCTAACTGTTCATGCTCACGAATACAGAGCTTCAAGATGAGCAAAGTGAGAATGGACAGAGGCCCTCTGCCCCGTCCCTCACCCCTGGCAAACACCAGTCTGTTCTCCATCTCTGTAATTGTCATCTTGAAAATGTTACACAAATGAACCATACAGATTCAATTTTAAGAATCTTTTAAGACTTTCATTTCTGCAACTTATAAAAATGTAAGCACGAAGTTTAGCACTGTTAACAACTTTCACAAGAAATGAACACAGGCTACGGCTTTCTCTCCTCTCCCTCGCTGCTTCTCACTTTTCCAGTATCACATAATCTTCATCTTAAGGCACAGAGAGGGGACTTCTTTCTTCTTCAGCACTACACCCTTTATTTTATTTCAGTACTACTGTAAATCTTTTAACTTTAAACTGGTAAATTATTGATTTTTCTGTTTCCTTTTTTTATTTCAGTAGAACACTTTAGTTCTAGTGATCCTTGCCAGTTCTCCTTCAGCATTCCTAGTCCTCCAGAACTTAAAATAATTAAAATTTGCAAATGCCAAGTCTAAAAAGATACGTTTAATAACTACACAAGGAAAGCAGTGTTTCCATTTTTCCCAGGAAGAGCAGTAAATCCAGAGGATTAGCTATAGCTTAAAACGTCAAATTATAAGACCTTTGGAATTACTAAGTATTAATAAATACTGACATTAATGTGTTCTATTGCAAAATGCCAGTGTTCCCTGAAATAAGCTTTGAGATATGTTAGTGTAGATAAGACTGAAATGTCTACTTAGTAGGGGGGAAAAGTCATTTTTCTCACTGTGCCGACAAGACCTTGCTGTGGGACTGAATCTTTCACAGAATTCCTCTGCTTGTTTTTGCCTCTCTTTTACAGTAGAATGCATTTCCAAATTAATCTCTCCTGCCCACTTTATTCATTTGTTAATTACTGATTTAGCAAATACAGATCCAGCCCTTATCCATGAGGAGTTTTGGGATGTTCTGTGGTAGAGACAAATATTGATTCAAATAATCACACGAATATAGATTGCAAATGTAACAACTGCTGTGAGGAAGAAATACATGGAACAGGAGACCTTGACAGAGGATGCAGGCATACATGAGGAAGTCTGGGAAGGCTCCCTGTGCCTAGCTTGGTTAAGTTCTTTGCTTTGATGGCTAAGGAGTAAACGGAATTATGCATTCGTTTTGTTCCTGAGCCAAACTCAGTCCACAGAAGGGCTGATCCGCACTTTTTGAAACTTTGAGATAGGTGCCAATATTTGAAAATCAGGTGATTTTACATAAAGTGCAGACTTCAAGCATATTTTCATAAATATAAAAAACAATTAGGGGCCCCGGCCGGTTGGCTCAGTGGTAGAGCGTTGGCCTGGCGTGCAGAAGTCCCGGGTTCGATTCCCGGCCAGGGCACACAGGAGAAGCGCCCATCTACTTCTCCACCCCTCCCCCTCTCCTTCCTCTCTGTCTCTCTCTTTCCCTCCCGAAGCCAAGGCTCCATTGGAGCAAAGATGGCCTGGGCGCTGGGGATGGCTCCTTGGCCTCTGCCCCAGGCGCTAGAGTGGCTCTGGTCGCAACAGAGCAACGCCCCGGAAGGACAGAGCATCACCCCCTGGTGGGCAGAGTTCACCCCTGGTGGATCCCGGTTGGGCACATGCAGGACTCTGTCTGACTGTCTCTCCCCGTTTCCAGCTTCAGAAAAACACACACACAAAACAAACAAACAAACAAAAAAACAATTAGGCAAAGATTTTGCCTTGCACAATTAAAAACCTGTCAGATGGCAACTACCACTCTCTGGGTGCCCTTAGTCTTTCCTCTACAGCACCTTATACACTCATCTTATGGTTGGATGACCAGCAACTGCCATGTCTTTCCTTCCTAAATAAACTGCCTTCTCATTGGTTAGATTCTATCAACCCACAGCAGGACCTAGGAAATATCTGGTGCTAAACAAATAACAATTTAGTAATAACACCAATCTTTTATCAAATCTTTTTATATTACCAATTTTCTCTTACTAATTTAGGCACTATTTTTTGCACTGAGAATATAGTTGTGAATTAAACAACACTCCTGCCCTCATAGAAAGACTGCCTTCAAATCCCTTTCTCTTCCCCTTCCCCTGCCTACTTCCTTCTTCATGCCAGTCCATCAGTCCCAACCTCTGCCCTCACCCTTCAATCATCTAGTCTTACAAGGCAGAAATAAGATCCAGATCATCTGGAACTGGAAGGCTCTGGGTCCAGAACTGTGTTGTTAAACAGAAATAAAATGCATTATATAAGTGTGAGCCACATATGTGATTTGAAATTTTCTAGAAGCCACATTATAAATGGGTCAAATAAATTTCAGTGATATATTTCTAAAACCAATGATATAGTTCTTGAGTCTTCTCTCTTTTATTTATGGTCTAAAGCAGGGGTAGTCAACCTTTTTATACCTACCGCTCACTTTTGTATCTCTGTTAGTAGTAAAATTTTCTAACCACCCACCGATTCCACAGTAGTGGTGATTAATAAAGTAGGGAAGTAACTTTACTTTATAAAATTTATAAAGCAGAGTTACAGCAAGTTATTTTATTTTATTTTTTTAGCAAGTTTAAGCATATAATAATAATTACTTACCAAGTACTTTATGTCGGATTTTTGCTAAGTTTGGCAGAATAAATCTTTATAAAACAACTTACTATAGTTAAATCTATCTTTTTATTTATACTTTGGTTGCTCCGCTACTGCCCACCATGAAAGCTGGAATACCCACTAGTGGGCGGTAGGGACCAGGTTGACCACCACTGGTCTAATGCTTTATCAAATTTGTTGATCTTTTCAAAAGGGTTAACTTTGGTTTTGTTAATTTTTCTTGGTTGTTTTACTATTCTCTACTTTATTTCTCCTGTAATCTTTATTTCCTTCCTTCCACTTGCTTTGTTCTTTTTCTAGTTTCCTAAAGTAAAGTTTAGTTTATTAATTTAAGATCTTTCTTCTATTTTAATGTAAGCATGTACAGTTGTATATGATGCTCTAAACACTGCTTTACCTGTACCCCTTATGCTTTTGATGTATGTTTCATTTTCTTTAATTTCAAAGAACTTTGTTCTTTGATCCATTGGTTATTTAGGAGAGTATCCACATATCCGTGAATTCCCCAAATACCCTTCTGTTATTGTCTTCTATTTTTATTTCACTATTTTGGGAGAGCATATTTTGTATATTCCATTACTTTTAAATTTATTGAGGTTTGTTTTATGGCCTAGAACAGAGGTCATCAAACTTTTTCTAAAAACCGCCCACCTTGCAGTGCTGGTCAACCTGGTCCCTACTGCCCACTAGTGGGCGGTCCAGCTTTCATGGTGGGCCAATCTTGGCGCTGTTTGGTTGCTCTGCTACTGTCCACCATGAAAGCTGACATGCCCACTAGTGGGCAGTAGGGACGTTAACCAGCACTGCAAAAGTGGGCGGTTTTTATAAAAAGTTTGACAACCCCTGGCCTAGAATATGGTCTGTTCTGGAGAATGTTTCATGTTCACTTGAGAAGATTGTGTAGCCTACACAATTGTGTTGAGAGGAATGTTCTATAGATTAGTGGTTTTCAACCACCAGTCCACCAGAAATTTTGTGCTGGTCTGCAAAGAGTTAACCACCCTGATGTTGAAGATTATAGTCTATAACCACTGGGTCTACAATCTTCATACAACACCGGGGTGGTTAACTCTTATACGGACCAGCACCAGCCCATCAAGGGTCTATAATCTTCATAAAACATCAGGTGGTGAACTTTTTCATGGACCAGCACCAGTCCATCAAGGGTCTATATTCATACAACATCAGGGTGGTTAACACTTTCATTGACCACCATGAAATTTCTGGTGGACTGACAGTGAAAAACACTGCTATAAATGTCTCATAGGTTTAGCTGGTTTACAGACAGTGGTACCTTGACACATGAGTTTAATTAGTTTCATGGCCGAGCTTATGACTCAATTTGCTCATGTGTGAAATCAAATTTCCCCATTTAAATTAATGGGGATGCAATTAATCCATTCTGGCCCCCAAAAACCATATGGATATTTTATTTTATATGCTTTTAAATAAGAAAATGTACTTTATAAATAACAAATACATATACACACACACACAATAAAAGAGAATGTAAAGAAATAAACTGGTTTATGAAGTGTATTTACCTTCAAGGTCGGGTGAAGATGCTGGCAGAGAGGGTTTTCATTTTGTGTGCTTTTGCTTAACATAACTTACTCTCTACACACTTAATGCTACATTTAATGCAAAATTGAACTTACACACTATGTATGATATGCAACTTTATCGCTAAACTTAATTGCTATTTTTTTACTTTGCCTAGTCATCATTTTCTTCACTGACTTTTGGCTTTTTCACTACACTTTCCTCGCTTTTAATTAGAGGCCGTTTCAACAAAAACCTTTCCATGGAAGTTTGTTTCTTCCTCTCTTTCAGAACGTTTGCAGGCCATCTAGTGGAGGGTGGTAGAAGCTCATGATTCAAATATCCAGTTGTGACTTAAAGCAAAAAATTCTGCAAGTGACTGCTCGTCTCTCAAATTGCTCGTGATTTAAAGTGCTCATGTGTCAAGGTACCACTGTATTGGTCAACTTTTCAATTTCCTTGATGATACTTCTCCTAATTGTTTTATCCATATCAAAATAGGTTATTAACACCCCCCAATGTTACTGTTCAATTTTCTATATCTTCCTAAAAAACTAGTCTTGTGATCATTATAAATACAACATGTATTATGCCCAGTAACAATTTTTGTCTTCAGGTCTATTTCATATGATATTTGCCACTCCAGCTCTCCTTTGACTACTGTTTGCATGGTATCTCTTTTTCCATCTGTTTATTTCGAACCTATTTGTGTCCTTAAATCTAAAGTGTTTGTCTTATAGGTAGCACATGGTTGGATCATGTTCCCCACCACCACCATTCTGCCAATTTCTGCACTTAATAGGAATGTTTAATACATTTACATTTAATGTCATTACTGATAAGGTGGACTCTTCATCTGCCATTTAACAATTTGTTTTCTATATATCATAAGTTTTTGTTCCTCTAGTTCTCTATTAATGCCTTCTTTTGTATTAAAAAGATATATTCTAGTGTGCCATTTTAATTCCCTTTATCTTTTACTATATTTTTGGGAAAGTTATTTTCTTAGTGGTTGTCCTAGGAATTACTATTAGAATCTTAATTTACAGATTAACACTAACTTGAAATTTTCAACAATATATAGAAACTTACCTCCAATATATTCCTTTTCCTCTTCCCCTTTTGTGTTACTATTATTATATAAATTATATCTTTTTATAGCCTATTAACAGTTTTATTGTTCTTGACTTATGGAGTTGTATTTTAAAACAGATAGGAGAAAAGAGTTACAAACAAAAATACACTGTACTGGTTTTTATATTTTTCTATGCATTTACCTTTACCAGTGCTCTGTATTCTTCATGTGCATTAAAGTACCATCTAGTGCCTTTTCCTTTATATCTGAAGGGCTTCCTTTATTATTTTTATGGGTCAGGTCTACTAGTGATGAATTCTCTGTTTCTTTATCTGAAAATGTCTTCATTTCTCTATTAGTTTTGAAGGAGAGTTTTCATATGTAGAATTCTTGGTTAAGTGTGTTTTTCTTTCAGCATTTGAATATGTCATAACACTAACTTCTGGCTGCTGTGGTTTCAATGAAAAGTCAGCTGTTCCTTTGACTGAGCATTCTTTACTTGATAGGCCGTTTTCTGCTGTTCTCAAGATTCTCTTTCTTGTCTTTGGTTATTGTCAGTTTGGATATGTGTGTATGCATGGATCTCCTTTAGTTTATCCTACTTTGGATAAACTAGTATAGGTTTATCCATTTATATATATGCTGGTATGCTTGATGGTGCACAACACATCTCTAAACTGTGTTCACTTTTGTTAATTCTTTCTGTTTCTCAGGATAGATAATCTCAATTTATGGACCTTCAAGTTTGCTGTTTCTTTCTCTGCTAGCTCTTGAGCATAACAGTAAATTTTTCATTTCAATTACTATATTTTTCAACTCCAGAATTTATATATTCTTTCATAATTTTTCTTTATTGATATACTCTATTTTGATAGACTTCATTGTCATATTTCCCTTTAATTCTTTAGACATGGTTTCCTTTAGTTCTTTGAGTACATCCATAATATCTGATTAAAATTTTTGTAGAATAAGGCCAATATCTAGGGCTCTTTAGGAACAGTTTCTATGGGTTCTTTTCTCTCCTGTGTATGAGCCATACTTTTCTGTTTCTTCATGTATCTCATATTTCTTATTTGAAAACTGGACAGTTTAGATGGCATAATAATTAATGTGATAATCCTGGATATTAGATTCCCCTCCCCCAACTCACCAATATTTGTTGTTGTTGCTGCTTTTTGTCATCATTGTAGTTGCTGTTTGGTTAGTGACTTTCCTGGACTAATCCCATAAAGTCTGTATTTCTTTCTAGTAGTATGCAACCACTGATATCTCAGTTAACTTAGTGGTTATCTAATGATAGAGCTGAGATTTCCTTAAGTGTTTTGAAGCAGTAAGTCTCCCAACATTTACTGAGGTGTTCTGCCTATATGTTGGGGCATACCTTCAACATCCAAGCACTTAAAACTTCTGTCTTAGCTTTCAATTACTGCTCACCTAGGGCATGGGAGTCTATCAGAAGTAAGAAATTATGGCCCTCTTAAGTCTTTCCTGGGCATGCACACAGCCCTGCATAAGGTGCATGGCCTTCTAATTTGCTAGGAATCTGTCAGAACTCTTAAAAGCCTCTTATGAGTATTTTATTGCTTTATCTTCCTTTGAAGTACTATCCCCTCGGCAGCTGATATGTTAAACAATTGCCACTGATTGTTTTTGACAAAGGCCCTGGGGATACAGCTTTTCCTGCAGAGCAAGTTCTGAGTTTCACAGGGCCAAGTGCCTTGTGAATGGGGTTTTTCCAGGGAGCTGCAAGACAGGTCAAATAGGGACAATGTTCTGAGAATGGGACTTTTCTGAGGCGTTCCAAACAAGGCTTGCCCCATCCAGTGGTTGCAAGGCAGCTGATTTTCACAAGTACCATGTTTTCAAGACTGCTGGTTTTCAAGGCAACTGCAGACCTGAAGCAGAGGGAGATGAGAACAGTTCAAGTTACAATGCCACAAACCCTGCTTAATTCAGCAGTTTTTCTGGAATAAACACTCCTCAAATTGTTGGAAGCTGTTGGCTAATTTCAAGAGTTCTGAAAAAGTTGATTTTGGCCATCTTTGTCAATGTTTTCATTACTTTTATGAATTTACTCCCACCAAGTTTTGAAAGCTTAGTAAAGAAAAAAGAACTCATGCTGCTATAATACTTCTGATAAATTTCTTAGTCTATGCCTAGCATTAGGCACAGAAAATTACCTGTATCTATAAACTAAAGGCTCTATAAATGTTAAAGAGTTTTTAATTTTCATTTAGATTTGGAAAACCCTGAGTCATCCAATGGGCTAGTTCCTCACCCATCAGACTTGGAAGCTCCATCTTTTTTTTTTCTTTTACTTGCATCTAATACAGCTGAAGGATAGTTAGGTTAATTAAGGAAGACAAAAATATGCTTTTAGAATAATGGGAAAGAACCAGAAATGGAAGAGAGCGGGAGTGTGAAAAGGGCTCTCTATAAACCTGTTTTTAGCTAATGCCTATTCCTTTGATAGTATCAGCATAGGAAGTACACGAGATATGGATTGAGACAGAAGCACAATCCAATCCCAGCCCTTCTCCTTACTCAGCAGTCTGTCCTTGAGCAAGATATTCAACCTTTCCATGCCTCAGTTGTTTCCTTTATAAAATGGATATAACAATAATCATCTCACACGTTTTTGTTAGGCTTAAATATATATGAAAGAGCCTTGAATATGTAGTAAGCACTCAATTAAGAATCAGTTTTTTCTCTCAACTACATGGAAACATTAAGAATAAGTAGAGATTACTAAAATCAAAATGTAAAAGTAAAAAATCCCACATACAGAATTACCTACAGGCCTAACAGCTTTTGAATAAATGATGTTAGGATCAGTATATAATTTCTAAAAAGCCAGAACACAATGCACTTTATATGCAAAAATTAAAGTAACTTACAGTAAAGTACCCAGCAGAGTTTCTCAGTAAATGTTATATGAATGTGTTGTTCAATTTTAGAAAAAGCTAAATAAGAAATGGTAAAAGAAGGTTTTGATATATAATGAACAGAACTTCATTTATCTAGAAAAATTACTCATATGAAACACTATTTCTAAAAGTCTTCTGAATAAAATAAGACTTCATGTTATATTTTTTTAAAGAGTAAGTTTTACACTTCCTTTTTTTTACTGTTTTCTCTTACATAACAGATGACATAAGCCATGCTAGCTAAAAGAGTGTTTTTAAAAAAACAGAAGAAATTCAGACAAATCAGAAGCAGGTACTCTATCTTTGGACCCACTTCGGATTCAATATCTCCAACTTCCCAATTCCTCAAGCCCTGCCACTCTAGTTTATGTCAAACCAGTTCCACACCGTTTTCTGATAGTCTCTGTGTTCTCTGTAAAGATCAAATTTTGTGTCCCACCCGTCACCATTAACACTAGCAGCAAATCTCACATCTGTTTATTATCCTGAGCCAAATACCTCAACCAAACTGATTGCCACTTTCCTGATATTTGGATGTGAGATAACGTGCCACGACAAAGACATAACTGTGTCTAATAAATGTAAAATAACAAACAATAGATAATATGTATCAGACATTTACTATATACCAAGCAATGTCCAGTATATGTTACATAATGCAATCCATATAATATTTCTATGAGGTAAGTATCATTTTAATTCCCATATTTTTGGATGAGAAATTTGTCCAAAGTAAAGAAACCTCTCTAAGGTCACAGAGCTATTCAAATATATATATTTGAATATTTATATATATATATATATATATATATATATATATATATATATATATATACATTTTAAACCATGACACTTGAGAGAAACTCAATCTCAAGTCTCATCCTTTTTAACTCAGAAAACACAAACTGCAGTTCTATTGAAGCACAATAACCATCTTGGTCTGACTGCTCTCCTATAACACAAACGTCTTGAACTCATCTATCCTCCGTGCTCTGTCCTCCTCAGCCTGGAGGACCAGAGCGTCATCTACTCCGCTAGGGGTGCAGCAGAAGGAAAAGGAAAGAGCAGGGCTTTGGGGAAAGTGAGACAAAGGAGGATCAAAAACTACAAAAGGGATGAGAGAAATTTGGTGTGGAACACAAGAAACATCTAGTGATAAAAGCAGATAAAGTTGAGTTTGACCGATGACCAAAAAACCTCATCTTCCTATTAGAGAGTACAATACCCTATACATAGCTGCATAGACCCCCAAAGTTATCTGTGACATTTTACTAGTTCAAAATTAAGAGTACATAGCATGTATCAGCATATAGACTTCATGACCTAATAATTTTGAAGAGTTAGTCATGAAGCATAAGCCAAATTTAGAATGTGTGAAAAGGGATCATGTTGCATACTTTTCACTTAGACTATATAATAGGGGGTGTTGTACAGCTGATATAAAATAATCAACTGGTTTTTGAACTTAGCAGCTCTTCCTTTTCCTTCTCTGGGTTAAGACAAGTTTCTCTATTTCATTTAAAAATTTAAAGACATGAGACAGGAGAGAGAGCCACACTTTTGCCAAGTGTTCTTATGACTTGGAAGCCATGGACATTGGTTCATGACCCTGTCTGATTTTTGGCACACAGCAGATAAGCTCTGAGAACATAACCCACATGGAGAGGAAACAAACCAAACAAAACACCAGACACCAAAGCACCACTCACTTTCTTTTTAGATACCATATCAAGGCCGCTCAGGTTTCTTAAGAAGATCTAGTGGGAAAAAATATAATGAGTAGCACTCTCATGCTCTGTGTTCTAAACAGGCCTCAGTTCATTTTCTGTAGACATCTGCCATTAGCATCTATTCAGAATTCATGGTTCCTTTTTGCCTGATCACCAGAGATATTCCTTGGAACCACTTTGCTAGGACACAAATATAATGTGTACAAGACAACCCCGCAGAATGTTTAAGTTCTTTGCCACTTCTGGGAATTCTAATTTCAGTCATAACTGTAAGCCCTGTCGTCCCGAGATGTTAGCACTCCCATATGGTCTGAGTCATTTTTCTGATTTTGAAGAGGTCTGGGTCATTTTCCTGACTTTGAAGCTCTCATCTTCCTCCAACATTAGAGGAGGCAAACCAAGAAGGGAAATACTGGACAGGCAGAAAGGACAGACCAGACTGGGATGTCAGTAACTGGCTCCAGGAAAGGGTTACCTGGTCTCTGGTCATCAGAGGGAACCCTACCCTTCCAGGTCTCAGCTCTCCAATGGTAGCAACTACCACCATTCAGTCAGCAGTGGCCACAGGAGAGCCAGCAGCCTATGCCTCCTAATTCCTATTGAGTGTTAGGTAGATTATTTAACTTCTCTAAGTACTGTAGAACAGTGATAATAAAACTTGCCTTGACTACTTTCCAAGTTCATTGTGAGGGGCAAATACTGTACAATAACATACCATAGTTCCCCATGTATAAACGCACCCTTTTTCAAAAAATTTGGGGTCTAAAAACTGGGTGCACTTTATACAGTGCTTGTAGATATATTACTTGCATTTCCCACCTGTTTTTGCGCTCATTGTTGTAGTTTTTTTACTTTCATTTCTCGCTTTTTCATACTTGTCTTTGCGCTCATTGTTTCGCAGCTGTTACAGGTATATTATAGTAGGTTATGTTTCGCCATGTTCTGCCCAGAAATGGCTCAGAAAAGATTTTCGTACAGCGTTGAATTCAAGTTAAAAGTGATCCAGTTTGCAAAAGTGAATGGAAATCGTGCTGCTGAACGTAAGTTTGGTCCTCCTCCAACTGAGAAATCAATCCGAGTCTGGCTACAGGAAGAAGAAACCCTACTGAAAACACCACAGCCGAAGAAGGCCAGGAGAGGCAAGTCAGCAAAGTGGCCTGATTTAGAGAGGGAATTGAAGATATGGATTGAACAGCAAAGGGCAATTGGAATTCCTGTGTTCACAAAGATGGTTCAGCATGAGGGAAGAAGAATTGCTGATGAAAAAGAAGTTACTGATTTCAGAGGAGGACACAATTGGTGCTTCAGGTTCATGAAACGGAATGGACTAAGCATGCGTACACACACCAGACTTGCCTAAAGAGGCCTGAAAGCTGTGTCATTCAAAGTTTTGTCATTCAATGTCGGAAGACACATCAGTTTGAGTTGGAACAGATTACAAATATGGATGAAGTCCCCTTCAATCTGATGTTCCAAGTAACAGAACTGTTGATAAGAAGGGGTTGAAACTGTAACTGTGAAGACAAGTGGACATGAAAAGAGCCATTATACACTTGTTATAGCTTGTTGTGCCGACAGAACCAAGCTGCCTCCTATGCTGATTTTCAAACGCAAAACAATGCCAAAATAAGACATTCCTCAAGGAGTGATTGTCCATGTTCATGCAAGGGTTGAATGGATCAGGATGGGATGAAGATCTGGTTTGAGAAAGTTTGGAGAAGATCAGGTGGGTTCTTACACAAACCTGCCGTATTGGTGCTTGATCAGTTCAGGGCACACATAACAAAAAACACAAAGAAGATTGCTGCAGAGCAAAAAACAAAACTTGCCATCATACCTGGAGGCTTGACATCCTAGCTCCAACCACTTGCTATCAGCATTAACAAACCCTTCAAAGCTGCCAGAGAGATGAATGGAACCAATGGATGAAGTCTTCTGGGGACAATTTGACACCAGCAGGAAGAGTGAAAAAACCAATTAAAGGTTAAGTTTGTACCTGCATGAGAAGGTCCTGGGATAATATCAAGATTGAGATAGTTGTCAAGTCATTTAAGAAGTGTGACATTTCAAATGCCATAGATGGAGCTGAGGATGAGGCAATATTTGAAGACAGTGATTCGTCATCAGACACAGATGAGGACAAGCTAATGGATGGGAGTTTTGACAGTGATGAGGAGTTGTATGAATTTTATGATGAATAAAACCTGAGTTCAATAACTTTATGTAATACTTTTTTTTTTTCAAACTTCGGGCCCTAAATTAAGGTGCATCTTATACATGGGAGTGTCTTATACATGGGGAAATATGGTACATCAAAGTGTACTGTAAAAGTGTAAGAGCCAGAGGATGGGCTTCCTAAAACTTACATAAACCTTGGCTAAATGTAGGAGAGTATAAATTACAACCAAAATCAAACTCTCCACACATATAAATCTCTGCCATAACTGTATGCTATTCAGTTAAAGAAACCACCAATAACAGAGAAACTCAGAATGCTTGACTCACACAGGCCCGGTCACAAGTGGCTCAGGCTTTTGACCGGAGCTTAGTCACACTGGTGAGTGACGGCAGTGGCTGGGTCTTGTGCTGTGTGTCCTCACTCTTTTCTTTTCCCAAGTACTTTCTCTACTCTCCAGTACAGCTTCGTCCACCCTCTCACCTTGTGTTTGTAGAAGCACCTGCCCCTCCCTGGCTACTGCTAACAGGGGGTACAGGCTGGGTTTCATGGGATCATAGCAGGCCCAGTCAGAAGGCTATTTTGAAAAGTTTAAAACTAGAACTAAAAGAAGAGAGGAAGCTTCTCTCATCAGACACCAGGAGGTTTGAGGTTTGGGTGCAGAGTGCAGCCAGTTTTCCACTAAACAGAGGAAGTTGGTTTGGGAACTGAGGCCCTTGCAGGGAGATCAGCTCCGGCTAGAGAGACCTCAGCCAGCCAGCCTGGACCCTCCTCATTTCAGAGGCAGAGAACAAAACAGGCGCCCGAACATGCACATCTGACCACTTCACCAGGGAGCCCATTCCACCTTAGCGGACAGATATAGCTAGAAAAGAGAGCTACTTATAAAGATATTTAAAAAAAATTTTTTTAAGGTAAATGCATCTTTTTTTTAATGTTTATTTTATTGATTTTAGAGAGAGGAAGGGAGAGAAAGAAAGACAGGATGTGCCCTGATCGGGGATCAAACTGGCAACCTCTGTGTTTCGGGGTGATGCTAACCAACTAAGCTATCTGGCCAGGGCTATAAAAATATTTTAAAAACAAATATAAATAAAAAGGACTACATAAGCAAAGGCTATTGCAGGAAGAAATAAAATGTGAGACATTTATTCTTTCCATAAATGTTTATTAAATGCCTCCTCTGTCCCAGATTCAGGTTAAGAACTTGGAATGCAAAAGGGAGCTTCCATGTAACTAATTCAAACCAACAGACAGAAACCCCGTGAGACTGGTACTGCTCTCCCAGGGTAGCGATGAGGAAATTGAGGCTTGGCAATGAGGACACAATTTCTCCAAGAGCACAAAGCTAGTGAACAGCACCAATCCAGTTTTAAGTGTGTTTTATTGTAGTCAGACTTCAGAACACTGGTGAGTTGTTTGTTTCTTAACATTGTGGTTAAAGCTCAGAGGACATGGGGGAAACCCATGTAGCTCCTATTCTGCTATTCAAATAAAAAGTTATGAATACTGCTTATGTTCCTTTTGTGAGTTCTTTTTTCTGCCCTGGAGAATAAATATGCAGGACTCATGAGTTCTTATTTATAAAATGTCCCAGGTCTTTGGAACAATTACTACTAGTAGGACAAGAAGATCAGGCTCCGGAAACAGCCTAATTACAACTGGCAATTAAGTCAATCCACTTCAGAACGTGCTCAAATCGCAAGGGGAGCAGATCCAGTGGCCATCTGAGAAAGGTCAGTCTGGTTCCCACCAAAAAATGTTTCATAAAGACAAAGCCAGACTCAGGATTTGTGTGGAAAATGTTACATATGCTCCGTGTTAGAAAACTCAGAGACTCCCACAGCTGCTGAAGGCCTATGGAGGACCATTCAGTAAATGACATATCTTCCCAGAAGCTGAGCTTAATTATTCAGAGGTTGTCTAAAATCAGCACTTGAAATGGCCCCGCCTCCTCAGCCCCCTCAACCTCCTGCCCCATGGCTGGCCAAGCTACGCACAGGTTCCTCCCATGTGAATAAGCTCTCCTGGAACTAAGGAAGCTTTCAGCTCACAAAGTGTATTTCTAAACACAGACATACATGCAAACAGTTTGACAAAGAACAAAAAAATCTGCCTAAATATTCCTTCTGAGATTAACCATGTGCACTTAAGGAGGAAAAACTTCTTTAGTTTTTTTAGGGTCACTGAAAAGTCATTTAGGTCTACAGTAATTCTTCTTTTGCCACATAGTTTTACTTTTGTCAAACAAGGTGTTCTTGGGGTCTTATTAGAAAGCTACAAATCAGTAATAGCACTGATATAAATTTTTTCCATCATTAAATAGGAAAATTAGTTTTTCCTTTTAAACTTTATTTCTCTTTAATTCTTTAATTAGAACATAGTTCGAAACTTACATTCATACAATGCTTTCAAATTCACTTTTGCATTCCATCTGAAGAGGCTCTAATATCATTATTTGTGACCGTCACGGCGCCTCACATAAAAGGCTCGTTACTGTATTTGCAGTGGCAACATTAGGCAGAAAGGCCTGGGATTCTTAACTCCCCAAAAGTAACAAACACATCCTCTACCCCAGCCAGCTGGGTGGAGGGAAATACAACCCTTCCTAAAATAGTTTTAAACATGTATTTGTATGAAATAAAGTTGAATTACTTTATTGCAAAACTTGTCTATAGTTGAAGATTTACTCTGAAGTCCAGTTTGATCAGAGGACTGAATGGACATTTTCAGCCTAAATGAACCCAAATGAGTTTTTTTTTAACGGTCCTGAGATCATTTCTATCTTTGCTTTTCCCCCTCACACAGCATTAGGGTTTCCTTATGTTTAACATTTCCTTGGAGATGGCTAAGAAACAGGGCTCAGCCACATTAACAATCGACGCAGTCTTCTAACCTACACTTAGTAAATTTGTTCCCAGCTGGCCTTCCACATTACAGTCCACTCCAATTTAGCAGAACTGACAAGTGTACAAAACTTGGACTACAGAAAATATTTAAAATATGACTTACACATTTACTTTTAGGGCAGCAAAGAGGAATGGAAACTTCTACAATATTCCAAAAAGTAGAGATGTTAATGGTCTCTTATAGTAACTAAAACTGCAAATAGGTTAGTATTCCCAGGCCTTTTATTTCATTTCCATTCATGCGGGAGGGAAGCATCAACTCATTATTCTACTTAGTTGTTCCATTTTGTTGTGCACTCAGTGTTTGCTTCTCATATGAGCCCTGAACCGGGGATCAAACCCGTGACCTCAACACACTGGAACAATGCTCTAACCACTGACCCAACCAGCCAGGGCCTCTCAGGTCATTTTTAAGGAACATTTCAGACTGTCCTAACCTACGAGAAACAATTACCTTACTAAAAAGGAAGGTAGGTGTGTTTCTGCTGGCCCATGAGAATCAAGGCCCCAAGTCTGACCACCTCACAAATATCCTTGCAAGTTCCAACTTTTATTTTTATGGGATATTTGATTTCTTCAGACAAAGGGAAAAAATTAAGAGACTTACACAGTACTTTTTAATTTACTCTTCAAGCTATAACACAGTGCTAATGCAGGCAACTTGATAAAGTTAAATATTGGGAAAAAGGTGCTAACTCAAGGTTTGGTAGCTTCATGGATAAATCTCTAAAGATCTTCTGGCTTGTTAGTTAATGTGCTCCCTTTTCAGTATATACAGTAAGCTCTTCAGATTCTTCTGCCAGAAATTTTTGAAAACCAAGCACAGACTGCTTCCATCAAATACTTTTGAAAAAAATCTCATGTAATCTTTGTTTCTTTACTAAGGGCCCAACTTTCTGTAGCTATGGTGCTCACTCAGCTGAGGGTAGTCTCCTCTTCTCAAATGCATAACTTACTGGAGCCGATTTCCTAACAAACACGTGTGCACACCTCAGACCCTGTGCATACAAGCACTCCCCTGACCATGTCCGTCTGGCCTACCGCAAAGAGAGCCAAACCTCAGGGTGGCCATTCCTAACACCCAGTCCAGCCCTCGCGGGCTGGTCGCACTGCCGTGGCTTTCAGTGTGCTCCCCAGACCAGCAGTATCAGCATCACCAAGGAACTTGTTAGAAATGCACATTGTCAGGCCCACCCCAGACCCACTAAATTAGAAACTCTTGGGCTGGAGCCCTGCTCCCCAGGTGACTCACACCCTCAAGTGTGAGGAGCACTGTTGCACTGCAGTATCAAAGCACCAGCGTTTGTACCCTGAGCCTGCAGGTGGCACTAAAGGCCGGCTAGAAGAAACTGCAGAAGCAGGAAGCTTAAGGCTGTTACAGAACCTGCCTCCCTGTTTTCTGTCAGTTCTACAGGAGCTGCCTCAGCCTCCTCCAGCGAAGCCAAACGTCATGCTGCGTCTCAGTTTTGAACAGGAACTGGGCTGAAACTGTTCTTACAGCCCCAACTGAAGAAATAATAACCCCCCAATTTTACAGGATGCAATCAATATTTAATTTTTTGAAGGTTCTGTGTTTAATATAATGAGGATACAAACACATTTTAAGAATTAATGTTAAGAAACTTAAATTATTCTCAGCCATTGTAGGTATCTGAATAATAATAATGTACTTGATCTGAAAGAATAAACAGAGTTCCTACCCTTAAAATCTCATTGAATTGATGGAACAAAAGTGAGACAAAGATATTTCTTTTTTTTTTTTTTTCTTTTTTCTTTTCATTTTTCTGAAGCTGAAAACAGGGAGAGACGGTCAGACAGACTCCCGCATGCGCCCGACCGGGATCCACCCGGCACGCCCACCAGGGGGCGACGCTCTGCCCACCAGGGGGCGATGCTCTGCCCCTCTGGGGCGTCGCCATGTTGCGACCAGAGCCACTCTAGCGCCTGGGGCAGAGGCCAAGGAGCCATCCCCAGCGCCCGGGCCATCTTTGCTCCAATGGAGCCTTGGCTGCGGGAGGGGAGGAGAGAGACAGAGAGGAAGGTGCGGCGGAGGGGTGGAGAAGCAGATGGGCGCTTCTCCTGTGTGCCCTGGCCGGGAATCGAACCCGGGTCCTCCGCACGCTAGGCCGACGCTCTACCGCTGAGCCAACCGGCCAGGGCCCCAAAGATATTTCTAATATAAAGCATATACACAAGTAGCCCTTTACAAGATTCTGTCAAGACCATGAATTGTGCATTAACTGTTTTACTATACAAACATCTCTAGTGAGGATGTGGAGCAACAGGAACTCACACACTGCCAGTCTGAGAGTAAATCAGTACAACCATTTTGGAAAACTGTTCTGCAGAGACTACTAAAACCCATCACACAAGTACCTAGGACAAGCATTTCCACTCTCCGGTATGCACACTAAAGAAATGAGTTTCTCTGTCTATCCTAGAAGTGTAATTCAAAATAATTACCAACTGGAAATGTCCATCCAAAGTGGAGAAGATAAATATTATGGGTATTCATACAATAAAATATACACAGAAATGAAAACACAAACCAACCAACAAACAGCTACACTCAGCCTAGATGAATCTCACAGGCATAATGCTGAGTGACAGAAGCCGGACACAAAGGAGCACACACCAACCCAAAGAAGAGGCAAAATCAGTCTCTGTAGACAGAGGTCAGCAGGGAGGTTACCAGGCTATCTACCAAACAGGCATGAGAAGCTTGCTAGAAAAGTTCTACATCTTGACCTGGAGGATGGTTACAGAGGTATACACATATGAAAAGTTCAGAGTTGCACACTTAAATGTGTATATTGTGTGTATGTTATATCTCTTTGGACGATTGAACAGGTTAAAAACACAACAAGGCCCTAGCAGGTTAGCTTAGTGGTAGAGCACTGGCCTGGCATGTGGATACCCCAGGTTCAGTTCCTGGTTAAGGCACACAGGAGAAGCGCCCATCTGCTTCTCCACCCCTCCCCCTCTTGCTTCTCTCTCTCTCTCTTTCTCTTTCCCTCCTGCAGCCATGGTCCAATTGGAGCTAACTGGCCCCAGTCACTGAGGATGGCTCCATGGTGTCAACCTTAAGCGCTAAGAAGAGCTCTATTGCTGAGCAACAGAACAACACCCCAGATGGGCAAAGCATGCCCCCTAGAGGGTTTACCAGGTGGATCCCCCGTCCAGGTGCATGTGGGACTCTGTCTCTGCCTTGCCTCCTCTCACTAAATAAAAAAAGAAAAAAATACACACAAAAATATTAACAAACTGACATGTAACAATGTTGGTCAATAAGTTTATAAAATGTGACTTTTATGTTTGCTTGCTTATAGTTTGCATTGGGGGCTGAGCAGCGCCAGGTAAGTCTGTGGAATTGCAAATTACCTTCCTGCTTGGAAAGGGCCATTGTCTTGCTAATGTTTGCTGGAGGAGAAGTTTTTGTGCCAGAAAGTTTAGAAGAGAGAGAAGAGGGCAGAAGGAAGCCATGTTTGCAGAGTAAGAGAAGAGGGAATGCAGAGTGCTGAAGAAGAAGCCAGTTTGTGGAGAGAGAGAGAAGGTGTGCAGATGGGAAACTAGAGCCGAGGAGCTTTTTGTGAGCTCCGCTGAGTATGGTGGGGCCTTTAATTCTAGGAGAAACCAGAGAAGATTCTCCGGGTTGTGGAACCAGAGAATGTGTCAGGGCTTTGGGAGCCCTGTGTGTTGCTCCTCGGCTGAGAGGCTTTAATAAAGGAATGGCCCACCATTGTTTGGCTCCACTTTTTTTTACTGTCTATCCGAATTCAATTAGAACCTGCATGTTCATGGCCACAACAGCAGCAGCTACTGGCCATACAAACAATTTTCAATATCCATCATAAAATCTATGTTACTGGGTAACTATATCCTCATCAGCAAATACTTCAGCATTTGCTGAGCTAAATCTCATCAAATACGGAGAGCATCAGACTTTCCTCATTTCCAATGTCCTGCCGTCATATCAACATATCATTCTACACAAGGACCAAACCTTCCTGGCTTTCACTCTCTGGTCCCAAACTCCTTTTATTCTTCCACTTAACGGGGCCCATCACGTGTGGTAACTGTTCATCATCCCAAGTCCCTGCAGGCTCTGGATGGCTGATTATCTGGGTAGGGGTTGGGGTATGAAAGACCTTCCTCCAGCATTCCTGTCATTACCTACCCCCTGAATCTCTTTGAACCACCCCTGTCCTACCCCCTACCACCATCCAGCTTCCACCAGCCTCGCCATCCAGGGCTTGTCTCAGGGCAGGGGACTCTTTCCGAGGCCATTCCGGGCCTACTTGATTCTAGCTTCCGATCCAGTACGGGCCCAGACGTGGGGCCACCCGCTGAGTGGGGCAAACTAAATTACATCCCGAGGGCAAGTCACCCCCAGGCGCCATAGTGCACCCAGAACCGGAGACCTGGAATCCACATTGCTTCCAGCAGGCCCCGGCCACCCCCAACAGCGCACAGAATCCACAAAGAATGCGAGCGGGGGACGGGGTGCACTGCCGGCTTCGGGTTTGAACACCGCAGGTGGCCGTAACGTGTGACCCAGATGAGGGACAATGTGTTCCTGGGGAGAACAGGGCCCAGCAGCGGGGCCCAGGAGCGCGCTGAACCTGTGCGGCCGGCCCGGGGCTCAGCGCCGACTGGGGCCCGTAGGGGTGCGCGCCGGCGCCGGGAGCCGAGGGCCGGCGGGGGGCGCTCCCGGCCGTGGCAGACGGGAGCCCGCACGGCGCCTCCCGGGCCCGCTCTGCGCGCTCCCGGGCCGGCCGCACGCCTTGGGACCGGAGTGTTTACCTGGAAGCAGGAACACATGCTGCCGGGCGCCCGCGCCGTCACCACAGTCCGCGCGACCCGCCATGCCGCCCGCCTCCTCCCGAGCTGAGCGCGGCGCCTGAAACCCGGCGGCGGCGGCCTCGACCCTCGGAGCGCGGCCCGGCTGGGCCTGCCTGGAGCCCGGCGGGAAACGGCGGGGGAGGGTCTGTTCCGGGTGCGCGGCGCGCTGAGGCCTGGCAGGGCCGGGAGGCGGCCCGCGGGACGAGCTGGGTTTCGTTTCCGGAGCCAGAGGGCTGCCCGGGTTAACTTTTTAAATTTAGCGGCAGGCGACCGGCCGGCAGGGGGAGGGTCGCGGCCTGTCCCCTCCTCACTCCGCCAGAAGTAGGTGCTCACCCCGGGCGCCGAGTGACGCTGCGCCTCGGGGCCGCACGGGGACACGGGGGCGGACGGGTCGCCTCGGCCTGCGGCGCCAGGTCAGCCCACCCCGCGGCCCTTCCAGCGAGGTGGTGGCGCGGCTGAGGGACCCCCAAGCGCGGGAGCCGGCCAGACCGGGCCGGGGAGCTGATGGGGGCCCCAGGACGGAAGTCGCCCGCGCCCCCCGGGGGCTGGAGCACTTGCACACAGCTGGCTGGGAGGAAGAGCATGCGCCCAGTCCACGTTAATTCTGTCCGAATCCTTGTGTACCCTTCGCTGTCGATTATCAGTTGCATTATGCGTAGAAATTAAGAACAGTGTGGGTTTTGTGGTTCATAACGCATGTAATCCGTCCTCAAATTGAGCTGAGTCCTTATCACTAAAAAGAAGTTTCACAATTTGAGGCACAACATATGAATTTGCTATTTTGGAAGACTTTGTAATGAGTTAAAAACGACATTTTTAAAAGCAGTGTTTAAAAAGTCAGGCTCATGAAATTGGAGGAATTAAACTTCTAAAAATAAAATTTTAATTGAAAAGGGAATGCTTTGTGTACATAGTTTTTAAAAAGATAATAAATAATTCTCTCATACTTTAAAGAAAAGTATGTCTCCCTCCTACCCCAGATCCCCAGTCCCCAACCCCAGGGCAATTTCTGTTTACAATTTCTTTTTTATTCTTCCAGAAATTTTCCATGCACTTTAAAATTCTTAGGTCTTGCTTTTTGTACAAATGGAACAATAATATACGTAACTCTTGATGCCCTTTGCTTTTCTCGTTTAATCCTGAAGATAAATTCGGCAGCACTAGGTCTATCTCAGTCGTCTGAAAAGAAATTTAGTTTCAGTCCTGTTCACAGAGAAGAGAAAGACCTTCTGGCTGAGGAGCGGCACCCAGATGCCAACTCTGGGGCAAAGAGCAGATTGATCTTGCTCTTTCTCTTCCCTCCCCAAGGTTATACTTGGGTAAAGCTCGGGTGTGTAGGCCAAATCCCCAGGCACTCCATAATCATGAATAACAGCTACAAGAGAAGTATTGCACACAGTTCCCAAGCTCTAGCATACAGAGCTGTTTTTATTTTTCTCTGGTCCTTTCCAGCCGTTAGCTGTATGAATATGTATTTTTTACATATTGTTTACACAGGGTAAAGATAATTTTGTCTAGTTTTCTCCCTTTACATTGCCATAAAAACATTTGCTATGGCATCCAGAGCTATCATTGTTAATGGAGGCATATCACTTCATAATGCTAATGTACCAGAATTACTTAACCATTCCCTATTGTATAGTAATTAGGTTATTTCAAAGTATTATTATAAACTGCTAGAAAGTATACTGTATGTGCACTATGCAGCAGTTAGAAGCAATGAACTAATGTATACATAATGAACCAGATGTACCTGTAGCAACCTGGGTCCTTTATAGCAAGAGAAAAAATAGACATAAGAAGAGATTTATAGCAGAACAACATGTAGATAAATTAAAAACACACATGAAAAACATGTTTTATAAGGATACATGCACACTTAAGACCATGTATCAAACATAAGAAATGGATGTCTTTAAATTTGGAGGAGAATGGAATACAAGATGAATAAGGAATTGAGGGGGCAAAGAAAATCCAATCAGAGAGGGGCCAGGACACATGGATAATTGTCACTATGTCCTATTAATGAGAGTATTATTAACTTTCTCATGTATAGATCCAAGAGCAAAAATATATATTTTTAAATGTGCTGCAGGCTCTGGCTAGTTGACCGGAGTGTTGGCCTTGCATGAGGACGTCAGGTTCAGTCCCCAGTCAGGGCACGCATGAGAAGCGACCATCTGATTGTCTTCCCCTTCCTCCCCCTCCCCCTCCCTCTTCTCCCTCTTTTCCTCTCTCACAGCCAGTGGCTCAGTTGGTTCAAGAGTCAGTCTCAGGTACTGAGGATAGCTCGGTTGATTCGACCATCGGCCCCAGATGGGTTGCCAGGTGGGTCTCAGTCTGGGCACATGCTGCATGTGGGAGTCTGTCTATTCCCCCTCTTCTCACTTAATAATAAATAAGTAAGTAAATAATTAAAATGTGCTACAACAAGCATTTCTAAACAATTTTTTTATCCACATAAAAAAAAAGTACCTTCTTGGAAGAGGGACTAGTGATATTAGACACTGACTCCGGTGCCCTAGTGTCCTCAGGGTCAAGTCCAAGGCACTATGCTTTGAACACATGGTCCTTGAAGTCTGGTCCTCACTTGCCCCTCCAACCACAGCTCCCACCACCTTTCACTCCCCGCTCTGTCCACAGTCTGACCATGAAGTGGTTCCGTCACATCACTGCTTCCGTCACATCACTGCTGGACTCTGTGCTCCCGAGCTGGGACTGCTCTGCTCTCCACCAGGCTCATTCCACTCCCTGCTCCCATCACCCTCCACCACTGCCTGGACAACTTTCACTCATCTTTTAGCTCTTCCTTAGACAATACCTTCTCCATAGCACTTCTCTTCTTGCCTCCCTACACCCTCCCCGAGAATGAGTGAGATGCTTCCAACCTTCCCAATTATCTCACCAGGCAGTGGAGCCTCTGATTCTCTTCAGTTCCTTGAGGAAGAATAGCATCTAGTAATTCACCACATTAACCTGAAAAAATTACAATGGCTTTCTCTGAGTACTGAGACAAGCTCTTCTAGTCCTCCAGTAGCCTAAAGGGGAAGTATTAGTATGATACCCGCACTTTATGGAGGATGTCTATAAATTTAGAGAAATCAAGTAATTGCTCACCGTGCACAACCAGCAAGTGCCAGAGCAGGAACCCCAACCCAGAGATTGGGCTCTTAAGCCCCCCTGCCTCCTTCCCTAGAGTCTCGATGCCTAGGACAAAACTGTGTGGACACATCATGTGCTCAGCAAATATTTTCTGAATAAACATATGAGGATAGATAGGTAGTAATGGTAATAGTATGGCTTGTAGTATTCGAAGTTTTATAAATAAGAACAACTTGATTACATCGAGTATATCATAAAATATCCTATAAGTTAATTTTTAGTCCCACTAATATGCAAAGAGACATCAAGTCAGTCTGGAAAAACAAAAAGAAGAAAGGAATAGCAACCTTAATACCTGTAAGTACAGAATCATAGAAACTTTTCTAAAGACAGAAGCAAGAGATGTTCATTTTCTAGTAAAAACCAAAAAGGATCTGGGAAAAACCAGCTCAGAGTCAAGCGACCTTTAACAATGCTAACTGATCAGACCAGAGAACCCTTGAACAAAAGGTAGTGGAATTTATTTTTCTCTTCTAGATTATTAAAAACATATGAGAATGCATCTCTAGTAACAAAATAAAAATGAAAATCTACGCTTATCATCACTTTTATCCTGAGAAAAGGTTGTTGCCTTGTTTTTGTCTTGCTTCCAAATGCTCATCTTGGAACAACAGAGGAAGCAAAACAGTACTCACGCATAAGCTGGGAAGCAGCAAAGGGCCAGCTATGAAAGGGCCAGTACTTTAGAAAAGAGACCAATGGGTGGTACTGAACCATCCTTTCCAGGAGAGCATTTCTCTTATAGTCACTCCTTTATTAAGCTCAGCCTAAGATTGGATTGTGCTTATTGCAAAAGGGGCAGTGTGACACATACCCACATTTAAACATGAGATCTGCCAGTTATAGAATAAGAATGACTGGAGCTTTTGAGAAAGAAAGAAGAGCCCCTGACAGCGAGAAGCTGGCCCACAGCTCACAGCCAAACCCTGTCTTTCCCAATAGACATAAACAATTATCCAGAATACCAGCTTCAGACAAGGCTGCTCTGAGACCACAAAAAAATGAGACAAAGCAAGTGCACTCCATGATTTTGGCAAAGCACACACACACACACAAAAAAATGGGTCACTGTGTCACCTGTATACCAGGTACCCATTCTCTTGACCAAAATAAGTGACTGCTACTTCTTTATCAAGCTTTATCCTCATTCCAGCTTCGCCTCCCTGCAGACAAGATTCACTGAACTATCCAACCACAGAATTGCCCAGTTTCTAAGAGCACCCAATCTAGAGTGGATCCTCCCTTCCTTGCATCCTCCTCCAGTCACCCAACTAAAGCCCATACCCTCTGATGTTTCCTTCTAGCATGATTTCCCATGGCCTGTGTTCTCCTTCCCTGCAATGAGGAACAAACCCAACTTGTTCAACTACAGGTGTGTTCCAGGCATTCTTTGGCTGAAGCATATTCACGCTGTGTTTGCACATTTCCGTGTGTATGTGTGTGTGTGTGTGTGTGTGTGTATAAACCTAACATACATTTTTATAAAATCAAGTAGCAAGAAAATTCAGGTAATTCAGGCTCCAAAATATACTTTTTGCTTGCACTCTCTGTAGAGATAACCATGATCAAATGAATCAGATAATCAGATAATTGCATATTTTTTTGCATGGTAGCTGAGCAATAACTATACACTTCATTTAATTTGCAATTTACAGTTGAATTTATGTTCAAATTTAAGTACGGATTGGGATGAAGTAGGTATAAATTTGGAGATGAAAAAATATTGCTTTTATTTTCTAGCACAATTCTAACAGTATGTTAAATAATAAGCACAGATTAAGACAATGATTGAAAGAAGAGGCCACATCCTTAAGCATTTCTTGCCAAGTTCTTGTGAGTTTTTGTTTTGTGACTCTTTTCTTTTTCTATTTATATAATGTCAATCTATTTGAAGTTTCTTTCTTTTGTTATTTCTACCATCAGATATGACTTCAGCCAGCCCACTTATGGCATTCTTACAGCAATCATGTACAACTCAAAAGTAATATTTCTGCCATTTCTTCCAGAAATTATTTATTTCACAATTATCTAGCTTTTTAAAAATAGAAACTACTTTATATACACTCCTTAGATAAATAGATCAAGGAATCTTTTTAGAAATAATTATAGAACAGCATTGCTGACTTCATTAGGTGCAAGTAGGAGCCCCTCCTTCTATGTTGGAAAATTTGAGGTTGGAAATAAATGAAATGTATCAAATATGTAATCCTCCTACCGGGTGACAGAGCCAGCTCCACTAGGGACCTATATTCCTTAAATTGGATCACTCCAGAAACAAAATATCAGGACCCATCACATTGATCTTGTTACTTTCCCCAAGGTTTAATGTTAAAAACAAACTGTGTTATTTATTTTCTGACCTCAGCTACTATTTCATTTTCCATATTGGGTAAATAAGTTCTGCAGTGGCACGTTTTAATGATCTTGCCCAGCTGTCTTAAATCTATAAGTTACCAAAGGCTCATTTGTTAACCTGTGCTATACTCTTCTGGAATAGCTTCCTAGAAGTTCGTGGAAGCTTTTTCTCTGACATAGCAACCAGAGGAGGAATAGCCCCTTTAAGGAGAAAATGCAAAATAGACTAGCTGCTTCTGGGAAGTTAGAAGTTTTTTTTTGTTGTTGTTGTTGTTTTTAATAAAAGGCAAGATATAATCTCAAAATGTAATAACAACATCCAGGTAACTTCATATTTGATGCTTGCTCTTTCTCTCTCTCTCTCTGACATACTCTCTTTCACACACACACACACACACACACACACACACACACACGCATGTGCAATGTGATCCAATCTAATATTTATTGACACCTACTCTGTGCCAGAAACTGTTCTGGATGCTTAGGTTTTATCAGTAAATAAAACATAAAAATACCTGCCCTCCTCGTGTTTATATCTAGCAGAGGAAGATAAGCAATACACAGAATAAATAAGTTCTATAGTACAATATAAAGTGGCTAGTTCTATGGAGGAAAAAAATGCAGCAGGGAAAGGGGTTTGCAAATATGAGAAAGGTCACAGTTTTAAAAAAAAGCAGTCTGGATGGACTCCATCAGGAAGGTAACATTTGAGCATATACTTAAAGGAAGATAGGGAGTTAGGTGGGTACTGTCTTCATGACATGGGTTCCAGATACAGAGAACAGCCAGTGCAAATACTCCACGGCTTGGCACATTCAAGGACAGCAAAGGAGGCTGCGGGGTTTGAATGTAGTGAGCAATGAGGGAAAGTAATAGGAGGAGAGGTTGGAGAAGTGAGGACTTCCATGCCCTTAAAGGGGGTAAAATGGAATTCCCCCAAGGGCTGACCAAGCAATGCTAATAGAGTGTAATAATGCATAATTGAAGAAATTTGATCAATATATGGCCAAGAGAAAAAAATAGAGCAACCAAGAGTATTGCAGCTAAAAACTTGAAAAAAGCCCAGTACTGTATTACACAAAATATTTTCACTGTAATCCACAGTGAAATCCACAGTAAGAAATACATTTTATAGCATGACCGAGCAGTCATGCAAAAGACATGCCAATAACATTGATAAATTGATTTCACAGCCTAGTAGTAAATTGTGATCTATAGTTGAAAAAGCATTGCTATTAGTAATGTGATCATTTTGGCTACACCTTAACATGTGGATAACATAATCAACACATTGTCAACTCTGACCTTGCTTTGGCTAAATACCACACAGGACTTAATGACTTTAAACAGGGAACCACCATTAGCTCATTAATCAAAATAGAATGTATATATAAGATATTCTGCTTTCATGACAACTGTCATCATATAAAAATATTGTGTGAGCTGGGTCACTATTAGGAAATTTAAAACGTGAAATTTGGGTGCATCATTTTTGACAGGCAATCCATATTTATGGTAGTTGGTTAAAGAAATTTTATGTCAAATAAATCAATATTTAATGATTTGACCCTAATTAGTAAATTTGCTAATAGTATTTTGTTCCTTATCTCCAAACCAATCTTTCGATATATTTGTTTTTAGAGAACAGTAAAAATTGTAAATCTGTACCTCAAAATGTTCGAGAATAACTTGATTTTATAAGTATATAGACAGTGGTACTTTTCTGAACTGTTAAATCTCCCTTTCAAAACTCAAAATTCATTTTCAACTATATTATGATTTTAAATATTTTTTTTCAACTCAAAAAGTTTTTAGATTTGCCACTGGATACATTTAAGTTTTATAGCACATGGGTTTGTCTCCAGTGACCCACTTAATGTACAGTTGAGTGTCCATTTTTTTTTTTCAACAGTGCTATCCAAGGGATCTTTCTTCAGTGATGGAAATGCTCTCTGTGCCGCCATTAACTTGAACTAATCAGGTGCTCTCCTTGGCAATCAGACAGTAGTCAAATCCCCGGAGATGTATGGAAGAGTGGTAGGTTTCTGAAAAGTACTTTGGTTAGGTAAGGTACTAATGAATATTCTGCAGGTATCAGTATCTTCCATGACTGACCTAGTATCTAGGGAGATGGGGAGAACAGAACATGTCCTAGCAAGTAAAAATCTTATTTGGAGGCACCAGAAGACAGGGGTTGTTGACAAGTATGGGTGTGATATTTTTATGAGTTCAAGTTAAGATCCTCAGTCTAATACTATCCAAAATGTATTTGGTATATATATATATTTAATATGAACTGAGTTTCTCATTCACTGCTGTGGTTTGGGTGGAAATCACAGGTTCTATGCAATTGGAAGAAAGTTGTCTAAGATAAATTATCAAATATGTATGAGAATGGGAGGCTATTCCCGATGTACAGTTGATGAACCTGCAGCCTAGGATTTGGGATAAGTGAAAATTCAAGGAATGCTTAGACCTTTGGAAATTTGGCTACAGTAGAGAATAAAAGATATTTCTAAAAAATTTTTTTTCTCGATTCTTGGTATAATTATACTTTGAATCATGAATGCAGCCTATTTCTTGATAGGTAGGTTTGAACTGCAGAAATTCTAGTTCAGCTTTGACCTCTACTACTGGCATCGTTTTAATGTTAGTGCCAGTTGATATGTGCCTCCTTTCTTAAGCAATAAGAACATTAAGTGTCCTTGAGTTTATTAGAGGAGCTGTGTTTCTACCTCTTTCAATGCATCCATTTTGGATGTTAATGGGGAGGTTGAACTGTGGCCGAACTGAATTTCTAAGCATATCAGTGTGGTTCCTGGTAAAAAAAAAATGAAACCCTTTCTCCATGTCATTATGAGATGTATGTTAATTTTTTCTAACAGTGCATCTGACACACACCGAACAATCTCATTTCTACTTCATAGAGGGAAAAGGTTAAATTTATGTTACATGCCTGTAGGGTATTTTAAAGTGAATTGGGCCCTTTGTGTCTAATTTAATTTGTGTAAGATTGCTGTTGATGATTACAATAACTATTTAAGATTTTTGTTAACAGTCTGTTACGTGGACTCAATGGAAACACTCCAAAAGCAGTCTGTTCACTTTCCCCTGTCAAATTCGGGGTACACAGCCTTCACAGATGTTGTAAGTAGACATTGATATGAAAAGAGGATAGAACACAAATTAAAATCATAAGTGTACTCGAACTGCCAACATTGAACTTTGGTTAAAAACATCTGTCACATAAAAGCAAACCTTCGGAGCTATTGCGTCTCATAATACTTGTCTTTATTTTTCATATCTTTGGCATTTTCATTATTTTATGTTACTGTTCCCTTTGGAATTCTTTTTTAACAAATGATTGCTCCTCCTCCTTCTCCTTCTTCTTTTAACATCGCTGACTTTTCTACGAGAACTGCATTTGTAAGGCATTGGTACTGATTCTCAAGCATGGCTGGAATCCTGATGGTCTCATAGAATGAAAAGGGCAGCTGACTCCTGCAGAGGACTGGAAGGAAGCACATGTGTTTAACCTATACAGTCCAATAGCAAATCAGATTGACGCTTTGACTCTTTCTACAAAGTTATTTTGCACCATTAAAAAGTTTACAGTTACCATCTTTCAGACATGAAGCTTCCATGAAAAGCACTTTGGTTCAGTATTCCTTTTTGTGCATTCGAGATTTCAGGATGTTCTTGAGTCAGTCTCCTGATAGTTGTTATAAATCACACTTTTTTCAGATTTAAGCTTTTATTTCTCTCATCACTTTGTTTCATAGCTTTACAATTTTTATCCCTTTGTTCTGTTTTCACTTTCTTTTGTCTAGGGTTTGTATTTCAAAACCACACCCCTCTTGTTCATTTTCCCTCTCCTTGTTTTTCTCCTCCATCTCCCCTTCCACCTTCTTTTACTCTCTTTTCTTTATAGAGTGAGAGGTTTACCTGAGAGAATAAGTGTCCTACGAGCTGCAGTTAAGTGTCTACACCCCAACAGCACAGCCTCCTTAGCACCGCAGTCCACTGCCCAGGAACACTCCTTGTCTATGTGCAAGTGAGGCCAGGGTGGGCACACCAGCACAGATGCTGAGGATTGGAGGCAAATATTTTAAAAAGAGTCAAGTCAAGCCCTGGCCATTGGCTCAGTGGTAGAGCGTCGGCCTGGCGTGCAGAAGACCCGGGTTCGATTCCCGGCCAGGGCACACAGGAGAAGCGCCCATCTGCTTCTCCACCCTGCCCCCCCCTCCTTCCTCTCTGTCTCTCTCTTCCCCTCCCGCAGCCGAGGCTCCATTGGAGCAAAGATGGCCCGGGCGCTGGGGATGGCTCCTTGGCCTCTGCCCCAGGCGCTAGAGTGGCTCTGGTCGCGACAGAGCGGCCCCGGAGGGGCAGAGCATCGCCCCCTGGTGGGCAGAGCATCGCCCCCAGGTGGGTGTGCCGGGTGGATCCTGGTTGGGCGCATGCGGGAGTCTGTCTGACTGTCTCTCCCCGTTTCCAGCTTCAGAGAAATACAAAAAAAAAATAATAATAATAAATAAATAATAATAATAATAATAATAATAAATAAAAAAGAGTCAAGTCATTTATTGAGTAGTAAATGGCGGCAACCCTTATTTAGTCTTGATTTACTCTTAAGAGTGATACTGTAATTCATACATTATAATCAATCAGGTGATTGAGGACATAAAATTTAAGTGGAGAACATTACCTTGATAGACATTTAGCTGGAAGTTTACCATAAAGCAACCTTACTCAAAACTGATTTTTAAAAGTGTATTTAAGTGGCCTTGGCCAGGTTGCTCGGTAGGTAGAGCATCTTCCCTGAGTGCCGAGGTGGCGAGCTGGGTCCCCAGTCAGGCCACATGTAAGAAGCTACCAGGGAGTGCACAACTAAATGGAACAACTAAGTGGAACAGTGAGTTAATGCTTTTCTCTCTCTTCCTCTCTCTCTGCCTAAATCAATGGAAAAAATCTTAAAGAGTATTTATGCATAAAACTTGAACATAATACAGTCGTCCCTCATCATATTGCGATTCACTTTTTGCGGTCTCACTGTATCGCGGATTTTTAAATTGTATATATATAATTTTGTATCATGGATTTTTCGCTATATCGCGGGATTTTACGTAGTTTTAAGTGTGTAGAAAGTGTTTAAGGCCCTGGCCAGTTGGCTCAGCGGTGGAACGTTGGCCTGGCGTGCGGGGGACCCGGGTTTGATTCCTAGCCAGGGCACACAGGAGAAGCGCCCATTTGCTTCTCCACCCACCCCTCCTTCCTCTCTGTCTCTCTCTTCCCCTCCCGCAGCTAAGGCTCCATTGGAGCAAAGATGGCCCGGGCGCTGGGGATGGCTCCTTGGCCTCTGCCTCAGGCACTAGAGTGGTTCTGGTCGCGCCAGAGCGATGCCCCGAGGGGCAGAGCATCGCCCCCTGGTGGACAGAGCGACGCCCCTGGTGGGCGTGCCGGGTGGATCCCGGTCGAGCGCATGCGGGAGTCTGTCTGACTGTCTCTCCCCGTTTCCAGCTTCAGAAAAATACAAAAAAAAAAAAAAAAAAAGAAAGTGTTTAAGAGCATAGGAAGTGTTTATAAAAGTGTGAGAAAAGTTAATAACTGTGGGAAAGGTTTATAAGAGTGTGGGTAGGGTTTATAAAGCCTTAAAATTTATATAAATAATAAATAAATACAAGATTGCTACTTCGCGGATTTTTGCCTATCACGGGGGAGGGGGCTCTGGAACCTAATGCTGTGGTAGATGAGGGACCACTGTATTAACCTTATTTATTAATTTAGAAATCTCTATTGTATAGTATTTTTTGTTTACTTATTTTTTCTTTTTTTTAAAATTTATTTATTAAGTTTAATGCAGTGACATTGATAAATCAGGGTACATATGTTGAGAGAAAACATCTCTAGATTATTTTGACATTTGATTGTGCTGTATACCCCTCCCCCAAAGTTAAATTGTTTTCTGTCACCTTCTATCTGGTTTTCTTTGTGCCCCTCCCCTCCCCCAACCCCTCTCTCCTTCTTTACCTCATCCCCCCTCCCCCCAAACCTCCACCCCTGTTGCCATCACATTCTTGTTCATGTCTCTGAGTCTCATTTTTATGTCCCTTCTATGTATGGATTCATATAGTTCTTAGTTTTTTTTCTGATTTACTTATTTCACTCCTTATAATGTTATCAAGGTCCATCCATGTTATTGTAAATGATCCGATGTCATCATTTCTTATGGCTGAGTAGTATTCCATAGTATATATGTACCAAAGCTTTTTAATCCACTCGTCCTCTGATGGACACTTGGGCTGTTTCCAGATCTTTGCTATTGGGAACAATGCTGCCACAAACATGGGGGTGCATTTCTCCTTTTGGAGCCGTTCTATGGTGTCCTTGGGGTATATTCCTAAAAGTGGGATAGCTGGGTCAAAAGGCAGTTCGATTTTCAGTTTTTTGAGGAATATCCATACTGTTTTCCACAGTGGCTGCACCAGTCTGCATTCCCACCAGCAGTGCAGGAGGTTCCCTTTTCTCCACATCCTCGCCAGCACTTATTCTGTGTTGTTTTGTTGATGAGCGCCATTCTGGCTGGTGTGAGATGATATCTCATTGTGGTTTTAATTTGCATTTCTCTAATGATTAGTGATGTTGAGCATTTTTTCATATGCCTATTGGCCATCTGTATGTCCTCTTTGGAGAAGTGTCTATTCATCTCTTTTGCCCATTTTTGGATTGGATTGTTTGTCTTCCTGGTGTTGAGATTTACAAGTTCTTTATAAATTTTGGTTATTAACCCCTTATCAGACGTATTGTCAAATATGTTCTCCCATTGTGTAGTTTGTCTTTTTATTCTGTTCTTGTTGTCTTTAGCTGTGCAAAAGCTTTTTAGTTTGATATAGTCCCATTTGTTTATCCTGTCTTTTATTTCACTTCCCCGTGGAGATAAATCAGCAAATATATTGCTCCGAGAGATGTCCGAGGGCTTACTGCCTATGTTTTCTTCTAAGATGCTTATGGTTTCACAGCCTACATTTACGTCTTTTATCGATTTTGAGTTTATTTTTGTGAGTGGTGTAAGCTGGTGATTTAGTTTCATTTTTTTGCAGGTAGCTGTCCAATTTTCCCAACTCCATTTGTTAAAGAGGCTGTCTTTACTCCATTGTATTTCCTTACCTCCTTTGTCAAATATCAGTTGTCCATAGAACTGTGGGTTTATTTTTGGGTTCTCTGTTCTGTTCCATTGATCTATATGCCTGTTCTTATGCCAGTACCAGGCTGTTTTGAGTACAATGGCCTTGTAGTATAACTTGATATCAGGAAGTGTGATACCTCCCACTTTATTCTTCTTTTTTAAGATTGCTGAGGCTTTTCGTGTTCTCTTTTGGTTCCATATTTTTTGTTTACTTATTTTTTCTTTTTGTATTTTTTTGAAGTGAGAAGTGGGGAGGCAGAGTGACAGACTCCCACATGTGTCCCATTGGGATTCACCCGGCATGTCCACCAGGGGGTGATGCTCTGCCCATCTGGGGCATTGTTCTTTTGCAACCGGAGCCATTCTAGCACCTGAGGCGGAGGCCATAGAGCTATCCTCAGCACCTGGGCCAACTTTGCTCCAGTGGAGCCTTGGCTGCTGGAGGGAAAGAGAGAGATAGAGAGAAAGGAGCAGGGGAAGGGTGGAGAAGCAGATGGGCACTTCTCCTGTGTGCCCTGGCCGGGAATCACATCCAGGACTTCCACACACTGAGCTGATACTCTACCACTGAGCCAGCCAGCCAGGGCCTTATATAATGCTTTATTTACTAGATAATTGACATTTAAAAAAAAGTAATTTAAAAAACTAATACAAAAGTTTGTGGATCATCCCACCTCAACCCTTTTCTTCCTGGTCACCTCACGTTAGTTATTGCCCTCCTTCCGTAGGCTGCCATTTGCACTATGAGATTATATAATCTCTAAGTTCTTTATCTCTGAAAACAAAATTTCTTTTATACTAAAGTGGAAAATACGTCAATGTCATAAATGCTGAGACTCAAATCAAAGGCCCTGCAATCCTATTTCTCCCCATAACTCATTCTGTAATATTAAAGTTTGATCAAGCCTTTTTAATTTCTTCACAAATACATTTTTAAAGATTTTTTTCCAACTAACCTTTCAATTTTATGTGCCTGACATTAACGATCAAAACACCCTTATCTCCGCCATTCTTGCAACTCTATCGCATGTTCAACACTTGACCAAAACAAGAGATCCATATGATTAAAGTAGACAGATATGGCGGTCTTTTCACAATTACTTAAATTGTGAGGATCTCATTTGAGAGTGGGAACTCTTTAAAAAGCTTGATTCTCCCTCCTGCGTGGAGCTTTGTCTGTTGTGACTTCACCTTAGCTGCTGTGTTGACTTCTCTCTTGCAGACCTTCCTTATATCTGCCTCAGTGTGTGATGTGCTCTTAAATGTTAATAGCTGCCTCTGTGTGTATTTGCGAGGACGGGAGTCTGGGGACAGAGGATGATTTATAGCACTGCCAATTTTAAAGCTACCAACTTGACATCATTGAACCCAAAAATGAGAAGTGATATGCACAACAGGCTCTTGGGAGCAGGTAAAAGCTGGCTCATAGATTATTAAACTACTGTTAAAAACAATACAGCAGGCCTTAAAATGGAGTTACTTATGAACAAAAAACCAATGTCACCAAACCAAGACTTAACTAGGTTCATTTCTTCCAGAAGTGGAATCTTACACCAATTAATTAGTTGACAAATCAACATTAGTCAGGCAATCAGTCTGATAGTACTTGGAAAGTTTCCCCCTGCGCCAAGGATAGCTCAGTTGGTCTAAGTGCATCAGCCTCAAGTGCTTAAAAATAGCTCTGTACTGGAGCATTGGCCACAAACAGAGTTGCCAGGTGGAACCTGGTCGGGGCAGCATGTGGGAGTCAGCCTCACTATTTCCCTTCCTCTCACCTAAAAAAAAAAAAAAAAAAAAAAAAAAAAATATATATATATATATATATATATATATATATATATATATATATATATATATATATATATATACATATATATATGTCACTACTGAAAAAATTACACACAAAGAAGAGCATAATCTCTTTATGAGCCTGATACCCCAGGGCATGCCTAAATATGCACAGAGGCTTCGAATACCCAGCTTCCCATGTGGAGCTCTGACTTTGCTGAAAGAAGTCTAGAAAATGATGTAGTCAGGCAACTCTCTGCGGGCCACACATCTGTACAGAACTCAGAAGCATTGTTTATTTCAGCAGAGATATGGAATAAATTATCTTCAATAATTTGGCTTCTGAAATCACTATTTCAAATGTTAGACTATGGTAAAGTTGCATATGGTGGGAGGGCTCACATCTAAATCACGATTCTTTTATTTCTGCAGAAGTCCACTGGAAGGTAAACCCCATGGCCACTTGTATTCTGTATCTCAAGTACGCAGGATAAATGGTCCTTAACACAAGTCCTTGGTACACAAGTGAATATTTGTTCAATAAATTTATTATATGAATTTCATCAAAATCTGGATGATACTAGAAGGCATTTTTCAGACCAAGTAAGTTTAAGTTCCTCACATTTGATATGGATGTTGAACTTTGAGACTTGAAAGTATTGTTTAGCCATATTTAAAACATGTGTCTGTGTGTATATTTAAGGTAAATCAAATTTTAAAAAAATCTCAGGTCCATCCATGCTGCTGCAAAAAGTAAGATTTTCTTCTTTTTTATGGATGTTTAGTACTCCATTGTATAAATGTACTACAGCTTTTTTATTCACTCATCCACTGATGGACATGTGGGCTGTTTCCAGATCTTAGGTGGTACAAACAATGCTTCAGTGAACATGGGGGTGCCTATCTTCTTTTGAATTAGTGTGTTAGGATTTTTAGGATATATTTCTAGAAGTGAGATAGCTGGGTCATAAGGCAGTTCCACTTTAATTTTTTGAGGGAACTCCATACTGTTTTCCACAGTGGCTGCACCAGTATGCATCCCACTAACAGTGCAGGAGGGTTCCCTTTTCTCCACATCCTCGCCATCACCACCACTTGTTTGTTAATTTGTTAATGAAAGCCATTCAGGCAGGTAGAAGGTGATATCTCATTGTGGTTTTAATTTGCACTTCTCTGATGATTAGTGATGAGCATTTTTCATATGTCCATTGACCATCTGTATGTCTTCTTTGGAGAAATGTCTATTCAGGTCCTTTGCCCATTTTTTTAAATGAGTCTTTTTAAAGATTTTATTTATTCATTTTAGAGAGCAGAAAGAGAAAGAGAGAGAAAGAAAAAGAGAGCGAGAATGAGGTGAGGAGCAGGAAGCATCAACTCCTATATGTGCCTTGACCGGGCAAGCCCAGAGTTTTGAACTGGCGACCTCAGTGTTCCAGGTTGACCCTTTGTCCAATGCTCCACCACAAGTCAGGCGTCCATTTTTTAATTGGATTGTTTAGCTTTCTGATGTTGAGTTTTAGAAGTTCTTTATAAATTTTGGTTATTAACTCCTTATCAGATGTATCGGCAAGTATGTTCTCCCATACAGTGGGATGTCTTTTTGTTTTGGTAATGGTATCTTTTGCTGAGTAAAACCTTTTAGCTTGATATAGTCTCGTTTGTTTATTTTGTCTTTTATTTCCCTTGCCTGAGGAAATATAGCTGCAAAAAAAATTGTTTTGAGAGATATCTGAGAGTCTACTGACTATGTTTTCTTTAAGCATTCTTAGGGTTTCACAACTTAAATTTTGAGTATATTTTTGTGAATGGTGTAAGTTGGTGATCTAGTTTCATCTTTTTGCATGTTTCCCAACACCATTTATTTTTTAATTTTACTATTTTTTTTTAAGGTGGGAGGAAGGGAGAAAATAAGACAGACTCCTGCATGTGACCTAACTGGGATCCACCCAGCAACCCTGTCTGGGGCTGATTCTCTGCCCATTTGGGCCATGCTCGAGTACCAAGCTATTTTTGGCTCCTGAGACTGATGGGCTCAGACCAACTGAGCTATCCTCAGCACCCAGGGCCACTTGATCTAACTGAGCCACTGGCTGCAAGAGGGGAATAAAGAGAGAGAGAAGGGGGAGGCAGAGAGGGATAGAAACAGAAGGTTACTTCTTTTGTGTGCCCTGTCTGGGAATCAAACCCGGGACCATGTTCTATCCACTGAGCCACTGGCCAGGCCCCAAGTTTTTCTCTATGATATATACATACTGTATCTTGTTTGAAATGACTTCCTCATTTAGTGATTATAAACGTATACAACTGTATTTTCTTCTAATATTTTTATAGTTTTGATATTTTACACTTAACACTTTAGTCCATCTGTTATGTATACTTACACATGATATTTTCAACCAAATGGATAGCCAATTGTCATATCACTAATATTGTCATCACTGATTTGAGAAATTATATATATACTCAGCACTTGGGGCAGGGAACTTGGGGCCCACCTGGGGCCACCTGATTATGGAACAGGAATGCAGGAGAAGTTCAAGTCCTCTGGAACTCCTTCCTCTAACATAAATCAGCTTTCTGCTCCAGTGGATGGCCCTTCCCACAGGCGCAGCTTCTGGTAAGTGTATACCCAGCTGGTTGTGAGTGTATTGACTTCTCTGTCCATTTTACCACCATTATCCCACTTTTAAAACTGGTATAGCTTATAGTATATTTTGATATATGGTATAGAAACCCTCAACTAATTGCTTTTATTTCAAAATTTTTTTAGTTATTTTGATGCTTTCTTTTCTAGATGAACTTGAGAATGATTTTGCTTAGTTTTATAAAAGTCATATTGATGTTTTATTGGGATTGCATTGAATTTCAAGATTAATTTAGAGAAAATTAAAACTGTAAATTAGGACAGCTCAACAGAAAGGGAGTATTTTTCTCCATTTATTTAGATCTCTTTATCGCTCTCAGTAATTTTGTTTTACATAGTTTTTTATATCATTTCTTAAAAATGTGTGTTTAATTTATTTCCAGTTAGTTTGTAGGTTTGTTGTTATTAAATGAGTCAGTTTTTGTATATTGACTGTATATATCTGAAGTAAGCTCTCATTTGTTCTCATAGTTTTCCGTTGATTTTTCTGGATTCTCCAAGCAGATGTTTCTGCTATCCACAAGAGCCCAATCTGTTAGTCTCCATACTGCCTCATTTCCTCCATGAGTGTTAAATTTTGGAATTTAAAATATTAGTATGCCCCCAGCTTCATTCTTTTTCCTTAGGATTGTTTTGGCTATTCGGGGTTTTTTATAGTTCCATATAAATCTGATGATTTTTTGTTCCATTTCTTTAAAAAATCTCATAGGGATTTTGATGGGAATTGCATTAAATTTGTATATTGCTTTGGGTAATATGGCCATTTTGATTATATTTATTCTTCCTATCCAAGAACAAGGAATATTTTTCCATCTCATTGTATCTTTTTCGATTTCCCTTAACAATGCTTTGTAATTTTCATTATATAGGTCCTTTACACTCTTTGTTATGTTTATTCCTAGGTATTTTATTTTTTTTGTTGCAATCGTGAAGGGGATTATTTTTTTGAGTTCGTTTTCTAATATTTCATTGTTGGCATAGAGAAAGGCTATGGACTTCTGTATGTTAATTTTGTATCCTGCGACCTTACTGTATTGGTTTATTGTTTCTAATAATCTTTTTGTGGAGTCCTTCGGGGCGAAGGACAATCTGACTTTGGGCGAGGGGTATGCAACATAGTTTAATGACAAAATAACCTAGACATGTTTTCTTTGAATATATGTACCCTGATTTATTAATGTCATCCCATTACCATTAATAAAAATTTATTTAAAAAAAAATATTAGTATGAAAATTTAAGGGAAATAAAATTGTTTTAATAAATTTTGATATATAAAATAAGAGATTTCAAGGTATACTTTTTACGCATATATAAAATAAATATTTCATATTTTACCTTGGCTTTGAAATAATAGTTATGTAAAATTTTTAAAAAGTCACTGTTAAATAGAGTTATATATTAAAATTAGCATTCACTTAGAAAGTATTAGGTTTTTCTCTTAGCTAAAATGGATAGGACATTAAGAATTCCTTCAGTGTTTTTTAAACAAATTATCTAACATTATCTAGGAATGATCCATTAAAGCTTCTGAGAAAGCTTAGAGATTTAAACTGAGGAGTTAAAGATTCTACTGAATGTGGTTTAAATTTTCAAATGAGAATTATAGACCAAATAAAATTTATAAATTATTTCTTTTTCTTTTCTATTTTTTCTTTTTTCCTTTTTTTGCAAGACAGAGAGAGGGAAAGAGAGAAGACAGACAGGGACAGACAGACAGGAAGGGTGAGAGATGAGAAGCATCAACTCCTAGTTGCAGCACCTTAGTTGTTCATTGATTGCTTTCTCATAGGTGCCTTGACCAGGGGGCTTCAGCTGAGCCAGTGATCCCTTGTTCAAGCCAGTAACCTTGAGCTCAAGCCAGAGACCTTGGGCTCAAGCCAGTGACCATGGGGTCATGTCTATGATCCGATGCTCAAGTCAGCGACCTCAGGGTTTTGAACTTGAGTCCTCAGCATTCCAGACCAATGCTCTATCTATTGTGCCACTGCCTGGTCAGGCTACATATGATTTTCTTGATTAAATACTTGAAATTTGATCATTTGTATAAGCCATTTGAATTTTATGGTCAAATTAGCATCTACAAAACCTCACTTGTGAATTAACAGTGGACTATCAGAGAAACAGATGAAATTTTAAAAAATAGACGTTCTTTATGTTAAAATATGCAATCCCATATTTTTATGTAAACATGTTTGCAAATATTTTACATCTTTTCCTCTGAGGAAAAATAGGGATATTTCAATTATATTCAACAAATCTTTATTTTTGAAATGGATGTTACCTTATTTCAACTCTTCTAACCATTCTCAATAATATTTTGAAACAAAAATGAAGAAAATGACCAAACAAATAAAAGAAGCTGGTCTGTTGGCCTCTCTTGTTTTCCTAGCATAGAGAGCCAATGTGGGAAGGCACTAATCCAGTTCTCAAAACTGGTTGAGCTCTTTCTTGCTGCACTCAGGGTTTAAGAGTTAGAGACTAACAATACATCTATTGAATCTCCTGGTATGAAAGTTTGACTTCATGGAAGCATATGCACAGTTATCCTTTAGCAAAAGCTAAACAAAAGAACCCACTTCCCCACCCCTTTTGCCACAGGAAAGGGAGCTCTGGAAATATCCAAGGAAGAGAAGAGTAAAAGAGAGGGTGGGTAAAACCCCAATGTCTATTCAACTATAAATCCTAACAAAAGAGACATTGGAGAACAAGAATAGAAAATGCCTTAGAAAAAAAAATTGTAGAATAGATTTGGAAAGATTGTTTTTTCTTAGTTTTAAATATGTCAACCCAAATAGAGCATTTGTTTTTATTATATTCAAAGGACACCTACTTGAACTTAGAAATACACACAAAGTGATCATAGAAAATGATGAGGGTCAGTGACCCCATTTTTTTTCACTATGATTAAAGATCCTGGAATACAGTTGTATCAAAATACTTTCACATTTATTTCTTTCCCATTTTATTACTATTATTCTCCCCCTCAGTACTTCAATATTATAAGCCATATCTACACAGATCATTGAAATAGCTCAGAAAATCAAGCAGCTTTTTAATTTTTCCCTTAGAGGGAAAGGATGTTCTTCAGAGGTTACATTTCGTGATCAGAAATGGAGGGGCGAACTCAGCAAGGTTGTCTTGTTGAAATTATGTGCAAGCAGCATAAAAATCCATGGCCATCCGTCCTGCTTAAAAACCAATTATCTACCGAAGCTATACTAATTAGGAAAATTACATCTACTTTTTAAAAACCCATTATTGATTTTTTTTTTTTTGCCAACGTTAAGAATTCCTCCTAGAAATAAACTAATTATTAAGAGGAAGTTCAGTAATTATATGTTCAAGAAAAGTGTTATTTTTTGTTGAGGAGATGAGTTGCACATCAGATTATATTGGAACAGGCAGGTGGGATTCAATATTTTTCCTTTTTTCTTTCCTTTATTAGACTTCCCTTTTTTGGTGCACTTAGTTTTATAGGCTTCACTTTGCTTCACCAGCTTAATCAGGTCTGGGCAGGCAGAGCATATATGATGTCCCGAAAACACATTGCCCTATGTAAACAGCTGTTTTTGGCAATTCAGAGGTTTTATGGCAGGAATGCATCTTTTCCTCCCTCAAAATGAAATGTGTAGGCCAAAGTTAGAATTGCATGTCCATTTTTATGAATTGGCACATTCAAATGTTACAATTGGGTGTTTAAAAGGGGAATTTGATCTTTTTTGCTCTTTCTTCATCAGGCCTCTATCTTTTCCTATATCCATTGTTTTCTCTTTTACAGAACATTTTCATATCTTGGTATACTAGTCAGCATCTGTTTATCCTCAATAATAACTTTCATTCAAGAATAATAACTCTTTGGCCTCTTTGGATATGTTTTGTTTTGCCCCCACCTATGAAGTTCACTAGGGTGTGTTGAAGGTTAACAGCTCCATTTCTGGAATTCTCTTGGATCCTTTTTGGGGAAAAATGCCAAAGTATATAAGGAGGGCTCAAATGTATCTGGGTCTGCCAAGTCCTTTGAGGAAGACTCACACAGCTGCACCTCTGCCAGCTCCCCTCTATTCTCACTGGGCCCAGCTTCTTCATGATTTCACAGAAGCGCTTATATGTTTTTGTTCATGGAAGAAAAGAACTTCTGGATTACTAGAAGCAAGAGAATCCTTATCTATACAACAATGCTCTACCTTGTCCATTAACAGGTAGAAAATTGTTTCTTACCTCACTAGGGTTTCTTTCTTTTCTTTTCTTTTTTTTTTTAGGTGTTTGATAACTCTTAAATTTATTTTTAATTTGAACTTAATTTTATAATTACTTAAAATTTACAAGATTAATATAAAGACTGCCCAGATTCCATTAACTAGATTCCTTTACTGTTCTTTATGTGCATAAATTGTACATTTACTATTGTAAAATAATCTCCTTTATTACCTTTTAATTCCAGTATAATCCAGATATGTCAATAATAATTATATTATTAATTCTAAGATGAAATATTTTTGTTATTGTTCACATGAAGTGCTTTCTTTCATTTTCTCATTAATTGAACTTATTGTGATGACTGGTTCACAAACCCATACAGGTTTCAAGTGCACAAGTCAATGAAACACCATCTGCACACCGCATCGTGCATCCCCTCCCCCCGGCAGAGTCTCTGTCTGTTCTCATTTCCCCCTCCTTTGCCCACCTCCACCAAGCCCTCATCCTCTTTCCCTCTAGCCATCACCGCCCTGTTGTCTGTGTCTATGTATTATGAATATATGTTTTTTTGGCTAACCCCTTCACCTTCTCTCATCTAGTCTCCCCTGATAGCTGTCAATCTGTTCCATGCCTCTGTTTCTATTTTGTTCATTAGTTTATTGTGTTCATTAGATTCCACATATAAGTGAGATCATATACTATTTGTTTTTCTCTGACTGGCTTATTTCTCCAGGTCTATACACACTAATGAAAAAGGTAAGTTTGCCTTTTTTATTTTCACAGCCAGAGAGTATTCCATTCTTTTTCATTCACTCATCTACCGATGGGCACTTGGGCTGTTTACAGATCTTAGTTATTGTAAACAACACTGCAACTTAAATGTAAATTGAGAAACCATAAAAATGTTAAGAAAACATAGACAGTAAAATCTCAGGCTTCTCTCAGCAATATTTTTGCCTGTATATTTCCTCAGGAAAGGGAAACAAAGGAAAAAAATAAAATGGGACTACATCAAACTAAAAAATTTTTTGTACAGCAAAAGAAACCACCAACAAAATGAAAAGACAACCCACTGAGTGGGAGAACGTATTTGCTACGATACATCTGATAATGGGTTAATATCCAACATTTATAAAGAACTAATAAAACTCAATACCAGGAAGACAAACAATCAATTAAAAATGGGCAAAGGACCAAAATAGACACTTCTCCAAAGAGGACATACAGATAGCCAATGGACATATGAAAAAATGCTTAATGTCACTAATCATCAGAGAAAGGCAAATAAAAACCACAATAAGCCCTGGCCGGTTGGCTCAGCGGTAGAGTGTCGGCCTAGCGTGCGGAGGACCCCGGTTCGATTCCCGGCCAGGGCACACAGGAGAAGCGCCCATTTGCTTCTCCACCCCTCCGCCGCGCTTTCCTCTCTGTCTCTCTCTTCCCCTCCCGCAGCCAAGGCTCCATTGGAGCAAAGATGGCCCGGGCGCTGGGGATGGCTCAGGGGCCTCTCCCTCAGGTGCTAGAGTGGCTCTGGTCGCAACATGGCGACGCCCAGGATGGGCAGAGCACTGCCCCCTGGAGGGCAGAGCAGCGCCCCTGGTGGGCGTGCCGGGTGGATCCCGGTTGGGCGCATGCGGGAGTCTGTCTGACTGTCTCTCCCTGTTTCCAGCTTCAGAAAAATGAAAAAAAAAAAAAAAAAAAAACCACAATAAGATATCACTTAACTCCTGTCAGAATGACTATAATCAATAAATCAACAAACAAGTGCTGGAAAGGACATGAAGAAAAGGGGACTTCTATGCTCTGTTGGTGGGAATGGTGCAGCCATTTCACCGAGTTTTCAACCCTCTCTTTTCTGTCCCACATCACGCAGGATCATGAGTGTTTCCATTAACCATACCCCACAATTACTGAGATAGTAGGAAGATTAAGTGAATGACAAATGTATTGCTGGAAATGGTTAGAGGGCCTGAAGGTCATTGGGTCACAAGGGTCACTTCATTCATTAACATCTTGCCTATCCTATTAGATTTGTTACACAGTTTGCTTCCACGGTGACTTTCTGTGGCAAGAAGCAGGAAACTCAACCCAAAGTGGCTTGAGCAGAAAGAGGTTTCGGTGGCTTGTATAAATGGACAGCTCAGAGGTGCGGACATCTTCCTGTGTAGCTAAATGTGGGGCTTAGATGATGTTATAAGGCCACCGATTTCTCTCTATAAACCTCTTGTCTTTTTTCTCTTTAGTGTTGGCTCTTCACAGGCAGGCTCTCCTTTAGACTCACAAGATGGTGGCTGTAGAAGCTGCAGAACTCCGATCTTCTCAGTTTTTCATCCTTAAGAGTCTCCACAGACATACATCTGATGGCAGAAGAGCTAGCCCCTTAAAAGTAGGTCTCCAGTATATCTGGAAAGAGGAGCTCTCCTGGAGATGAACAACCCAGAGTCATCCCACTTTAGGACGTGTGATCTGAGACAATAAGATATTCTTACTACTTAAATTATTTTATATTAAGTTTTATTGTTAAAAGGGAAATCACCTTTTTTTTTTTTGCTCTTTCATCTTTTAGCCTATCTTTTCTTGTAGTTTTGGTGTTTTCTCTTATTTGGTGCACTCAGCTGAAGACATCCTAAATGATAGTGACTCTAACTGGGTCATGTGTCCATCCCTGACCATTCCCAATGGGAATATGATGTGTGATTGGCCTCAGCCTCGATACCCCAGTCCACCTGGGCAGTGGGATGGGTTCATCCTACCTGACTACAGGGGCTGAGAATGGAGAAAGGGGAGGAGTAGCCACTGGAAAATGAGGACATGGCTCCTACAAAATAGTGGAATAGATACTGTGAAGCAGAAGTATTATGTTTCCAGTACTTCATCCTTTGAAATGTGCTTTTTATTACACAGTGGCTTGAAATCATCAGTATAATAAAAAAGGGAGTTGTAATTTGTTACTTGGCCTGGTAGCTCAGAATATATAACTTTGGAGGTGTTTTAAATCAAAGTAGATCCGCTGTGCTATTGAATCATCTCAATAGCCTATGAGTACGTGTCCTCAGTTAGGGCCTCATATTTCCAGTTTTGGAACAGCAGCCATATCAAAGTAATGACAAAGGGAAGTGTGACCCATGGCCAAGACAGACAAAGCCGAGTCGCTGGATAATCGAGTGTTCTCTAAAGGATCCTGAAAAACCGAGGCCGCTATTTAAGCTGCATGCATCATCCCAAAGGTCCCATGTATTTTCTGGCCCCCTTCTCTCGTACCCCCTGAAGTTCAGCTGTTCTCATGGTTCTCAGAGTCAGCCTGTTATGTAGAACAGTGAAGCCTCAGGTCAGCCTGTGTCTTGTGATTTCAATTCTGCTGTTGGCTGGAATTCCACCTGTCAGGAAGGTTTGCAGTCAGCCATTCAACAGTAGAAGAGTTAGTACGTGAAACTGGATTTCCTGCATATCTGGAAACAGGAGCACCCCTGGAGATCCAACAAGCTCTGTGAAAATCAGGGTTAGTTTTTGCTATTCCTGGTTAGTTTTTGCTGACGGTTTAGTTGTTTTGTATTTCAACATTTGGGGATAAAACACACACTCATGTGTATGCACACATACAGAAGACTTTACTTTTTATTTTGAATTTAAATAACTTCATGGCAAGAGAATCTAACCAACATTAAACTATTTACTTCTCTTCAAATAATTTCCTCTTTGTCAATGCACAGATATGAATTTTTACTTACTTAAAATTAGTGCGAACATACTCGTTGTTAAAGAAGGGTTTTCTTTATCTTGGCATTCTGGTTTGTTTTCACAGGCGAAGAAAACACTGAGAACAAGAAGGAATCATCACTGGGGAATTGGGAGGATTATGTGGGGTCATCCTATCCCAGAGTTAGAAGTAGCCTTAAAGAACCCTGAACCATCCTGTATGTACCTCCCATAACCGCCTCTCTAGACTAGTAATCACTGGAGCAGCTCTCCCATGCAAACAAGCGCCTCTCCACGTCTCACTCCACAGCGCCAAGGGTGGACCCTTCCTTTTAAAGGAAGAATGGAATCCCATCCTTCGGATGTGTTGGGGTTCACTTGTCTGTCACCTGCACCCTTGCCCCCCGTTTCACTGTGTTGTTAGGTTATCGGAACGGTTTCCCACGCAGGAAGGAAGTGGAAAGGATGATACTCTGAGACAGGCCTCCAAACCATTTCTCAAATGTCTTTTTTTTTTTTAGTGTAATTACACACCAATAGTTTCCAATCTATCAAAGCATAAATTTTCCAGTCCTTTTTTCTAACTTAAGGAAGTAGCAAAGTTAGGTTTAATTAAAACCGGCAACTATTTGTACAGCTGTCCCTGGATTCATGGCTCCTAAAAGGATTTAGCTTCAAACTCTGCTGCCTAAGTCCCTCGGGCGCTTCACACAAAACCAGTTATGCTCCTCATCAGGGCAGCGTCTGGCCCAGCTCCCTGAGTCACTTCAGGCACAGGTCTCGAGGTCTGCGACCTGATGTGATTTCCGCGGTCAGGCTCTCTGGGCACATGTGGCAGGGGGCAACGCAGAGAACTGCAGAACTTCCAGGGACACAAGTCCCCTTCTTTTGTTTGGGGGTTAGAGGCCATAAGGATACTCCAAGTTCCTGAAAAGTCCCCTAGGGCTGAGAAAGAGAGGGAGGAGGAGCAGACACAATCTTCTTTCCTGAGCGTTTCTCTGTTACTTCACACTCCAGGGAGGGTCGTTTATGCTCACCCCAACTCCAGCCCGTTGGGCGTGAATGGTCACTGGCAGGCATCTTTCAGAGGAGATGGGGGCAGGGTAATGCTGCAGACAGATGCGTCTACACAGAGCCGCACGTTTTCCCAGCAAAACCCTGGAGAGGAGGAAGAACCAAGGCTAAAATTTTGGCTGGTTTTCAAGTGCACGAGGAGCAGTACTTCAAGCAGCCTTGCGTCTGAACAAGGTGATGCAGACTTTAAGCGAATTCACTGGCCAGGGCACGTCACCGACTGCGGGCCAGGGGCGGGGCCGGCCTCACACATCGAGAAGCAGGGAGGCTCAGGAGTCTTGGGTTAGGAAATGTGACCCTGGCGACCCCAAACGCACCCCGCCCCCGCCTCCTCAGCTCGCTGCTCCACTTGCGCGCGGAGGGCGCAGAGCCGGCTGCGGAGGCGATGGCCAGTTCCGCGCCCTTAGTGGCCTCCATTAGCCACCAAATGGTGGCTTTGCAGACCCTGCAACTCCTGCAGAAGGAGTGGGGTTGGGGGGACGGTCCGGGCGCCCCTGGGAGTTCGCGTAACCCCGACCACGTGGCAGTCGCCCCATCACATCGCTCAGGACCGCAGCGGGCCCAGGCGGGGCTGGGACCCGGGCTGGGGTGGGAGGAGGAGGGTAGCGGGGGCAGAGGGTTTAGGAATAAGAGGTCCCGGGTCAGCTCCCCCGAGGTGGAGGCCATGCGGGGCGCTGAGGGGGGCGCGGAGCTGCTGCCCTTCTCCCAAGACCGCAGACCCTGCACCCTGGCCCGGATGGCGATGCGCAGCGCACTGGCCCGCGTAGTGGACTCGACCTCAGAGCTGGTCAGCGTGGAGCTGACGCTGCTGGGCCCCCTGCAGCAGGGTCGGGCCTTCCCCATCCACCTGAAGGTGAGTCTGGCCTCCAGCATTACCCTCGGGTGCAGGGTCCCCCTGCAGGCCAGGGTTGCGGGCCCGGATGGAGAAGGGGTGCGGTCACAAGATCCGAAGCTGGGCTGCCCACTGCGATTCAGCCCTAGGGAGAGTGAAGGGGCTGGGGACATGCCTTGGACTCCGCACTTGGGGCAGCGGACTCCGGGGTGGGGTAGAGGTTGCCCACCTGGGGCGGGCTAACTAGGGAACAGAGAAGCCTTTGCTTCTGGAATTCCTTCCTTAACTCCTGCTCCTGCTGAAAGCCTTTTTTCCGCAGGTGCAGTTTCTAGGAATGCAGGACAGCTCCTCCTACTCCCCCTTCCAAATTCATAACCTTTCTTCCAGAGCCTTAAATACAAGTATTAAGTCCCCACTGCTCTTTGTATGACAAAAATCACTTACAGTAATTTAAAGTTCTTTCAAACTTATGAATCACAGTTATTTTTGTATAAATACAGTTCCCCACAGAGCTTAGGGACCTTACAGAGTTCATCTGAATTCTCATAAAGTAGGGTGAGAGCCGGCTGGCTCTCTGGTGTTGAAATGTGAATACCATTGCTAACCTCCTGCTAAGTCAGGCAGTTTATTTTTTTTTCTTTAAAATTTTATTTATTGATTTTACAGAGAGAGGGTGGGGGGGCAAGATGTATCAACTCATAGTTGCTTCACTTTACTTGTTCATTGCTTGCTTGTTGCTTTTCCTATGTGCCTTGACACGCGGGATTTCCAGCCGAGGACCTCAGCATTGCAGGTCACCGCTCTACTCATTGCGCCACCGCAGGTCAGGCAGGCAGCTCATATTTGTAGGGTGCATTTTCCTCTAAAGGTACCCAACTGTGTTAACCAAGTTAACCAGAAAACAGAGCAGCTGCCTCCCAGGCTGAGAGGAATCAAGAAAATCTGGGGGTCTGGGTTTAAGTCTTGGTCTTAGTCTTGGTTTTGCCATTAATTAACCCTAACTGGTTTAAGGTCATAATCTCTCAGAGGCCTTCTGGCTTTCCAGTTTTGACCTGGAACACTGCTTCATTCATTCGCCTTGAGAGTCTAGCAGAAGGAAATGAGGAGGAGTGATGAAGAAAGCCTAGAGCACTTCTCAAGAATTGCTATTCTTGCTTTATAAGCCAAAGTTGAAAAAAATTGCTATGTATTCGATTGCATATACACTATAAAAGACTGATTTAAAAACCAAACACATGTCATACATACAAATATGCAGTGTTACTCTACACCAGAGTTTCTAAACCTCTGCATTATTGACATTTTGTGTTGGACAGTTGTTGTAGAGGGGTTGTCCTGTGCATTATAGGATGTTTAGCAACATCCCTGGCCTCAACCCACTAGACACCAGCATATATCTCCTCCCCCCAAAGTTGATAAAACCAAATATTGCCAAATATGTGCATAGGAGAGGGAAACTAGAATGCCTCCAGATGCGAAGCACTACTCCACTCCTTTCAGAAATTTAAAAAATAACCATGTTTCACCAATGCTCTTGCGTGTAAAAATGCACTTCTATTATACTTCCAAAAAATAATAAAAAAAATTCTGTCAATTATATTATGATAGACCTTCAACTGTAAGATAAAGTCTCACTTCAGAGATTTTTGAAATATGAAAAAATATGCATCTTAGAATTGATGAAATAGGAGGTGTTATATGATATTAGGAGCCTATACAGAATTAAGTTGCTAGCAAATTTGGTTTCTGGTGAGGGCTCTCTTCCTGGCTTGTAGATAGCCATCTTCTCACTGTGTCCTCATATGTTCTTTCCTCTGTGCCTGTGGAGAAGGTGAGATCTCGATGTCTCTTCCACTTCTTATAGAGACACCAATCCTATTGAATCTGGCCCCCACTCTCTGACATCATTTAACATTATCTCTCTAAAGGCCCTATCTCAAAATACAGTCACAAGGGGGTTAGATTTCCAACATATGCATGGGGGGGGGGCAGGGGCACAATTGAGTCCATAACACTGGGTGATTTGTGTATATCCTTCCATGATGCCCGCTTCACATAGTGACAAAAAGTATCAGGTAAATGTAGGAAATCCTTGTCAAACTAGTAATACTAGCAAGAATGCTTTAGGTACCTGCCATCCAAAGGGAGCATAGAAATGTGTGGGACACCAGAAGGAAGCCAAGCTAGGATTTAAAAAACTATCAAAATGACCAACTCAAATAGATACTATTAACCAGCCAATTATGAAGTCACTGATTGAGCTTCGTCTGCTTTCCTTTGAGAATTAAAATATTAATACTTGCCAATTTTCTGCTCTAAAGCATGTTTTATGGAAACTATGGCCAATGATATTTGCCAATTTTCTGTTCTAAAGCAAGCTTCATGGAAACTATGGCCAATCAAAGCTTTCAGTGGCAGAAGAACTTTCCTGACATTGCAGATTTAACTTGCTTGTGAGGTCGCCCGTTTTAATTAGCTAATTCTGGTACCAATCATTCCATCCTGTTCAGTAGTCCTCACTGTTTTTGTTTGTTTGTTTTTATTCTACAAAGCAAGAGCAGTGGTTTGAAAACTTGCCTTTGGTTGCACAGTCATTGTAATGCTTTTTGCAAAATGCAAGTCACTCAGAGAAGACATTGATGATGAGTGCTTTTCTCCACTCACTGAAGCCAATTTCTGCAAATTTTGAAATTGTGTCTTCAAATATTGTTCACACACTACTGAAGAAAAAAACCCGCTCATATTCATATGATTAATAGCCAAAGCAAAGGGAGTTATATTGACTTGAGACAAAATTGGGCTTATATATTAGAAAAAGGCTCAGTGACTGCTCTGGAAGTAGCTTAATTATACTTTGTAACTCCTTGAATGATATGAGAACCAGGACGTATAAGCTTTCTGAAATGAAAATTTTGCAAAAGATATTACAAGAAAGTCCCTAAAACAAAACTACTTATGTTTGACATCTTGGTGGAAATGCTGCCTATGCCTTGTAAACATATCTGAATCAAGTGCTTGTATCCATCACAAAGTGCTTTTCACGGACTTTTCTAATGAAAATGGTGACGTGCCCAAAGCAAATGCATAAGGACCCTTAGTTATTGTACTTGTGAGTGTGGATGCTGGGTAGAGCACAAGTAAAAAATGTTTAATTTCCTGTGGAGATAGACGTTTTATGGTGAATGGCAGATACTTTGTTTCTTCATTGGGTGTTTTATTAATGTGCAGTTGCATATCTATTTGAGACTGATCTGGGTTTCAGGTAACGTGACTGCACTGGGCCCTGTGAATTTGTAGTTCAAAGCCAGATGTTGATGAACCAAGTGAAGTTGGGCCAATGTGAAGCATACTGTTCCTGATAGTATGATTTTTCACAATATCCCTCTAAATAGAGAAACAACATTCTCATTGTATGTATACATCCAGTGTGTGAGGGTTTCGGGGGGAGGATTTGTGTTCCTTTGTAGAGCCCAGCGTTGTGTGGCTTTAGTGCAGAATGTTCTGCTGGCCATACTGAAGCTCATTAAGGCTGGGGAAAGCTCTGTTCTTTCTGCTCTCTGCAGAGGACTTTAGAGAGAGTGAAGGGGCAAACGTGAGAAGAAACAAGTTTGTGGAAGCCATTGTAAGAGAATGTAGCTCAAGGCGTGACTATTTTTGAAAGAACCAACTTATTTTAAAGCCAGTGGTTTATGAACTGATTTATAGTTCATGTAGATCTAGGAGTGATTTTGAAGGTGATGTAATAGGAAACAACAACTTTCCTTGTGGATTGTTTAAAAGTTGTCTGCATTTTGGAGCCTATAAAGTCATATTATATTTTGAATTTATTATCCATTGGTATTTGTTGTTCAGAAAACCAGCTTTGAAACTGACTTCTGCTGCCAGATTCATTTTGCCTTCAAGCCTTCAGTTTGATGGGAGTGTTTATTTTCAGTAGGAATCTAAAAAAAGCCTAACTTTTATTCCTCTTTTTGACTTTGCAGGTGCATTTTCAGTTGCTCAAGGATTCCAGATGTGTGTATTCCTAATAAACACAACGCATAATCTAAAAGAGGACAAGTGTGCTGGTTTTTCTAAGAGACCTCCCTTTTACTGGGCGGGAGAGAACAGGGCAGAGGAAGGGAGAGCTAGGTCTTTGATTAGCTAGGAGTTGGCTTTACATGGGGTGCAGAAGGTTTCATGCCTTGAATGTTTTCCAGATGGCCAACCCCTCTCAATTATGTTACAGGAAAGAGGGATGGACCAACAGGCCAATATTCAATTTAGATGTGACCAAAGCTAACCTGAGCTTTGTAACACGTACAGCACTCAGTTAACCTAAAAAACAAAACAAATAAAAAAAAACAAAATAAGACAACAGTATGAATATGGCCAAAAAAGAAACCGGTAACAATTCAGTGTAAACATTTTTGTTCCATTCCCTAAACTACTTTGGTGCCTCCCCTGCTTGTTCCCATGGTGTCCCTGTTCAGCCTACTGTGGCATCTACAGCCTGCCTTTCCTGCTTGCCAGTCTGTCTCCCACACTGGACGGTGAGCTCTGCTCTCTGAATCATTGGGGCACCTGGCCCACTTTCTGATTTGGCTCAGGTCTTTGAAGAACATGAGTTTTGAAAGGGAGGTTGATTCCAGCCCTGTCAGTCATTTGCTGAGTGATTTAGGTATATCATTTAAAGTTACCAAGCTGCAATTCTTTTCACATCTTGTTCATGGGCTCTTGAGAGCATTGGGGAAGACAAGGTGCATAAGGCGCCTTTGAAGCCTGGTGCCTCCTAGGAGCTCAGGCTCTTGCATCAGACCAGTGTTCTTAAGTGCTGGTTTGCCGTGTACTCTCATGCTCAGAAGTCTCCAGGGAATTTACTGGGGCACTCACGGCTTTTCACACTAGCTTATATCCTGGTTCAGAACACCAAGCTCTGTTCTTTTCCGGCTGGTTTCCTCCTAGTCCCAGCCCCTCGTTGACATCAGGCCTTTGCTTGTATTATTCATTTTAATTGCAGGGACCATCTCTTTTCCCTATGAGTCAAATACTGCTTTCCCAACACTACCCGTCTTGTAGCCTCTGCAGTTCTCCCTACCTACCATTTCTCTGATGCCTCATCCAAACCTCCATGCCTTTCTGCAAAGGTTGCCAATACCATGGTGACCTCAACTGCATTTAAAAAATGTTTTTGTTATGTTAAAAAATATATAACATAAAATTTACCATTTTAAGTATATAGTTCACTAGTGTCAAGTATATTAGCATTGTTGTATAACCAATCTCTACAACTTTTTCATCTTGCAAATCTGAAACTCTATAACCATTAAACAATAACTCCCCATTTTCTCCTCCACACAGCCCCTGGCAGCCATCTTTCCACTTTCTGTTTCTATGTATTTGACTACTCCAGATACCACATGTAAGTGGAATCATATAGTATTTGTCTTTTTTTAAAGAAAGAGAGAGACAGACAGACATATAGGAAGGGAGAGAGATGAGAAGTATCAACTCGTAGTTGTGGCACTTCAGTTATTCACTGATTGCTTCTCATACATGAGTTGACTGGGAGGCTCCAGCTAAGTCAGTAACCCATTGCTCAAGCCAATGATCTTGGACTTAAGCCAGCAACCTTGGGCCTCAAACCAGCGACCTTTGGGCTCAAACCAGCGACCATGGGGTCAAGTCTATGATCCCATGCTCAAGCTGGAAACCCTGCACTCAAGCTGGTGAGACTGCACTCAAGCCAGAGACCTCTGGGTTTCAAACCTGGGTCCCAGATCTATCCTCTGCACCACCACCTGGCTAGGTAGTGTATGTCTTTTTTGTGTGTGGTTTCATTTAATATAAATCCTCAAGCTTCATCCATGTTTAGTATATGTCAGAATGGCTTTCTTAAAAGCTGAATAGTATTCTACTGTCGCTGTATCCTAAATTGTTTATCCATTCATCTGTTAACAGACACTTGACCTGCTTCCACCTCTTGGCTATCGGAGTAGTGCTGCTGTGAACAGGGTTTGCAAATATCTCTTAGATATCCTGCTTTTAGTTCTTTTGGATATATATGCAGAAGTGGGATTGTTGGACCATATGTTAACTTCAGTTTTACTTTTATTGTTGGCTGCATGTTGTTTATTTTCTACTTGGTTTAAGGCACACAGTTATGGGGTGTCAGGAAGGCTCATGTTTGATTTGAGTAGGAAAGAAAAAGGCTCTCTCAACTTCCTTTTTGGTGTTTTGCTGTTTTGATATAAAAGAGCCCAACTGCATCTGTTTGCTGCAGCCTACCTCGTCTATGGGGTGGGTGAAAGGGGGAGAAGAGGTGGAGCAGGGCTAACCCCATACTGCCTTCTAGAGTGGCTGCATGGTCTTACAGTCTTACCAGCAGCACACAAAGCTTCCATTTTTTTCACATGCTCACCAAAATTTATTTTGTTTTTTGTTTGTCTTGGGTTGTTGTTTTTTTTTACAGTAGCCAGCAATGGATATGAGGTGAGCCCAATCATTCATTTTAGCCATAATCTTATACTGCATGACATCTCTACCGAACAGTTTGAATAGTTTCATATCACCAATTAGGTTCCAAGTTTCTATGGACATTTTTTATTTTTACTTTTCTCCTCTTCCACTCTGCTCCTACTGACCTCCCATCTAACACAGTACTTTACTCATCACCTTAAGCTGATAGAGTGCTTTATAAGTACATACCACAAGTTTGCATACCCACGAGCTCATTTGATGTTCACATTTCTCCATGCGGTAGCTATTATTGCTTCCATTTTACGGATGAGTAAACTGAATATTCCCTAGATAAAACATCTTGTCCACAGATAACCCCTCAAAGGAGAAGAACCAGGGCTCTGATGGCAAGTTCAGTGCTCAAGAAGGAATGAGCTCTGCATTTCAGGGACCTTTGTAGCGACCTGGGGACTGCATGCCTGACCTAACATTTATAAAGTCCCTTTTGCCATGTAGGGTAACATGCTCCCAGATTCTGGGAATTAGGACATGGACACCGTTAGCAAACCACTAGCCTGCCTGCCACAGGAATATTTCAGCAAAAAATTTGGAAGAAATGTTCTAAAACCTAGAGCCATGGATTGCTTCCCAAGCACATGAGTTTCTCCATTGTGGCCAAGAAAATGTTGGACAATCATGCATCAACTATGCTGTAGAAAGGATTTACACATCAGAAGGAGCTTTGTGTGAGCCTTCTGCCATGCTTAGATTGAGTCTAGAAATGTCTGTTTCCATATAGGGTTGCTTTTTGTTTTGTTTTGTTTTTTCCCATAGCCCTCATCACATTTCAGTGGACATTTCAATATACACTCTGTTTCATTCCGTTTACGAGGTTATAAACTCTTTAGAGACCAGGTACCATATCTTACTGCCTTTGTTTTTTATTTTTTCAATTACAGTTGACATTTAATATTACTTTATATTAGTCCCAGGTACAGCATAGTGGTTAGACTTTTGCATACCTTATGAAGTGATGCCCCCTGTAAGCCTAGTACCCACCTGGCACCATACATAATCATTACAGTATTATTGACCCCATTTCCTATGTTGCACTTTACATCCCCGTGATTTTTTGTAACTACTAATCTGTACTTCTTAATCCCTTCACCTTTTCCACTCATCCCCTCAACCCTCCTCCCACTAGCGACCATCAGTTTGTTTTCTGAGTTTTTTCTGTTTGTTTGTTCACTTATTTTATTCTTTAGATTCCACATATAAGTGAAATCATATGGTATTTTTCTTTCTCTTTCTGACTTATTTCACTTAGCATAATATCCTCTAGGTCCATCTATGTTGTTACAAATGGTAAAATTTCATTTTCTTATGGCCAAGAAATATTCCATTATATGATATACATGTACAACATCTTCTTTATTAAATAGTCTATTAATGGACACTTAGATTGCTTCTATATCTTATCCACTGTAAATAATGCTGCAATGAACATAGGGATCCATATATTGTGTTGATTTAGTGTTTTTATCTCACACCTATCAGAATGACTATCATCAATAAATCAACAAACAGCAAGTGTTGGTAAGGATGTGGAGAAAAGGGAATCCTTGTGCACTGTTGTTGGGAGTCAGATTGGTGCTGTGAAAAACAGTAGGGAGGTTCCTTAACCCTTTGAGTAGTGAGTTTTTTCATGTTCACTGACCACCAGGAGTGAGTTTTTTCAAAAAATGAAAATAGGTACAGTTACAGTTTTATTAACCTAAAATCATGTTTGTTTGATAACCAATTTATGGAAACAAAAAGAACATACATTTGCTTTTTTAAATGTTGCCTTACGCATTTTTAAAATAAAAATTTTTGTACAGTCATATTCTGGATGGTCTGGAGGCATGAGGACATACATGAACGTCCGTGCTACTCAAAGGGTTAAAAAATTAAAAATAAAACTGCCTTATGCCCAGCAATTCTAATTCTGGGTATTTATCTGAAGAAATCCATATCTTACTGGCTTTATCCAGTGTAGTCAATCAGATAGTGAAGACTTGATACATGTTTGAAATAAAATTAACTGATTTTTTTAACTGTATCAAACAAGCTGAGGTCTTTATCCCAGTATATTAGTTGAATCACCATCTAACTTTAAAACATCAATGCTGGCTATCAATTTGGACCACTCTAACAATCAATACATTTCATATCCACACTCTGAAATTACACAAAATTTTAAAAGTTCCAAAACTGCTTTTAGATTGCTCAGCTGTAGTGTTCTAATTCTGGCAAAATGCTCAAATCCCTAGGAAGGATATTACATCATTTCTGGAAGCATCTGGGACTTGCTAAATAAAAGCTGCTGGGAGGATATGCTCTGTCATTGAATGGACAGCACATAAGTGAAATCATCATCACTATTGATCATGTGAATTTCTATTGAAAACCCATGAGCCATTTACTATACTGTGCTTCAACCCTGTGTCTTGTGGCCCTGCATTATACAGCAGAATCAGTAGAAATTTGGTTGGAAGGTCATCGTGATTGAATCCATAGTTGGCCTTCAGACCTTCCAGAAAGGAAGGGAAGCAATCACTTGCTTTATTTTTCCCTTCACTGGCTTAAGAGTCCCATGGAAAGCTATGCTTATTAATTTGTTTTCTTTGACTGTTAATATATTTGAGAAAGGATTAAAAGAAAACACTGTACTAAAATAGTAAAATAAAGAGACTTTGCAAAGCTTGCCAGAGATTTGAAGTTTACCCGGGGCCTCAGGGACCAGTACAGCCCAGCAGTGGAATTTTATTATATGTATAAGTTCTCCAAAGGATGCCTTCTTTGATTCTTTACAGTAAATGTGAAATTGACTTCAGATTTTAGGCCCACAAATATATTTTTAAGGGCATTTTAATCTTCTCCAAGTGATGAATGCTTTTGCAGAATGGCTAATAAGCACATGTCTGCACATATCTTTGGGTTCTTTCTATTCTGAATTTCCCTTTGCATGTTGTCTTTGATCCTTCCACTTTGTACTTAGAATTGGATTACTTCTATAAAGCCAGTGGACAATTTCCCTTGATGTGGATCTGTGGGAAGTAGTCCAGAGTCATTTTTCCTCTACTTTTCCATTTCCAAGCAACATGCTTCAGCAATATAGGTTTCCCCATGAACTGTGGGACATACTATCTAAGTAGCCCCTTGATACCTTCTTAGCAAAAACAAGCAACATGCAAAGCCAGGGAAGCAAGAATGCTTTAAAGAGAAAAACCCCAGGAGGTACCTCGTTACTCCTTTAGTAAAGGGGCTGCAACATGTTTAGCCTTCCATCCCAGCACCTAGCTCATTCTTGGCTCCTCCTGCCATTGTTTGCTGAATTGAAAAAAAAAATAGGTGTGTGTTTTGTTTCTTTCTTTCTTTTTTTTTTTTTTTGTATTTTTCTGAAGCTAGAAACGGGGAGAGACAGTCAGACAGACTCCCGCATGCGCCCGACTGGGATCCACCCGGCCCACGAGGGGGGCGACGCTCTGCCCACCAGGGGGCGATGCTCTGCCCCTCCGGGGGTTCGCTCTGCCGCGACCAGAGCCACTCTAGCGCCTGGGGCAGAGGCCAAGGAGCCATCCCCAGCGCTCAGGCCATCTTTGCTCCAATGGAGCCCCGGCTGCGGGAGGGGAAGAGAAGACAGAGAGGAAGGAGAGGGGGAGGGGTGGAGAAGCAGATGGGCGCTTCTCCTGTGTGCCCTGGCCGGGAATCAAACCCGGGATTTCTGCATGCCAGGCCGATGCTCTACTGCTGAGCCAACCGGCCAGGGCCTGTTTTGTTTCTTGAAAGATGTTCTCTAATAAACATTGCCAGAAACCCAGGTTCTTCTCACCCCAGTGGCAGGTTTTTTTTTTTATTAGAAACAAGAATACCTTTTTGTTTTCCAATACAGAATAAGAAGAAAACTAGTTCTTCACAAAATGTTGTTTTTTTCCTTTTATTTTATTTTGAATTATTTATTTTTATTTTCCTAAATTATTGAGTTGAAGTCTTAGCTCATGGTTTTTCAGTGATCATCCTCTAGTTAGGTAAGCATTTCAGTCTATGCATTTCTCCCTGGGGCTGCATCCCACAAATTTTGTGATACAGTATTTTCATAATTGTTTAGTATATTTTGAAATTACAGTTGTTTTTTTTCCACAAGTAGGCTTTTAGGTCATACATGTTTTGGAAAGGTTATCTATGTTATTGACTTCTCATTTATTTGCATTGTGACTTGTATTACACAGACTTTTTGATATTCATTGAGATTTATGACATATTATAATATAGTCAGTGTTCATAAATATTTCATATATCTTTGAGCGTTATGTATATTTGCTTATCTCCATTAGACCAACACTGTGATTAGTGTTTCAATGTTTTCTCTCCAGGCTGATTGTTTCATTGTTTGATCTGTCAGTTTCTGAGAAAGCTGAGCTAAAATGTCTTTATGTTTGTGGACTGGATGTAAATTGAGGTTATCATATTAGGCACACAAGTACATAATTGTTATATATTTTGGGGGGGAATAATCTCTTGTATTAATTGGAGTTTATTTTATACCTAATAATGATTTTTCTGACTTTATTTTGGCTTTTCTTTGCTTGGAATATATGTTGGTATTCATTTACTTTCAATTTTCAGGTATTTTTAGTTTTCAATGTGTTGCTATATGAAAACATATATATATATTTATGACCAGCAAAGTGGGCTTATTTGGGAATAGCAAAAAAATTGCAATCCAGGACAAGTAAGTTATGGTGAACCACAGGCAAGTCCAAAGAACAGGGGAGAGAGTTGGGAAAGACTTTTGTAGAACTCAGGGTGGTAATGGCATCTCACTGGCTGGTCTGTAACCAGGAACCCAAACCTGAAGGCAAACAGCTAAGGAGGTCCAGGTGACAATTGACAGTGGTAGAGGTGTTTTGCTGGGCAAAAATAAATTCTTTTTCCCTCCTCCTGTTAAATATCCTCCTTTTTGGTCTGGTTGGCAATGCTTGAGAGTTCCCCCTTCAGAACTTCCCGACTTCATTTGTTTTTTATTTTATTTTACTTATTTTATTTTTTACAATTCTATAACACACCATCTGTGTATTGTATTGCATGTTCATCACCCCAGTCGAGTCTCCTTCTATCACTACTTATCCCCCTGTTACCTTCTTCTTCCTCCCCAACCCCCATTCAGTTTGTAATCCTTGTACTGTTGTCTGTGTCTATAATTGGTTTTTTCTTAGCTTAATTTTTTATAGATTCTTAAATCATAGATTTTTAAAATACAATCTGGTTATCACTATATTTCAAATGTGTCTTGTTTGGTGCTTTCTATTTACCTTAGTTTATGTTTGTATATTTCATTATTTCTACCTTTTATAGATAGGATCAAAAAAGTTTTAATATACCTTTCCCCCTGCTAATTCTGAAATTTTATGTATTTTTTCTCTACTTTAACGATAACCTTTACATTCCTCACCTGCATACTTAACAAGTCTGAATAAATGCAGTGCCTTAAAATATCTTTTCATCTTACAAGTTACTACTGTTCAGCATTTTAGAACCATTTTGCTTTTGTAAACCCTAAGTTAGTTACTATAATTTTTTTTTATTCATTTTAGAGAGGAGAGGGAGAGACAGAAGGGGGGGAGGAGCTGGAAGCATCAACTCCCATATGTGCCTTGACCAGGCAAGTCCAGGGTTTCGAACCGGCGACCTCAGCATTTCCAGGTCAACGCTTTATCCACTGCGCCACCACAGGTCAGGCAGTTACTATAATTTTTGTGTTGAACAATCAATTCTTTAGATTTATATCATAGTTTTAGTTTTCTTCATTCAGTGTTGCTTCTTGTCTCTCATTCTTTCCTTCTGCATTAAATTTCCTCTTTCTAAATTATCTTTAGGAAGATCTGATAGTAAGAGTCTATTGACAGTAACTCCTTGGGTCCTTCTAAACAAAGATATATTTATTTTGCCCTGATAGTTTACTTAGATTTTTAAAAAATTCTAAGTTGATAGCTATTTGAAGATATTATTCTCTCTCTATTTTTTAATCTTCAATTGTTGGGCTTAGAAGTGTGCTGTCTTGTTTCATTCCTTGAAACCTATTTGTCCCCCCCCCCCCTTTACTTTTAAGAAAACTTTTGCCTTAATGGGTTTAGATTTGTACCACATTTCACTTACTCTGTACAAAGTTTGTTTTACTTCCTGAATCTAAGAACTCGTGTTTTGGATCAATTTTAGATAATCTTACCCATTATTCTCATCTCTCCTGAAAATGTATTTGTACTTCATCATTCTGTAATCCATGTTGCTTAATCTCTTGTTTATATTTCCTATGTCTCTAACTTTTTATTTTTTATTCCAGGCAGTTTTCTCATATTTATGGTTCCATTTACTAATCCTAGCCTCTGATGTATTTATTCAAGTGTTTAAACTGTCCATTGAGTATTTAATATGTCATGACAATTGTCATTTCTAGAAGTATTATTTGGTTCTTTTTCAAAACTGGCTTTTTAAAACATGTTTTTGACTCCTTTAATCATTTTAAGCATAGTTTATAGTTTATATCTAAAAGTTTTGGAGTTTAATATTGTCCTGAATTCTATCTGCTGTATCATAATGAACTGTATTTTAAATTTTACATTCTGAATTTACCTTTGACAGAGTTTTATGGGAATACCACACTGGGACATGGTTGTGAACATGTTCTGTGGAATAGGTTTTTGCTAGCTTTTGCCTTGTGTCCATGGATATTCAGCCCAGTTCTAATTTTTAGTTGATTTCTTAGCATTAGTGTTCCTAGAACATGTATATGGTGTAGAGGGCAACTCCAAACTTAAACTTCTGTGTAGGACAGGGCCATGGGTACACATTCTTGGGGCAACTTTGCCCTCATCCCAAACCCAGTTCAAGAGAGACCAGTTTTCTTTTCTTGATGGGTATTGGCAGGCAGCTAAAGTAATCTATTTTTCTTTTATTTCTGGCCCTTGGGGATTTCCATTACTTTCCTGCAAATGCAGAAAGGATGTTTGTTCTATTTTATTTAGAATTCAGTAGCAAGGGGTTTTAGAGAAATTAAGCTTGCCATGTTGCCAGAACCAGAAGTCTGTGGGAAGTCATTTCCATTTATTTAAAAATAAATTATATGATGTGGAATAATTTCAGTGTACTATGTACATTCAATGTATTTTAGAATGTAAAAAATTTGGCAATTAAAAATCTATTTAATTACTTGCTTGTTTTAAACTACTTGGGAACTATTCTTTCTAAATTTGCCTTGGGAATTTCTTGAGACCGTGTTCATTAATTCCTAAATTCTATATTAGAATCTTAAAGACAGTGAGTATGGATTAATAGGAACAGATGCAATTAGTGTTTGTCAAAGCTCTTTTAGGAACAAGTAATAGAAACTAAACTTCAAATAGCTTAAGTAAAAAGGAATATTTATTGACTCAGATAGACAAAAAGTCCTGGGGTTTGTTAAATACTGCTTAGTTGCCATGTTCAGAAACTGTTATTATAATCAGTCTCTTTTAATTTCTTGGGTCTACTTTTTTTCTGTGTTGGCATCATTGTCATTTGAATTCTCCCCTTATAATACCAACATGTTTTCCAACAGTCTTCATTAAAGAGAGCCTCTCTTTCCCAGCCTAGCAAATATTCTGAAACTGTGGTTTATTGACCTGTGTTGGGTAACCTGTCCATCGCTGACCAATCCAAGTGACTGAAACGTGATGTGCTTTGATCAGCCTGGTCCCTAGAGTTGTAAAGTGGGGTCAGCTTTGGTCAAACCACACAGGCTGAGAATGGAGGAAAGTAGTTCTCTTGGGAAGAAATCAGAGTGCTGTCAGCAGAAGAGATGGAAATGGAAGCTGGGTACACAAAGCATAACAAATGTCCCAATAACCTGTCTCATTGCTTGTTTGTGTTTGCTGTTCCTTTCAGGATAGTGTTGAGTTTAGAAACATCTGCAGTCATTTGGCTCTACAGATTGAAGGACAGCAATTTGACAGAGATTTGAATGCTGCCCACCATTGTTTGAAGACAATTGTCAAGAAGTTGATTCAGTCACTTGCTCACCTTCCTTCTGATGCTCACATGGTAGCCTGTGCTTCCTTGAGACAGATCTTACAGAATCTCCCAGACATATGAATGTTGAAGACACTGGAATCAAAACCAGAGCTAAGCAATGCTAAGTGGTTTGGGGACATTACCTTCTTAAGACACTTGATAACATATATAGCAGCCTGACCAGTGGCATCTGTACCCTTAGAGTGTGTTGGTGAATAAATTTTAAAGCAGTACTTCACTTTTTTAAATATGTTGACATATTTGACTATATTTTGATTGGCTTATATTTCACTTTATGGACCTGATTGGATGCTATATGTATTTATTAATTCATATTAAGTATTCATTTTAATCACATGATACATGAATCTATATTCATATTAATTTAGGCCTGTGAGATTTAATATGGTTATTTATATTATTAAATCTTCATGGTTCTTAAAATGATTTTGAATAAATAAGATATTTGGTAAAATTGATATGTTGTACTTACTGAGCTATTTATTTTTTGTTGTGAGACTGATCTCTAGCTGCTTTTGGACCACATGTGGCAGTAATTATGCGTTCCAACCCTGGCATTAATAACTAACTGTTGGATAGGAGAAGAGCTGCTTCTAAACCTTGTGCTCTGATACACTGACTTGTAAATTTAAAATGATAATGAGCTATGAAGTATCAAGGATATATGATATGTAAGTACTAGTACAGTATTATTAAAGTCATATGGGCACATCTAGCTCTTCTTACTATTTCTAAAAATTCCAGTTGAAGTAGGAAATTCTTGTGAAAAGAATGAGGGAGTGGGTATACTGGCAGGTTTCCCTAAATATTTAGAGTTAGGAAAAGAGAGGGTGACTTTTTTCACAATGATCTGCACATGCTTAAGAAAAGCTAAGTTTCCTATTGTTTAATGATAACTATGTTAAGAACCAAAGTAAATTGAAATGTCACTTTTCCCTTAAGAGAAATGGCATCAGATTTAGAAAACAATTAAAAGGAGTATAATATATATGTGCGTCTTGTTTCCTAAAGGAATGAAAAACTGGGTCTGTGTGGTGAGTGTGTATCTACTATTAAAAAATAAAGTATTAATAGTAATCAAAGCTTTTTTCTTCCTTTTTGTTTTTGTTTTGTTTTGTTTTTAGAGAGAGAGAGAGAGAAGAGAGAGAGAAAAGGGGGTAGGGAGAAACAGAAAGTATCAACTCATAGTAGTTGCTTCCCATATGTGCCTTGACTGGGCAAGCCCAGGGTAGTCTCACTACTAGTCACAGCATCTTTGCACTTGTTTCTCCCTTTTGCCTAAAAGACTTTTTTTTCATCTGTCTCAAGTAGGTCTCCGTCCTGATCCACCTCATTAAAAGATCCTCTCTAATCCCTTTGTTGAAAACAGCATTTCCTGTGACTTCCTTATCCTTTCTTCTTGCTATTTTCTTCATACGGCCTGAATTTATTTATGTGTTTATTGACTACAATAATGAGTTGAATAGTTGTCCCTAAAGGTTGTGTAAGTCCTCATTAATTGAACTTGTGGATATTACCATATATGGCAAAAGTGAATGTGCCCTTAAGTAGTAACAGATATGATTACATTAGTGTTGTTGAGAAGAGATTATTGGAGATTATAAATACCATGTCTAGTATTCTTATAAGGAAGAGCCAAAAAGCAACAACATAGGCTTAAGAGGAGGTAGCAATGTGACAGACGCACAGGTTACAGTGATGTATTTACCAGTCAAGGAATGCTGACAGTGACCAGAAGCTGGAAGAGGCAAAGAATGGATCCTCCCTCCCATCCAGCCTCCAGTGAGAGGCCTGCCTGCCAAGGATGGGATTTTGGACTTCTGGTCTCCAGAACTGTGAGAGATTAAATTTCTGTTTTTAAGACACATATTTGTGATAATGTGTTGCAGCAGCCATAAGAAACTAAATACACCTGTTTTTCCTTATTAGAATGCAAGAACTGAGACACTGTTCATGGCTGTATCATCAGGACTGTAGAAATGTCTGGCATAGAGCAGCAGCTCCATCAGTATTTGAAGAATAAAAATGTACAAGTCATGTATTTAGCCATGAAGCTTTTTCTTTTTAACCGAGGTATTTGATTCTTCTAGCATTTTCCCAAGTCTTATGTCTTTTGACAAATATCTAAATTAAAAAAAAAAATGTTAGACAATTTTAAATCTTAAATTAATCAGCACATTTTGGTCAAGTATTGGATTAAAAATAATCCTATAACTCTTATTTAATAAATGGTTAATAATCATGATAACTATTATAGCAATGATTGAGCCAGTCCAGGCCACTCTGAAGAGTGGTCCATTTTCTTTTCTCCCTGACCTCAGAAATTGTATATATGTACCTTTAAAAAAGAACTTTTTTTTTTTTTTTTTTTTTTTTACAGAGACAGAGAGTCAGAAAGAGGGATAGATAGGGACAGACAGACAGGAATGGAGAGAGATGAGAAGCATCAATTGTGACACCTTAGTTGTTCATTGATTGCTTTCTCATATGTGCCTTGACCATATGGCTACAGTAGACCAAGTAACCCCTTGCTTGAGCCAGCGACCTTGGGTCCAAGCTGGTGAACTCTGCTCAAACCAGATGAGCCTGCGCTCAAGCTGGCGACCTCGGGGTCTCGAACTTGGGTCCTCTGCATCCCAGTCCACTGTGCCACCGCCTGGTCAGGCTAAAAGAGAACATTTTAAACTTTATTATTGTGGGCTGTTTTCTTCCACAGCCATATCATCATCATCAACAACAAAAATAATGTAATAAAAATTCCAGCATTTTGTGGCTCCAGAAACGTTTGGGGTAATTTGGTCATCTTGGAGTCAGGCCATGGATTTTAAGTTAAGACCACACAGTGTCTGAAGAGTGGCATGAAGACACTCTGTAGATGTCTCTTTATAATGCTAAGAAAAAGTTGAATTGCGTAATATTTTTCTGCTGACTTCTTTGGCTATCTCATCCTCATACTCTCCTGGTCTCTTAGGTTTGGATGCTCTACAACAATGATTTCTGGATGGTGGAAGCACAGTTGCTATGGAATAAAACCAGGGGCCATGTGGGAACTTTCTAAGCAGAGCTAGACAAGCAAGTGACAAAACAGAACCTCCAGCCCTTGTCTTGTCCTTAGATGCTCCCCTCACTGCCTTCTCCACTTTCTGAAGTCCCAAAAGCTCCCCGGTCAACCTGATCCTACATCCTTTTGACTGCATACCTTGCACTTTTTTATATACATTTTAATAAATTTATTTTGCCTTTTCAGAACCAGTTCTCTCCCTCCATTTGAACGCTTTACTACATTGCTAATAGACAGTTTTCCCCCAGAGTGGATTAGCTTCCTTGGTTTAAATGAAAATCTTTGGAGGGTAGGAAACCGTTCAGATACTTACTTCATACAGAACACGGGACTTTAAGAATGAAGTCTTTCCTGTCTAAAAATTTCTTCCAAAAGTTGGAGCCTCTCCCGTTGCTCTTTGTGCCCTGGTGCCAGGTACTTATGTAGTAAATCTTTCTGAGAGGAGTGTAAATTATGTGGATCCATGAGTTTTAAGACATTTAATTCTACAGAACTTCAAGTAAGTGTTTTGTATAATCTAAGTATCCTCATCAGGGATCCCAGTGTTCCATTCTGTAGCCAGAAAATTACACAGTTGTGGTTTCACTTAGCTGTTGGAGCCTTGGTGTATGTTACCAGAGAGCTTACCTTTGCCTGATGTGACTTGTTCACTGCTATGCTCAATAGAACTGTTATTTAAAGCAGAACCATAGTTTATAAATGTTTCTTCTTACAGTCATAAGTCAGGCGACACTTTTAAGTATCAGAAATCTTTCTTTATACAGAATTAACACTAATTTGTTCCTCTTGCTTTGATGAAGACTTTGATAATTGTCATGGTTTCATTTCCTTTCTCCTTAAAGAAGCATTATAAAATGTCTATGGAGTGTAAAGAGTATCTGGTGGAAAAAGAAATTGACGATAATCCTAGAAACAAGTAGGGAACAGTGTTGGCTTAGTAGCTACAGAGAAGAGAGAGGGTTCTATAAACCACTCCCCTCCTGCATGTATCACTCTGACTCTGAATGTAGCTAAGAGTACAAGAATACAGCACAGGCTCAGAATGCTTTGTGGAGTGTGTGTGTGTTTGTGTGTGTAATTTCCTGTATCAATAATACATGATTTCCAGGTGTCTCCTCTCACTTCCATTTCCCGTTTCAGTAATTTGAAGTGAGTTGAAAAGATTTTTGAATAGAGAGATATCTTTATTAACAATGTGGACCTCCAAAAATAAGAAATCCCAGAATGACATGCAGTTCTAAGAAGTGCTTACATATCTAACATGTTCCTAAATGGGCTGTTGAGTCCTGACTAATTATGACACTATAATTTCCCAGGCTTTAGAAACAGTACAGCCTGACCTGTAGGGGCGCAGTGGATCAAGCGTCGACCTGGAATGCCAAGGTCGCCGGTTCAAAACCCTGGGCTTGCCCGATCAAGGCACATATGGGAGTTGACGCTTCCTGCTCCTCCCCCTCTTCTCTCTCTCTCTCTCTCTCTCTATCTATCTATCTATCTCTCTCTCTCACTCTCTCTCTGTCTCTATTCTCTAAAATGAATAAATAAATAAAAATAATTTTAACAAAAAGAAAGAAAAAAGAAACAGTTCATTACAAATAAAGTGAGTCAATGGGAAAATGAGGGTGGCCCTTAGCAAATCAGTATCACTAAGGAAGAATAGAGTTTGGCAAATAAATAACTCTGGCCCTTTATGTTTACCAGGTAGCTCCTTTATCTATGTATTTATTTATTTTTTGCCCTTTGATTTAGAAATCATTTATAGATTCAGGTTATTCAGAGATTACAGATTCACAGGGAATTGCAAAATATATTACATGGGGTCTTGTGATTCTCCAGTGATGACATCTTCTGTGAGTATAGTATGACAGTGAACCAGGAAGCTGACCTTGGTACAATAATGCTAACTAGATTAATACCTTATTCAGTTTTCATCAGTTTTTACAGTACTCATATGTGTGATTGCGTATGTGTGGGTATGTGTGTGTGTGTGTGTGTAGTTGAATTCAATCTGATTCCATGTACAGATTTCTGTAATCATGAGCAAAATATAGAACTATTCCATCACTCCAAGCAATTCTCTTGTGCTGCCCTTTAGAGTTGAATTTATTCCACCTCCCACTCATACCTTTGTCCCTGGCAACCACTGCTCTGGTCTCCATTGCTATAGTTTTATCATTTAAGAATCTTATATAAATGAAATCATACAGAATGTAACCTTTTGAAATTGGCTTTTTTCACTAAGCATAATGCCCTTAAGATCCAGTCAAGATATGACATTCAGCAATAGTTTCTTCCTTTATATTTTTGAGCAATATTTTATATTTATTTCTTTTTAAAATCTATTATTACCACACCACATTATAAAAGTGATATTTGGGGAGGGGGCTCACCAAAACAAATACAGTACAGAAAGATAAAAATAGGTAAATTAGAAGATCAGAATCAGATGCAAAAGAATTAATATGGGTCCCAGCTGGAGGCTCAGGATAGAGCCTCGTACTGCTGAGCCAAGGTCACAGGTTCCATCTCCTGTCAAGACATATAGTATCTGAAAAGGAACCAGTGAGTGTACAACTAAATAGAACAACTAAGTGAACATTGAGTTGATACTTCTCTCTCTTTCTCTCTCTGTCAAATCAATGGAAAAATTTTTTTAGAAACTTAACATGAAGGCACGACTAAGGTGAGCACACAAAATATACATAAAGAGTTGTTCAAAAATCTTACTTTCAACTTCCTGGTGCTCATTACAAAGAGAAAAGCAGCCAGTAATCAGTCCTCAGAGTCTGAAGACAGAGGCAAACAAGTTGCTCAGGGGTAGAGTAGCCACTTCTAGTGGTGGAGCTGGAGGGGAGAGTCTTCCCCAGGAGGGCTATCAGGAGACAGTGGCTGGCTAACAATTCAGAAATAAACTGAGACTCCATGAAAGGATGAATGTTAACAACACAAGGAGTTTTCTTGCACAGTTCAAGGTTCTGGTTACCTACGTTTCTCACTTTGCTACCTTAGGACAATAAGGATATAAAAACTCTGTTCTGTGTTCAGAGAAAGTCATTCATGTGATTGGAATGAGCAGAAGGGTAAAGGTATGTGACTTGAAAAGCCATTAGACTTTATTTCAAAGCCCGGTGAGTTCTTTCCTGCACTTGGAGGTATAGAATAGAATGCCAAATGGGGCTCTGTGGGCCCAATTGGAATGTAGATGATTCAATATTCCCCTTTACTCATAAGAAACATCTTCCACTTGTTCATTTGTTACTTGCTATGTTTCAGAAATTTTATGTATGTTATAAACATCTCACTTAATTATCCTTAAAACCCTACAAAAAGAGCATTATTCTCATTTTATAGATGAGAATTGTGAGGCTTAGAGAGGTGAAGGAGCTTGCCTAAACACCTGCAAAAAGCAGTGTTGACACCAAGATACAAACCTTCATCTGCTTGGTTCCAGTGCTTGTGAGCTTTTTACTATGTCACATTGTTTTGCCCATTATGGCTCTTTGTGGTTTTTCTCCTTCCTTCTCAAGTGGGAACAGAAGAGACAGTATGGTTTCTTTCGTTTTCCTGATTTGAAGAGAGAACTAAGGAATCAAAAGGAGAAGTAGACAGCATCAGGAGTCAGGAAACCTGAGTTCTAGCTCTGATTTCAGGACTTACTACTAGTGTGACTACTACTATGTCCCTTGGCCTCTAGCTCTTCAATATGCTTGCCTGTCCAAGGAGATAATAATCTCTCCATTCTAGATCCCACTGATCTCTTGCATGGCTTAACTGAGATAAGAAGTATGAAGGGCTTTGAAAAGTTGTGATTTCTTTATATATGCTAGATATAATTCTGTTTATTATTAGTTTGTTGTAGAAATAACATAATTTTTAGGAATAAACAACATATCAATAAATATTTATTTATATGAATAAATAACATTTGAATAAAATAAGACTCAATTTAGTCATGGGAATTATAATAATTCTCCCCTAAAATAGGACTGGATGGGTGGCTGAACAGAGGGGTGGTCTAGGTTGCTTAATAGTCCATCAATATCTGTCCTGACTTCTTCTAGACTGAGACTAGATTGGGTTTATAGAGGAGAACTAAGGACTCATGGACTCAACTTTCTATTTCACTTCCTGTTTTCAAAATTTGTTTCGCCAAAAAGAGTTTTGTAAAACATATTCAGAGTTCATATCTGGAAATTCTGCTAAATAGGTAAGCTTTAGGTGGCAAAAATTACTACTATTAAAGTTTTTATTGAGATCCTTAAATGGAAAACATTCCCTTACTTTGGGTTGATAAAATAAATTTACACATGTGACTCCTTTCTCAAGCCTACATGACAAATATCATAAGCTAAATATTTCCAAGTGTGGCTCTATCCTTTTAAGTGATTTCCATACTTCTACTTCACAAGAGACCACTTAAAATATTTTGGTAGGGACAATGACTTTGCTCAAATAGATTTCCATTTCTAATGCATTTTTCTGGAGTTTAAACCAGACTGTAAAATATTGCTTATTTGATCTCCTACCAGGTGTGACTTATGGTACTACTTTGCTAATTTAAAAACTTTCCATGTTGAAATTCAATCCAATGTAAAAAATACATATTGCTTAAAATGACATTTTTGTTATTCTGGACATGAAATATGAAAGTGTAAGCTCTTTAATATAAATTGGCTATTTATTTTACAGGTCAAAATATTGCATTTGCTATTTCATTTTAAAATAAATAAGAATGCTTTTATAGAAACAAATATTGGGTTCTGGTCAAGATGGCAGAGTAGATGGGCACTGTACATACAGAGGTCCCATGACCACATCAAAATTACAACAAAATTATAAAACAGTTAGCCTGGATTACCATCTGAAGACTAGCTGAACAGAAGTCCTGACTAAGAATATAAAGAAACAGCCATGTCAAGACTTGTAGGAGGTAAATGTGAAACTGCCTGGTCTTACACTCACATGTGGTTGAAAATCCAGAATAATATCTCAGTTGCAGAGGTCTTTTGAAGAATAAGGGGTCTCAGCTCCATATAGGGCTCCCCAGCTCCCGTGCCAGTAAGAGGAATGCACATAATTTGATTGTGAATATCAGTGGGAATTGCACTCATCTGGGTGAGAGATAAGGCTGCTAGAAACCCATGTGTCCCCTAAAGAGATCGTGCTCAAACTCCTTCTCACAGGCACCCATGCTGGGCTCTGGCAGAGGGACAGTAGCTTGGGAAATTGGTGTGAGGGTGCCAGAGACACATAGGGGAAAATGAGTTGTGTGGCTTCAGAGTGAGGACTGGGAGGATGGCTTCCATTTTCTCTGTGTTGAACCCTTCTCCCTTATTGCCAAATCTGAATCTGTGTTAGCCTGATGAACCCCACTAGCTCCAATCCAGTGATTTTTTGAGACCCTGTTCCATTGTAAATGTTCACAGACTTCAGGTGAGTAGTTGCTGGCCTCTCTGTACCCTGAGACTTAGTGATCTCAGGCTTAGCATGGCATTAAACCTAAATCTACATTAATCTTTTGAACAGCACTCACCTTACTCTGGTGATTCCCTGAGGCCCTGCCTCACCCAACTTGTACTGCCTGAGGTTCTTTCAGTGACAGGTCTCAGTGCCTTGAGCCCTTTACTGATCTACCCAGGCCTATTACTAGTGGTAATTGGCCTTGGTTTACAGCATGACCTCTTGCATTTGTATCTAGGTCCAGTACAATTATCAACCACAGATTGCTTTATAGCTTCTAACCAGTAGCTGAGGGCTGGTCACACGCAGTGTTTAATATTGACTTGCACTAGAGTCCCTTCCAAGAGATCTCAGAACCAACACACCTGGTAACTGACTTCAGACCACAAAAGAACACCACTCAATTAGTTCCATGATTAACACACCCAAATGGAAGTCTCAGCACAGAGAACTCAGTAGGGTAAATCTTGTGTCATGCATGCAGTGAGCCCATGCATGGCAGTTCATATGCTGTGGTCCTGAATAATTATCACAGCCAATCAGCCAAAGAATCAATCTCATCTACTGATGTGCCAACAGCAATCAAGGCTCAACATAGAAGACATACATAATCCATACCAGGGATACTCCTTGATCACTCATCTTAGGTAACCAGGGAGAATGTACCACTGGGCCCCACAGAAACCTCTTACATAAAGCCAACCTGCAAAAACTGGGAAATGTAGCAGATCTACCTACAATATAGAAACAAACACATAGTGTCCACCGAAATGGAGATACAAAGAAACATATTCCTAATAAAAAAAATAGGAGAAATCCCCAGAAAAAAAAAATACTAAGTGAAATGGAGGCAAGCAATCTACCAGATACAGAATATAAAGCACTGGTTGCAAGGATGCTCAAGGAACTCAGTGAGAACTTCAACAAAAAGATAGTAAGCATAAAAATGGTTATGGAAACCATAAAAAACAACTGGTCAGAAATAAAGAAAACAATATCTGAAATGAATCAATAGCAAATTAAATGAATCAGAGGAATAAATCAGTGATTTGGAAAACAAGGTAGCAATAAACACCCAATCAAAACAGCAAGAAGAAAAGAGGATTTAAAGAAATGAAGACAATTTAAGGGAAGTCTGGGAAAACATCAAGCATAACAACATTAGCATCACAGGAGTTCCAGAAAGAGAAGAGAAAGAACAAGGGATTGAGAACCTACCTAAAGAAGTAATGTGAAAACTTCTTTACCCGGCTCTGGCCAGTTGGCTCAGTGGTAGAGCATCGGCCTGGCATGCAGGAGTCCCGCGTTCGATTCCCGGCCAGGGCACACAGGAGAAGCGCCCATCTGCTTCTCCACCCCTCCCCCTCTCCTTCCTCTCTGTCTCTCTTCCCCTCCCACAGCCAAGGCTCCATTGGAGCAAAAGTTGGCCCGGGCGCTGATGATGGCCCTGTAGCCTCTGCCTCAGGTGCTAGAATGGCTCTGGTTGTGGCAGAGCAACGCCCCAGATGGGCAGAGCATCGCCCCCTGGTGGGCATGCCGGGTGGATCCCGGTCGAGCGCATGCGGAGTCTGTCTGGCTGCCTCCCCTGTTTCCAACTTCAGAAAGATACAAAAAAACAAAAACAAAAACAAAAAAAACTTCTTTACCCTGTAGAAGAAAGTAGATATACAAACCCAGGAAGTACTGAGTCCCAAAAGAGAAGGACCCAAAAATGCCTACACCAAGGCACATCCAAATTAAAATGTTAAAGGTTAAAGGCAAAGAGAGAATCTTAAAAGGAGAAAGAGAAAAGCAGTTAGTTAACTACAAAGGAGTTACCATAGACTGTCAGCTAATTAATCAAAAGAAACTTTGCAGGTCAGAAAGGATTGGCACAAAATATTCAAAGTGATGAAAAGCAAGGACCTACAACCAAGATTACTTCATCCAGCAAGGCTATCATTTAGAATAAAAGGAGAGATAAAGAGCTTGCCAGACTAGAAAAAGATTTAGAACATAAATATGAATAATAAAATGGCAATAAATATGTTGTTATTAATAGTCTTATGTAAATGGATTAAAAGCTCTAATCAAAACACATTCAGTAGCTGAATGGATAAGAAAACAAGATCCAAATCTATTCTGTCTACAAAAGATACACAGCAGATCAAATGACACACACAGACTAAAAGTATAATGATGAAAAAAATATTTTATGTAAATGAAAACAAAATAAGTGGGGATAGTAATACTTATATCAGACAAAATAGACTTTAAAACAAAGGTTATGTTAAGAGACAAAAAGAACATTACAGAATGATAAAGGATGAATCCAGCAAAAAGATATAATCCTTATAAACATAAATGCATCCAATATAGGACCATCTAAATTTAAAAAGCAAATATTGATGAATATAAAGGGAGAGATTGACAGTAATACAGTCATAGTAGGAGACTTTAACACGCCATTGACTTCAATGGGTAAATCATCCAGACAGAAAATCAACAAGGAAACAGTGGCCTTAAATGACATATGAAACCAGATGGATTTAATTCATAGTTTTAGAGCATTTTATCCCAAAGCAGTGGAATATATTGCTTTTCAAGTGCACATAGAACATTTTCCAGGATAAACCACATGTTAATATTCACAATAAGTCTCGTAAAATAAAATGTTTGAAATCATATCAAGCATCTCTGACCAAAATGGTATGAGACTAGGAATCAATAACAAAAAATAAAACTAAAAAGCATATGATCAAAAAGAGGCTAAATAATTTGCTATTAAAAAAATGAATGGGTTAATGATGAGATCAGAGAAGACATCAAAATGTAATTAAAGACAAATGAAAATAAAAACAAAATGACCTAACAATCTATAGGACATGATAAAAGCTTTTTTTTCATTTTTCCAAAGCTGGAAACGGGGAGGCAGTCAGACAGACTCCCGCATGCGCTCGACCGGGATCCACCCGGCATGCCCACCAGGGGGCAATGCTCTGCCCCTCCAGGGCGTCGCTCTGTCTCATCCAGAGCCATTTTAGTGCCTGAGGCAGAGGCCACAGAGCCATCCTCAGTCCCCGGCCATCTTTGCTCCAATGGAGCCTCGCTGCGGGAGGGGAAGAGAGAGACAGAGAGGAAGGAGAGGGGGGGGGGTTGGAGAAGCAGATAGGTGCTTCTCCTATGTGCCCTGGCCGGAATCGAACCTGGGACTCCTGCATGCCAGGCCGATGCTCTACCGCTGAGCCAACCGGCCAGGGCCATAAAAGCTTTCTTAAGAGGAAAATTCATAGTGATATTCAAGAAATAAGAAAAATCTCAGGTAAACAAGCTAATTTTACACCTAAATAAACTAGAAAAAGAATAAGAAACAAAGTCTAAAGTGAGTAGAATGAATGAAATAATACAGAGCAGAGTGGAAATAAAACAGAGTCTAAAAAATACAAAACATCAATAAATCCAAGAATTATTTTTTGAGAAGATAAACAAGAATGATAAACTTTTAACCAGACTCATCAAGAAAAAAAGAGAGGACCTAAATAAATAAAATCAGAAGAAATAAAAGTGGCAACTAACATGACAGAAATAAAAAAGACTATAAAAAAATACTACAAACAGTTACACGCCAATAAATTGGACAAAAATTAAAAATGGATCTGCTTTATGAGCATCCCCAGTGATTCCACTTCTGGGGAATTATATGGAGAAACCCAAAACACTAATTCAAAAGAATATATCTGCAGCCCTATGTTCATTGCAGCATTATTTACAATAGTTAAGCTATAAAAGCAACCCCTTTGCCCATCAATAGATGACTGAATAAAAAAGTTTGGTATATATATACAATGGAATATTATTCAGCCATAAAAAATTAAATCTTATTATTTGCAACAGCATGAATAATGGACCTAGAGGGAATTAAGCTTAGTGAAGTTAGTCAATCAAAGAAAGACAAATACCATATAATTTCACTTATATGTGGCATCTAAAGAAAAAAATAAACAAACAAACAAAACTGAAACAGTCTCATGGACTCGGAGAGTGAATTGGTGGTTACCAGAGGGATGGGGTTGTTTAGGATCTGGGTGAAGAAAGTGAAGAAATTGAAAGCACAAATTGGTAGCTACAAAATAGTCATGAGGATGAAAATAAAGCATAGAAAATATAGTCAATAATATTGCAATGACTATAGATGGTGCCAGTTGGGGTACTGGAAATGTCAAAGGCAATACTTTGTAAAGTATATGCTTGTCTAACCATTAAGCTGTACATCTGAAAGCAATACAAAATAAAATTGAAAGAAAAAACCCCACAAACATTTATATGCCCACAGATTGGACAATCTGAAAGAAATAGATAAATTTTTATAATTATACAATCTTGCAAGACCAGATAAAGAAGAAACAGCAAATCAGTAGTCAAATCAGTAGTCAAAAAACTTCCAACTAAAGTTCTGGACTAGATGACTTCGAAGATGAATTTATCAAACATTTAAAGAGAAATTAACATGTATCCTTCTCAAAGTATTTCAAAAATTTAAGAGGAGGGAAGACTCCCAAGCTCACTTTATGACAGCACTATTACCCTGATTCTAAAACCAGACAAAGACATTACAAAAATGAAAATTATGAGCAAGTATCCCTAATGACCAATGATGCAAAAATTCTCAACATAATATTAGCTAACCGAATCAGTAATGCTTAAAAAGATCATATACAAGAACTGGTAGGATTTATTACTGGGATACAAGATTGGTTCAATCTTCTACAGTTAATTAGCATGATACAACACATAAACAAAATGAAGATCAATAGATCTTCATTATCAATAGATGCAGAAATTGCACTTGACAAAATCTAGCATCCATTTATGATAAAAACTCTTAGCAAAGTGGGAAAAGGAAATACATCTCAACATAATAAAGGCCATATATGACAAACCCACAGCTAACAGCATACTCAAAGGGGAAATGCTGAAAACACTTTATTTAAGGTCAGGAACAAGACAAGAATATCCAGTTCACCACTTTTATTCAACACAGTGTTGGAAATTTTAGCCAGAGCAAGCAGACAAGAAAAATAAATAAATAAAAAGCATTCAAATTGAAAAGGAAAATATAAAACCATTATTATTTGTAGATGATATGGTTCTATAGATAAAAAACACCAAAGATTCAACCAAAAAACCCAAACTATTAGAACTGATAAATGAATTCAGAAAAGTAAGAGGAAACAAAATTTATGTTTAGAAATTGATTGCAATTTTATACACCAATAATAAACTATCAGAAAGGGAAATTTACAAAAATTCCATTTATAATTGCACTAAGAAAATCAAATACCTAGAAATAAATTTAATAGAAATAAATAAATAAGGAAGTAAGAGTCTTGTACTTGGAAGATTTTAAAAGGTTGAAGAAAGAAATTGAAAATATAAATAAATGGAAACATATCATCATGCTCATGAATAGAAAAATTAGTATCATTAAAATATCCATAATACTCAAAGCAATTTTAGATTTAATGGAATCCCTATCAAAATACCAATGACATTTTTCACAGAATGGGAACAAATTAGTCTAAAATGTGTATGAAAATACAAAAATACTGGAATAACCACAACAATCTTGACAAAAAGAGCAGAGTTGGAGGAGGTATCAAGCTACCTGATACCAAACTGTACTACAAGGCTATTGTGATCAAAATAGCATGCTACTGACATCAAATACATATTGATCAATGGAATAGAATATAGACCCAATAAATAAACTCACACCTATATAGTCAATATAGGCATTCTGATATCTGTAGATTACTCAGAAAAAGAAAATGTATTTAGTCTTTTATCTTTTCAGAGAATTTGGTTTTTCAAAGGCGGCAATTAAACCAAACTTTAAACACAAGTTTTAATGATATATTTTCCCCATTCTATAGCTTTTGCTATGTTTGTCAAGATTTTCCTCCATTACTTTATATCTATCTACTTATCTATGAACTAGAGTTATATTTCTAAAACTATATATAACTATTCATATATATCAACATGTCACTCCCTGAATCCCCACTGTGATTAACTGGGCGACATTTGTTTTTACTGAGTAGACTAAAATTTATGCCTTTCTGTTGACATGGCTGATGATACTAGTTAGTGCTAGACGTCAAGAACATCATAACTTCTTTTCTCTTGTTTAGTTAGGAGTAGACTTTATTTTGACATAGCCTATTTTGCTCTTTACCCTATATCTGTATGTACAGGCTATTAACTCATCTTTGAAAACATTAACCATGTAGACTTTCTATTGCTTTAGCATAGAGTCAGCAGCTCTGAGGGCTAGAAGGATGTCAGACCCCATCATTCCCTGCGGTTGTACCAAAAGCCTCTCAGGCCCGGCAGGGGTGTCAAACCTTTTATAAAAACCGCCCACTTTTGCGGTGCTGGTAGACCTGATCCCTACTGCCCACTAGTGGGCGTTCCAGCTTTCATGATGGGCCAATCGCGGCGCTGTTTGGTTGCACGGTAGGGACCAGGTTGACCAGCACTGCAAAAGTGGGTGGTTTTTATAAAAAGTTTGACAACCCCTGCTAGGGTCTCCTCAGGTCTAGATTCCAGCACCCATTTTTCCAAGCCCTTCTCCATATCATCAGGCCAGCTTCATCTTTATTTATATAAAATTTAAAATAACATTTCTATTGAGAACAGGGTTCTGCTGCTAAAAATAAAAGTTAAAAAATTAATATAAATAAATAAAACAAATAAAAAACACTGATAAATGCCAACCTCCTTCATCATACAGATTTTAAAATATGAGGCAAAAGAAGTGTGATAGCTTTTCTAAGATCACAGAGACTGATCCAGTTCTCCTGACTCCTGATCCAGCCTTTTCTTTGTTAAGTCCTAAAAATTATAACACATCATCGGTGAAACTCGTCTTTCCATACTCAGCTCAGCATTCCCAGGCCACGTGGCTGGGAGTGGACGGCTGGTGACCGGTGGGAAGAGAGAGTTAATGGTAAATCCATTGGATATGTCCATTTTCTCGCATGTTAGTAGATTTCCCTTTCAGAAATGCCAATCATTACGATCTTTCCAGTGGCGCAGCGAACATAACTGGCGCCCCCCTCCCCTTCTACTGAGCTTTTCTTGTTTGTCTTGGAGACCACTTGGCGCCGCTGGCAGAGGGCATGCTAGACCCCCTTGCCCCCCCCCCCCCCCGCCATGCTACTGATCCTTCTGGGACAGAAAGTCCTAGCCAGTTACTGTAAGCATTTCTGTTAAACAGATAGAAATAAAGCAGAGACAAGGAGGCAGCTCCTGAGGGTCCCCGTACAGCCCAATGTCCATGGAGGCCTGGCTCCCCAATTTAAAAAGTCTGGCTTATATGAGCATCACTTCTTCTCTATTCTTCCTCCTCGCACCTCTCTGCTTATTTCTGTTCTGAATGCTTTCTGTGGGTCTTTAATATTCTTTTTCTGCCTATAGTCTTCCAACCTGTCTTTCCTCTCCCTGTTTAGATGTGCCCCATAGAAGACCACAAGTGTGAAGTTTGTCTATTAGAGTCTGGGACCTTGACAAATAAAGCAGGGCCTTTCCTGGAAGGTGCTTCCAGCAGCGCCACACACACGCACACACATGCGCGCACACGCACACACATGCACAAACCACCAGAAAGTCTACGTGTTTTCACTGGTACTATAAGTCATCTTGAACATGTTCAAAATCCTTTCTACAATAACACTACTTTTAAAAATTAATTTCTAAGGTCAAGGTCATTAAAAAGAAAAACATCATTAAGCTCTTTGAAATTCCACTGGGCTTTAAAGATTTAAGACTCTTGGGATGTTTAATATAAATTTGCCAAACTTTTAAATAAACTAAAACATTCACGATAGCTGAATTCCCCCAAGGTCCTTTTTAAACACTTATAGATTGCTGAGATATGGGTAATGATGGATAACTGCGAAAGGACTGTGCACGAACAGCAGGCAACTAAACACCTCCCCTTCTACAGTCCTTGGCAAGGTGTTCCCTCTGAACTTTCCCTAATGGAGTGATTTCCAAATGCCAGTCCATGGACCAAGGCCAATTGTTGACATGGTCTTCTTCATCGAACTTCAGTAGTGAAATGGGAAGGAGTGAGTTGTCCTGTACATCCAAATGTATTTGGTAGAAGTCTCTGTCCTTTATTTTGAAATCTCTCTTTTTGCTTTTTTGTCTTTCTATTTTGGTATTAAAATGTTCATTTCTTATGGAAAGTGAGGGTAATAGTGGATGATAGAAATATTCTGTTTTGTTTAAATGACCTTATTTTTAAAAAAAATCCCAAAAGATTGAAACTCTGTATGGATTTTAAACCAATTTTAACTCTCCATGGAAAACATTGCTATAAGGTTGGGTCAAATCCCAAGACTAAGAGTGAATGTCTACAAGCACTGAAATTCTTAAGAGAACTTAGCCTTTTTTTAAAAAAGAGACCTCCTTCTCTCCCAGAAAGTATAGAGAATGAGGATGGTGAAGGATGTACCCCCCCTACTTATTTCTCTTTTCCCAACACCCATGGAAACATAGGTCCTCTTGAAATGTAAAACAGAAAATGGGTTAGATACAAGAAAAGGGCTGTTCCAAACATAATGAGAGCTGCCTCCACTGTTGATCTGTTTCTCGTGCCAGCTGGCTTAAAGGATCATGAAGTGTGACACTGTGTCACAAACAGTCCCCAATGTGTTTACTTTTTCCTGACAAATACTATAAATTTTCTTCTTGTAGCGAACAAACATTGTTTATGCAGCTGTGATTTCTTAAATGAAAACTGACTTTCTATCCCAATGTATCTTTGTTTCAAAGAAACTTAAGGAGAGCTCTCCTGGAGTTTAAGGAGGACTTTTTGGGTAAGACTGACTAATTGGGAACAATCACTGTGCATTAGATCCACCAAAAAGAAAGAAAAATTGCCCTAGTTAAAGCATTTCCATCTTAGGTTATAGGCTTCATCTAAAGTGACTTCTCCCTGGATTTTAATTGTGCAGAGACTGAAGGTAAGAGAGATGCTGGTTGGCCCAGCAGAGATCTAGAACAAACTCTCAGAAAATATCAGCCCCTGAGGCAGTTGAATTCCCACTTATCTGAGACCAGCTGAAATTATTTTCTTATTCATTTAACTAGCCAGATGCTAGCTTGACTGATGGGGTCATTATGTCCAGCTCAAAGTAATTTTAGAATGAAATTATGCAATAGGTTAGACCACAGCTCAATTTGTATTGCCCCCCAAAGCATACAATGTCCCTAATGTGATTGCCTTTGGGCTAAGACTGAAAGAAATGTTCAGTCCCAAGGTGGCCATATTTCCTGAAATAGATTGAGTGAAACCTCCCTCTCTGTCTCTCTCTCTTTTTCAACCTAAATACATAAATTTCTAGGCTTTACTTTTAAAACATTAGGTACAAGGTAAAAACTACAGTGATTAATATCTCCTATGGGACTGGTGGTTGGTGAAGAAAAGTCACCAAGCTTTATCTGACTGTCCATCAAGTTGCTATTATCATTTTCATGCTTGAGTCAGTCAAATAGGTAGTAGACAAGCTTCTTGACATACAGAATTACCTGGAAAACTGGGAATTGATCCCATTTTAAAAAAATGTCCTTAATACAAAGATTTTTGCTTAAGTTACCTTCTAATTTCAAATGCACCCCAGGACACCACACTAGTTTCTCCTGGTAGCTTTTTATTTCTTTTGTTACTTCTATTTATTGTTGTATTTCTTTCCTTTGACATGAAGAATTTTAATTTTATAATTTTATAGAAAAACTCAGTTTGCAAGAATATCAGCAATTTCTCCTTTGAATACCATTTGTTATTCCCATTAGTTAGAGCTTAACTTTTGACTCCTAGACCCACTTTGTTAATCTGTCATCTATCACTCCTGCACACCCCAAATTCACTTTTATTTCTGGAGTTCTTATCTACTCAGGAGCTACTAGAACAGAAAAAAACTTTGTAGTCAGGGGTCTTATCATCCATTCCTCTATCCATTCACTTTATACATGTTTACTGAATGCCTAGTATGTGCCGAACACTTGTTATGTGTTGGTAGTTCTGTGAATCACATCAGAGATTATTAGATTCTTGTAAGCTGCTTCTTCTGGATCGAGATGAGCAATATACAATAAAAAAGTTTCCATTTCTGATAAGTCTTCTTGCCTTGATGCACACTGAGAACTGGATGACAGCCTAGGACTATAGAAAAATGATTTTATTTGTTTCTGCTAAAGCCCTATTCACTATGTGACTCTGTCTTTTTGCTCTTCCGTAGTCTTAGTAAGTCTACAAAGCTGGACCACTCCCAGTGTGAATACAGTAGCATAGAGTTCCCCCAGCTCAGTAGAAAGTCTTCTGCTGGAGGTCAGCAGTTAAGCTCTCATTGCTCTGACCCACTTTTCAGTCTTTGTAACTCCTAGTGTTTACACATGCTAATCCCCTTCCTTAGAAAGAAAGTCCCTTCTGTCATGCATTAGGTCCTTTGGGCAGGCTTCATTGATTTCCTCAGGCGGAGCTAGATGGTGTGTTCTCTCTATGCTAGTGGCTGCCACCTCCACCCCCTCGCACTGGAGGACAATAAGATGCAGTGTTGAGTGTGTGACTAAGTTATGTGATGTCCAAGCACTTCCACTTCTGTTAAGTAAGTATCTATTACTGTTTTATTAATTGGATTTTAAATATAAATAAATAAAAATGGATGTTAGGTTTTATCAAGTGCCTCTCAGCATCTAGAAGCATGATTTTAATCTATTAACATGATGAAAATAAATAAATAGATTTCCTAATATTAAACCATTTAATTCCTGAAATCAATCACATTTGATTATAGTATGTTAGTTTTTTTTAATGTGCTCCTAGATTTTGCTTAATAATGTTTCTTATTGATTGTTTTTGTGTAATATTTTGAGAATGATATCTTATTATTTTGGGTTTCTTTGTCAAGAATACCAGTTATGTATATGTGTAATTTATTCTGTCTATATCTCATATCATCACATAAGCTTTTTAAGCTTATCTGTGTATTCTCTTTTTTTATGTGTGTCAAAGACAGAGAGAGGGACAGATAGGGACAGACAGACAGGAAGGGAGAGAGATGAGAAGCATCAATTCTTCGTTGCGGCACCTTAGTTGTTCACTGATTGCTTTCTCATATGTACCTTCACTGGGGGGCTACAGCAGAGCAAGTGACCCCTTTACTCAAGCCAGCGACCTTGGGCTCAAGCTGATGAGACTTGCTCAAACCAGGTGAACCCGCGCTTAAGCTGGCGACCTCTGGGTTTCGAACCTAAGTCCTCCATGACCCAGTTTGATGCTCTATCTACTGTGCCACCACCTGGTCAGGTGTTATCTGTGTATTCTTGGTGCTCTCTTTTTCTGGGTCCTGTCTTCCACACCCAGGCTGTGCTTTTAGCAGTGCCCAATCTTTATGCAGCTTCCAAGCTGCACTTGGCCCTTCATCCCTGTGACTTTTAATATCTTCCCTCAATTCTGCCAGCACATGTTTAATCTACTTCTATTGTTTTGTCATTGTTTCCTGTGAAATTGCCTACAGGTGATTACTCATTCTTTAAAATTTAGGAATATATTTGGTCCTAATTTTGATCCAGCTCATTAAACAGTTTTCTGGCATATAATTCTTGACAAGCATTTCGTTTTCTTCCCTCTTTCTTCTTTTTTTACTTCTTTTAATATCTTTTTATAGATCTTTAGTTGATTCCTTTTTGATTACTCATATTGTAATAAGGCACGTTCTGCCTGAATCAGCTATTTTTAAAAAGCAGGAGGTATGGGCTATGTTCCAGCAGCCAGGGTGTTTTTTGTTTTGTTTCGTTTTTTAGGAAAAAGTGGGTTATTTCAGCTTTTAACTTTCTCCAGTCAATTGATGTTAACACTTTTGGGCCATTTATAAACCAAAGTCACTTTCTTCCTCACTGGCATACCAATTACTCTTTTCAGAGGAATTGGTATTTTAACTGGAGAATGAAGTCAGACTCATCCTAAAAGGATAAGAATCTTCCTTAATGGATATTTCAGAAACTTTGAAAGGATAAAGAAAGGGAAATGAGGGTTTCAGTAGAGGGCTTTTTCGCAATGGCTTCCACTCAGATGGCCTGCTTGGACATCACATAACTTAGTCACACACTCGACACTGCATCTGATTGCCCTCCAGTGTGCGGGGGTGGAGCTGGCAGCCACTAGCATAGAGAGAACACACCATCTAGTTCGGCCTGAGGAAATCAATGAAGCCTGCCCAAAGGACCTAATGCGTGACAGAAGGGACTTTCTTTCTAAGAAACGGGTTCAGCATGTGCAACAGCTAAGAGGTACAAAAACTGAAAAGTGAGTCAGAGCAATGAGAGCTTAACTGCTGACCTCCAGCAGAAGACTTTCTACTGAGTGGAGGGAACTCTATGCTATTGGGGTTCAAACTGTGAGTGGTTCAGCTTTGTAGACTTACTAAGACTACGGAAGAGCAAAAAGACAAGTCACATAGTGAATAGGGCTTTAGCAGAAACAAATAAAATCATTTTTTTATAGTCCTAGGCTGTCATCCAGTTCTCAGTGTGCACCAAGGCAAGAAGACTCATTGAGAATGGAGACGTTTTTATTGTATACTTCACTTTTAATGGCAATATGACTAGAAAATATTTGGAAATAAATCTATCATGTGAAAGAGCTATATGAAGAAATCTTTACAATGCTACTCATGAACACAAAATGACACATAACATAAAGATATACAATGTTCTTGGCAAGGGGAACTCAATATCATGTGGCTTTTAATTCTTTCCAAATTAATGTAAACATTTAATATAGTTCCTATAAATATATCAATAGCATTTGGAAGTCCATATATAACTGGAAATTTTATATGGAAAAATAAAGAATCAAGAATAACCAGGAAAAAAATATGTGATACTAACTAGCCAGATGTTAAAATATTAAGAACACAATAAGTGTGGCACTCCAATCAGTGGAAAAAGGTTGAAACTAAACAATAAAATTTGTTTATTCTGGCTTAGTTATCCTATTGATTGCATTCCAGAAAAAAGTAATAATGGATTCTAATTTCACAACTTGCATCAAAATCATTTCTTGATAATGACATATTTCTATAAAAAACAATAAAAATATTAAAATACTAGGTTTCTCCATGGGAAAATTGTTAAATATTGTAGTGGAGAAGACTTTTCTAAATATAACACCAAACTTAGAAGCCAAAAAAAAGTAACAAATCTGACAACAAAACTATAACTGAGTAAAAAATATACAACTAATGAGAAGAGCTAGTAGTGTCCAATAGAAATACGATGCAGAACACCTTTGTAATTCTAAACTTTCTAGTAATTATGTTAAAAAGTAAAAGAGAATAGGAGAAGTTAATTTTAATAAATTTTACTTAGTTTGACATATCTAAAATATTATTTCAAAAAATAATCAATATAAAATATTGTAAATGAGACATTTTCATTTTTTGGACTAAGAATTCTGGTGTGTATTTTATAGTTATATATAACAAAGTGGACTAGCCACATTTCAAGTGCTCTAGAGCCATATGTGGCTGGTGACTATTATATTTGACAGCACTTTAACAGGTTAATTTCCTTAATATAGAATATTATAATATAGAAAATTCTTATATATCAATGAAAAGTCTAACAACCTAATAAAAAAGAAGAAAGCATTATCAATTCACTAAAAATTAGCGAATTTAAAGTTAAATCATAAGAAAATATCATTTCTTCTCAAGTTTTCAAAGATCAGTACATTTTATAACATGCTGGGTCCGTGAGGAAGAGGAGAGTCAGTTATGTCATACATTGATGGTAAGAGGAGAAACTGGCACAGCCTCCATAGAGGGAAATTTGGCAATCAAAATGATCATTGCACATGCCTTTGACCTAGCAATTCCAATTCCAGGAATTAATGTAAAAATTTGAAAAGTGCTTAAATGTTTATCAGTAGAGTAGTTAAATGGAACACCACAAAATACTATGAAATAAACAATAATAATGAATATTTTAAGTGATGTATAAATAGTCTAGTAATAACTGTGAAAAAATTATGTATATCTATACATACATATTTCTGTGTGTGTTATATATATATGTACACACACACACAGTTACATACTGAATGTATCTGGAAATATCCATAAATAATTAGTATTAGAGGCTGGGAGAAAAACTGGTTGACTCTGAGACAGGGTTAAGAGGGAAAAGTACATTTTGCTCTGTACTCTTTTATGCCTTTTAATTTAGTAGCATGAATATGTATTACCTATTCAAAATTTATATAAAATATTTAAATAAATTGAAGGCATTGAAGCAACAAGAATATCCATTGAGACTGTTTCACTCATTTTTTAAAAATATCTACTGCAAGTGTATATTTTAAAATTTCTGCTTAAGATTAAGCTCAACATAGCAGTGCTACGGCCACATCCTGTTCCAAATGCAGGCACCAATCCAAATAACACAGGTTTGGTCTCTGAGAGTTTGTTTTTTGGCTCCGGTTTTCTCAACAGTCAGAAACACCTGTGATGGTGGTTGCTCAGACCTTTCTGGCTTCCTCTGTTCAGTGAGACCAAATGGCCATTATTTCCAAATAAGAATCTTCTCCACCAATTGCTTTCTTAACCTTACTATAAGCTCCTGAGTGGGAAGGCCTCAGTAGGCTTCCATTATGACCAGCAAGGGTTCAAATTCTTGAAGAGCTAACCTGCATTTACAGGGTATATGGTAAATAATTCCTGACACATTTCTGGGAAAGGTAATGGCTTGCATTTTTTCAGGGTGCAGAGGCCCCCTTGCCAACTTCACTCACCGTCTCACCAGAAAACCCCAGCTGGTTCCAAATCTGACCACCCGCATGAGAAGAATTGAAGTCCACCCTTGGTGGCACTGATCTAAGTGGGCCTTCCTTGCCCACCTCCTAGCAGACAAGGAAGGTGTTGGCAACATGGTATCATGCGCAGGTTGAGTCTATAGGTGAGGTTATTACACCAGTTAAATATGTGGTTATAACTACCATTTTGAGTTTGGGCATTTAAAAGATAAGTCAGCTGGCAACTGCGTAGTCATTGATGCCACCACGGGAATAGATTGGCCTCGATTTCCCAGATCCCTATCAATTCAGAATCCACATATGTACCCCCAATGGAGGATTTATTATCATTTAAAATTTTAATCAATAGTGAAATGTTAATGTCTCACTGCAAGGTGCAATGGGCCCCCTGCCCAGCCTGTGAAAATGTGCAAGGTTTGGAGAGAAAGGGATGAGGTATTTCCAGGCAAACCAGTGGAGGTCAGTGTTGAGTCACTGATCTCTTATTCTTACTGGATGCAGAAGTTACCGCGTTAGATAGATAGGTCCTTGCTCATGACACAGACAAAGAAAGGACACTCGAAGATAAAGATGTGGGGCTGTGACACACTTCAAAGTGTAAACAGCAGATCCATGATGCTGAAGAAGGATTGCCTGTGGTAGCTGATGACGTTGGAGCAACCTCATGAAGGCAAGCTGCGTGGCGAGAAGGTGGAGAAGGGTGACCATGTGGACTTGCACCTTCAGCCACAGAGAGCTGGACCTGTCTTTTAAACCGACAACTTCCCCAAACTCTTGTCTGCTGAGAGGTTCTGGGATCCAGAGGGAGCAGAGAGAGCATGCTGGTGTCCTCATTCTCTGTGTGAGTTTTTAAAAACTAGGAGAGGCTGGAATTTGTTTTCCAGGAGTAAAGGGAACATCTTGCAGACATATCTTTCTCGGGGTTACAATCCTTATTTCTATGAAGTTTAAAAAGCCCCCTCAAAAGTTCATTCCAAACAGGTTAAACCCCATTGCTGGCTTGCTGGTGCTCACTCTCTGGAAGGGCTTACCTCCATCATCTCTAGATACTGCACTCTGGAGAATGTGAAAGTGTGAGGGGGAAGCCTGGGGCTGTGTGCTCCTTCCTACTAGCATTAGGAGGACTTCAGGAGACAGAAAATGCCAAGGGCCCATCGAGAGAGCTCTTTGCTCCTCATCTCACCTCTCTTCCTTAAGGGCTACGGATTTTCTTTCCATAATTTGACAATTTGAGGGTATGGAGAACTGAGTGGAGTATTTGTCCAAATCAAACACTTAAGTTCTTGGAGTCTCACTCAGCACTATTATTTGAGTCTTTCTTGTTAAAGTGATTGGGCTGAAGGTGGGGGATGGGTAGAAATGCCGGACACCCCCCCCCCCCCACTGCATATTGTTTTAACATCTTTGTTGATAGCGGTTCTATTTTTAGATACTTTTGTTTTTCTTCCAGGGGCAGCTAAGGAGTATGGAAGGCAGCTCTCTGTCTTTGTTCCTGCCTGGAAGTGTAGGTAGCAATTACACACAAAACCATATGCACTGGGGTGCTCCTTACTTCTCGGAGCCCGGGGTTCCTGTTCAAAGCTCTAATAAGCCAAAGACATTTTTTTTTAAGGAGGAATGTTTTCTTGGTTTTTGAGTTTGATATTCTTCTTTAGATTTTTGTATTTATTTTTTGAAGCTTTTCAGCTTCTCTTTTACACACAGGGCTGAGTGCTGGCCGTGGGTGTTTGTCTTTTGATACAAGTACCATGTACTTCAGTTGCTGGAAGTCGCTTTTGTTCTTTCCACACCGTGCTCCTGAGCCTTTGCTGATGCTACTTCCTATTGGTCACACTCTTTCCCATGTGCTGTCACCTCCAAGGTAGACATCTTTCTCTAAAGGTGAAATTCTGTTTATTTTTCAAACCTGGTTCAAAGGTCACTTTTTGCATGTAGCCTTTAATACCGCTTGCCCATCCTTTTCTCCCAGGCAAAATTAATCATTCTCTTTTCTACCCCCACCCTGAGCATTACATACATTTTTTTTTTTTTTTTTTTTGTATTTTTCTGAAGCTGGAAACGGGGAGAGACAGTCAGACAGACTCCCGCATGCGCCCGACCGGGATCCACCCAGCACGCCCACCAGGGGCGAAGCTCTGCCCACAGGGGGTGATGCTCTGCCCCTCCGGGGCGTCGCTCTGTTGCGACCAGAGCCACTCTAGCGCCTGGGGCAGAGGCCAAGGAGCCATCCCCAGCGCCCGGGCCATCTTTGCTCCAATGGAGCCTTGGCTGTGGGAGGGGAAGTGAGAGACAGAGGAAGGAGAGGGGGAGGAGTGGAGAAGCAGATGGGCGCTTCTCTTGTGTGCCCTGGCCGGGAATCGAACCTGGGACTTCTGCACACCAGGCCGACGCTCTACCACTGAGCCAACCGGCCAGGGCCATTACATACATTTTGATAGTGTATACACACATATGTATGCACATCAAATAACTAATGGGCAGAACTTCAGCAGTGCAGGAGAAGGATCATCATAACCCCCGTTGTTGCCACTGGAAGCATGAAGACAATGCAATGTAGGCAGTAATCACAAAGTAAGCATCTCCAAAGAAGGGGAGGAAAAAGGAGATGGCTTTTCTAGATAGTTTCTAAACAGAAATATTTTCTTCTTTGTTTTATTTCTTCTTTTCCAAGTGAAAGGAGAGGAGATAGAGAGACAGATTCCTATGTGCACTGTGACCGGGATCCACCTGGCAACCCCTGTCTGAGGCCAATGCTCTGCCCATCGGAGGCTATGCTCGCAACCGAGATATTTGTAGTGCCTGAGGCACAGGCTCCATAGAACCATCCTCAGCGCTTGAGGCTAATGAACTCGAACCAATTGAGCCATGGCTGTGGGAGGAGAAGAGAGAATGAAAGAAGAGAGATGGGGAAGGTTAGAGAAGCAGATGGTCCCTTCTTCTATGTGCCCTGACTGAAAATTGAACCCAGGACATCCACATGCAGGGTCGATGCTCTAACAGAAACATTTTCAATTGCTGCCCCCAAATCAGAGGGATCTATAATATTACTCCCCTCCATAACAGTGCAGAGAAGAGAAGACATTTTACAGCAGTCATTTTAGAGTCCATTTCAAAGGAGACCCAGGTTTCCTTAAGTTTCTGCATTTGCCCAGATTTGTGCGGTATCAACCAGAAATGGAGCTAGCTGGTGTAACAGAAATGTAGTTGTTAAAGAATCTAAAGTGTAGAATCTAAACTATAATGTCAGAACTTTTCACAACTGCAGAGAGAACTCTCTGTTCTTAATAAAATCACTTCTGATAGTAATTAATTTTACCAATCTGCTGGGTTGAGCTGGGACATGGGTAAAAGTGGAAAAATAGAGCCAGCCAATAATACGAAGTAGTGAAACCAAAGATGAGAATCCAGAAGGGGACAAGGCAAAGGTATCTGGGAAGACCATCTGTGGTGTCAGTTTTATCAGTGCATTAGTAAGCAGGGGCATCTGCAGACCCCAGACCACAGTTATCTCTGGGTAATTTGGAGGCGAGAGTATGTGGATGTGTGCATGCATGTGTAGTACAATAATATTGTGACATTTTGACCCGTCTGCTGCCCTGCCCCCAACCAGGCAAAGCTCATTGACTGTTTGTGGTTTACTGACTCAGGGAAAGGATGTGTTAATCAAAAGCAGAGAAAGGGGAGCTGCTTCTAGCTTTTGAGTTTCCAAAACCAAAGCCAGAAAGAAGCAGAGAAGATTATAACCAAAGATTCCAACATCCAGGAGAAAGATAAAGCTCCCCTTGCTTGGGTGAAAGAGAATATTTGGAGAAGTGAGGAGTGCTTAGACAGGAGTGAGTCTTTTCTTCAGGTGAGGTGCTCTGTGAGAGCCCTGCCATTGCATTGGACCCCCTTGCCTCCCTCACGCTGCTCTAAAATTAAACAGTCACAAATTGCCTAGGTTTTAACTTATGACCCACTAGCCAACAGGGGACTTGATTTATAAATTAAAGTGAGAAGCCAAAAATATAATGTTTTATTTTTTGCACAGTTGAGTTTGCAGAGAGGTTTGTGAATTTTGTTTGGTTTTGTACAGTTGCTTCTTTCCTCCTCTGCCCACCTGTTAAGACTGTGCCATTCTTAAGTTACCTTTGTTTCCTGAAGCTCAAACAATGTGACCTAGAAGAGGGACTTAATCAATATTTGCTAAATAAGTGAAAGAATGTTTATAATGGTAGGGAGCTTGAGTTATTCTCACAATTGTTTTGTGCCCCCTCAGATTCGGGAGATTTGGCGGTATGGAATCAAGATTCAATATTTTTAAGTGAAGACCAAATAAGAGAGAGAGAGAGAGAGAGAGAGAGAGGGAGAGAGAGGGAGAAAGAGAGAGCTCTTTAATGCCCTTGGCACTTTCCAGGGGAAAGTGAATCTGCATCTTTGTCCATTTGCCTTAGTTGTCTAAAGGTCTTTTCATACATGTTTCCTGCCCTGAGAGTAAACTCAAGACCTAACAGAACACAAACATGTTTTTTAAAAATACTACAAAGAAGAAACTAACACATATTTTTCCAGCTTCCTTTCTTACTTCAAATTCTTACTTCTTTCTGAATCTTTTATGAAAATGTAAAACCTTGCAAAAACAAACAAATGAACAACAACAACAAAAAACTTATTTGAGTGTTTCTCTAAGATTAAAGCTTTGAAAGTATGATACAAGACCCCTGTGTCTGGAACCTTATTATATTAGCATATTTCAGAAAAAGGTTAGATTTCTCTTAAGATTCACTTTGGCAGAGTTTCTTCCCTCCTGTCCCAATCCCCCAGCTGCCTGCCCTGGGATCCAGACTGGGATTCTCACTGCAGAGCCCTGGTTTCCAGGAAGATGAATCCCTGTACCCTTTCCAATGCCAACTGCTTCCCTTGAGTTGAATCCAGATTCTCAACCTACTACTTGGATCCAAAGCCTGCCTACTTGACCCAGAATAACCAACTCCATTCAATGTACTCCGCATTCCAGTCTTATATCTTTTCAAACTTGATCATGTACTAAATCTCTTTCAAAACCTATAGTGGATCCCTGTTTCCCCCCATTTGCAGAGTTTTCCTTTTGCTTGTCCATAACAAATTTTATTTACAGTATTAGTCAGGATGGGATAACTGCTTTAATAATCCACCCCAAATTTGTAGTGGCTTAATACAAAATATTTTACTTTCTGCTCACAACACAATTTAATGCAAGTCTGAGGTAGAGTTGAAGCTCTGTTCCATGTGGTCTCTCAGGGACACATTTTTTTTTCATCCTGTGCCTCTGCCCTACTCTAGGTCTTCACAGGTATCATCAGTCAACCAGAGGATGGTGAAAGAACAGGAACTGGACATAGGAGGCTTTTGTGAACAGGACTGGTAATGACACATTCTGGTAGTGGTACTTTTATTCACATTCCATTGGCCAGAACTCAGTTACATAACCACTCCCAAGTGGAACATGTGATTGGGAAATATGCTGAGAAAGAAGAGAACACATCTTGGTGAGACCAAGTAACCTGAGTCACAGTTGTATAATTTTCACTACTGAAGATACATAGTATCTAGAACTTTTAAGTCAAAAGTGTCTATTGATGCATAAGACAAATTGTACTCTAACTAGATCTGGCTACATGGAACTAGTCTAACTCTCAATTGCAGTTACATTTTTTTCACTGTTGCCCCTAGCTTTACAACCAAGGAATCATGGGAGAAGATCTCTGGCGCCCATAAAGATCTGTTTGGTTTAAAAATATCTAATCCATGGACCAGAAGCTGGTTTTCACAGGTCAGCCTTCTTCTCTAAGAAAGCACATATAGATTCCCTGTAGTTAACATGAAATAGCGTGTCTCCAGCTTTTGGTTAACAATGGTAATTCACAAAGCAAGCCAAGGACTTCACAGCTTGAGATCATTTTGTATGTTTTTTGAAGCTAGGCCCATGGGTGATAAAATACTTAATTCTTAATTAGATGAAGATCATATGTCAGCCAAGCTTTTATCAAATAAATTGTATTGTGTTTGATAACCATATAATTAATTCCCAACCCAACCAGTCAGCCTGCAAATGTGGGCCTTTAATCTCAAAGAAGTTTGTGTGTGAGTCATTTGTGGGTAAGTCTGGGTTTGAAATCTTTGACTTTAATTGTGACCTGCAGAAAGTTTATCACTTTGAGCTGCAGTTAAATGGAACTACTAAATAAACCCACACCAAAGGTTATTGTGAGGTTGGATGAAAACATGTGAAGAACACCTGCTCTTCCTTTCTCAGTTCAAATCCACCACTATAACCTATTTACTGTACAATTCTAACTATGTGGTAACAGGTCAGCACCATAATCCTCGTATGAAAAGAAAAGAACTAAATGTTTTCACCAGACGCCAGTGGCAGTTGCACAGCCTGACATGGTAGATGACACACAGGAAAAGGGGTCAACACCCAATCTGTCTCCAATTCAACTGTGTAAATTTGAGTAAGTTAATCATCTTCCTCATTTGTCAGATGGAGAATATAACCCCTGCTCTATCACCTCCGAGGACTGGTATAAGGTTTAAATATAACAATGCTTATAATTCCATTATTGTTATAAGCCATTCCATGTTATTCAAGGCCCTTTATATGCAACTTTCAAAGACATACCAACTCTTATGACAAGGGTATGTGACTCATTCATCTGACACATGTTTGTTGGTCTCCTCTGTTGTGTTGGGTTTCCTGAGGAGCTGGGAAACAGCAATGAGGACAAGTGTGTAGAATCGTATAAATAATAAACATGGTACACAGTCACTTCTCTGTATAGTTCCTGAGCTAAGACATTTCCTACCTAAAAGTATCTTCCAGGATAGAATTTTGAACAGAAGTAACGGGTAGATTTTTGGATTATTTGAAAATTTAATTGATGAGGAATAACTTATTCAAATGATTTATTGAGCACAATGAAATGGTTTTAATGTATTTCCTATCTTATAGAAAATATTGACATCAATGAAGAAAACAGCAAACATATTTGCCACTACAATGAAATGGAATAGACGATGCACTGCTGAATGAGTGTCATTAATTTAAAAGAATATTTAGGATTAGCCACAGTATAAAAAAACTCAATGACTTTAAATATTGTAACTCATGTATGAAAGAAATTTGATTGAGGTTTCCCCACATTTGGCAACAATTCTAAAAAAGAAAAAAAAAAACCCAGGAAAACCTCGTCAGTAAGAAGTGAAGCTGAAAGTTTTCAGCTAGAAGGAAAAGGCTGAAGCTAAATCACCTTTTCATTGTCTATGCAGAAAATGCTATTACAACATTGTTGTCATAGGAAGGGGGTGGGATCAAAGAACAGTCAGGCAAATGTGGGAAACATACAAAGATGTCAGGTTGTTAACTAATAAAAATATGTTTCTAGATTTTGTGATGTTTCTAGTATTTGCCAATCACCCCAGCCTAACCACCAGGACCTGTCCATCCACACCCCCTGCCATTCCTAATTTTTCCCAAACTTGCTTTCTCTCCACTTGTGTTTGATAGACCAGGGATTTCTCAGAGCTGTCTGTGAGCAAACATGACATCAGATTTCATGGCAAAGATAATAAGAAAAAGCAGCTGGGGTCTCTTTAAATGGGAATGTTATTTTGGTTCACACAAGATCCTTGTGGGCTTAAGAGGGAATCTCAACATCCACATTGTGTCATGAAAAGAATTAAAAAGGATCTGAAAAAGGAAAAAAACTTCCCTCCCGCACAATTCCTACTCTTTCTTCTTTCAAATCTTGTCATTTTTTTCAGTGAAAGAAAGAGATAATAATAATGGACACACAAATAGTCATGTAAATACTAGATAGCTCTTGGAAATAAAGACTTGTGGAAATACTTTCTGTTTCATTCTGAGATGTTTCAATTTGCCTGATCACACTTTAACTAACATTATAAAGAATATTATACAGGCAACAGATTTTGAAATATTAGAAATGACTGTATGGTTTCATGCATAGGTGGGATATAAAACTGAGACTCATGGATATAGATAAAAGTGGAGTGGTTACCAGGGGGAGGGGTTGTGGGAGAGAGGGATAGGGAGGGGATAGATGAACGGGTATAAAGAGAGACAAATATAAGTTGAAGGAAAATGATATGACTTTGAGTGATGGGTATACAACACAAACAACAGTTTAAAGGCTATAGGAATGTTTACCTGAAACCTATGTAGTATTTTTTATTAATTTTTTATTCAGTGAGAGGAGGAGAGGCAAAGACAGACTCCAGCATGCACCCAGACCAGGATCCAGCTGGCAAACCCACTAGGTAGTGATGTTCTGCCTATCTGGGGCATTGCTCTGTTGCTCAGCAACTGAGCTCTTCTAAGCACCTGAGGCAGAGGCTTTGGAACCATCCTTTGTACCTGGGGCCAACTCATTCCAATCAGGCCATGGCTGCAGGAGGGGAAGAGAGAGAAGCAAGAGGGGGAGAGGTGGAGAAGCAGATGACTGTCTTTCCAGTGTGCCCTGACCTGGAATCAAACTCTGAGCAGCCACATGCTAGGCCAATGCTCTACCATTGAGCCAACTGGCCAGAACTGAAACCTTTGTATTCTTATAGATTAATACCACCCTGTTAAAGTAAAATTTTATGTATGTATGTATGTATGTATGTATGTATGTATGTATTTTGTATTTTTCCAAAGTTAGAAGCGGGAAGGCAATCAGAAAGACTCCCACATGCACCAGACCAGGATCTACCTGGCATGACCACCAGGGGTTGATGCTTGGCCCATCTGGGGTGTTGCTCCTTTGCAACCGGAGCCATTCTAGCACCTGAGGTGGAGGCCATGGAGCTGTCCTCAGCACCCAGCCCAACTTTGCTGCCATGGAGCCTTGGCTGTGGGAGGGGAAGAGAGAGATAGAGAGAAAGGAGAGGGGGAAGGGTGGAAAAGCAGATGGGCACTTCTACTGTGTGCCTTGACTGGGAATTGAACCCAGAACTTCCACACACTGGGCCGACGCTGTACCATTGAGCCAACCGGCCAGGGCCTAAAGTTAATTTTCTGAATAAAATTTGAAAAAAAAAGAAATGGCCAGCATTTACCTGACTGGGTTTTAGCTGCAATATGAAGAGTTAGAACAAAATGATATCCGAGGTCCATTTCTACAGCTAACATTCTAAAATTTCATACTAATGATATTAACATCATTTTGATACTTAGTTAACATTTCTTTTGTTTTTTATTTTTAAGTGTCTTGTAATCAGTTCAATAGGTACTGATTTAAACACTAACAGGACATATAACTCAGAAAAGTACTTTTCTATAAGAAACAATTATGTTCTGAAACATGTGAATGAAATGTATATTTTTAAATGAATCATATATATCATAGAATTTTCTGCTTTCAAGAATTCCATGATGAAGCTTTTTTGCACAGTTTATTTTTATAGTATGTCAAGTTAAATTTTCTTTAAAAAAAAAGAGGTACTTTATTTATTTATTTATTTATTTGTATTATTATTATTATTTATATTTTTCTGAAGTGAGAAGCAGGGAGTCAGAGAGACAGACTCCCACATGTGCCTGACCAGGATCCACCAGGCAAGCCCACTAGGGTGTTGCTCCGTTGCAACCGGAGCTATTCTAGCACCTGAGGTGGAGCCATGGAGCCGTCCTCAGAGCCTGGGCCTACTTTGCTCCAGTGGAGCATTGGCTGTAGGAGGGGAAAAAGAGATAGAGAAAAAGAAGAGGGGGAAGGGTGGAGAAGCAGATGGGCGCTTCTCCTGTGTGCCCTGGTCAGGAATCGAACCTGGGACTTCACCATGCCAAGCCAACGCTCTACTGATGAGCCAACTGGCCAAGGCTAAGAGGTACTTTAATATTGCATTCTTGCACTGCACTCAATCTCATTTTCCAGAGTATGACATTGAAGCACATCCAGGTTGCTGAGCAGTAAGGGCAATGCAGGACCAAGACCAGAACTTGGGGAATTCTGGGCCTAACTTCTGACCCCAATGTCTCCCATGTTCTTTTCTGGTTATTTTTTTCCTGAGAATTAATGTGCTAATGTGCCCACATGACAGACTTCCACTGAACATGCTGAGCTCTGAGTCACCAGGTACCCTTGGCAACATTTCACAAAAAACAGACAACCTTCTGGATGTTGTTGTCATATAGCGATGAGACTCTGTCAGTTTGGCAGTACAATCACACTCCAGATGTATGTTTTCCCAAATTGAAATAATTTATTTACAGATATACAAAGGGATAATAAGCCTCACTCTGCTGCAGACTTCTTAGGAGCCTCTCTGATTTTTGCTGTATCCCAGCCCTGTCACCACTCTCTGTTTATGGTCAAAAAGAAGGCACAGTTGGTGGAGTGTTTGACTCCAAGGTTCCAAGAAGTGTTAGGTAGAGGGTGTCCTCCAATACTTAACATTGTTTCCTCATATTTGTCCTTGGCTTTGGCTCTTGGCGTGGACCCTACAGACAGGGAGCAGATCACATCCTTTCCACATACCACTTGCACCAAGGGTAAGTCTTTAGTATTATTAGAAATATAAACCCAACATTTCTTTCCTTCTTTTTTGGTTAAACTTATTTTTTTCCTTTTTATTAAATTTATTGGGTGACACTAGTTAACATAATTAATTATACAGGTTTCAGGTGCACAGTTCTACAACACAACATCTGTATGCTGTATTGTGTACACCAATACACTAGCACCCCAAATCAATTCTTTATCATCATTTATTCTCCCCACATCCTCCTCTACCTCTCCCCACCAATCACCACACTGTTGTCTGTGTTCACAAGTACTCTCTCTCTCTCTTTTTTAACCTGACATTTCTTATCATTCCTGTATCAGACACTTTCCTATGTAGCATTTCCCAGGCTAGGGTACTCTATTTCCCCCTCAGGAAATAGTTCTTCTCTTACAATATTTTCATTTCTTGGCTCCTAGAAAAGTGATATAGTTCTCTGCTTTTCTCTCCAGGAAACAGAGGACAGTGTGGTAGTTCTGTATTCTGAGTGATGCACTGGAGCTGAAGAGGTGGAGAGCAGATTGGTGGCAGAGCCTAAAATAGTCGAACAGTGTATTTGAAAATGAAATTCTTTCTAATAAGTGCTAGGAGCTGCTTTTCTTTCTATCCCTTTCCTCTCACTTTCCAATATTTGTCACACACAGAGAGGCACTGGGGCTAGTACATTTGAGAGAGGATGTCATGGGCCAGCCTGGCACTGGCAAACACATTTCCACCCACATTCTGAGGGGAGGCTAAAGAATGTGGTCTAGTCATGTGTCCTGAGAGATGAGAAAATAGGTTTGCCAAGCATTTAGCCAGGCTCCATCTCAAAAAAAGTGTTGAAGCAAGGTTAGACCACTCAATAAGTGAATATTTACTGCTGGTGACTGTGCAAGCTCCGGGCCAGAGGCAGGAAATACGAGGTGAAGTGAAACTCACAGTTTAGAGGCAGAGCCCGCTGTCAGCTCCTCTAAGGACAGCATGGTAGGAAACTCCAGCTAGTGGCCTAAACAGAGCTGTTGGGGTAGTGAGGAGGGAAACCCATTTTCTGGGATTAGGAAATGTTTCACAGCAGAGGTTGCTTTGGAATGAGTTTGTGGAGAGTGAGCATACTTTGTGAGGAGGAAAGGGGGCAGTGAGTATGAACAGAGGAAAGTGCCTGAGGTGGGCAAGGGTGGCAGGTGGTCCAATGTGCGTGGAGGTGAGGCTACAGAGTGAGTTGGGGGAGATAGGGTGAAAGTGATCTGTTGAGCAGAGATGGTAAGAGAATTACTTAGGAACAGGTCACTGCTGAAGGTTGAGGGACAGAGGAATGACATGATTGGATTCATGTTATAGGTAGTAGGTTCTATTCACTTGTGGAGTATAAAGTGGAGATTAGAGAGTCACCCAGAGTTAGGGAGCCTGGTGAAGAACCTTCTTCAACACTGTTGGCCAAATAAGTTTGTAAATATGATATATATGTTTGCTCACTTATAGTTTGCATTGGGTATCGGAGACAGGCTGTAAGCAGGCAGGGTCCTTATAGCCTAAGGCATAGTTTTAAGACTAAGGTTTTCCCCACACCCTTGACTGTTGCATGATAGGGGGTGGTGCACTCTCATTAGGAATCCCATTATGCCTCAGATAAGTGACTTTGTATCAGAGACTTCCTTGTTTGTATATATTGGATTAAAGGTTTTGATTTCTACACTATAAAATGGGGCAGATCAGGAGCTTGCTCTCTCTCGGTTAGCATTAGAGGGGAGAGCAGAGAAAAGCCACATGGAGGAGAGGAGGAGCAGCCAAGATGGTGGAGTGCTAAGGGAGAAGCCAGTTTGTGCAGAGTTTGTGCAGAGAGAAGGAGATGGGGAACAGAGGTGAATAAGGCTGGTGAGATAGAAATCTTTGATTCTAGAAAACTCGGATAAGTCAGTGGCTTTGGGAGCCTTGAATGGAAAGGGAAGTGTTTTCCCACTGTGTGTATTTCTCGCCCACCATGTGCGAGCTAGGATTAAAGTTAATGGCCCACCAGTTTTTGGCTCTATTGTTTCATTACCGTCTGTCCAAATCAAATACAAACCTGCCTGGGCCAGGCGGCTGTGATGGTGGCCATGGCTACTGGCTTTACAAACACCCTAGGCAAGAAAGGTCAGTTAGGAGGAGGTGAATCAAGACTACTCAAGAGATTTGATGCTGAATAGATGTGGCAGGTGAGGGGCCTGGAACTTTGATTATCTCTGTTAGTGACGCCCCCCTCACCACCTTCCCACTCCAAAATGCTAATTTTAATGTTGACAATTACAACAGATAATATTATTCATTTCTCTTCTGATTTACTAGTGGGGAAGTAATGGCAATGCTGCCAATAAAAGTATTATTGATTTTTGCTTTAAATATTTTACAGGACATTATAAATGGACCTAACTTTATTGGGCAAACTCATCATCAGAATAACTTTAATAGCATTTACTAAGTAAATACCTGGCACTGTTTTAAGGACTTCACACATATTAACTAATTGAATCCTCACAATAACTCAGTAAGGCAGGTGCTGTCAGAAACAATTATCCAAAAGTTAGAATTAAGGCAAAATGGTGGGCCACACAGCCTTTCAGTATAGGAGAGCAAAGGCAGTCCGAGGATTTTCTTGAGGAATGTCTTTGGTTTGCGTCACTGCTTAAAATCTCGATCAAAGTTCCCAGACTCAGGGAAGTCACTGTTAGTTTGAAAACTTTGAATCAAGGGATTTAGAAATAATTTTTCATGAGTCGAACACATAATCTTAATGATTTATGGTATGTTGGACATTACCCAGGTTATATCTAACTCAACAATCTTATCCTAATATTTCTTTATAAACTATCTATAGATATCCAATTTTTCAGATGTTCTTCAAACCAATGACAATGTTTTATTAGTTATTTTATTATCAATGTGTTAAATATAAATGATTTTATAATTTTTAAAAATTATTATCCCCATTTTATAGATGAATAATCGGAAACAAAGAAACATTATGGGAGTTGCCCAAGGTCAAGAAATACAAGTGCTAGAGCTGAGATTCAAACTCAGGTAATCTAGTTTCAGAAAATTCTCCTTATTCATTCACCATGTATTTATTAATGATTATTATTAAGTAACCAAAGAGACTTCTGAACATGTGTATAAATTCCCTGTCCTTTCTGTTAGAGTCTTAGGTTATTTATGCCCCTGGTGAAACAAGTGTACTTGTCACCATAAGGGGAAGGAGCCAATAGGCTTCTTCATGATGGAGTTAGGACTTAGAAATTCACCTGTAGCCTAGAGAGGAGGAAAGTAATGTTTCAGGAGTATTCCCCACCTAGCCTGTCCAACAGCGATGGGATGTCTAATTCACTATTGACTTTTCAGTCTTCTCATCTCCCAGAGGTTGCCACGTTGCCTTGGATGACGCTTTTCATAGCTGGAGATGAAGCTGCAATGACTGTTAGGTATTTTAATGTACAGATTCCAATGTTCAATTTCCAGTGTTTTATGTTGACTCCAACATCTACCACCATATTTGGTTTCTAATATAACAAAACTCTTGGAGAGAACTCCCCCTCACCCCCCAAAATCAATAAACTTGAAGGAAATAACATTATACTAGCTGCTATTGTTATTAACTGTCACATCTTCTAGGTTGAGTTAAAATAACTCAAGATGTTAAATGACTGAGATGCCAGTAAGTGTCTGACCTCATTCATGGGTGCTGTGTCTTTGTGTCTTACTTGTTCCAACCCAAAATGTCCATTGAATTTGAGTTTTCTCCAAATGATTTCATATCATGTCTGAGTGAGTTACTCTTCAACTTATGTTAGTGGGATGGAACCTGGTAGATTACCCCTGGGCAAACTCTACTGTAGTGGATGAAATGGTGTGCTAGCCATGTGAGAGTCACTGAACTTCCAGAATACATGCTGTAAACTAAAGGGTCATCTTTCTCCTCCTATAACTGGCTCAAGTAGAAGCACAATGGTGTTAAATCTGGAAAAGAAGGAGTCCCTGACTGTCTTCCACTATGGAAGTGCTAATTTGTACATCTGAAGACTGCCATTTTTTAAGGAGGAATGGTTTACTCAGAGCTATAGACAGGCAGGAGTATAAATCACTTACCTTTGTAAAGTGATTACCCAGCTCCATGGAAAGGAGATATGGCAATAATCCAAGGAAGGGGGTTGAACAGCTCTATTGATTCCCTATTGTAGATCAGAGAAAGGAGGCCCTGATGATTCAAGTGGCTTATCTGAGGTCATCTCTAGGGAGAAGTAGCATATCAGGGGTGAGGGCATAGGCCAGGGGTTGGGAACCTTTTTGACTGAGAGAGCCATGAACGCCACATATTTTAAAATGTAATTCCGTGAGAGCCATACAACGACCCATGTACGTTAAACATTATCCAATAAAAATTTGGTGTTGTCCGGAGGACAGCTGTGATTGGCTCCAGCCACCCACAACCATGAACATGAGCGATAGGAAATGAATGGATTGTAATACATGAAAATGTTTTATATTTTTAACGTTATTTTTTTTTTATTAAAGATTTGTCTACGAGCCAGATGTAGCCCTGGCGTAGGCTCTAAATTCAATGGAGAGCAAATCTCCTATGCGTGTCTCTGGGACCATCTGCTATGTGTGCCTATAGGAAAATATCCTTGAACCATTGTCCTGAGTGTGATGTGCTCCATGGAAGGAAATATCTGGTACTTAGTTGAGGTATATATGTCTTCAATGGAAAAAACGTGCTTGACAATTCTCATTTATTTTTGAGATGAAAACAAGCTAAGGGAGCTGAGTGAAGGTGTAAAGTGAACACTCCAAGGGAATCAGCAACTAGCCTAAATTAAGGCAGATATGCAAATGGGATTTCAATGTGTTTTGTTTTGGGGTGAGATGTGAAGCTGCATTTTTCCATCACGTCCCCCGGGCCTCTCAGGGGCTGTGAAAAGCATCTGGTCTCTAGGTACCAATATTCCAAAGAAAGCATCTAGGAAAAATCCTTTTTTAATATGTCTTGAAATGAATTCATAATTGGACCAGAAATATATTTTTACTCAACATGAACACAGCAATAAGCCAAAAAGCAGAAGTGATTCCAAAGCACTTTGAGTGGGTGTATAATTAACATCTAAGAGCCCACGGCAGCTCCAGAGCACACTTGGAAATTCTCTACTTCCAAGTTGAACAAAAACTCATGTCCTGGGCAAAACACAAAGTGAGTTTCTAAACTGAGGCTGGAGCTTATGGCTTTGCCAGGAGACTTTACAGTAGGGAGCGGCAACTTCTAAAAAAACAAGGATTGGTAGGTAATTTTCATGGTCCTTATTCTGGCAGGAAGAGTCACATAAGAGGCCTAGAGGACCTGGCAATGCTTCCGCACATGTTCACTTGGGCACAGTATGAGTCAGTATTAAGAGGGGTGTATGGCAGGAGCAGGGAAGCAGTGGGCACCTACAAAGTGTCTGTTACTGGTGCAAATGTCAGATTACTCACCTCGGCCACCAGGGCATCTCCAGTAACTTGTTTGAATTTGATGACCACCTAGTTTCTTTTGGTTTACCTGTTTGGAGGACATTATTGGTTGTTAATCCATCAGCTATATCCTCTATTGTGTTTTCCTTACAAGACCACAATATTTTCACTCTCCTCTGGGAAGAGTCCACTAAAGAAAGCTAGACCTTTCCTCATAGTAGGGAAAGAAACTCTGTTGGTCCAAGGGAATCATAGTGATCTTACTTGATAACTCATAAATAAAAGTACAGAATTATTATTCTTATTATTTTCTTTTCCAAGTAAAGGCAGGGAGATAAAGACAGAGACTCCTGCATGTTCCCCGACCAGGATCCGCCTGGCAACCCCTGTCTGGGGCCAATGCTTTGCCCAGCTGGAGCCATGCTTGCAACTGAGCTATTTTCAGTGCAGAGGCTCCAGAGAGCCAGCCTCAGCACCCAGGGTGATTCACTTGAACCAATTGAGCCATGGCTGCAGGAGGGGAAGACAAAGAGAGAGGGCGGGAGGAGATGGGGTGGAGAAGCAGATGGTTGCTTCTCCTGTGTGCCCTGGCTGGGAATTAAACCCAGGACATCCACACGCCAGGCTGATGCTCTATCCACTGAGCAAAGCAGCCAGGGAAAAAGTACAGAATTATTACGTGTTGAGTGAGATGACTTGGGGACCAGTTATGCCAGAGAGTGCAATATATTGAATATATATGGAGTAGATAACATAGGCTAGAGAGATAGGTTAGAATCAAGTAATGGGATGCTCTGAATAACAGTTCAAGAAGTTTAGATTTTGTTTAGTGCCATTATTTGGGCTCAGATAGTTTATTTGGGAGGTGATCATAGGGAATATAGGGGGAGAAGGGAGGGGATTAAGACAGGGAAGTCAGAGAAACAATGAAATGTTTGTTAGTGAGTGATTGCTGCTGCGGGCAACAGGTGCTCAATCCTGCTGGGCTATCTGAGACACTGAGAAACTTTAGGGATGAGGACACTGAGACATTTAGCCAATGACCCTCAATCTACATGGGCTGAGGATGGCCCTTAGGTGTGTTGAATTTTACCAACTTTTGGGTCATATGTTTAGTTAGACAAGCTCCCTAAATGCTGGAGAAAACTTTCAGGAAGAAAATAGGAGCGATGAGGCCTTTAAGGTAGAAAACTGTCCGGGGAACTGTACCCCATGGCTGATGAGGGGGAGCAAGGAAAGATGGGCCCAAGGCATCAACAGCATCCCTTACATTTGATAATTAATGGGAACACAAACTTTTTTTTTAATTGGTAAAAGACATGGTTAGACTTTTCTTTGAAAATATTATTTTAGTCATCGGTATGCAAAGACACATGCACTCCCATGTCCATCACAGCATTGTTCACAGTGGCCAAGACATGGAAATAACAAAAGTGTCCTTCAATAGAGGATTGAATAAAGAAGATTTGGTACATATATACTATGGAATACTACTCAGCCATAAGAAATGATGATGTATTGCCATTCACAACAACATGGATGGACCTTGAGAACATTATACTGAGTAAAATAAATAAATCAGAAAAAGCTAAGAACTATATGGTTCCACACATATGTGGGATATATAACTGAGACTCATGGACATAGATAAAAGTTAAGTGGTTACTTGGGGAGGGGTTAGGGGAGGGGAGTTAAGAAGGCAAATATATGGTGACAGAAAATTATTTGACTTTGGATGATGGTACGCAATGCAATCAACATTTCAAATGGTATAGAGATGTTCATCTGAAACCTATGTATTCTTATTGATCAACTAACCCCATTAAATTTAATTTCAAAATAAAATATATATATATTATTTTAGCATTCCAAGATGGTGATGGAGTAGGTGGGCATTCCAATTGCTACCTCCCAGAACCAAACTGGAGTTATAACTAAATTTAAGAACAATCATCTTGAAAAACCAACTTAGTACTAAATAAAGAGAAGTCTACAACCAAGTAGTTACAGAAGAAACCATATTGAGACTGGTAGGAAGGGTGTAGATGCAAAAAGGGCTGTCTCTGATCCCAGGAGTGACTAGTGGCTAAGGGTCTGGAGGAAATCTTAGCTGTGGGAAGGTCTTCCATGAAAGGTTTTCCTTGAGAGATGTGGGCCCTAAATTCTAGGCTGGTCATTCTAGCCTACAGCACCAGAGACTAGAAGGAGTACCCACAAAACATTTGGTGGTGGAAAAAAGAGGAGTTTCTGCCTGCGAGAAAGAAACAAGAGATCTTAAAGACACAGGTACCCTCTTAAAGGGCCAATGCGGAAAAACTTGTTCACAATCATTTACCCTGGTATAAGGCCAGTAGCCACAGTCACCATCACAGCTGCCTGGCCCATGCAGTTCACAATTGATTTGGACAGACAGTAATGAAACAATGGAGCTAAGAATTGATGGGCCATTACCTTTAATCCCAGCTTGCACCTGGCAGGCGAGAAAATACACACCGTGGAAAAACACTTCCCTTTCCATTCAGGGTTCCCAAAGTCACTGACTCATCAAGTATTCCTAGAATCAAAGGCCCCACCAGTGTTATTGACCTCTGTTCCCCATCTCCTTCTCTTTGCACAAACTCTGCATAAACTGGCTTCTCTTTCAGCACTCTGACATCTTGGCTGTCTCTCCTCTGCAATGCTGATAGCAAAAACTTAGAGAAAGCCCCTGGTCTGCCTCACTTTATAGTATAGAAATTAAAGCCTTTAAGCCAATGAACAAATAAGGAAGTCTCTGATACAAAGCCACTTATCTGAGGTATAAATGGGATTCCTCATAAGAGTGCACCACACCACATCATGCAACAGTCAAGAGTGTGGGGAAAAGCTTAGTTTTGAAAAGATCTTAGTATTAAAAGGGTGGGAAAGGCTTGGTCTTAAAACTAAGCCTTAGGCTATAATGACTTTGCCAGCTTACAGCCTGTCTCCCACACCCAATGCAAAGTATAAGCGAGCAAACATATACATCAGATTTCCAGACTTATTTGACCAACACCTGGGCTCTGGTGATGGAAAGTCTGAAAGGACTAGAGTTGTGTGAGGAGATTGTGAAATTGGTGGCCTCAGGGAGAGACACGGGGCGGGGGGGTGAGGGGGACAGCCATTGGAACCCCTGTGCTGACTCATTCTCCAATATCACGGTCACCATCTTTCTTGGGTGGAGCAGTCCTGTGTGGCATCAGACAGGGGAAAGCAACTGTCCCACCTCCAGAAATCTGTCTTGCCCCATCCTATGGAGACTGAACGCTGATGAGAAGTAAGCAGCCTTGGACAGGAAGTAGAAAGCAGAAAAGACTTAGGGGGTGGCACTGAGGTTGGAACTCTCCTCCGCCCACCCCTACTTTCCTGAGAATATGACTGGTGCTTCGTCCACATGGAGGATTCAATAGAAACCGTCTGGACTGTGGGCAGACCAAATTTCTGAGTTTCAGAGAACATACCAGACTCCTAGTGGCCACACCTTACTTAGGTCTGTGAAAAGAGTCAGGACAGACTGTCACCTGGAGCTCTGGGGTGAATGCCACACCTACCACCCTTCCTAATCCCTAAATTTTCCTAGCCTACCAGAGGTTTCTTTCAGGGGCCAAACCCAACAAGCAGCCAAAAGACAGAGGCATCAGGAACCTTGGGCTTTTTGCTAACTTTCTCCTAGGTCTGGGGCTGGTAAAAACCAGCCTAGATAAGATAAGATATTCAGTTTGGTCTGTCCATGTACACCTAAGCCCAGCAGAGGCTGCCACATACTCTGGTTTGCTTATAGCCCCAAAAAGGTTGCTGAGGGCTGGTCACAGGAGATGTCTAGCACTGGTCTGCACCAGGTTTCCCCCTAAGAGGCCTAGAACCAACACATCCAGTGGTCAGCTACAGTCAACATCAGAGCAGGACCCAAAGAGCCTTTCTAGCAGCACATCCAATGGGAAAGCTTGTGAGGCACCAAACCCAGCTGAAACGAATTGCGCTTTCTGTGGTCAGCACCTGCACAGCAGCTTTCAGCCATTGAACGAGGTCAAGTTTCTCAGTCAGCCGGACCAAGTTCTGGATACCCTGCCCTGCTGGGCTAGGTTCCATAGGGCGAAGGGAGAGAGGCTTAGAGCACAGGCCATTCAAAGCATAAGTTCCTCCCGCATCCACTGTTGGTGGGAATCTAAAGTAGTCCAACCACTATGGAAGAAAGTATGTGGTACCTCAAAAAACTGAAAATAGAACTACCTTATGATCCAGCAATCCCACTACTGGGTATATACCCCCAAACTCAAAAACATTAGTACATAAAGACACATGCAGCCCCATGTTCATTGCAGCATTGTTCACAGTGGCCAAGACATGGAAACAACCAAAAAACCCTTCAATAGATGACTGGATAAAGAAGATGTGGCACATATACACTATGGAATACTACTCAGCCATAAGAAATGATGACATCGGATCATTTACATGGATGGACCTTGATAACATTGAATTGAGTAAAATAAGTAAATTAAAAAAAAACTAAGAACTATATGATTCCATACATAGGTGGGATATAAAAATGAGACTCAGAGACTTGGACAAGAGTGTGGTGGTTACAGGGGGTGGGGTGAGGGAGGAGAGGTAGAGGGTGGGGGGAGGGCAGGGGCACAAAGAAAACCAGATAAAAGGTGATGGAGGACAATTTGACTTTGGGTGATGGGTATGCAACATAATTAAATGTCAAAATAACCTGGAGATGTTTCTTTTCTCCCTGAACATATGTACCCTGATTTATTAATGTCACCCCATTAAAATTAATAATAAATAAAAAAATATGAGTTCCTTGGAATCTATTGTTAGGACCTGTTGGTCAAATAAGTTTGTAAATATGATGTATATGCTTGCTTGCTTTGGGTGTGAGAGACAGACTGTAAGCTGGTAAAGTCATTATAGCCTAAGGCTTAGTTTTAAGACTCTTTCCCTCCCTTCTAATACTAACACAGTGGTTCTCAAACTTTTTGAAGTCGGGGAGCATTTAAAATCCTGCAAATAATTGTAGGCTCACTATATACAAATTGCTGAGAAATATAATAATTAAGTCAAATATTAAAGAAAAAAATATAAAGTCCAGGTGTGCTTTTATGGTAATCAAATGAAATAAATATGACAAAATTAAATTTATTCTGACATTAAAAAACATTTTTATGTTACACTTTTTGAGTTATGCTTTTTAGAATTCATAAAAAAGAGAGGTTAAAAAGAAAAAAAAAACGACAAAATGTTATCTTTTTATATACAGTGTGTTTGTAAAGTCATGGTGCACTTTTGACCAGTCACAGGAAAGCAATAAAAGATGATAGAAATGTGAAATCTGCACCAAATAAAAGGAAAACTCTCCCAGTTTCATACCTATTCAGTGCAGTTCGATGTGGGTTCACGCACAGATTTTTTAGGGCTCCTTAGGTAGCTATCCCGTATAGCCTCTACAGACTCGTCACTGACTGATGGCCTACCAGAACGGGGTTTCTCCACCAAACTGCCAGTTTCCTTCAACTGCTTATCCCATTGAGTAATGTTATTCCTATGTGGTGGCGCTTCGTTATAAACGTGCCGATATTCATGTTGCACTTTGGTAACAGATTCAAATTTAGTGAGCCACAGAAGACACTGAACTTTCTTCTATACCATCCACATCTCGACTGCCATGGCCGTGGGCTGCTCCACTGTATACACGGTGTTACGTCATCATCTGCGCATGCGCACATGCTGCCACATCATGCTACAGAAACTGGGAGGGTTTTGTTAGTAAGAGTTAGTAAATTTGGCAGGTCCCGGCACAAATGTGTTTTTTCATTCTTGTGTTTATGAGAAACATGAGCCTGATGTGTCCTAGCAATTTCTTCAGTGTTTGGGCATATATTTGAAAGGTAAACTCTCATTCCCTCATCAATACATTGAAGAATTCCTCTCTTTTTACTCTTAATTGTGTTGTGGGTAGAAAATTTTAATTCATATAAATAGGATGTTGAAAATTGTAGTAAAATGTTCAAAGCTTTTTTAGAGGTTGTCATATATACTTCTTTTATAGAAATCCAAAGGCTTCAAGAGACAATTCCTTATGTTTAATCATCAACCCACAATCTGGATATAGCTGCCAGTTCTTCTGTTAATGTTAAACCAAAATCACTTGAAGCTTCCATGAATGGGCTTCTAATCCAATCATATTGTTCAGTGTTAAGTGATGGAAAATGCTATAAATTAAATTCTGCCCATCAACCTTCAAGTCCTATTTTATTTACACTTAACTTTTGCTCATTTCCAGAATTGGATTCTTCAATATCATGCTTCTTTTTGAGAATTCTACCTACTTTATTTGGATGTATTTACCTAAAAATAATATAATGATGTGTTAATAATAAATATAATAATGATGTGTTACCAAAAAGAGCAATATTTTCATAATGAAATGGTATAATAGAATAACTGTATTTATTTTTATATCTGGACACATGCCACGAACCAGTGCAGCTAGTAATTCCAGGTCCCAAGTGAGAATGGTGCAGAATTAAGAAAATACGTGGAATTAAGAAAATAGGGCGTCGGGAGGGCCCTGTAATTGCTGCTGGCAAGAACAAAGCACACCCCAAAACTGCATCTTGCTTTATTTATAGGGCAAAGTGGGCCATTAGCAAATCAATGAGAACTTTCATCATGTTTCTAAGGCAACCCAAGAATTTTACCAAGTACAGAAAAAGCCCCACCATACATATCATCTTAACTTTACACCAAACAAAGGATAGAAGAAACTTGCCTCCAGTCTTTCTGGGGAACATGGGGGGTAGTGTAAACAATCCAGCACCACAGCTTAACAGCCTTTTGCAACCTAATCAGGCTAGTGAGTTGGGGGGTTGGGCAGACTGTCAGCTTACAGCCAATTCCCACCACCTCTGTCCCCCCAAATTCTAAACTCCAAAAACCCTGTTGGTTTTTTGGTCCCCAATAGGCATATATTTCTCTGGAATACCATAGGGTGCACCTGGAAATCTAGGGCACACCAGTGAGTCCTGGCGCACACCTTGAGAACCATTGTACTAAGGTCTTCTCAGAACTAAGCTTTTCCCCACACCCTTGACTGTTGCATGATAAGGGGTGGTGCACTCTTATGAGAAATCTTATTTATGCCTCAGAAAAGTTGCTTTGTATCAGAGACTTCCTTATTTGTATACTGGCTTAAAGGCTTTAATTTTCTACATTATAAAATGAAGCAAACCAGGGGCTCTTGCACTCTCTTGGTTCCTGCTATCAGCACTGCAGAGGCCTCCCTGATCCCTTGCCCTCCCTGGGAAAAGTAGGTTTTCTGCTTTTCCCTTGGCTTCTCTTGTGGCTTGCTTGTCTTGGTGAGACACCAATAAACAGAATGGCCCACTATCCTCCAACTCTGCCATTTCTTTACTGTCTCCTCGAATTCAATGAGAACCTGCATGCAAATGGCCACGATGGCGGCCCCTGGCCATACCACTGGCATAGTCAGAAAAATTCAGATCAGATCAGCATGGAGCCGCCACCCTTGAGGTGTGTGGTAAGGACTGGTTGCTCCCCATGGCTGTCCTTTTAGGGGCCTAGGGCTGCATATTTTTTACTCAAGGGGAAACCAGGAGTTCTGTGCGAGAAGCTGCCTGAGGTCAAAAGCTCCAGGGTGAATTGCAAATGAAACGGCAGAAAAGGCTGGAATTGGAGTGAGCACTGGAGAAGGAATTATGGGTTCACGAGTTGCAGTTTGCCCTGGAAGCTGAACATTTGCACCGGAAGTTGTTGGAGAAACAACTGCGGATTCAAGAGCTCGAGTCTCAGCTTCTGGCCAGAGGCCAGCAGCCACAGGAGCCTAAACGGTCGCCAAAGGAGCAGCAGCATCCGTGCTGGTGGATTGGCTTTGAGTCAGTGGGAGCAGGCGCTTGCAACTCCTCTTCTGAGGATGAGAATGCTCAGGCTGAAGCTGCCATATGCACACTGAGAGCCCGACCAGTGGTCGCCAAGAAGGTAAAAACCCAGCAGCGAAGAGTCCCTCAGGGGCAGCCACAGCCTCCTGCCCAGGTAATGGAACACTCTGTGGTCCGGCCCTATACCCAGGCAGAACTGACGGAGTTGGGGGCATAGTTTAGGCAGAAACCTACTGAATCCCTGGTAGCCTGGTACAATTATGGGACAAAGGGGTGGCTGGCATCATGCTCTCCAGAACAGAGATGGAGAAATTGGCCGCCATTACCACACACTTCTCCTTGAGGCAGTGTCTTCAGAACTGCCATGGCAACCCAGGAGACCATACCCTATTAGAATGGGTGACAGCTGCCATTTGTGTGGTCTGGCTCTGGCAGAATGCTGAAGAATTTCCAGGGGCAATGAGTCGGTGGCAGTGCTACAGTGAGTTAGTAAAGGTCCTTCGGGAACTAGGAATGAAGAATGCTGTTTTCAACCCTGGGTCCAGTGGGCCAGAGGAGGAAGTGTTTATGGCAAAGATGAGGGACTTTATCCTTGCTAGTGCCCTGTAAGCCCTTTTTGGGTCACTTGTGGCTATCTTGGGCCCCTATGTGGGGCAGCCCATCAATGTGGTTACACAGATGGTAGCAGATTTGGGAGAGCTGGAGGCCAAAAAGCAGTGAGGGCTGCTGCCTATGTTGCCCCCCCCCCCCCAACTAACAAGGGAAACGGTCTTATCAAGGTTACCTGAAAACAGATGTGGGTAGATTTGATTGTGGCTGGAGCAGATAAAGGGGAATTAGATGGCTAGTCTAATAAAATTCTTTTGGAGCTTTGGTGGCAGCTTAAACCAGAACAGAAGTTCCAGCCACTGAGACGAAAGGACCCAGCAGCTACCAATGAAACATTCAGTGTGTGAGAGCTTGGTTACAAGATTGTATGATAGAGATGGCCAATGGAGAGAACTCCCAAGACCCTTTGTACCAGTTCAAATAGGAAAAGGGCCGAGGAACCCATCTAATGGGGATAGATGGGGACAGGAGGCCACACGTGGAACTGGCTATACACTGGTCCCCTTCCAATGTACAACAGGTGTTGGCCTTGGATACAAGTGCAGAATATTCCCTCCTCTATGGGAACCCAGAGCGATTTGCTGGGACCCCAGTGGCCATTGATGATTATGGGGGCCAAATTGTTCGAGTAAAGCCAATAACTATTCCATTGGGGATAGGAAGACTGCCTTCTAAGCCATATAAGGTGTATCTCCTATTCCTGAATATATTTTGGGGGTAGATGTCTTGCAAGGACTGTGGTTGGAAACTACAGCTGGGGAGTTCCGGCTGCGGATCAGGGTTGTAAAGGCAGTGTTGTGAGGACACGCATCACATTCCCCTTTGCAATTACCCATCCATCGGCATGTGACTAACACCAAGCAGTACCGCTTGCCGGTGGTTATGAAGAAGTCACAGGGACAATCCTCGAACTAGAAAAGGTGAGAATCATCCGGCTAGCACACAATCCTTACAAGTTCCCAGTATGGCCTCTGTACAAACCAGATGGAACCTGGAGAATGACAGTAGATTACAGAGAACTTAATAAAGTTGTTCCCTCTTTGCACGCTGCTGTTCCCTCGATAGCTAACATGATGAATCAGCTAAGCCATGAGTTGGGAACATACCACCTTGTGACAGACTTGGCCAATGCTTTTTTCTCTATTGATATAGCTGCAGAGAGTCAAGACCAATTTGCCTTCAGTTGGGAAGGGAGAAAATGGACATTGACAGTATTACCCCAGGGCTATTTGCATAGCCCCACCTTGTGCCATGGGCTGGTGGCTGCTGACCTGGCTAAATGGAAACAGCCAGAGTCAGTTCGCATGTACCATTATATTGATGATATTATGCTAACTAGTGATTCTCTTCCATAATTGGAGCAAGCAGTCCCTACCCTGCTATTCCATTTGAAAGCATGTGTCTGGGCAGTCAATGAGAACAAATTACAAGGACCTAGGTTATCTGTTAAATTCTTGGGAGTTGTCTGGTCGGGTAAGACAAAAGTTATCCCTGACGCAGTTATAGATAAGATCCAAGCATACCCTCTGCTCACTACGGTAAAACAGTTACAGGAATTCTTAGGTTTGTTGGGGTATTGGCAAGCATTTATACCCCATTTAGCTCAGTTACTATGCCCCTTGAACAACCTTATTTGGAAGGGGGTTCGTTGGGATTGGACTGAGCAGGCGCAAGGTTTATTTGCAGCAGCTAAGGGAGCTGTCAAGGTGGCACAGGCCTTGAATGTATTTGATCCTGCTAGGCCCTGTGAGCTGGATGTTCATGTAACCTCGGAGGGGTTTGGATGGGGCTCGTGGCAATGGACTGAGCACTTATGGCAATAGTCCCAATTGTGGAAAGGTACTGAAGTCCATTACTCATTAGTGGAGAAGCAGTTGGCAGCTGTGTATGCTGCCCTCCTGGCCACTGAGAGTATTATGACCACAACACCAGTTACAGTCAAGACAACATACCCTATTGAAGGATGAGTGAGAGATTGTACAACCAAACTAGGTAATGGTATAGCCCAAATGTCCACCCTGGCCAAGTGGGGTGCCTACCTGCAACAATGCTGTACTCTTAGCACCAGCCCGTTGAGGGCAGAACTGCAGAAAGTCTTGGGTCCAGTCACCTATGCGACCTTAGAGTCAAGTGCAGCTGGGGCTCAGGAGGCAGAGCCTGAAGTCATTCCCTACCAGGAGGTGCGAATGCCCATCTCTGAGGATGCCTGATATATTGATGGTTCCAGCAGGGGCCAACCTGCCAAGTGGATGGACATAGCCTTCCATCCGGCCATTGAGACTATTTGGATGGACACAGGTACAGGCCAGAGCAGCCAATGGGCAGAATTAAGAGCTGTTTGGCTAGTTGCCCATAATGAACCTTGACCTCTGGTGGTCTGCACTGACAGCTGGGCTGTCTATTATGGACTGACCGTTTGAATTGCTACTTGGCACATTAACCAGTGGATAGTAATGCACCGTCCACTATGGGGTTAGGCGATGTGACAGGACTTATGGGAAATAGGACACCAGAAGCAGGTGACAGTATATCATGTCACGGGGCATGCCCCTCTAGCCCATCCTGGGAATAATGAGGCAGATACGTAGGCAAGGGTGCGATGATTGGAGACTACACCTGCAGGTGATGTGGTACAGTGGCTCCACCAGTGCCTGCTCCATGCAGGACAGAAAACTATGTAGGTTACGGTTAAGGCGTGGAACTTGCCTGTGTCCTATGCAGAGGTATTTGCAGCCTGTGAACAATGTGCAGTCTGTTCCAAGGATCACCCTCAGAGACCATGGTATCACCTGGACAGATCCAGAGGAGTCATGTTCCACTGACACGATGGCAGATAGACATCATGGGACCCTTACCAAAGTCAGAAGGGTACCAGTATTCAGTCACTTGTGTAGATACTGCCACCGATCTGCTTGCTGCTTACCCTGCCCATAATCTTGACCAGAGGGCAGACATACAGGCTATGGACCACCTGAATGCTGCATATGGGTGGCCGCTGGTCCTTGAAAGTGACAATGGTACCCATTTCACTGGTTCAATGGTGAGGCAATGGGCTCAAGAGCTGGGGGTGGACTGGAAGTACCATGTTCCCTACCACCCCCAGGGTGCTGGTATCACTGAGCAGTATAATGGACTCTTAAAGCAGGGACTGTGACAGGAGGGGGGCACCGGCTCCCTTACTGGATGGACATGCCGCTTATGGACAGTACTATGAATTTTGAACGAGAGCACTCGACGGGGGAGCCCAGCTCCAGTGGAAGCCCTCCTGCATCGAGTAGCTGCCCCCATTCAGTTGCAGATACACACCAAAGACATTTTACTGAAGCCAGGTTTTAGACAGCAAGGCAACGTGCTCTTGCCTGCCCCAACAGCCCTCCTTAAAGGACAATGGCTTCAATGGACTTGGCCCTGGACTGTACAGGCCCCCCATCTGAAATGAGTGGCCTTGTTGGCACCATGGGGAAAGGGGCTAGAGGTGGACCTCCAGTTAACTCCTTGGGCAACCAGCACCTGGCCACCTAAGGTAGAAGTGCATTATCCCTTGAGTGCTCAGGGGGACAGTATTATGAAGGGCACCTTTGTAATTTCTTTCTGGCCAATAATGAGTTCTCCTATTTTACTATACATAGAACCAGCAGATGCTGCTGTATTGGCCAATGGCCAATAAATTTTGGTATGCCCACCCAGGGCGGCCTCTGGTACCAGTTTCTGTGCTGTCTGCAGACAAAACTCTGGCCTGTATTCTGCCAGAGGGAAAAGATTTGCCTCTCTTGGTACCGTTAACAGTTCTCTCATTTTGCCCATAACTTTTGATTTGTTAATACTATTGCTGTAGTTTGTACTCTTTCTGTATATGCAATGTACCCCACTCCTCACACAGTGACCATCATGGAAGATACCTGTGGTTTAGATCAGGGGTCCCCAAACTATGGCCCACGGGCCGCATGCAGTCCCCTGAGGCCATTTATCCGGCCCCACCGCACTTCCAGAAGGGGTACCTCTTTCATTGGTGGTCACTGAGAGGAGCATAGTTCCCATTGAAATACTGGTCAGTTTGTTGATTTAAATTTACTTGTTCTTTATTTTAAATATTGTATTTGTTCCCATTTTGTTTGTTTTTTTTTACTTTAAAATAAGATCTGTGCAGTGTGCATAAGGATTTGTTCCTAGTTTTTTTTATAGTTTGGCCCTCCAACAGTCTGAGGGACAGTGAACTGGCCCCCTGTGTAAAAACTTTGAGGATCCTTGATTTAGATTATAAAGCAAGCAAAAGGGATGAAATGTTGGTCAAATAAGTTTGTAAATATGATGTATATGTTTGCTCGCTTTGGGTGTGGGAGATAGGCTGTAAGCTGGCAAAGTCATTATAGCCTAAGGCTTAGTTTTAAGACTAAGCCTTTCCCTCCCTTCTAACACTAAGGTATTCTCAAAACTAAGCTTTTCCCCACACCCTTGACTGTTGCATGATAGGGGGTGGTGCTGTCTTATGAGGAATCCTATTTATGCCTTAGGTAAGTGGCTTTGTATCAGACTTCCTTATTTGTATATTAACTTAAAGGCTTTAATTTTCTACACTATAAAATGAAGCAGACCAGGGGCTCTTACTCTCTCTTGGTTCCTGCTATCAGCATTGCAGAAGCCTCCCTGATCCCTTGTCCTCCATGGGAAAGGCAGGTTTTCTGCTTTTCCCTTGGCTTCTCTTGTGGCTTGCCTATCTTGGTGAGACACCAATAAACAGAATGGTCCATCATCCTCCAACTCTGCCATGTCTTCTCGAATTAAATGAGAACCTGCATGTGAATGGCCACAATGGTGGCCGCTGACCATACAGACCAAACAAAGGGCTTAGACACCATCTGGGTGAAGGGTCACAATCAATCCCAGTGGAAGACTCTTAGTCTTCCTCCTTGAGACCAGAAGCTCCTCAGTGGAAAGAAGTTCTGCAGAGGAGACTCTCAACTCCACCCAACCTGAACCTGATGCTCACCTCACTGAGGAGAAATAGAATTAGAGTATACAGCAGTAGCTGAGGGATTAGACTCTGGAGTAGGGACCACTTTCCCTGTACTGAGCTCCTGACCAAGAGACCCTCAAGTGAGGAGGTCCCATTAACATTGTAATCCTGACCTTAGCTGCCCTAACCCACTAAGCTTGCAAATTGTGGAGTGCTTAGTGGGTTGAGGCCAGTCAGCACCCACTATACAGTCTTTCTACAGAAGACTGTGGGAAGCAAGGAGGTGGAGTAGCTAAAAAATGGAGGCAAATCTTAAGGAACTTGGGACCTTTTATGGAGCTACTATCAGCTCTAAGTAGGAGAAAGCTGATCCTTTCACACAAGTTGACCCCTCCCACATACTAACCATCAGCAGTATATATATTGTTTTCTTATCTATTTAACTACCCTATAGCTTTTGATTGAGGCATTTAATCCATTTACATTTAAGGTAATTATTGATATGTATGTATTTATTTCCATTTTATTATTCATATTTTCAGTATTTTTTCTTCTTCCTAAAGGATGCCCGTTAATATTTCATGTAATATTGAATGGTGAAGATGAACTTCTTCAGCTTTTTTCTTATCTGGGGAGTTCTTTATATGTACTTCAATTCTGGATGACAGCCATGTTAGGTAGAATACAGTGGTGCCTGGTCTACCGCAGGGGTTAGGTTTCAGAACCCCCCCATGATAGGCTAAAATCTGTGAAGTAGTGACCTTACATTTATTTTATTATTTATATATGTTTTAAGGCTTTATAAACCCTCCCCACACTCTTATAAACCTTTACCTCACTGTTATTAACCTTTCCCACACTTATTTTTGCTTATTTTACCACAAAAATAATTAAAATAATAAATATGTAAAATACTTATATACTGCAAAATCCCACAATACAGCCAAAAATCTGTGATACAAAATTAGATATATATAATTTAAATATCCACAATACAATGAGACCGCGAAAAGTGAACTGTGATATAGTGAGGGACGACTGTAATCTTATTTGTAGATCATTGTTTTTTATCACTTTGAACACTTTTTTGCTAATCCCTTCTGGCTTTAAAGGTTTCTGTAGAGAAATCACCTGATAAGGTATGGGAGCTCCCACATAAGTAACTAATTGCTTTTCTCTTGCTTGTTTTAAAATACTTTTTTTTTTGTCTTTAACCTTTGGTATTTTAATTAAGATGTGTCTTGGTGTGGGTGTATCTTGTTTGGGACTTTGTGTTTCCTAGATATGTATGTGAATTTCCTTTGACAGATTAAAAAATTTTTCAGTCTCTATTTTTTCAAGTAGGTTTTCAATGTCTTTCTCTCTCTCTCATCTCCTTTTTGTGCTCTTGTGAAATGTACACTTGTCCCAGAGTACAACAAGAGGCCAAAGAAGGACATTACTATCCTTATTTTTAAAATTATTTTTCTTTTGCTGTTCTTGTTGGGTGTTTTCTACTACCTTGTCTTCTAAATCACTTATTTGATCCTCTGTTTCATCTACTTTGCCATTAATTCTATCTAATGTATTCTTCATTTCAGTTATTTTATTCTTCACTTCTGACTGGTTCTTTTTTTATGATTTCTATCTCTTTGTATAAGTTTTCACTGAATTCATCTATTCTTCTAAGTTCATTGAACACCTTTGTAACCAGTGATTTGCACTCTGTATCTGGTAGATTGCTTGCTTTCAATTTGTTTATTTCTTTTTCTAGAGCTTTGTTCTGTTGTTACATTTGAGACATGTTTCTTTGTCTCTTCATTTGGCACATTTCCCTGTGTTTGTTTCTATTAGATGCATCTGCTCTGTGTCCCAGTCTTGGCAGAGTGGTCTTATATAGTAGATGTCCTGTGGGGTGCAGTGGTGCAATTTCCCTGGCCACCTGAGCCAGGTGTTCCATAAGTGTCCTACATGTTCTTTGTGTGTGCCCTTCTGTTGTAGTTGAGCCTTTATCAGTGGGTGAGATAGACCCTTAGACTGACTGGTTTTGAGAACTGGCTCTGACTACAGAAGATAAGCTATTGTGTGGGGGCTGACCCCACAGAGTGGAATATTTTATAGCAGAACACTAGTGCCCATTGAGTCCACCCATTGTGTGTATTGTTTGTGGAGCTAATTAGTTGTTATGCTTCTGTGGTCTGAAGCTGACTATCAGTCTGGGGCCTCTTGGGAAGGGTTCTGTTGCAGGCCCAGGTCAGTTGCAGCCTTTGTCCAACCCAGGGCCACCTGAGGGGGCTACAATGTGATCTATAATTTGTAGCTTCCTGGGAAGGGCTTGGAGCTATCTGGGAGAGGCTATTCTGCAAACCGAGGCTGGCTGCCACTAGTGCTGGACTTAGTAAGAGGTACAAGGCTTGCTTGGGGTTTGTGGACCTTTCAGAGATTTTAGGGAAGCCCACAATGTGGACAGAGGTCTTCTGTTTGTGAGAAACAGACACTGAACAAAATTCTGACCTGTGTGTGAGTTTGGTGGCATGCTGTCTCAGGTAATTACCGGGGCATGGGCAAATTAATGGAGGCTCAGATTTGGCATCCTCCTGCACTTGCATGCTGGATGGAGAGGAGATCAACAAAGAAACAATGGTGCCTGCCTACACTTCTGTCTGGAAAGAGCTGCCCTTCGAGCCTTACCCTTGATGCTAGACAATTTATTTCCTCCCTGTATGTCTCTGGTGCTTTTCAAGCTGATGCTACAATGTTGAAGTTCAGAGCAAGCAAGTCCATTAGTGGGGGTCCATTAAGAGGAACCAGCAACCCTCAGTCTCACCCAGATGAAATTCCCACTGTTTTTCACAGCTATATTTTGTAGGGACTCCTCCTTCTGTCACTGATGGTCTAGGCTGGAGAGCCTAGTGTGGAGCAGGGACTGTTTCCTACTCAAGGGAGAGCTCCACAGCTGAGATATATTTCTTAATTCCTTTATTTTTTTGAGTGTGTGTGCATTCATGAGTGAAAAAGAGAGAGACAGGAAGGGAGATAGAGGAGAAACTTCAACTCATAGTTGTGGCATTTTACTTGTTCATTGATTGCTTCTTATGTGTGCCTTGACTGAGAGTGGGGAGATCCAGCTAGGCCAGTGATCCCTTGTTCAAGAGAGCGACCTGGGGCTCAAGCCAACAACATTTGGGCTCAAGCCAGCAATCATGGGGTCATGTTGATGGTCACCATGCTCAAGCTGGTGACCCTACACTCAAGCCGGCGACCTCAGGGTTTTGAACCTGGGACCTCAGCATTGCAGGTCGAAGCTCTAGTCATTGTGCTACCACAGTCAGGCATCTTTCCTAATTATTAACTGCCACATGTAGGTGTGAGACCAGCCTATTTTGTGCCTTTTCTCCTCCTACTAGTTTAATTGTGGCTTCTTCTTTTTATCCTTAGTTACAGGAGTTCTGTTCAGTTAGTCTTCAGGTGGTTCTCAAGGGTAGTTGTTCTCCAATTTAGTTGTAATTTTGATGTGGTCATGGAAGGAGATGAATACAGCATTTGCCTACCATCTTGCTGGGAAGTCCAGAAATTCTTAATGAAGACAGAAGTTATATCACAGGCCTCAAAGGCTGTGGGCCCCTGTGGGCTGTAAACCCAACCTTGGGACTTAGAAGTGCTCAGGTTCCAGGCCTCCTATTTCTTATTCTCAAAATATCTGTACATAAAACAATTTAGTAGAATTTTGTATTTATTCTATTTTTATTTCAGGTAAAATATTTGTGAAAATCATCATTTCCTAGTTATCTGAACTTAGACTTCAGGAATGGAGTGGAGTTTTTCAGACAAAGATGGATATGGCCCAGATCATTGTTGCTGTTGTGTGCCATGCTTAAGCTTATAATTTATCCTACATATAATAAGGGGCTACAAAAGGCTCTAGGTAGGGGACTGCCCCAATCAAATGTGTGTTTTATGAAGAGCAATGAGGCACGAGGCAGCGATATAGAGAATAGGGATCTAAGAATGGAGACAGGAAGACCATTTTCAGATACTCTAGAGTAGTGGTTTTTAAAATATCTGGGGAAGGCCCTGGCCGGTTGGCTCAGTGGTAGAGCGTCAGCCTGGTGTGCAGGAGTCCCAGGTTTGATTCCCGGCCAGGGCACACAGGAGAAGTGCCCATCTGCTTCTCCACCCCTCCCCCTCTCCTTCCTCTCTGTCTCTCTCTTCCACTCCTGCAGCCAAGGCTCCGCTGGAGCAAAGTTGGCCCGGGTGCTGAGGATGGCTCCATGGCCTCTGCCTCAGGTGCTAGAATGGCTCTGGTTGCAACAGAGCAATGACCCAGATGGGCAGAGCATCGCCCCCTGGGGGCATGCTGGGTGGATCCCGGTCGGATGCATGCGGGAGTCTGTCTGACTGCCGCCCCATTTCTAACTTCAGAAAAAATACAAAAAAAAAATAATAATAAAAAAATAAAATATCTGGGGGACCCTGAGGGTCCCCAAGACCTTACTGAAGGTCTATGAGGTCAAAATCATTCTTATATATATAATACAAAAATCGTATTTGGCTTTAACTTTTATTCTGTCACTGCTGTACAGTAGAGTTTTCCAGAAAGTAAATGATGTGTGATGACATCATTTCTCCAGTGGCTGGTAAAATGTGTTTTTATTCTTGTGTTCAAAGATTTCTTTCAAATTTCTAAATAATTTTTAAAGTGGTAGTTATAAAATATGGTAAATCTGGTTTACTCATTCTATGGGTTCAAATGTTAATCTCATCCAGAAACACCCTCACACACACACACATAGAATAGTGTTTAACCAAATATCTGGGCATCCCGTAGCCCAGTCAAGGTGACACATAAAACCAGGAACCGTTGCAGGAGTTAACTCTTGGTAGAGAAAGTGGAGATCCATCAGTGAGAACATGGAAGAACTGGAGACAAGTACAGTATTTGCTGACTCCTTGGCTACTCTCCGTCTGGCCACAGACTCATATTGCTCCTCTGAACACCCAGGCCACAGACTCCATTTCCATGAGATTAACCATCCTCCCTCTGCCTTATAGTTTAGCTGATCTCTGCAGGAATCCTTTTAGGCAAAACCAATGCTGATTCTACCTTCTGGGTTGAGTTTATTTCATTTCAGCAACAGTAAAGAACCAAGATGGTGTGCACCCCCTAACCTAAACCCATATAACATCATCCTTACAGAGGCAAAGAACACATATATGTCTCTAGCAATGTACTAAATGTTAAAGCTTGTTTTATAAGGAACTCCTTAGCTGTAATCTGATTCCCATGTGATAATGTGTTGGAAATTGCTAGTAAATGCTCTTTACAGTACTCTGAAAACTGATGCTTGCTCTCAACAAGTGAGTCATTAGTAGAAAAAAACATGACCCATCACATTTGGGAATGTCGTTAAATATAGATTTTAAGTGAAAAAATCCCTGATGAGACACATTTTGTGGGCTCTGCACACTAAGCCACATAGAGTAATAATCTGTAGTGTGCAGAAATTGCTATGCATATATGATGTGCCCAGGACATACAAACTGGTTCATAATGTCCTGGTAGGCCAGAGCTTCTTAAGTTCCCCACCATGGCTGTACACCCAAGTCTACCATCTCTAAGACCTTCACCACCTAGCCCTTCTGCTAGCTGTCTTTTCAAATGTATTAAGGCCTCAGGCATTTTCAGGGAGGGGCTTATTGCCATTAACAGACAAACTCACAGTTGGTGCATTAATAACTTAATATAGCAATCTTCAAATTGTGTTCCACAGAACACACTAGTTCTGGAAGTTCAGGAAAATGTGCTTCATAGTAATACAAGTTTTAAAAACCTTCTTTGGAGAGTCAGAATAATATTAGCCCTTTAAAAGCTCTGGAAAGGCTGTTAGCAATGACTGCTGTTTTATTTTAAATGAATTTGATCAGGTGGCAGATACTGTGGGTTAGCTCACTCACTTCTCACTACAGCCCCCTTATATACGGTGTATGCCTTTGTTTTCTAAGAATGACATTTCCAGGAGTCCCTTGTGGGCCAGATGCAGGTACGTGAACTAGATGTAACCCATCAGCTGTGTACCCAGGGGAACCCGATAGAGGAAGTCAACACATTCGGGACAAACTGCAGCTCTTGACAAGCACAATGTTGCAGGTGTTTGGTTTTCCTGAAGAGGCCGTGAGGTACTTGGTGTCTACTCTTAAGTATCATAGTTGCCAAGGGGCAGGTAATGGCAATAGCAGTGGTGTTTCTGTTAGAAAAGTATCACAGTGTAGTTGGGCATTGTTCTATGCCTGTTGTTGGCTCTGGCAGCATTATTTCTGGCTGAGCAACATAGATGTCTGATCTCCCAGGGTTTGTAGTAGTAGTAGTAATAATAGGAGTAGTAGTAGCAGTAATAGCAATAATTAAAATGATAATAATAATAATAATAATAATGTTCTCTTGCTACCTAAGTTAGCTAGAGTGAATCCAAGTTGCAACTGATTTAGAACTACAGAAACTATTGAATGCTTACAGATATTCCATAAAACTAGTGATTTGAAGAAGACAAGTTTGGATATGCCATTCTTTAAAACGAGCACTTAGAGACTGCTTTCTAAACCTTAATAAAGAGGAATATAAATTCCAAGAATGGAAATTTTAGAGACGGTGCCAGGCAATGTCCTGCCATAAGGATCAGGGAAGGTGGTTGTGCAGTACCTTATGTGCCAGGCTATATGCCACCTCTGGACATGGGCTGTGGAGGTACTTCCTAAATCTATACTTTCATTAAAACACTGGCTGGACTAAACATATGTTCTTTATCTCACACATCCTGTTAGACCTCATGAGGAAACACAAATAAGTAAATGACTTGATTTCCCATTGGGAATAACAAGAGGCTAAAGATTTATGTATGAAATCATCAGGCAATGTAAAATGATATAAAATTAAGTGCTACATTTTGAGGTTTAATATATCTAACTTATTAAACACATAAATCATATAACGAGTCTTACATTATCTAGAATTTCTCTAAATTAGTGGCTCATAAAATAAATTAGTCTATAAGTATGTTTTATTTTGCTCATACAGAGTTTTAAGTAAATTAGTTGACAACATTTGCAAAATTGGGAGATTTTTACCTAAAAAGTTAAAAGAGCTGGCAACTAAGAGTAGAGATAATTGTGCTATTCTCTTATATAAAGACTGGTTTTTGTTTGACCTCATAATTATTCTTCACAAGCAACACTGGCTATCTGGTTTGTTTCTTTGTTTGTTTTCAGATTTAAGTTCCCAAAATGCAATTGTGACTTTGAAAGAAGCTCATTAGATTAATAAATGACTCACCTGATTTCTCATATTCATGAAATGGAAAGAAGAAAGAGGAAGAGGCAGCAGGTAGATGAAGAAGTCAGATATGGAGACTGAGAGTTTAGATTTGTTATTGGTCTTTCTGGGAGTAATGTACACTGCTGGTAAAAAGCAGGCCTAGAGATAGAATGCAGGTGTTCTGATTGTCAGTGCAGTGTTCTATATATTTAACAAAACATCCAGTAATTGTAGATAAAATGTTGAAAATATTGTTTAAATGTCTAGATAAGCTCTTTAAGGAGTAAGATAAATTCTTAGAGTAGTGAACATATGAGCTGACAGACAGTATGCTTTCCTCGGATTAGGGGGTAGTTTTCAGCCATTGAAAGAAGGGGCTTGGTTTTTTTTTTGTTGTTGTTGTTTTGTTTTTGTATTTTTCTGAAGCTGGAAACGGGGAGAGACAGTCAGACAGACTCCCGCATGCGCCCGACCGGGATCCACCCGGCACGCCCACCAAGGGGCGATGCTCTTCCCCTCCAGAGCGTCGCTCTGCCGCGACCAGAGCCACTCTAGCACCTGGGGTAGAGGCCAAGGAGCCATCCCCAGCGCCCGGGCCATCTTTGCTCCAATGGAGCCTTGGCTGCGGGAGGGGAAGAGAGAGACAGAGAGGAAGGAGGGGAGGGGGTGGAGAAGCAAATGGGCGCTTCTCCTATGTGCCCTGGCCGGGAATCGAACCGGGGTCCCCCGCACGCCAGGCCGACGCTCTACCGCTGAGCCAACCGGCCAGGGCCAAGGGGCTTGGTTTTTTAAATTCATTTTTTTTTTTTTATGGATGAGTGGTCCCTGAAGCTGAATGAAGACAATATTCCCAGGAAGATGGTGTGAGCCCCTATTTACTGCCTATAACAACTGAACTCCTGCTCTTGGTTTAATTCTGACTGGATTATTATCAACTGCAGTTTGCCTCAGAGTAACATCTGGTTAGTAACATCTGGTCAGTTTCCTCAGTTTACTGATTTGACTAGTTTTTATTGATAGGAGCTACTGTTTGGGAAAGAATGACCTATGGAACAGAGTTCCTGTAGTACAGTACTTATCTTAAAATATCACAAAGCATTGAGTCAACCACTGAGGAGATAAGCTTCCAAAAAATAGTTTCGATACCATTGGTAATGACTAGCATTGGTCAAAAGTAACTTTCTCAAGTGTCTCCTGCTGGTGTCTAAACTTTTCCCATGAGTTCTGTCTTCATATGCAGGCATCAGATAAAAAGCAACCACTTTAATAGGATTAAAGCATAATCCATTAACATATCAGCTCTGTGGGAAACAACTCTCTGATGATGTATTGTGAGGTGATAAAGGAGAGAAAACTTGAGAAGCTAGGCAAAACCCAAAAGGAAACTATCTGGGAGTCCTGTGCAGTTGGGAATGTTAGTGTGGAACTGTGGAGGGGGCTAAATAAATAAGATAAAATGAGAATAAACCATACATACATATTTGTACAAAAATTTGCCATCTTAACCATTTTTAAGAGTACAATTCAGTAATAAGTACATTCATATGGTACAACTCATCATTATCCATCTTTAGAACTTTTTCATCATTCCACACAAAAACTCTGTACCCATTAAACAACTTCCCATTGCTCCCTCATCCCGGCCCCTGAGAACCACCATTGTATTTTCTGTCTCTATGAGTTTGGCTACTCTGTGTAATTCATGTGAGATTATACAACATTTGTTTTTTTCTGATTGGTTTATTTCATTTAGCTTTGTATCATCAAGGTTTATCCATGTTTTAGCATGTGTCAACATTTTTTTTTATTTTAGTGAGAGGAAGGGAGGCAGAGATAGACTGCTGCATGCACCCCAACTTAGATCTACCCAGCAAGCCCACTAGGGAGCAATGCTCTGCCCACCTGGAGCCATTGCTCCATTGCAACTGGAGCCATTTTTTTGGTGCCTGAGGCAGATGCCATGGAGCCATCTTTAGCTCTTGGGGCCAATTCACTCCAATTAAGCCATGGCTACAGGAGGGGAGAAGAAGAGAGATATAGAACGAGAAAGAGAAGCAAAAGGGGGAGGAGTGGAAAAGCAGATGGGCACTTCTCCTGTGTGCCCTGATCAGGAATCAAAGCCAGGACATCCACATGCCAGGCTGATGCTCTACCACTGAGCCAACCGGCCAAGACCTAGCATGTATCAAAATTTTATTTCCTTTTTAAGGCTGAATAATATTTCACATAGGTCATGTTTTGTTTATCCATCCATTCATCAATCAAAAAATATTTGGTTTAATAGTGGTGGCAAGATGGCGATGAAGTAGGCAAACTTACCAACTTCCACCTCCCAGAATCAGAGGGATTACAACTTAATTTTAAGAACTATCATCTGGAAAAAACAACTTTGGACCAAACTAAGAGGACTCTCTTCAATCAAGGAACACTGAAGAAGCCACACTGAGACTGGTAGGAAAAGTGAAAACGCAGAGGGGGCTGCCCAGCTCCCGGGAGTGAACAGAAGCCCAGAGGGACTTGTGTGATGGGAAGTGAGTTTAGCAGAGAGGGGAGGGTCCTGGGCCCCAGGAACAAAGCCCCAGCCAACAGCCCCAGAGCCTAGAAGAAGCATATGGACAGAATTTAGCTGTGAAACAAGTCAGGATACCGTTTGTGAAAAAGAGACAGATTTCTCAGACCCAGGATTCTTCTTAAAGGAATTGTGCAGAAAACTTCTTTCACAACCACTAACCTGGAACTCTGGGGGACGGGGAGAGTTGAGAGGACCAGAGTAGCAGGAAGAGAGTGTAATCTAGGAGGCACAGAGAGAAACACTTTGAGGGACAGCCACCCTAAACCCTGGGCTGAGTCAACCCCCAAATCTAAAGTGAATATTTCCCCTGGAACAAGCAATACCAGCAAAGGGAAGCAGGACACCAGCCAAACAAGCTCTCCTGTGGGACTCAAAAAAGAGTCATTTAGAAGGAGGGAGCCTTCAGGAATACAGTAGAGTGCTGAGGTCTGAGCAGCAGTGCCCCACCACACTGCTGAGGGGTCATGGAGGGTGGGTGGCAGCGGGATGTGGAAGCTCCCATAGCAGGGGTAGAAGCTGGGCTGGCCACGACTGATGCTCAACGTGAGCTCAGTCTCCCCTGGTGGGGGCAGAAGATGCACACAAAAATGGTCCAACCAGGATATAGGCCGAGTGAGCAAAAGCGGTCCCGTCTGCAATCCTGCCTGCAGGGGAAAGGTGAAAGCCAGAGAACTGCTTAGACTCCAGGCTGAGCACGAGCACGCAGCCCCACCCGGCCTGCAGAGCTGGGGCTTCTGACTGGTGCACGAGCACAACCCCACCCATGGGGGTGGGGTGAAAGCCAGGGAACAGGCGGAGACCCATGGCTGAGCATAGGTGTGTATCCCTTCCCACGGTGCCAAGGCTTGCAAACGCAGCACGGCGCGCAGCCCCAACTGTGGAGGCAGAGCGAAGGCCAAGGCCGGCCAAGGCTTGAAGATCTGGGCACATGAACACAGCCCCTACCATGGAGAAGAGGCAGAAACTGAAGCAACTGACACATTGGGTCAGCCCTGGCAACACCCATACCCAAACACCCAAGGCAGCAGCAGAGAAGGTGGCAGGCCTGCAGACAGACCACACCTAAGGAACACAGAGGTCACACCCATTGGACTCCAGTGGCCACACCCTTCTTATACACAGACAAAATGGGAAGGCAGAGAAATGCAACCCAAATAAATCAAGAGAAATCCCCAGAAAAGGACTTGAATGAGTCAGATATAACCAAATGAATGGATGCAGAGTTTAAAATAATGATCATTTGGATGCTCAAAGATCTTAGAATAACAATAGATGGACATAATGAACACCTATATAAAGAGATAGCAAGTATAAAAAAAGACATTGAAATAATAAAAAAGAATCAGTCAGAAATGACAAATACAATATCAGAAATGAAGACCGTAATGGAAGGATTTAAAAGCAGGATGGATGAACTGATGATTGAATCAGCAAGCTAGAGGACAAGATAAACATAAGCACAGAAGCAGAGCAGCAAAAACAAAAGAGACTCAAAAAGTCTTGGACACTCTAGAACAGGGGTCTCAAACTCGGGCCTGCAGGCCACATGCGGCCCACCCACCAATTTTGTGTGGCCCGCAGACTGGCCCGCAGACTAATCCATGAAGTTTGATTAGTCTGCGGGCCGAACAAAATTAGTGGGCGGGCCACGAGTTTGAGACCCCTGCTCTAGAAGATCTCTGTGACAACATGATGAGAAATAACATATGCATCGTAGGGGTTCCTGAAGAAGAAGAGAAAGAACAAGGGATAGAAACCAGTTCAATCAAATCATAGCTGAAAAATTCCCTAAATTGATGCAGGAAAAAGTCACACAAGTACAAGAAGCACAGAGAATTCCATTAAAGAGAAACACAAAGAAATCTACACCAAAACACATTATAATTAAAATACCAAAGCTAAGTGATAAAGAGAAAATATTGAAAGCTGCTAGAGAAAAAAAGGCTATCACCTACAAAGGAGCCCCCATAAGGATGACATCCAACTTCTCAACAGAAACATTTGAGGTCAGAAGAGAATGGCAAGAAATATTCAAAGTAATGCAGAACAAGAGCCTACAACCAAGACTACTTTATCCAGCAAGGCTATCATTTAAAATTGAAGGAGAAATAAAAAGCTTCCCAGACAAAAAAAAAAACTTCTAAGAATTTATTACAACCAAACCAATGCTGCAAGAAATGTTAAAAGGCTTGTTGTAAACAGATCAAAGGGAGAAAAGAATATAGCAAAAGAGAAATATAGCTTTAAAGAATAAAATGGCAATAAACAACTACATATCAATAATAACCTCAAATGTAAATGGATTAAATGATCCAATCAAAAGACATAGGGTAGCTGCATGGATAAGAAAACAGGACCCACACATATACTGTCTACAAGAGACACACCTAAAAACAAAAGATGCACATAGACTGAAGGTAAAATGATGAAAAATATATTTCATGCAAATGGAAGAGAAAAGAAAGCTGGTGTAGCAATACTTATATCAGACAAAATGGACTTTAAAACAAAGGCTATAGTAAAAGATAAAGAAGGTGACTACATAATGATAAAGGGAGCAATCCAACATGAAGATATAATCACCTAAAGATATAAAGCATATTTTGATGGATATAAAGGGCGAGATCAACAGCAATAGTAGGAGATTTCAATACCCCACTAACATCACTAGATAGATCAAGAAAGAAAATTAACAAAGAAACAGCAGACTTAAAGGACACACTAGATCAACTGGATTTAATAGATATCTTCAGAAACTTTCACCCTAAAGCAGCATAATATACATTCTTTTCAAGTGCTCATTGTACATTCTCTAGAATAGACCACAAGTTAGGGCTCAAAGGTGGTCTCAACAAATTTAAAAAGATTGAAACATATCAAGCATCTTCTCTGATCACAATGGCATAAAAATAGATATCAACCACAACAAAAAAATTGAAAAATACCCAACAATTGGAAACTAAATAGCTTGTTATTAAATAACAAATGAGTTAACAATGAGACCAAAGAAAAAATTTAAAAAATTCTTAGAAATGAATGATAATGAGCATACAACAACTCAAAATTCATGGGACACAGCAAAAGCAGTTCTGAGAGGGAAGTTCATAGCATTACACGTACATCTTAAGAAGCTAGAAAAAGCTCAAACAAACAATTTAACCCTGCATCTAAAAGAACTAGAAAAAGAACAGCAAGTAAAGCCCAGAGGTAGAAGAAGAAAGGAAATAATAAAGAACAGAGCAGAAATAAATGACATAGAGGGTAAAGAAACAATACAGAGGATCAATGAAACCAGGATATGGTTCTTTGAAAAGAAAAACAAGATTAATAAATCTTTAACCAGACTCACCAAGAAAAAAGAGAGAGGACTCAAATAAATAAAATTAGAAATGAGAGTGGAGAAATAACAATTGACACAACAGAAATACAAAGCATTGTAAGAAAATACTATGATGAACTGTATGCCAAAAAATTAGACAGCCTAGATGAAATAAAAAAATTCCTTGAAACATATAATCTTTTAGAAATCAATCTGGAAGAATCAGAAAACCTAAACAGACCGATTACAACAAATAAGATAAAAAAACCACTTATCAAAAAACTCCCAACAAACAAAAGCCCTTGGCCAGATGGCTTCACAATTAAATTCTACCAAATATTCAAAGAAGAATTAACTCCTATGTTTTTCAAGCTATTTCAAAAAATTCAAGAGAAAGGAAGGCTTCCAAACTCCTTTTATGAGGTGAGCATAATTCTGATTCCAAAACCAGGCAAAGACAACACAAAGAAAGAAAATTATAGGCCAATATCCCTGATGAATTTAGATGCTAAATCCTCAACAAAAATTGCCGCGGACCAGTGCGGCTCCAAATAATGGTGCGGAATTGAGGAAACACACTTTGTCAAAACAAAACCGATGGGACCGGGAGGACTCTTCAAACTGCCTGGCAGTATCTGAGTGCCTCACAGCCCGTTTGCTTTATTATATAGACCTATGCAAATCAAGGACCCTGATACAAAGTTGCACATCAAAGGCTAAGACAGGAACTCTCCCAAGGCAAAAACAGGATACATTAGTGAAATTTACAAACATCTGAAACAAAGAGTCAGAGGAAGGGCATGTATATTGCTTCCTGCAACCCAAGGAAGGAAGTAGAGTGGGTGCAAATACTCAGCATCAAAGCCAAATATGGAGATGGAGGGGGGAGAACTTAGCCTTTTGCTAAGCCTCAAATCTACAATGGCCCCTTGTCATTAACAGTCCACAACAAAAAATATTAGCAAACTGGATCCAGCAATATATGAAAGAAATCATACACCATGATCAAGTGGCATTTATTCTGGGGAAGCAAGGCTGGTACAATATTCCCAAATCAATCAATGTGATTCATCACATAAACAAAAGGAAAGAGAAAAGCCATGTGATAATTTCAAGAAATGCAGAAAAAGCATTTGATAAAATCCAGCACCCATTCATGATCAAAACTCTCAGCAAAGTGAAAATACAGGGAACATACCTCAACATAACAAAGGCCATCTATGACAAACTCACAGCCAACATTATACTCAATGGTCAAAAATTAAAAGCAATCCCCTTAAGATCAGGAACAAGGCAGGGGTGTCACCTTTTACCACTCTTATTCAACATAGTCCTTGAAGTCCTAGCCACAGCAATCAGACAAGAAGAAGAAATAAAAGGCATCCAAATTGGAAAAGAAGAAGTAAAACTATCATTATTTGCAGATGATATGATACTGTATATAGAAAACCCTAAAGTCTCAGTCAAAAAACTACTGGACCTGATAAATGAATTCAGCAAGGTGGCAGGATATAAAATTAATACTCAGAAATCAGAGACATTTTTATACACCAACAATGAACTGTCAGAAAAAATTTAAGAAAACAATCTCCTTCACTATTGCAAGCAAAAAAATAACGTACCTACAAGTAAATGTAACCAAGGAGACTAATGACTTGTACTTGGAAAATTATAAAACATTGATAAAAGAAATCAAGGAAGATACAAACATGTGGAAGCATATATCATGTTCATGGATAGGAAGAATAAACATCAATAAATATCTATATTTCCCAAAGCAATTTATAAATTCAATGCAATACCAATTACAATACCAATGACATACTTCAAAGATATATAACATATATTTCAAAAATTTATATGGAACCAAAAAAGAACACAAATAGCCTCAGCAATTTTAAAAAGGAAGAATAAAGTGGGAAGTATCACACTTCCTGATATCAAGTTGTACCACAAGGCCATTGTACTCAAAACAGCCTGGTACTGGCATAAGAAAAGGCATATAAATCAATGGAACAGAACAGAGACCCAGCAATAAACCCACACCTTTATGGACAATTGATATTTGACAAAGGAGGTAAGAGCATACAATAGAGTAAAGACAGCCTCTTCAACAAATGGTGTCAGGAAAATTGGACAGCTACCTGCAAAAAAATGAAACTAGACCACCAACTTACACCATTCACAAAAATAAACTCAAAATGGGTAAAAGACTTAAATGTAAGTCACTAAACCATAAGCATCTTAGAAGAAAACGTAGGCAGTAAGCTCTCCAACAGCTCTCGTAGCAATGTATTTTCTGATTTATCTTCATGGGCAAGTGAAATAAAAGACAGGATAGACAAATGGAACTATATCAGACTAAAAAGCTTCTGCACAGCTAAAGACAATAAGAACAGAATAAAAAGACAAACCACACAATGGGAGAATATATTCGACAATACATCTGATAAGGGGTTAATAACGAAAATTTATAAAGAACTTGTAAAACTCAACACCAGGAAGACAAACAATACAGTAAAAAAATCGGTGAAAGAAATGAATAAACACTTCTCCAAAGAGGACATACAGATGGCCAATAGATGAAAAAATGTTTAACATCAGTAATCGTTACAGGAATGCAAATTAAAACCACAATCAGATACCACCTCATACCAGTCAGAATGGCACTCATTAACAAAACAACACAGAATAAGTCCTGGCAAGGTTGTGGAGAAAAGAAAACCCTCCTGCACTGCTGGTGAGAGTGCAGACTGGTGCAGCCACTGTGGAAAACAGTATGGAGATTCCTCAAAAAATTAGAGATGGCCTTTTGACTCAGCCATCCCACTTATAAGAATATATCCCAAGGACACCATATCACCGACTGAAAAAAGGAAATGCAGCCCCATGTTTATGGCAGCATTGTTCATAGTAGTGAAGATATGGAAACGCCCAAGTGTCCGTTAGTGGACGAGTGGATTAAAAAGCAGTGGTTCATATATACAATGGAATACTATGGGGCTATGAAAAAGAAGGAAATATTACCTTTTGCAAAAATATGGAGGGACCTGGAAACTATTATGTTGAGTGCATAAGCCAGGCAGAGAAAGAAAAATATCATATTCTCTCATTTGAGAAATCCAAGGAATAGTGAGAACTGAGGAATGGAATTGAGACAGAGGAGGGATCAAAGGGACCTGAGGAATAGATGACAGAGGTGAAGGGGATGATAGGATGGGATAAACCTGAAAAGAAGGGGAGGGCGCTGTAAGGGGGGGGCGCAAGGGAGATGTTGAGGGTAATGTGGGAGGGGGGATGCATTTGGTGTGACCCTAGAATCTATGTAAATACAATTAATTAAATAAAAGACAGTATGGAGATTCCTCAAAAAATTAAAAATTGAACTGCCTTTTGATCCAGCCACCCCCCTTTCAGGAATATACCCCAAGGACATCATAGCACTGTTTTACAAGGAGTAATACACCCCCATGTTTATGGCAGCATTGTTCACAACAGCAAAGATCTGGAAACAGCCCAAGTGTCTGTCAATGGATGAGTGGATTAAATAGCAGTGGTACATATATACAATGGAATACTATGGGGCCATGAAAAAGAAGGAAATCTTACCTTTTGCATCCACATGGATGGACCTGGATACTATTATGTCAAGTGAAATAAGCCAGGCAGAAAGAGAAACATATCATATGACCTCACTCATTTGGGAAATCCAATGAACAATGTGAACTGAGGAATGGAATTGAGACAGAGAGATAAAAAGAAACAGAGGAAAAAAGGACAGAGGGAAAAGGGATGATAGGATGGGATAAACCTGAAGGGAAGCGGGGAGGGTGCTATGGGAAGGGGGACAAGGGAAAATTTGAGGAGAATATGGGGGAGGGGGGATACATTTGGGGCGACACTAGTATCTATGTAAACACAATAAATTAAAATCAATTAAAAAAGATATTTGGTTTATTTCTACAGTTTGGCTATTTTGAATATTGTGACTATGAGTGAATACGGTGCACAAGTGGTACCCACTCTCTTCTTTTAATTCTTTTGGGTATATATTCAGAATTAAAATTGCTGGATGTAAAGCCAGTAGCCGCGGTCACCATCACAGCCACCTGGCCAGTGTAGGTTCACATTGGATTTGGACAGTTGGTAAAGAAACAATGGAGCCAAGAACTGGTAGGCCATCATCTTTAATCCTAGCTTGTACCCGGTGGGCAAGTAAAAACACACACTGGGCTCCAAAACCCACTCATTCAGTGCTCACAAAGCTACTGATTTATCTGAGTTTCCTAGAATTAAAGGTTTCTAGCTCACCAGACTTATTCACCTCTGTTCCCCAACTCCTTCCTTCTCCCTGCACAAACTCTGCACTAACTGGCTTCTCACTCAGCACTCCACCATATTGGCTGCTTCTCCTGGCCTCCTCCACGTGGCCTTTCTTTGCTCTACTCTCTAATGCTAATCTCAGGAACCAAGGAAGAGCAAACTCCTGGTCTGCCCCACTTTATAGTGTAGAAATCAAAACCTTTAATCCAATATACAAAATGGAGAAGTCTCTAATACAAAGTCACTTATCTGTCGCATGATGGAAATTGCACCACCCCACATCAAAAAGGGTGGGAAAAGCTTAGTCCTAAAACCAAGCCCCAGGCTATAAGGATCCTGCCTGCCCACAGTCAGCCACCAACACACACTAATATCACCTAGGCGACGAGCTACCACATGGGCAGCACCATCTTTAACAAAGTGAGTATAATATATTTTGTCTGCTCAACACTGGATTAAATAATTATATTTTTAATTGTTTGAGGAACTGCCATACTGTTTCCGCAGTGGCTGTATGATTTTATATTTTTACAAGTAGTATACAAGTCTCCTGGTTTCTCTACATCATGTCAAGTCTTATTGTTTTGTCTTGTCTTGATTTTTAAAATAATAACTTTCTTAATGGATGTGAAGAGGCTTGAGTTTTAATGACCATTGTTTAAGAATAGGAATTGAGATTTCAGATCCACAGGAGGCTGAAAACCACTTATAAAGTCAGTATTAAATGGCTAATCCCTCATTAAATGGCAGAAGTACAATTACATCTAGTTATCAGCATATCAATATGTCAAGGAAAATTGTCTATTTCAGTTATATTCTTGTTGGACAAAAGCTTGCCAAGGTACAGGAATCTTGAAGTTAAAAAATTATTTAAAGTTAAAAATTGTACACAGACCAGTGATAGCACTGGGATATCTGGCATTTCAATTAAAAACAACAATGACAACAACAAAAAATTCTCTTTGCAGAGCTATTGCTTTCACTAAAGACAGATTACTTCTACAGGTAAAGCTCACTGGAACTTAAACTCAAAATCCTATTTTAAGTCAAAACTTAAACACTGTTGGAATCCATGGGAGTCCAAAAAGACCAGAGTAACAGGCTTTATTGATAGGAAGAAAGTGTCCTGCCGGGCACTTCTCTGGGGAGAAGGGTACTGGTTACAGATTATGAGGTGAATTTTATAGGGTTTGGGAGATCCTGAGGGGGTACTGAGTCAGAAGTTCTGGTATGTTCCCTTTTAAGGTTTTACGATTTTAGCTTTCTAGAATGCTCCTCCTTAGGCGGTTGATCAGCTTTCTGGAACTTTTCTGCCTCAGGGCCAATTATCCAGTAAGTAAGGGTGAGGTCAGGCAGCCAGGTGGAACAACAAAAAGGCAGTTGGAATTTCATATATCTATCATTTCTCAATTCTGTGGTATGATAAAAAAGAAAAGAGATGGGGGAAAGGAAAGGGTATGGGGTTCAGGAAGGAGGTGTGTCTCAGACTGGCCATCTTCTGGAGCTACTTCCTGCTGTTATCCCTATAGGGGGTCTCCTTCATGAACCTCCCCCCTGGGGTAGTTGGAGTAGGGGTTGTAAAAACATTTCATTGTAGATTTCTCTCATTCAAACCTGTAGGAACTTGATAAAGAAAGGCAAGCATTAAAATTAGGTACAAAGTTAAGATTGGTGCTAGCATCGAGAATAAGGGGTTTTTCCATCATTATTCAGAGTAGGGGTGTTTTTATAGGGTTCCAGATTTTTCTGTTTCATGAGGGCAGGTTTCAGGGTTGGTGTGTAGGATTAGGTAGATTTTTCTACTTTTCTGATTGGCAAAGTTTTGCATGCGGTTCTGTAAGAAACTAGTGAACAAATGTAAGAGGCAAGGTTCAAAAGTTAGAAAAATAAATAGGAGAGTGAGTGGACCAATGAAAGGCAATATTCAAGACACCCAGTTTGTGTGAAACCACTGATTCCATGTTTACAAATTCACTGGGCTAGAGAGAGAGAGAGAGTAAGACAGGGCAGTGGCCAGTCTCCCAGTCCCTAGACCTATTTTTATAGAGATTCCTAAAGCAACAAGAAGAGGGATTTCCTGTACAGCTTGTTTGGTCCTTAGATTGACAGATAGTGTACTAGAAATTGGAAGAGGCTCATGGGGTGGAATTAGGTTGATATTTGGGGTGAGATAGATTAAGGTACAGGTTTTTGTCTAATTAGTAGGGAGACACATATAGGTGTCTGTCCCACATGAATAGAAAGCTCCAGATTGGGTGAGGCAGGCTGAGAGCTGAATAGAGAATAGAAGGACAAGGGGTTGGTTTTGTTTAGCTCCAGATGGTCAGGGTGGAGGAAAGAGTCACCCCAATAAGTGGGGAGAGTAGAGGATTGTTAGCTAGGATGACTAATTAAACATTCTTTGAAAACCAGTTTTTTGACTGTTTCAATTCTTTTTTCTCTGAGCAAACCTCCTACAACCTGCACAAATCTTCTACAATTTACACAAACCCTCAGCTTTCATAAACTTTCTTATCCAGAAATATCTGGTTTTCATAACAACTTGCTTTTTTCCTTTTTCTTTCAATAGTATTTCCATACCTTATACCTTCTATAATCAAAACCATACAATTCCTTTCTAGTCAGAATTCTTGATTTAAAAATATTTAACCATTAGTGACAATTAAGTTGACTTTCTATTTACCCTAGTTTCCCCTTTCCCAAAGTCTGATTAAAAGAGTCCTTAGTTTCTTTATATATTCGCCATACATAGACCAACCAGCTCTGGTTTGTGGTTGGAATAAGACATGCCATTTTTCTACTTTAACAGCAGTGGGAATTGTCAAGATCACAGTGTGTGGACCTGTCCACATGAAAGTCAATCGTTGGGTGATGTAATGCTGGAAATGCCTCTTGGACAGTCTTTGAATAGTTTGCTGAGTAACCTGTAAATCCTGCAAGTACTTAAGGAAAGAGTGGTTACATTTCTACACTTTGCAGTGAAAGTTGAAGTCCTAGTGACCACTGCTTCTAGCTGGAATTAGCATCAGGTCCCAGCCTACAATAGGCATGGGACATTGAGACAAGAGGAATAAAGGAGATACTATACATTAAATAAAGCAATAAAGTCAGACTGTCAATACCCAAAGTAGAGATCTTCAAGGGATAAATAAAAGTTAAATATTCAGGCAAGGCATATTGTCCTTTTGTCCACAAGAAATGAGATCAGTTTATCTGCTATTTGGAAGAAATACCTTAGGCTTGTAAACGATGTCCTTGGGCCTTCAGTGGCAATTCCCAGCATGCTGGGCAAGGTCAGGTCACAGGTAGCTGGAGCAGGGCTAGAAGAGACTGAACCCTCCCTCCATGGAGCAAGGGGGCAGCTTACCTTCTCGTATCCCTTTTTTCACAGCACAGACGTGTCAACCAGTGGGGCCGGGAAGCCTGGCAGATTTCAGTTCAATGATCTTTCTTTCCACTCTTAAAGCAGGGCTCTGATGGAATCCTATGAAGCTCTTTAGGGAGCTAGAGCCTTTAAAAGCATATGCCAAAATCTGGTATTTCCTGACTTCTTTTGGGCCTTATTTGCCTTTTCTGTTACTCCCTTGGCCATTATAGACCTTAAAAACCATGCTCAGATCTCACTGAGAGGCTTGACTAAGAGAGCAAAATGGGGAATCCAGTGTCTAAAGAAACCTATTAGACAGAGGAAAGAAAGGATTCAATCCACAGTGGTTGGAGACTGTGGAGGGTCTGAGTTCAATCTAGGGTGAGACCTCAGGTGGTGGGGGTTAAGGCAATGCCTAGATAGACTACAGACTAAGAGTGAAGTTGAGCCTTAGCAGAGAAGATGTGATATCCCTTCACAGTGAGGAAGTTAAGAAGGGTGTCTGTGTGAATCCTTGAGGCAGGCAGGGAGGGGCTGTAGAGGAGTAAGTTATTTACATATTGTAAGAGAGTACTAGTTTCGAGATTGCATGCTGCTAAATCCTGAGCCAGTGCCTGCCCAAACAGGTGTGGGCTGTTTTTGAACCCCTGGGGTAAGACAGTCCATGTAAGTTGCTGGGCTGCATTAGTGTCCAGGTCAGTCCGGGTGAATGCAAACAGAAAGTAAGAGTCAGGGTGTAGAGGAATGGTAAAGAAGGCATTCTTGAGGTCTGGGATCATGAAGTGAGTGGTGTTTGAGGGAATGTGTGACAGTAACTTGTAGAGATTAGGGACTACTGGATGGAGGGGAACTACTGCCTCATTGATTAGGTGTAAGGGTTGTATGAGACAATAATCCCCTGAAGATTTTTGAACAGGAAGGATGGGGTTATTGCAGGGAGAGTCTGTGGGGATGAGCAAGCCTTGATTTAAGAGGTGGGTAATTATTGGTTTAAGGCCTTAGAAACAGACACAGTTACACATTAAACACAGACTTCACGTACAAATTATGAATTAAGGAATTTAAATGAGCTCACTTTACTTGTTTCAATTAAAATTATACTAGAGATATTTTATGACAAAGAGACAAAACAGATTACTCACTCACACAGCTCAATAGACAATTCTGCTTTTTAAAGCTTTTTGAGATGGCAGGGAGTTGTCAGCATAGAGGAAAGATAGGGAGAAAGCAGATAGATGGACAGTGTGAGCAGCTGGATGGAAAGAAGGAGGGTCAGAATCTGCAGGAGGAGTAGGAGGAGATTAAAGTGTTGGTGATGGCACCACGTGGTCAGAGGAGTCAAAAAGATTTACAGCTCTAAAGAGAGGGGAGAGGAGAAGAGGGAGAAGAGCATAGCTCAGGGGTCTCCAAACTACGGCCCGCGGGCTGCATGCGGCCTCCTGAGGCCATTTATCTGGCCCCCACCGCCCTTCCGGAAGGGGCACCTCTTTCATTGGTGGTCGGTGAGAGGAGCATAGTTCCCATTGAAATACTGGTCAGTTTGTTGATTTAAATTTACTTGTTCTTTATTTTAAATATTGTATTTGTTCTCATTTTGTTTTTTTACTTTAAAATAAGATATGTGCAGTGTGCATAGGGATTTGTTCATAGTTTTTTTATAGTCTGGCCCTCCAACGGTCTGAGGGACAGTGAACTGGCCCCCCGTGTAAAAAGTTTGGGGACCCCTGGCATAGCTGTAGCTGAAGCCAGTGGGGTGGGAGGGTGGGTAAGATACAGCCGAAGTTGGTGGGCTGGGAGGAATAGGTCAAAGAAGAAAAAGAGACAGAGATGCCCATCTGTAAGGAGGGAGGAGGGGTTTAAGAACACAGTGGAGAAGGGAGGGGCCCCTGGCCAGCAGGGGAGGAGAAAGAGAGAATGATATTTTCAGATGAATGAAAAAGAGGATTCAGCAAAGAGAGGGGAGGGAGCTTTCTGGAGGGAAGAGTCCCAAGTGAAAGAGATTTGCAGAGGGACCAATTATCCAGTAAGTAAGGGTCCCAAGAGAGGGGTGCATCCGGGGGTCAGGCAGGAAGGGGAGAGAGTTGGGAGTCCATGGAGAAGGAAAGATTAGGAGCAGAGGTTTTAGTTGAGGTTTCTCTGGCCAAAAAAATGGCCTGTGTGTAGAACAAGCGGTACAGAAATTAAGGACAGGAGTGAAGGGAGAAGAAAGCCTGCATGTAAGGAATTTCTGATGCCCACCCTATCCGGTGGCAGAAATTGTCTAGGTCCCTCAGAATATAGTAATTGAATGTCCCATTTTCAGGGCAATGGGAGTCATTGTCTAATTTGTATTGGGGCCATGCTGTGTTACAGAAGAAAATGAGGTTTTTTGGCTTAAGGTCAGAGAGGCCCAACCTAGTGAGGTGTTTTTTTGTTTGTTTGTTTTTTTCTTTGTTTTTTTATAGTGAGGTTTTTTATGAGACATCCTAGAGGGGTTTGATGAGAAGGCTTAGACGCTGAAGAGCCCATAGTGGAGACAGGTGAGCAAGAGGGGGCATCCTCGTCTTTTGTCACTGTCCCAAGAGGAGAAAATTTCCATGTGGGGGAGTCATCCCTGATAGAGGTCATCACCACCTGTCAGGGAGCTCTGAGGACAAGAAGCCTGAGAGAGTGGGGAGGTTTGGCTAGGCGCCTAGTCTTCTGTGCAGTCTACTGAGACTGAAGGTCAAACCCCTCAAAATGTGAGGCATGTCAGAGAAAACCATCTGACCAGAGAAAATTTTGTGAAAAAGAGAAGCTGACTGGGGAAGGGAAAGGAGAAACTTCTTACCTTTCTGGTACAGCAGGGGTTCAAGACAGGGTTAGACTGCCAGCCATTCAACCTACAATTGCTTGTCCAGGCTTCATTTTGACAGCAAAAAGGGATTGTCCAGGCAACCAGTATCCCATCCCGGGTTTTGGCACCAAATGTTGGAATCCATGGGAGTCTGAAAAGACCAGAGTAACAGGCTTTATTGAAAGGAAGAAAGGAACCCTGCCTGGCACTTCTTTGGGGAGAAGGGCACTGGTTACAGATTATGAGGTGAATTTTATAGGGTTTGGGAGAGCCTGAGGGCATACTACTGAGTCAGAAGTTCTGATATGTTCTCTTTTACAGTTTTACAGTTTCAGCTCTGGAATGCTCCTCCTTGAGTGGTTTATTCAGCTTTCTGGAACTTTTCTACCTCAGGGGAAATTATCCAGTAAGTAAGGGTGAGGTCAGGCAGCCAGGTGGAACAACAAAAGGGCAGTTGGAATTTCATATATCTATCAAACACATAATGATACAATCCTCAAGGAGCAGAAATGTACTGACCAGATAAGTAAGTTGATTTAATCCTCCAGGACATGCAGATAACATAGCTTCCAGATACAGGTTATCAAATCAGTATTACTGAAATAATGAGGAACTTGAAAAATGAATTAAAGAAAGGAACAAAGCCCTAAAGGGGGAAAAAGGCTGATGTGAAAAACATAGAATTTTTAAAAAATAAAAAAAGGCATTGAAATTAAAAACTCTATTGACAAATTAAATAGTCATTGAAACAAGGCCAGAGATAAATTTAATCAGTTAAAAGATTATATGTGATGAATTATTCAGACCATAAAACAAAATAAAAACACCCTAAAATTATAAAAAACAGAGTAATGAAAGAATGCAATGTTTGGACATTCTCCTGCTGATAGCAATTATAAACTGGGGGGTAGGGTGGGGGAAATGAACCAAAGAACTGAGAGACGAACGAAAACTGGCAGAACTGGTGAGGATTTGATCCTTACTAAATGAAATCCACATTTACGTGTTTTTTTCTCTAAAAGGTACTTCCATCAAGGTGTGGCAGATAGAGGTGAGCAGAAAGTATCAGTCTTGTTGGGTTGAAGATAAGAAGATAAAATTTGGGACCGCCAGTAAGGCTTAAAAGTAAGAAGGGCTAGGTAGAGAGGTGAAAAATTCCAGATAGAAAAGATCTAAACTTTGTGTAGATACTCCACTCAAATCATTGGCTGATTCCTAGAATCTATGTGGACTAGCTGAGACTCCAAAATGCCCAGGGAGAAACAACAAAAAAGCTGAATCAACTGCTCAAGGAGGAGCATTCCAGAGTTGAAATTGTAAAACTGTAAAAGGGAACATACCAGAACTTCTGACTCAGTACGCCCTCAGGCTCTCCCAAACCCTGTAAAATTCACCTCATAATCTGTAACCAGTTCCCTTCTCCCCAAAGAAGTGCCTGACAGGGTTCCTTTCTTCCTTTCAATAAAGCCTGTTACTCTGGTCTTTTCAGACTCCCATGGATTCCAACATCTGGTGCCAAAACCCGGGATGGGATACTGGTTGGCCTGGACAATCCCTTTTTGCTGTCAAAATGAAGCCTGGACAAGCAATTGTAGGTTGATTGGCCGGCAGTCTAACCTTGTCCTGAACCCCTGCTGTACCAGAAAGGTAAGAAGTTTCTCCCTTTCCCTTCCCCGGTCGGCTTCTCTTTTTCACAAAATTTTCTCTGGTCAGATGGTTTTCTCTGACATGCCTCACATTTTGAGGGGTTTGACCTTCAGTCTCAGTAGACTGCACAGAAGACTAGGCGCCTAGCCAAACTTCTCCACTCTCTCAGACTTCTTGTCCTCAGAGCTCCCTGACAGGTGGTGACAACCTCTATCAGGGACAGTTGACCAGAAGTAACTGAACCACAGAAGGAAAAATCATGGATGAGGGGGGAACTACTGTATGTCTGTAACAGGCAACTATTGAAATCAACTACCATATAAAACATTAAATAAAAAACTTCCAGAAATAAAGAATGTGTATGTTTTAAATTGCACACCATTTTGAGTAGCATTATGCACCATCCTGCTGTGTCAAACCTTGGACATGAGTCATCTCTTTTATTTCTTTCTTCAGCGTCTCCCACAGGTTAGTGGTAAAACTGAAAGAGAAAATCCCTAACAGATGGGGCCCCCTTAAACTGTACCCAGGCACACCAAAAGGATTTGTGAGTAATAAACTGCCTGTGTGATTCTTGCAACTAACTTGTTTGTCAATTGTGTCTTTTCTCTGGTGGCAATTGGTCTCAGTACTAATAAGTAGAATCCTCATAGCAGCCTCAGGAGTAGTCATGAAGAGGCTGCCAGCTCTACTGTTAAGCAGGAGTATCCCACTGCATGGGGAAGTCAAATTGAGGATGCCTAATAAACATAAAGCTCAGGGCCTACTAGGACAACAGGCAAGATTGACAGCAATACTATAATAGTAGGAGATTTTAATACCCTGCTAACATCAATGGATAGATCCTCAAAAAAGAAAATTAACAAAGAAACAGTGGCCTTAAATGATACACTAGATCAACTGGATTGAATTGATATCTCAGAACCTTTCACCCAAAAGCAGCAGAATATACATTCTTTTCTAATGCTCATGGTACATTTTCTAGGATTAATCATATGTTGGGACACAAAACAAGTCTCAATAAAAAGATTGAAATCATATCAAGCATCTTCTCTGATCCCAATGGCATGAAACTAGAAATCTACTACAATAGAAAAACTGGAAAAACATTCAAACACTTGGAAGCTAAATAGCATGTTATTAAGTAATGAATGGATTAACAAGGAGATCAAGGAAGAAATAAAAAAAAATTCCTTGAAACAAATGAAAATGAACATACAACAATTTAAAATCTCTGGGACATAGCAAAAGCAGTCCCGAGAGGGAAGTTCATAGCATTACAGGCATACCTTAAGAAGCAAGAAAAAGCTCAAATAAACAACTTAACCCTGCATCTAAAAGAACTAGAAAAAGAACAACAAGTAAAGCCCAGAGGAAGTAGAAGGAAGAAAATAATAAAGATCAGAGTAAGACTAAATGACATAGAGTTGAAAAAAAATACAAAAGATCAATGAAACCAAGAACTAATTCTTTGGAAAGGTTAACAAGATTGATGAACCTTTAACCTAACTCATCAAGAAAAAAAAGAAGGTGGACTCAGAGAAATAAAATTAGAAATGAAAGTGGAGAAATAACAACTGACATTGTACAAATGCAAAGGATTGTAAGAAAATACTATGAAGATCTGTATACAAAAAAAAAAAAAAAAAAAGATTTAATATTTTAAAACTTAATCAGGAAGAATCAGAAAACCTAAACAGACTGATTACCACAAATGAAATTAAAGCAGTTGTCAAAAAGCTCCCAGCAAACAAAAGTCCTGGACCGCATTACTTCACAAGAAAATTTACCAAATATTCAAAGAAGAACTAACACCTATCTTACTCAAGCTATTTCAAAAAATTCAAGAGGAGAGAAGACCTCCAAGCTCCTTTTATGAGGCAAGCATTGTCCTCATTCCAAAACCAGGTAAAAACACTACAAATATTGAAAACTATAAGCCAATATCCCTGATGAACATATGCTAAAATTCTCAATAGAATATTAGCAAACCAGATCCAGCAATACTTCAAAAAAAAATCATACATCATTATCAAGTGGGATTTATTCCAGGGAGGCAAGGCTATTTACTACAATATTCACAAACCAGTAAATGTGATTCATCACATAAACCAAAGGAAGAATAAAAAATCACATGATTATATCAATAGATGCAGAAAAAGCATTTGATAAAATCCAGCACCCATTCATGATCAAAACTCTCAACAAAGTGAAAATACAGGGAACATACTTCAACATAACAAAGGCCATCTATGACAAACTGACAACCAACATCGTATTCAATAGGCAAAAATTAAAAGCAATCCCCTTAAGATCAGGAACAAGGCAAGGATGCCCCCTTTCACCACTCTTATTCAACATAGTTTTGGAAGTCCTAGCCACAGCAATCAGACAAGAAGAAGAAATAAAAGGCATCCAAATTGGAAAAAAAGAAGTAAAAGTATCATTATTTGCTGATGACATGATACTGTACATAGAAAACCCTGAAGTCTCAGTCAAAAAACTATTAGACCTGATAAATGAATTTGGCAAAGTGGCAGGATATAAAATCAATATTCAAAAATCAGTAGTATTTTTATACACTGACAATAAACTGTCAGAAAGAGAAATTAAGAAAACTATCCCCTTCATTATTTCAACAAATAAAAATAAATTACCTAGGAATAAATTTAACCAAGGAGGTAAAAGACTTGTACTTGGAAATTTATAAAACATTAAAAAAAGAAATCAAGGAAGATAAATACAAGTGGAAGCATATGCTATATTCATTGATAGGAAGAATAAACATCATTAAAATGTTTATACTACCCAAAACAATCTATAGATTCAATGCAATTCCTATTAAAATACCAATGGCATACTTCAAAGATATAGAACAAATATTCCAAAAATTTATACGGAACCAAAAAAGAACTTGAATAGCCTCAGCAATCTTGAAAATGAAGAATAAAGTGAGAGGTATCACACTTTCTGATATCAAGTTATACTACAAGGCCATTGTAATCAAAACAGCTTGGTACAAGCATAAGAACAGGCATACAGATCAATGGAATAGAACAGAGAACCCAGAAATAAACCCACACCTTTATGCAGGGGCCCCCAAACTTTTTACACAGGGGGCCAGTTCACTGTCCCTCAGACCGTTGGAGGGCCAGACTATAAAAAAACTATGAACAAATCCCTATGCACACTGCACATATCTTATTTTAAAGTAAAAAAACAAAATGAGAACAAATACAATATTTAAAATAAAGAACAAGTAAATTTAAATCAACAAACTGACCAGTATTTCAATGGGAACTATGCTCCTCTCACTGACCACCAATGAAAGAGGTGCCCCTTCCAGAAGTGCGGCGGGGGCCGGATAAATGGCCTCAGGGGGCCGCATGCAGCCTGTGGGCCGTAGTTTGGGGACCCCTGCCTTTATGGATAATTGATATTTGACAAAGGAGGTAAGAGCATACAATGCAGTAAAGATTCTCTTTAATAAATGGTGTTGAGAAAACTGGAGTGGTACATGCAAAAAAATGAAACTAGACCACCAACTTATACCATTCACAAAAATAAACTCAAAGTGGATAAAAAACTTAAATGTAAGTCACAAAATCAAAAACAGGCAGTCAACTCTCCAATATTCCTCGTAGCAATGTTTTTGCTGATGTATCTATGTGCAAGTGAAATAAAGGACAAAATAAACAATTGGGACTATATCAAACTAAATAGCTTTTGCATAGCAAAAGACACCATTAACACAATAAAAAAAGACACAATGGGATAACATATTTGTCAATACATGTGATAAGGGTTTAATAACCAAAATTCATAAATAACTTCTAAAACTCAATACCAGGAAGTTAAGCAATCCAATTAAAAAATGGGCAAAGGGGCCCTGGCCGGTTGGCTCAGCGGTAGAGCGTCGGCCTGGCGTGCAGGGGACCCGGATTCGATTCCCGGCCAGGTCACATAGGAGAAGCGCCCATTTGCTTCTCCACCCCCCCCCTCCTTCCTCTCTGTCTCTCTCTTCCCCTCCCGCAGAGAGGCTCCATTGGAGCAAAGATGGCCCGGGCGCTGGGGATGGCTCCTTGGCTTCTGCCCCAGGTGCTAGAGTGGCTCTGGTCGAGGCAGAGCGACCCCCGGAGGGGCAGAGCATCGCCCCCTGGTGGGCAGAGCGTCGCCCCTGGTGGGCGTGCCGGGTGGATCCCGGTCGGGCGCATGCGGGAGTCTGTCTGACTGTCTCTCCCCGTTTCCAGCTTCAGAAAAATACAAAAAAAAAAATGGGCAAAGGAACTGAATGGACACTTCTCCAAAGAGGACATACAAATGGCCAATAAGCATATGAAAAAATGTTCAAGGTCACTAATCATCAGAGAAATGCAAATTAAAACCACAATGAGATACTATCTCACACCTGTCCTAATGGCGCTCATTAACAAATCAACACACAATACCTGCTGACTATTGTGTGGAGAAAAGGGAACCCTTCTGCACTGCTGAAGGAAATACAGGCTTGTGCAGCCACTATAGAAAACAGTATGGAGATTCTTCAAAATATTAAAAATGGAACTGCCTTTTGATGCAGCTATCTCACTTTTAGGAATACATCCTAAGAATAATTAAAAAAAAACCACACTGATTCAAAAGAAGATAAGCACCCCCATGTTTATTGCAGCATTGTTTCCAATAGCCAAGATCTGGAAGCAGCCCAAGTGTCCTTCAGTGGATGGGTGGATTAAAAAGCTGTGGTACATATACACAATAGAATACTACATGACTGTGAAAAAGAAGGAAATCTTACCTGTTGCGATGGCATGAATGGACCTGAACATTAATTATTATGTTAAGTGAAATAAGCCAGGCACTGAAAGACAAATATCATATGATCTCACATATATGTGTAATCTAATGAACACAGGGAACTGAGGAATGGAATAAAGGCAGAGTCAGGGTCATGGGGAGCAGAGGGACAGCTGTCAGAAGAAAGGGGGATGAGGGGACAGAATCACAGAAGGTGAAGGAATTAGTGAGATTATATATACATAACACATAGATAGAAATAACAGGACATCAAATCCCAGAGGGAAGGGAGGGTGGGAGTTGGTGTAATGGGGGAAAATGGGTGTAATAGGGGGCACCTGATTTGGGGGTGATTGTGTTATATTGAGTAGGACACTTGAACCCATGTTAACACAATAAATTAAAATAAAAAAATAGCCTAAATCTAAGCCTTCATAAATCAAGGTTATCTTCCAGTAACTTAACTGCCTTCTGAAACAAAAGTCAACATTTTCAGAGGAAAATAAATCTGAAACTTTTACAAGGTTTCATCCACAACATGTACTATAAAATAAAAGCTTAGTAGTCATGAAAAAATACAGGAAAATAAAACACATGGTCAAGAGAAAGTCAATTATAGAAAGAGACACACAAGCCAACTATATGTTAACATTAAAAGATAAGGATTTTAGCCTGACCTGTGGTGGCTCAGTGGATCGAACATCAACCTGGAACGCTGAGGTCGCCAGTTCAAAACCCTGGGCTTGCCCGGTCAAGGCACATATGGGAGTTGACACTTCCTGCTCCTTCCCAACTTCTCTCTCTCTTTCTCTCTCTCTCTCTTCTCTAAAATGAATAAATAAATAAAAATAATTTAAAAGATAAGTATTTTAACATAATTATAATAACTATATCAATGAGTGTACAGAAAGTCTTCACAATGGGAGAAGAGATTGGGAATTGTCTGGAGTGATATATAAATTGAAAAAAAATCAAATTTAGAGTGATGTCAGAGAAATGGCACCGTGAGGAGTGCGACTGACAAATCTCCCCAAAATTTCAACAAGTTCATCAACCAGAGACAGAAAAATCTATCCTTGGAGCATCTGGGAGTCCCACATACTGAAAACAAAGGTATGATTGAGCAAAAAATTGACTAAATATATAATCAACCCTGAAGGAAATAAGACGGAGAAAGGAACACTCTGCCTTCCTCACTAACGTGAGCAAAGGCTGCTTTCACTTGGAACTGAGAGTTGGGGGGGGGGTGTTAAGGGTGTGGAGGAAGCTAGGCTGTGGCATGGACATTCGTTCAAGCCAAGGAAAGAGTTTGCCTGCGGCGAATCAGCCCACATGAGCTAACACCCAAGCAGCGGAGCAGCAGCTGCCAGCAGCACTTGGGGAGTGCACCAAAGTGAACTTCCCCATGCCCGAGCTTCTCTGGGCGGGCGGGGTGCCTCACCCAGCCATTCAAGTTAACACTCAAGCATCGGGGGAGGGGCGCGTTGGCAGCTTGCAGTCCTTCCTGGAGCAGATTGTTGGGGGAGGGGCGCGCGGGCAGATTGTAGTCCTTCCTGGAGCAGATCGGCAGATCCAATCGCTGAAATTAGCTTAACCCGCAGTCTGCTCACCTCCCAACTGATCTATGCAGCTCTAACTGACAAGATCTCTCTCAGTTTAGCAATCTAAGACAAGAGGTGTGATATTTTTTAGTGCCTCTTGCTAAAGGGGTGGGGGCAACTTCTGATTGGCAGAGCTTTCATACTCAGAGATGTACGCTAAAAAGAGGGACTTGGCAGATGGTGAGACCTCCTGTACTGCAGGCAGAGACTAGGGCATCTTCTTCCCAGCCAAAACAGGTTACAAAGTGCAAAAAGCCTGGGGAGAGTGGTCCCACAAAGTGCTAGGTGTGCTGAACAGGCCTGGAGGCTCATAGAAAGTCACCTTGAGAGCAATTGGCTCCCAGCCCCACCTGATTACGCTGGCAGCTCTGAATGACAGAGCCTTACCCAGAGCCCTGTGCTGAGTGGGGATTTGCCAGCTCTTTGAACCTCTTACTCCCTAGGCAGAGGCAGCGGCAGCCTCATAGCTGGATCATCAGGCTGCTAATTCAGGAAGGAGGGACTAGGAGAGAGGCTCCAGGAAAACAGACTCTCTCATTGTCAGAGCCTGCAAATGCTAACAAGCATTGACTACCAATGAGACTGAAGCCTAATATATAACATTGCCGTAGAGACTCATCAACTGCAAATCTCTAACTAAGCGTGCCACAGGGGCAGAGCCTGGGGTACAGAGTCACGGACCAGGAAGAGGGAGAGGAAAAAAAAAGGAAGAAGTTAACCTCTCAAAATCAAGAAAAATCCAGACTTTATAACTTGTTCTATTGAATACTATTTTTTTGTTTGTTTCTTTCATCTTCTGGCCTGTATTATTATTATTTCTTTTTCCTCCACCTTGGTCCTTTTATTCTCTGCCCATCTTATTCTTTCCTCTTCTTGAACTACACTACCCATAAGTGTTACATTTCCCATTTTATTTCTTTTCTTCTTCCTTACTCTTCATGAGGGTTACACTCCAAAACCCTTAACTCTCTCTCTCTCTTTGATTTTTTTCTTTTTTCTTCTTTTCCTTTTCCCTTTTTTATTTTTTCTCCCTCCCTATTAGTTTCTTCCTTTCTCCTTTTACTTCTCATTCAATTCTCAATCATGAAAATATTATTTTATTTGGGACTCAAGTTTTTTTTTTTTTGTGGCATTTTGGGTGCTTTTTATTTCACTTTTTAACTCATTAGCATTCCTCCCAATCCAGGCTCTCCATTCTATTTAGTTTTTGCTCCACTTAATACAATAGTAATTTTTTTTCTTTTTCCCTGTTTCCCTCTTATCCCTCTCATTATATCTCTTAGTTGACCATCACTTACAAGCAAATCATTTTATACTTGACCCAAATTTTTTCCTTTTTTGCATTTTATGGGTCCGTACCTCCTTTTTTGCCCCTTAAACACCTCCCCCCAACTCAGGCCCTCCATTATAGGCAGTTTTTGTTCCACTTAACATAATATAATTCACAGTTTATCATGATATTTTCCTAAGAAGGAGGGGAGAGGAGGGGAAGAGAAGAAAAAAAAGGGAGAAATAATAAATTATTATTATTGTTTTTTTATTATATATTTTATTTTTTTTCCAAATTTTTTTCAAATTTTTTTTTACTTTTTATTCATTATTAATTCTCATTAGTGCTATCAACAAGACCACCCTCAGATGCCATTAAGAAAAAGGAAGTTGAATATCATGAATACAAAAGATAGAGAAGTAGCACAGATAGATGTAGAAAAATCTATGGAGAAAAAATTTAATATATTGGAAACCTTGGAGCTAAATGACAGAGAATTTAAAATAGCAATCTAAAAATACTCACAAATATACAAGAAATCACAGAAAGGCAATTTAGGGAGCTCAGAAAACAACACAATGAACACAAAGAATATATTACCAAGAAAATTGAAACTATAAAAACAAATCAGAGATGAAAAACTCAATTCATGAACTGAAAAACAAGGTAACAAGCTTAGCTAATAGAACAGGCCAGATAGAAGGTAGGATTAGTGACATAGAAGACAAGCAACTTCAGGCACAACAGAAAGAAGAGAGAGACTCAAAAATTTAAAAAAATGAGAAAGCCCTACAGTAATTGTCTGACTCCATCAAAAAGAATAACATAAGAATAATAGGTATATCAGAGGGAGAAGAGAGAGAAAATGGAATGGAGAATATACTCAAACAAATAATAGATGAGAACTTCTCAAGCCTATGGAAAGAACTAAAGCCTCAAATTCAAGAAGCAAACAGAGCACTGAGTTTTCTTAACCACAACAAACTTACTCCAAGGCACATCATAATAAAATTGACAAAAACCAAAGACAAAGAAAAAATTCTCAAGACAGCTGGGGAAAAGAAGAATAAAACATATAAAGGAAAGCCTATTAAACTATCATCAGATTTCTCACAAAAACTCTACAAGCTAGAAGAGAGTGGACCCCAATATTTAAAGCCCTGAAAGAAAGGAACTTTCAGCCAAGAACACTATACCCATCAAAGCTATCCTCAAATATGAAGGAGAAATAAAAACATTCACAAATACAGAAAAGATGAGGGAATTTATCATCAGAAAAACCCCACACCAGAAAATACTCTAAGGGGGTTTTCCAACCAGATACAAAGAACAAAACAAAACCAAACCACAAGTAAAAGCTCCACCAAGAACACAATAAAACCAAATTTAAACTGTGACAATAAAAACAAAAAAAAGGGGAGAGGACAGAGATTAACAGTAGCAAAGGATGATGGAGCACAAAAACACTCATAATATAGGGTACTAAAATGTATATGATAGGTACCCTTTTCATTACTTGATAGTAACCACCCTTGAGAAAACCACCACAGAAGCACATGACTTAAAAAAGGTAGCAACAGAGGAAAGAAGTATGGATACAAACAAACAAAAACAAATGATAGAAAAACAAAAGAGAAGTATCAAACAATATACAAAAATAACAGAAAGCAATTTATAAAATGGCAATAAGGAACCCACAAATGTCAATAATTACACTAAATGTAAATGAATTAAACTCACCAGTAAAAAGACACAGAGTAGCAAAATGGATTAAAAAAGAAAATCCACTGTATGCTGCCTACAAGAAACACATCTAAGCAACAAGGATAAAAACAAATCTAAAGTGAAAGGCTGAAAAACAATACTCCAAGCAAATAACATCCAAAAACAAGAAGGTTTAGCAATATTCATATCTAATAATGTTGACTACAAGACAGCAAAAGTACTCAGAGACAAAAATGGTCATTTCATAATGATTTAGAGGATACTAAATCAAAAAGACATAACAATCCTTAATATATATGCACCAAACCAAGGAGCACCAAAATATATAAGACAGCTACTTATTGACCTGAAAACAAAAACTGACAAAAATACAATCATACTTGGAGATCTCAATACACCACTGATGGCTTTAGATCTTTCATCCAAACAGAAAATCAATAAAGATATATTGGCCTTAAACGAAACACTATAGCACCTGGCTATGATAGACATCTACAGGACACTTCATCCCAAAGCAACAGAGTATACATTTTTCTCTAGTGTACATGGAACATTCTCAAGAATTGACCATATGTTGGGCCACAAAAATAACATCAGAAAATTCAGAAAAATTGAAATTGTACCGAGCATATTTTCTGATCATAAAGCCTTGAAACTAGAATTCAATTGCAAAAAAGAGAGGAAAAATTCCACAAAAATGTGGAAACTAAACAACATACTTTTAAAAAATGAATGGGTCAAAGAAGAAATAAGCACAGAGAACAAAAGATATATACAGACAAATGAAAATGACAATACGACATATCAGAATCTCTGGGAAGCAGCTAAAGCAGTAATAAGAGAGAAGTTCATATCACTTCAGGCCTATATAAACAGACAAGAGAGAGCTCAAGTAAATCACTTAACTTCACACCTTAAGGAACTAAAAAAAGAAGAACAAAGACAACCAAAAACCAGCCGAAGAAAGGAAATAATAAAAATCAGAGCAGAAATAAATGAAATAGAGAACAGAAGAAATATAGAAAAAAATTAATAAAACAAGGAGCTGGTTCTTTGAAAAGATCAACAAAATTGACAAACCCTTGGCAAGACTCACCAAGGAAAAAAGAGAAAGGACTCATATAAATAAAATCCAAAATGAAAGAGGAGAAATCACCACAGACATCATAGATATACAAAGAATTATTGTAGAATACTACAAAAAACTATATGCCACCAAATTCAACAATCTAGAAAAAATGGATAAATTCCTAGAACAATACAACCTTCTTAGGCTGAGTCATGAAGAAGCAGAAAGCCTAAACAGGCCAATTAGCAGGAAGTAAATAGAAAAAACTATTAAAAACCTCCCCAAAAATAAAAGTCCAGGCCCAGAAGGTTATACTAGTGAATTCTATCAAACATTCAAAGAAGACTTGGTTCCTATTCTACTCAAAATCTTTCAAAAAATTGAAGAAGAAGCAATACTTCCAAACACATTTTATGATGCCAACATAACCCTCATACCAAAACCTAGCAAGGACAGCACAAAAAAAGAAAACTACAGACCAATATCTCTAATGAATACAGATGCTAAAATCCTAAACAAAATACTAACAAATCGAATACAACAACATATTAAAAAAATAATACATCACGATTAAGTAGGATTCATCCCAGAATCTCAAGGATGGTTCAACATACTTAAAACGGTTAACGTAATACACCATATCAACAAAACAAAGAACAAAAACCACATGATCTTATCAATAGATGCAGAAAAGGCATTGGATAAAATACAACACAACTTTATGTTTAAGACTCTCAACAAAATGGGTACAGAAGGAAAATATCTCAACATGATAAAGGCCATATATGATAAACCATCAGCCAACATCATATTAAATGGCATAAAACTGAGGACTTTCCTCCTTAAACAGGAACAAGACAGGGTTGTCCACTCTCTCCACTCTTATTTAATGTGATGCTAGAAGTTCTGGCCAGAGCAATCAGACAAGACAAAGAAATAAAAGGCATCCATATCGGAAAAGAAGAAGTAAAGGTATCACTTTTTGCAGATGATATGATCCTATACATCGAAAACCCCAAAGACTCCACAAAAAGATTACTAGAAACAATAAACCAACATAGTAAGGCCACAAGATACAAAATTAATATACAAAAGTCCATAGCCTTTCTATATGCCAACAATGAAATATTAGAAAACGAACTCAAAAAATAATCTTCTTCACGATTGCAACAAAAAAAATATAATACCTAAGAAACATAACAAAGAATGTAAAGGACCTATATAACAAAAACTACAAAGCATTGTTAAGGGAATTCGAAAAAGATACAATGTGATGGAAAAATATTCCTTGTTTTTGGATAGAAAGAATAAATATAATCAAAATGGACATATTACCCAAAGCAATTTATAAATTTAATGCAATTTCCATCAAAATTCCAATAACATTTTTTTAAAAAATGGAACAAATAATCATCAGATTTATATGGAACTATAAAAAATCCCAGATAGCCAAAGCAATCCTAAGGAAAAAGAATGAAGCTGGGGGCATTACAATACCAGACTTCAAAATATATTATAAGGCCATGACAATCAAAACAGCATGGTATTGGCAGAAACATAGACATTCAGACCAATGGAACAGAATAGAAAGTCCAGAAATAAAACCACATATATATGGTCAAATAATTTTCAATAAAGGGACCAACAACACACAATGGAGAAAAGAAAGCCTCCTCAACAAATGGTGCTGGGAAAACTGGAAAGCCACATGCAAAATAATGAAACTCGAGTACAGCTTGTCCCCTTGTACTAAAATTAATTCAAAATGGACCAAAGACCTAAATATAAGACCTGAAACAATAAAGTACATAGAAGAAGGCATAGGTTCTAAACTCAGGGACCTGGGTTTTAAAGAGCATTTTATGAATTTGACTCCAAAAGCAAGAGAAGTGAAGGCAAAGATAAATGAATGGGACTACATCAGACTTAAGAAGTTTTTTCTCAGCAAGAGAAACTGACAACAAAATAAACAGACAGCCAACTAAATGGGAAATGATATTTTCAAACAACAGCTCAGATAGGGCCTAATATCCAAAATATACAAAGAATTCATAAAACTCAACAACAAACAAACAAACAATCCAATAAAAAAAATGGGAAGAGGACATGAACAGACACTTCTCCCAGGAAGAAATACAAATGGCCAACAGATATATGAAAAGATGCACATCTTCATTAGTTATTAGAGAAATGCAAATCAAAACTACAATGAGATACCACCTCATACCTGTTAGATTAGCATTTATTAACAAGACAGGTAATAGCAAATGTTGGAGAGGCTGTGGAGAAAAAGGAACCCTCATCCACTGTTGGTGGGAATGTAAAGTAGTACAACCATTATGGAAGAAAGTATGGTGGTTCCTCAAAAAACTGAAAATAGAACTACCTTATGACCCAGCAATCCCTCTACTGGGTATATACCTCCAAAACTCAGAAACATTGTAAGGAAAGACACATGTAGCCCCATGTTCATTGCAGCATTGTTTACAGTGGTCAAGACATGGAAACAACCAAAAAGTCCTTCAATAGAAGACTGGATAAAGAAGATGTGGCACATATACACTATGGAATACTACTCAGCCATAAGAAATGATGACATTGGATCATTTACAGCAAAATGGTGGGATCTTGATAACATTATATGGAGTGAAATAAGTAAATCAGAGAAAAACAAGAACTACATGATTCCATACATTGGTGGGACATAAAAACGAAACTAAGAGACATAGACAAGAGTGTGGTGGTTACGGGGGAGGGGAGGGGGAAGAAGGGAGAGTGGAAGGGGCAGTGGGAGGGACACAAAGAAAACTAGATAGAAGGTGATGGAGGACAATCTATCTTTGGGTGATGGGTATGCAACATAATTGAATGACAAGATAACCTGGAAATGTTTTCTTTGAATATATGTACCCTGATTTATTGATGTCACCCCGTTAACATTAATAAAAATTTATTTATAAAAAAAATCAAATTTAAATTCAATAACTAAAAAACACATATGAAAAGAATTTATTTCCTAGAATTGACAGTATATTAAACATAAGAGAAGGAGTAGTGACCATGAAGACAGGTCAATAAAAATCATATGAGCTGAAAGAGCAAGAAAGATTTTTTTTTAAATGAGCAAAGCTTCACTGAATTGAGGGGCTGTCTCAAGAAGTCTAACACACATCTAAATTTAAGAGAGAAAAAAAGAAAAGAGGAGAGAGAAAATAAGGCAGAAAAAAATTACATCTATATTGGTTGAAAATATTCTAAATTTGGTTCAAAGTCTGAGTAGAATAAGTGCAAATAAAAGCATGCCGAACCACACTGCTTAAAATCAAAGAGTAAGACCAAATCTTAATAGGATCCAAGGAAAGAAGACATTATATAAGAGCAAATAGTTACACAACTGGCTACTTCTCATAAGAAAGAAAAATGGAGTTAAAAGACATGAGACTAGATCTTTAAAGTAATGAAACAAAAACACTAGTAACACAAAATTCTATACACAGCAAAAAAAAAAGTTTAAATGCAAATGAAATAAAGATATTTTTAGATAAAAAAAAAGCTGGACAGATTTGTTGCCAGCAGACCCATGCCATAAGAAATGTTCAGTGATGTTATTTAAGCTGAGGAAATTAATAGCAGATGGAAATTCAGAGCCACAGAAAGAAATAAAAATTAAAAGTGATAAATATTTGAGTAAATGTAAAAGAAATAGAGTATTTTATCAAAGTTAACATCTATCCTTCAAAACAATCATTAAGAAAATAGAGGGGGCATGGGGAGGTCGAGGGGGACTAAGGGGGTGGGGGGAGATATATTCGGTGGACACTTGAATCTATGTAAACTCAAATTAAAATCATAAATAAAATATTAAATAGATAAATAAATAAGAACAAGGCACAGAATGGTAGAGTGGTTTTCCTGTTGCCTCAGTTCTCACTGCCACCACTCTGGAGGGATTGTTTGGAACTGGGTGCCAAGGGAACAGCAAGAAGAAAATCAATGGGAGATTTTTCTCTCAGGAGCTCTCACCTATTCTTTAGGGCTAAGAGGTATCTCCTAGAGCATTCTGTGGGCATGCTGTTTCCCACTTTTAGTTTTCAGGCTGTCTTGTGTCCAGACTGGGGGACAGAAAGTACTATGTTAATGGTACTTTGACTTTTGATCTTCTTTCCCAGTTTACCTGCTCCTTTTCAGAACCTTGAAAATATCTCATTCAGGTTTTGGAGCTGCATTTCAGTGAGAGGGACAGAGTAGATGGAGTGTGTTTAGCCATCTTATCCAGAATCAAAACCCATGAATTAAGTTTTAAGCATGTTAGCAGAGGTAGTTGTGGGACATTCAGGTGGAAATATCTGTCTGGAGCTTTTTATTTGTTTTAATTGAATTTATTGGGGTGAGACTGGTGAACACAGTTATACAGGTTTCAGGTGCCCAATTCTACTACACAGCTCTGTATACCATATTCTGTGTTCACCCCTTCAACTCAAGTCTTCATCCATCATCATTTATTCTCCTTATACTTCTTCTCCACCTTCCTCCCACCCAACCCCAGATCTAGACTGAAAATAAACATTTCAGTCTTCTATATAGTATGTAGTATAGTGCTCCCACTTACAGGACTGAAGGAGAGCAATCAAGAAGAGTGTGTAGGATTAGAGAAATGGACTGAGAATAGAAACCTAGGGATCATCAATATCAAAGTAGTGGATCCAGGAAAAGGAGTCAAGGTAGAGAGGTCAGACAGGTTGGAGGAAACCAGGATGCTGGTGTCAACTCTAACCAGCTGTTCCCTGAGCTCTACAAACCACCAATCCTCAGGGTGTTTCTAGTGTTTGCCTGTCCTCTACCTGTGGGTACCTTGGGAGGGGTGGATGTTAAACACATTGGTTTCTAGGTCGTACTCTAAACTTACTTAAGGTCAAAGGGCATGGGCTAGGAGGGCAGTGTGGCCAACTGAAAGTATGAAAACAGAGGCTGAATTCTGTTCGCTGAGAATTGCAGAATTTTCTGATAGTTCTACTTTGCATTTTGCTGCTTTAGGGCACTAATATAATTCCATACCTCCTGATCCTGATCTTGCTTCCCCCAAAGAAGCTTTTCTTTTGATGCTTGTCTCCTAAAAGCATGCTTCATTTTTTTTCTTCCATCAATGCATGCATAGCCTCTGATGCAGGCCCTCACCACCTCTTACATGAGTGACGGCAGCAGCCTTCTGGTTTGTCCCCTTGCATTTAAGCAGCTCCCACATCGTCAGTGCACACAGCCAGATTTTTCTTAAATGAAAATTTAATCATGTTATTTCTCTACTTAACATCTTTTGGTACCAATAACCTTTAGGACCGAATCTAGACTCCTTATTACCATGCATGCTATCTTTCAAAACTTGGCCCCAGCCATCCTTCTAGGACCCTGTTACAGCAGTGACTGGAACTGCAGCCTGCTCTTGCTCACCTCTGTGCCTTTACACAGCTCTGTTCTTTTGCCTACAACTATTCCTCTCCCACACTCTATCCCAGTGGTTCTCAAAGTGTGCACCAGGGTGCACTGGTGCGCCCTAGAAGATTTCCAGTGTGCCCTATGGTATTCCAGAGAAATATGTGCCTGTTGGGGACCAAAAAACCAACAGGGTTTTTGGAGTTTAGATTTTTGGAGGACAGAGGTGTGAGGAATTGGCTGTAAACTGACAGTCTGCCCAATCCCCCACCTTACTTGCCTGATTAGGTTGCAAAACGCTGTTAAGCTGTGGTGCTAGATTGTTTACACTACCCCCCATGTTCCCCGGAAAGACTGGAGGCAAGTTTCTTCTATCCTTTGTTTGGTGTAAAGTTAAGATGTTATTATGTATGGTGGGGGTTTTCTGCACTCAACACAATTAAGAGTAAAAAGAGAGGAATTTTTCAATGTATTGACGAGAAAATGAGAGTTTGCCTTTCAAATATATGCCCAAACATTGAAGAAATCACTAGGACACATCAGGCTCATGTTTCTCATAAACACAAGAATGAAAAAACACATTCATGCCAGGACCTGCTGAATTTACTAAATCTTACTAAGAATGTATCTATATATATAAAAAGATAACTTTTTTGTCATTTTTATTTTTTATTATTATTATTATTATTATTATTATTGTATTTTTCTGAAGCTGGAAATGGGGAGAGACAGTCAGACAGACTCCTGCATGCACCCGACTGGGATCCACCCGGCACGCCCACCAGGGACGAAGCTCTGCCCACCAGGGGGCGATGCTCTGCCCCTCTGGGGCGTCGCTCTGCCGGGACCAGAGCCACTCTAGCGCCTGGGGCAGAGACCAAGGAGCCATCCCCAGCGCCCGGGCCATCTTTGCTCCAATGGAGCCTTAGCTGCGGGAGGGGAAAAGAGAGACAGAGAGGAAGGGGGGGGTGGAGAAGCAAATGGGCGCTTCTGCTATGTGCCCTGGCTGGGAATTGAACCCGGGTCCCCCGCACGCCAGGCTGATGCTCTACCGCTGAGCCAACCAGCCAGGGCCATTTTTATTTTTAACACCTCTTTTTTATGAATTCTAAAAAGCATAACTCAAAAAATGTAACAAAAATGTTTTTTTTAATGTCAGAATAAATTTAATTTTGCCATATTTATTTTGTTTAATTACCATAAAAGCACACTTGAACTTTATATTTTTTCTTTAATATTTGACTTAAGTATTATAACATATTTCTCTGAAATTTGTATATAGTGTGCCTACAATTATTTGTAAGATTTAAAATGCTCCCTGACTTTAAAAAGTTTGAGAACCACTGGTTTATTCCATTAACTGCCAGGAAGATGCCCCCTCACCCATTAGCTTTGTCTCCTTTCTTACTGGCCCAAGCAGCTGTAGGGTTTCCACCCCCTCACTCTCATTGCATGTGGATTTGTCGGTTTGCAGGTCTCTTTCCCCACCAGTGTGAGACACACTGTGGGAGGGACTTTACCTTCCATCTTTGATTCTTTCTTTATTTCTTTCTTTTTCTCTTTCTTTCTTTTTCTCTTTCTCTTTCTCTTTCTTTCTTTCTTTCTTTCTTTCTTTCTTTCTTTCTTTCTTTCTCTCTCTCTCTCTCTCTCTCTCTCTCTCTCTCTCTCTCTCTCTCCCTTTCTTTCTTCTTTCTTTCTTTCTTTCTTTCTTTCTTTCTTTCTTTCTTTCTTTCTTTCTTTCTTTCTTTCTTTCTTTCTTTCTTTCTTTCTTTCTTTCTTTGTAATATTTTTCTGAGGCTGGAAATGGGGAAGCAGTCAGACAGACTCCTGCATGCGCCCAACTGGGATCCACCCAGCACGCCCACCAGGGGACGATGCTCTGTCACAATCGGAGCCATTCTAGCACCTGAGGCAGAGGCCACAGAGCCATCCTCAGCGCCCTGGCAAACCTGGGACTCCCGCACGCCAGGCGGACGCTCTACCACTGAGCCAACCAGCCAGGGCCCCATCTTTGATTCTATTGCTATCCTCAATATCCCTTCCTGGGTGTGGCTCTTTCCAAGGGCAAAGGGACTTCTTGTGATGATGGGGAGGCAACTGATGCTTTTTTTTTTTTAAGACAATAAGGGATGGAATTAAGCTCTACCGAGTGAGAGTATGTGTTTATTGTTTGTTTGTTCTATGAGTTATAGGGGAGGGTTATATTCTTAAACTACCTTGATAGCATCTTCCTTCTTTATCTTCCACCTTCAAGATGCATACACCTTTTTTTTCTCCCCCATTTAAGATGTCAGTACTCACAAATTTGGTGGAAAAGAATGTGAATTTTCATGAAGTTCAAAGGTGTTTGAATGAGATAAAAAAGATATTTGTATGTCTTACAGCAGTGGTCCCCAACCCCCGGGCCACAGACCGGTACTGGTCCATGGGCCATTTGGTACAGGTTCACAGAGAAAGAATAAATAACTTACATTATTTCCGTTTTATTTATATTTAAGTCTGAATGATGTTTTATTTTTTAAAAATGACCAGATTCCCTCTGTTACATCCGTCTAAGACTCACTCTTGACGCTTGTCTCGGTCATGTGACACATTTATCCGTCCCACCCTAAAGGCCGGTCCGTAAAAATATTTTCTGACATTAAACCGGTCCGTGGCCCAAAAAAGGTTGGGGACCACTGTCCCACAGGTCAAAGAAATGCAAAGTCCAAATAAATGATATAGAAGCCAGGATAGGTTCCGACCTGAGTTCTGTCCTATTCCATGACCACTGTAGGGATATGCACCATATAGATTTTGATGATGACAATCCTGGTTTTAAATTGAAATGCTCCAGTTAGAGGCCTGAAATCAGTAAGCATCCTGGCTAAACTCACCAGTTGTGATACAACCTCAGAAAGCAACCTCCTAAGCACCTGGTATTACAGATCTGGGAAGACACAGAGCTCAATACAGAGATCTGTTACAGAGTAAAAATTGCATTGTTCCTACTTTCACACAAAACATCTCTGCCTGTTTAATATTTACTTCTGTATTGTCTTCCTCCTTTCTTTCCTGGTGAAGGTGAGCTTGCAAGCATATGACCTGGCTAGTGTAGTTACTAGGTGGAGGAGGGCTATAGGAATCACACAGGATCCACCTGAAGAAGAACTAAACCTGTACTGTGTTGTGAGAGACTGGGAAAGACAGAACTTTTTGCTGTGACTTTTACATATCCTTATCTCTAATAGCTGTGTCTTCCTACCGCCTTCTTCCACGTAACCTCAGCATTCAACTGATTCTCTCCACTTGTCCTATAAAATCCAAATTGCTCAAACTATGACTGCTGATCCATAGAAGCCATCCTTCTTTCTTTTGAAAACTCTCTACACCTGAGGGTATTTAGAAGCCATATTTAGCAATCTGCTGTGTGACTGGTGGAGCTGACACCGAGTGATGTTCCCCATTGGAGCCACTACCCAGGGTATAGTGAGAGCTCAAAGCTCCCGAGGACAGAAGGCAGAACAAAGAGATGGTCGAAGGAAGAGAGTCTTCAGGAGAAGGAAGAGGAGCAGAACCTTTGCTATGGAGAGGGCAACCTGAGAAATATGAATGGAAATCAAGGGCAGGATAGATAAGTCAGAGAATTCCTGAGTGCCCAGCACTCTGTGAATTTGAACCAGAGGAAGAGTTCAGTGTGAAGGAAGGACACAAGTCACTTTTCCTCTCTACTTCCCTTACTGAAACTGGTGTTCCTTTGTGAGAAAATTGATCTAAGGGAGTGACATCCGAGTCCAACTGACTGGCTGAACTGCAAGTTTGTTTTCATTACTCCCTGTCTTACTCTGACCCCTTCATGATAAAGGCTAAATAAATAATAAACCCTTACATGTGTGTAGCACTTTACAATGTATAAAGTGCTTTATAAAATCCCCAAGGCTCATTTATTAAACCTCCACTGTAGGCTTCTGAAGTCCTTATTTCTGTCACACATTTTATTTTATCCCAAGCCTGCACATGTGGAACCACAATCTCATACACTTCTAAAGTTTCGAGAGATCTGTGAGATTATTGGGTCCCAACAACTCTTTCAGCAGATGACGGGACTAAGATTCATACAGTTCAATAATTTTACCAAAGCAGTAAAGCTAGTTGGGATAAAGTTAGTCAGGCTTTGTGTTTGCTTGGTTCTTTTTTTATTCCTTAATAATGCTATCCCCTAGCCCTGGCCGGCTGGCTCAGTGGTAGAGTATCGGCCTGGTGTACAGGAGGCCTGGGTTCAATTCCCGGCCAGGGCACACAGAAGAAGCGCCCATCTGCTTCTCCACCCCTCCCCCTCTCCTTCCTCTCTGTCTCTCTCTTCCCTTCCTGCAGCCAAGGCTCCATTGGAGCAAAGTTGGCCCGGGTGCTGAGGATGGCTCTGTGGCCTCTGCCTCAGGCGCTAGAACGGCTCTGGTTGCAACAGAGCAACGCCCCAGATGAGCAGAACATTGCCTCCTGGTGGGCGTGCCGGGTGGATCCCGGTCGGGCGCATGCGGGAGTCTGTCTGACTGCCTCCCCGTTTCCAACTTCAGAAAAATATATATATAAAAAAATAATAATAATGCTAACCCCAGTTAAAAGATTGGCTTTTAAGTAGAAGTTATGTATATGGGGGAAAGGGAAGACAGAGAGGAAGGGTTATGGGCAATAAACTGACCTTTGTCTAAAATCATGTGTTTGCAAGTTTCTCTTATAAATAAATTCTCTGAAGAACTCAAATTTGCTTGTGGTAGCTATTACTGTATGAGTCTCGGTGCCCTAGTACAAGACATTCTCCGTCGTGGATTACAGATTGTAATATTCAGAAATAAGGGCTGTGGTAAGTATCTTCTTAAATTGGTTTCCAATTATCTCTGCCTCCTGTGTAATCTTCTCCTCTTAAGTGTGGGCTGGACTTAGTAGCTCACTTCTAAAGAATGAGAGTGATGGAGTGTTGCTTCTGAGATTAAGTTATAAAAAGACTATAGCTTCTGTCTTGAATATTTCTCTCTCTCTCTCATATCACTTACTCTGGAGAAAGCTAGTTGCCATTTTCTTAGTCAGCCCTGTGGAGAGTTTCATGTAATAGTGAACTGAGGGAGTCCTTCAGCTAACAGATAATAGGGAGCAGAGCCCCTTAGTCTAACTGACCATAAAGAATTGAGGACTGACAACACCACTTCAGTGGGCTTGAAACTGGACACCCCCTCCCCCCATTGGAGTCTGAAGATAAGACCATAGCCCCATGGGCATCTTGAATGCAGCCTCTTGAAAGCTTTTGAGCCAGAGGTTCCCAGCTAGTAGCACCCAGAGTCCTGACTAATAGAAACTGTGGCATAGTTAAATGTTTGTTGTTTTAAACTGCTGAGGGTTGGGCAATTTGTTATGCAGTAATAGTTAACTAATACGAGAGTTAAATAACAACAAAAGAAATCTTAATTAACTGATTATGTTCTCACTTTTATCAGTATGTTTCACAGTCTTGAAGACAGACATTGGAATGTTCTTTAATTTTCTTCAACACTGTTACCAGTAATCTTGCAAATCACACAACTGAAAAACTTACTCATTTATCTACTTGGATTTATTGATCACTGAACATTATGGTTAAAAGCACATTTTGGTGATGAGGAAAACCACTGGGGACCAAGTCAGTTATAAATTATTTCAGCAACTTACTATATTTGGGTGCAAGGTCTGGAGACACCTTCAAGACAAGGTGGAGCTTATATTTTTAGAAGTGAATCATCATCTGGACCAGAGTGCTTCCATTCTTCATGGGTGTCCTTCTTTCTCCAGCTGGTTAGTCCTGGGCGGTGCTCATGGAGCTACTGCATTTTTGCTAATATCACATTATTTTATTTGCATAGCTAGAGATATATGCCTGCAAAAGGCATAAAAATCCTGTTGTATAATTATACCTAGAAAGAGAAATATTTACATGTTCTAACTCCAATCCACCCAGTCTGTAATCAAGCTCCACCTGAAATGCAGAGGTTTACTGGGAAATAGAAGTTCCTTGTAGTAGCAAGAATGGCACATTGCAGTCCGGAAGAAGCAGGCCTGACCTGCAGGCATGAGCTCTTGAGTTTACAAAGTCAAGTTCCAGGGAAATTTTACAGGTGGGGAAATTCCAAAATGTCATGTAGCCAAAATGAAAGGGAGCTGTGACCATTTTGGATGTCTAGCTAATATTCCAGAATGACTAAAAGCCGCATTTATATTATTCTATTTTTTAAATTGAATGGCCTATTACTTCTAGATGTGGACTTTTCAAAATTTATTCTCCTCTCTAGTAGAGTCAGACCAGTACAGTATGTCCTTCGTCATCAAGGAAGAGAACATTTACATTTTCCAAAAGTATAGCTTACTAATGATCCAAGGTGGCTTTTAAAAAAAGTACCACTGAGGCCCTGTTGTGTGAAGGAAGCAGTCAAGACCCATGTCCTGCCAGCTTGAAAATCTGTGATTGATTTCTGAAAAACAGATAAAAAAAAAAGTTAAGGGAGACCATGTAAAAATTAAAAGAAATAAATTGATTACACATGTTGTAATCATTATTCATATGAGCATTCTCTCTATTACTTCATAACACAGCTGTATACACACAGACCAAAAAAACAAAACAAAACAAAACAAAAAACAATGCCCTTTTCTTCTTCCTATTGGAGTCTTATTAATTTCTGTTTAATGAAACACAAATGTTCATGTGCTTCATTGTTGGGGCATAGTCTAGTTGGGCGTTTGTTCATCACTGGCTGGAATGACTGTGCCCATCTAATACAAATGTCTGCAGGCCTTTCAAAGCCCCTTGACAGGGCCTCTTTTGAGCATGCCAGTTGCCATGGTCACCAGTGTGCTGATTTGTGAAGAAAATTGGAAGCCATGCTCATTATGTCCAAAACTACATTGGGGGAAGAAGAGCACATGTTTGCTTCCAGAGTTGGCAATTGGGGTTTGTTAGCCTCCCCGCCCACACACTTCCATTGAACAATGTCTCATTCAACTGTCTAAGTCAACGTTTAAAACTGCCCTCTTTCCAGCTGCAATGGGCCTGGGGAGCCTGAACACAAAATCATCACTCACAGAATCGTCACAGCACCAGCTCACAGGCTGGTCTGCTCCGTGACTAGCAAGGGACGTAGAGGGGGGACAGATAGGTGGCAGAGTGGAAAGCAATGGCATCCTGAGTTCTTTGACCATATGGCACCATCTAAATGTTTGACCTGCATTTGGGACATTTTGAGTTTTCTTTCATCCGTATAATGAGGTGGGTGACAAAGAGCATTTATAGAGTCCTTTTCATACTTTAAATTCTGTGATTCAGAAACCCATTCTCGGTCCTCATACGTTCATGTTATATGCCCAAGCCCAAGCACACATATACAGCTTTAGTTATTTCTTTTTAAAAAAATTTATTTTATTTATTCATTTTAGAAAGAAGAGAGAGTGAGAGTAAGAGAGAAAGAGAGAGAGAGAGAGAGAGAGAGAGAGAGAGAGAGAAAGGGGGGAGGAGAAGGAAGCATCAACTCCCATATGTGCCTTGACCAGACAAGTGCAGGGTTTCAAACTGGCAACTTCAGTGTTCTAGGTTGATGCTTTATCCACTGCGCCACCACAGGTCAGGACTAGTTATTTCTTAATGGTTATTATTTATTTATTTATTTTTTGGTTTGAGAGCATGAATGGAATGCCTCACATTTTTCTATGAGATGTGTAGGCAGAATCAATGCTGTCCAACCTGTAAACAGAGAGCATAGCTACAGTAGCTTGAGAATTAATCTCAGAAAATATTGGTTTAATCACTTATGATTACTTTTCTTATTAATAATGACTGTCACCCACTTTGAAATTATCAAAATCTTACCTATAAAGCACTCTGGTTCTTATTCTCTATTCTGTGCTGGCTGCTTTCACATCAAGGAGAGGCTGGGTAATTCTTCCAAAGTCTTACAGCTAAGTGGCAAAGCTTAGTTTTGAATATGGATTCTTTTGGTGTCAAAATTCATTCTTTTTTTTTGTCTACTAAGCTGCCATTCTTTTCTTCCTGCCAATCTTTACTTAGCAGACCCTGGAAATTAGAGTAGGAGCAGAGAGGGTTTTTATAAAAGGGATAAATCTAGTGGAAAATTTGATGTGCCTGAAAAGAAGTTTTCTAGAAAAAGTAAAATTACACTGATTAAAAGGGTGTGTGTATCTATGGGTGTAACTGAGAAGTGACTAGATCTCTAGATCTCTACAGAAGAAAGGACATATTGAAAGGTTAGTAAGTTGGCCCTGGCCGGGTAGCTCAGTTGGTGGGAGCATCATCCCAATACACCAAGATTGCAGGTTTGATCCCTGGTCAGGGCACATACAAGAATCAACCAATAATGGCATGAATAAGTGGAACAAATTGATGTCTTCCTCTCTCTCTTTCTCTCTCTCCCTTCCACTCTCTCTAAAATCAATTTTTAAAAATGTTTAGTAATTTATATTTTACTGATTAAGCTAATTATTTAAATTAAATTACTGAATTTGGAAAGCTTGAATAATGTATCAGGAAACTGATACATTTATCCACTGACCCTGGTTAGGGGGAATAATGCCATATTACAGCTGGGTTGGAAAGAAAGTAAAGTAAAGCTCAGTGAGGCCAACAAAGCCACACTCCTTCAACTGAACTTTATGATATTATTTTTAGCATTTTGGGAGCTCATATTTTTCATTGTAGTATTATTTAAGAATCAAAATGAATTGATAAATATGAAATTGAGATGGAAAATGAAGTTCTCAACCATTGTGAATTGCTATTAAATAAACAAATATTTGTTTGTTTTAACAAATACTTATATAGTGTGTATGCCACATGGTATTCCAAGAGCTTGATTCTCCTGTGTATCTTAAGAGGTATTTACTGCTATTATCTATATTGTATAACTAAAGAAACTGAAGCCCATAGATCAGTATTAACTTGATGGAGTATAGTCTTCTTTGACCTTGGCATAGAGACCTGTTAGTAAACATTACAGAACTCTAAATACATATTGGAGTAGAGTTTATTATGGCTTTCAAAATATTTAGTCAATTGCTCCAGTTTTATTTTCCCTACAAAATTTGCTTAATTGTAACTACAATTAAAGTTTTGGTTTCCTGTCTTTTGTTCTCATTTTATAATTCCCCTCAATTACATATATTCTATTTCCTACTAGGTAGACTGAAAGAAAGAGGAAATCACTTCTCTTCAGGGTACCATCCAGATGTTGATAAATATCCAGTCCCTGACAACCACCATTGTGCTTTCTATCTCTAGGAATTTGACTACTCTAAGTACCTTATTTAAGTGCAGTCATACAGTATTTGTCCTTTTGTGACCGTCTTGTTTCATTTACTACAATGTCTTCAAAGTTCATCTATGTTGTAGTGCAGTGGTCTTCGAAAGCCGTTATGGAGTTTATGAACTTCATTAAAACACCACAGACTAGCACAACATTTCTGGTAGACTGGTACAGGTCCTCACACTGGCAGTTTAAAATCTTTGTTGAGCATGTGTCAGAATTCCTTTCTTTTTAAGGCTGAATAATACTCCATTATGTGTCCATACTACATTTGGTTTAGCCATTCATCTGTTGATTGACACTCGGGTTCTTTCCACCTTTTGGTTATTGTGAATAATGCTGCTATGAACATGCGTCCATATGTTTGGGTTCCTGCTTTCAATTCTTTTGGGTATTTACCCAGAAGTGGAATTTCTGGATCATACGGGAATTCTATTTTTACCTTTCTGAGAAACCTCTATACTGTTTTCCATAGCAACTATACCATTTTACATTCCCACTAATAGTGCATAAGGGCTCTTAGTTTCCACACCCTTGTCAATACTTATTATTTTCTACTTTTGGATCGTAGCCATCCTATGAAATGGTATCTCACTGTAATTTTGATTTGCATTTTCCTAATGATTAGTGATGCTGAGCATTTTTTCATGTGCTTATTGGCCATTTATGTGTCTCCTTTGGGGAAATGTCTATTCAAAATTTTTGCCCATTTTGAATTGGTTTATTTATTTGTTGTTGTTTAGTTGTAGAAGTAATTTCAATAGTCTGGATATTAATCCCTTGTCAGCTGTATGATTTGCACATATTTTTTCCCATTTTATGAATTGCTTTTTCACTGTTTGTATTTGTTTTTAAGCTTGCTTTTTATTTTTACAGTGTTGTATTTAAAGAAGTTTCCTTCCTTGTCTAAGGCTATTCACCCACAGAAGTATGTTTACTAACTGTATTTTCTGGATGTGATACACAATTATAAAATTGTTAACAGACCTTTGGGAGCTAGACTTGAATTATCAGATAGGGTCCAATCAGGAGACAGAACCACACCAATGATTTTAACAGAGTAAATTTAATATAAAGAACAATTAAGCAGATGTTGGAGAACTAAAAATGACAAAATGGGAAGCATAACAGATAGTAACTGCAGGAAGTAACTAACATTTGTAAGACTGGCAAATAAAAGGAAGAAGTTGGAATTATTAAAATTAACAGTTGGGAGGAGGGGCTTAGGAGGTTTGCCCCGCCTCTGCTCTTATCTTAGAGAAGCAGTGATGTTTTGCAGCTGGCTCTAGGAGGGTGGAAACATTGCAAGTGGATTGCTGCTGCCAGAAAGAAACCACTTGACGGCAATGCTGATGTGACATGAAGCAAATGGGGTAAGAAGCTTCAATCCATTCTCCTTCCTCCAGCCTTCCATCTCCTTCTAGCACAGCACTGGCAGAGGCGAATAGCAGTTTCCAGAGTGTCAGCCTCACTATCGATAAGCAGAGCATAGACGGTGAGTTTACATAATGACAAATATAGCCACGTACATCTTTTTATTGCCAAAAGTAAGCAGTATTTGTTGATTTTTATAACTTCAGAAACTAACACAGTGTCAGGAATGTAATAAGTATTAAGAAACATTTGGTGAATAATAAAGAAATGGACCTAGAAAACAGATGCTTGAGTTTACTACTTTGTTGCTCATTCACCTAGGGCTTTAATTATATTTAATTTTTAGTTCTCAATGCAACTTCTTGCTCAAAAGTTCATTTATTATACTGGTTTCTATTTATAAGGCATTTACAGTGCATTAAAGGTTTAACGTACTTCCTATTCCTTTTAGGAATCTACAGGTGAAGGTATCCTTTTTCCATTTTACAGATCAGAAAATGGAGGCTTGGAAGTTAAGCAGTATGCTCAAGATCAACCTGGCAGTAAATAACAGAATCTGGATTTGAGATTTAGGTTAGTTTCTTTCCAGAGGCTATATGCTTAACCATTAACCTCACATGCTCAGTCTTTGACATGTTATTTACAGACACTCACTGGGACACTTTTTGGGTTTTTTTTCTGTCTTAGCTGCCCTATCAGCAGACCTTCTCTGGCTTCACAGGGCCTGTTCACCAGGTTCTGCCCATGTAATTGCATAACTGAGTTTTCCTTTGTCCTTTTTACTCTTTCCTTCTCTGTTCTCTTCTCTTTTCCTCTTTCTTCCTCTCTCTCACTCTCTCTATCATTACATAAATATTTCAGCCATAGGAATATGTAAAGGGAAGAAATAATTAGACTTTATGATAAACAACAGAGCCACATGAAAAATGACTGAACCGATTACTCTGTAGCCCTCTAAGTAAGATGATTTTGCCACCTTTTACAGAATGACTCTAATACAGAGAGTGTATCCTGGACTACTGTGAACCTCCAAATATGTATTTTACCAGTGCTAGAGTTCTTTCTCACCCCATGAGGGGGCTTCATAGTCTATGACTGGCAAACTTTAGCCTGTGGGTTGCCTGTTTTTGTAAGTCATGTTTTATTGGGACACACCTTGTTTCATTCTCTTACTTTCTTTTTTTTTTTTTTTTTTTTAATTATTTTTATTTATTTATTCATTTTAGAGGGGAGAGAGAGAGAGAGAGAGAAGGGGGTGAGGAGCAGGAAGCTTCAACTCCCATATGTGCCTTGACCGGGCAAGCCCAGGGTTTTGAACCAGCGACCTCAGCATTCCAGGTCGATGCTTTATCCACTGCGCCACCACAGGTCAGCATTCTCTTACTTTCTGTCTGTAGTTGCTCAACAATGGTGAGTTGACTAGTCGTAACAATGACTGTGTGACCCACAATGCCCAGTATATTTACTATCTGACCATTGATAGAAAGTTGACTGGCCCCTGGTCTGTACAGACCAGTGATCCCATTGATCTCCCACCCACCTCACCAGTGTTTGCAGCTGCTTCATCTTGGTGCCTTGGGATTGGGACTTTCTCTTCAGGCATAACCCACAAAAAGAAAACAAGAATGCAAAGCACACCTAATAAGAAGCCTAGATCTTGAATCCTGAGTGTGGCTCCTTGTGTTAGCCTCAAACTGGTGTCTCCTCCCCAAGAAATGCACATTCCTGGATCAAGTGGATGCTGCTGCCTGATCTTTAAAGGATCTGGGGCAATTATTTAAGTCATTTTAGGGTTTTCTTACAATTAAAAAAAAAGAGAGCAAGAACCTAAGTCTTCCATTTCAAAGAACGCAATTAACACAGGAGAACAGTAAATGTTCTGACAAGTGATTTCACTACAATGAAAGGCAAATCATTTCAAATCTTACTCTTTTATCAGTTTATTGCTTATATTTATTTGTTTCAGATGATATAAAACACAAATGTGTCTATATAATATTATTTCTCTTTTAAAACTTTAAAATATCTTTTTACTTTAATTTCCCTTCCAAACCAACAAAGGGACAAGCATTCTTTTACTCATTCTACCAATGAAGAAAATGGAGTTTTTTTAGAAAACAGATAAAATTTAAGTATATCAAGTGCACATCTAAGAGCAAAGTAAATTGCTTAAATTCACGGAACTGAGTAGATATAGTCATGAAATTATGTGGAAAGTAAACCTCTACATGTGACATCATGATTTTCAGTGTTGCAGAGAATTTTTGGCTCCAATATATAATGAAATCACAGTAATGTACCAAAAACAGGCCATGTTTGACTATTTGCATGTACTGAGCATTTGGCTGTCTCATGCAAACGCTAAAAGGAAAGTTCATAAAATGGACAAAGAACAATGAGTTACTTTGTTTTTGGATGCTTGATTAATTCATACATAACTTAAATATCTGATAAATGCCCATTTCACTGAATTCTCATGATCTCTAATAAGATAATGCTATTATTTCTTTTGTGATAGGAAAGCACTGCTTAAAATATAAATCATTAAAAATATGAAGTAAGAGATGCTTGGTGGAATTCTTAAAAGTATGACCTTTGCTTTCAACAGTCTATAGACTTGCTGAGAAATAGCAGGAAAACAAGAAAAGTGTCAACGCTAATGTTGCCAGATTTGCTGAGTCTCTGCTTTGAAAGTTATCATCAAGTTTGTCTGTGTGTACAAATTCCCCTGTGGGGAAGGGAAACTTGATGTCCTGAACATTTCTGATATCCACCCTGAGAGATTCCGATGTTTAGGTGAAAGGTGGAGCTCAATCATTTGCATATTTGCCAAACATCCATGGCTTTCTTGTTTAGGTGGTTGATAAACCATCCAGAGAAGATGCTCCAGGTATGTTTAAAGAACAAATGTAAATGGAAGTTAAACTAGCATTTGAGGAGGAAAATAAAGCTCCCTCTTCAGGGGATAATTTTGCTGCTCCCAAATAACTTTCTGTTATAATCAGAAAACAAATAATACTACAACTAGAAATGCATTCCTTTGGCTTGGAATGTTGTCCATAAAAAAATACATGTATGTTAAGAGACAAATATCACTTGAACCTTAGCCATTATCTATACTTCAGTTTGGCTGACTTTATTAGCTCTTCCCTTAGAGATATTTTGATGGGGAAGCAGATGATGCTAGGAACACTGCTGTACAGAGGGCAGAGAGGTGAGGGACCTGAGGTGGATAAAGTTATTCTAAGTGTTTCTATGACTTCAAGAAGAATTAAGAATGTGGAGAGGAAATGGAAAGGAAAAATGTGGTGTATAGAAGCCATTTACCAGCTGGTAAGGTCCACAAAAGTTTGAGATGTTCATTTATTTTTAAGATCAGAGTAATACTGTAGGGTTCTTAACAGAATTATTGTATTTTTTTGCTCTGGTTTGTTTGTGTCTATGAAAGTTTCTAAGTTGAAGAGAGTTGTTCTCTTCCTCTTTCTCTCTTTCTCTCTTTTTCTCCCTCCGTTCTTCAGATTGGAAAATTTTCATCTATCTTCAAGTTCATAGATTTGTTTTAATTGTGAATGCTTTCTTTATTTTTAATCCTAAATGATCATGAGTTTATTCAAAAAAATTTTTTTCTTTTTGTTACCAAAGATAATGGACCAATTGGCCTTTTAAAACTATTTGACAGGGGCCCTGGCCGGTTGGCTCAGCAGTAGAGCGTCGGCCTGGCGTGCGGGGGACACGGGTTCGATTTCCGGCCAGGGCACATAAGGAGAAGCGCCCATCTGCTTCTCCACCCCCCCCCCCACTCTTCCTCTCTGTCTCTCTCTTCCCCTACCGCAGCCAAGGCTCCATTGGAGCAAAGATGGCCCGGGAGTTGGGGATGGCTCCTTGGCCGCTGCCCCAGGCGCTAGAGTGGCTCTGGTCGCGGCAGAGCATCGCCCCCTGGTGGGCAGAGCGTCGCCCCCTAGTGGGCGTGCCGGGTGGATCCCGGTTGGGCGCATGCGGGAGTCTGTCTGACTGTCTCTCCCCATTTCCAGCTTCAGAAAAAAAATACAAAAAAAAAAACAAACAAAAAAAACTATTTGACAGGAATAGGGAGGGTGGGACTGGCTGCTTGATGTGTAAGGCCCAGTGCAAAATAAAAAAAATATGAGGCTTCTCTTCAAAAATTAAGAATTTAGCCTGACCAGGTGGTGGCGCAGTGGAGAGAGCATTGGACTGGGATGCCAAGGACCCAGGTTCGAGACCCCGAGGTCACCAGCTTGAGCGCGGGCTCATCTGGTTTGAGCAAAAGCTCACCAGCTTGGACCCAAGGTCTCTGGCTCGAACAAAGGGTTACTTGGTCTGCTGAAGGCCCACAGTCAAGGCACATATGAGAAAGCAATCAATGAACAACTAAGGTGTCTCAATGCGCAACGAAAAACTAATGATTGATGCTTCTCATCTCTCCGTTCCTGTCTGTCCCTGCCTATCCCTCTCTCTGACCAAAAAAAAAAATTTAAGAATTTAAAGACTGTGACAGAGAGCAATAAACAAAAAATAAGGCCCTCAAGCACAGGGCCCAACGTACCTGGACATGTTGCGTGTCAATGGAGCCAAGTGTATGTACGGTAATGGTAGATTTCAGCGCTTCCAGTAAGATACATCAGAATTTAAATCCCAGATTCATTACTTGTTAGCTGAGTAATCTTAGGTTATTTTTTTTCTTCAGGCTTTAGTGTTCTTATCTGAAAAGTGAGTCTGTCCTTAGGTTTGTTGTCAGGTGTAAATGATAGCTATGTAAAGTGCTTAGTACAACATATGATATGTAATATAGTAAAAAAGGAAGTAATTTTATGGGGGCTTTATTAGAAGAAAGCTGTGGAAGGAGAATTGTTATACGAGAAATAGAATGCCTCTAGTGTTAACAACTGAAGACTGGGGGATATGAGATAAGAAATGTGTATATGAGTCAACCCAGGCAGAGGACAGAGTTGAAAAATTAGGGGTGACCCCCAATGAGTGGGAGGGAGTTGCGGCAAGATAAATTTCTCGAACCAGTCTCTGGGTGGCGCTATTTGTCCAGGAGAATTTGGTTATATTCTAAGTGTACAAGTGAGGTGGATATTTTAAGGGATGGGGCAAAGGAAGGATAGAGGCACTGAAAGGAAAACAAATGTGCCAACCAGGTGTTCATATAAAGCAGAGCTTATGAAATATCTAAAGAATGCTTAAAGAGTATAGTGAGTACTTCCCAACTGCCTAAGTAGAAATATCAGGACATATGGTTTATCTTGGTAAAGATATGAGGAATTGGGTTTATGTCTAATAATCTATAACTTTGGTTCTCAGTCTGACAATAAATTAGAATCACCTGTGGAGCTTTAAAAACTTTTGATACTCTGATTCCACCCTAAAAATTCTGCTTTATTTGTTCTGGGGTAAGGCCTAGGCATAATCAATGTGTGGTTTTTTTTTTTTTTTGAAAGCTTGCCAGATGATTCTAATGTGCAGACAGGGTTGAGAACCACTAATCTAAAACAATGACATGCTGTTATAATTTTGTTTTTGTATTTCCCTCTGAGGAAAGGAGAGGATGGCTACATTCTGTGTATGTGTGTGTGTTTGGTAACCAGGTGATTGAGCTGCAGTAATGTACACACAAGTGGAAACCATTCGTACCCTCAGAACACCACAGAGTGAGTGATGCTTTCACCTGGTTCACAGCTGTATCTTCTCAGGAAACCTGTCTGCTACCCTCTGAGACCCTTACATAAGTTATTACACATAATGTGTATTTAAACAGTGCTCAGCACATGACAGGGCTCAGAAAGTGTTAGCTGTTGTTATTGTTGTTACTAAAAAACTATTTTGTTATGTCATTTAATAGAATTAAGATTAAATTAATAAAAAGAGGTTAAACAAATTTAACAGAGTATAATCTTTCCTTTGGGTGGTTTACTCTCATCCTTTCAATTCTTGTATGTCATTGTAAACAGGTGGGCGAGTAAGCCATTGCTTCATAGAGATCACTAAATCACAAATGATGAATTATGAAAAAAAAAACTGGTCCTAATATTGTGAAAATGGGTACTTGCTATCTGGGACAAATTTTTGTGTGATAGTATCACATCTGGATTTAAAAAATGACTGTGTTGTCAAAACCTGGGTGGCAGAGAAAATAGTGTATTTTGGAAAATTTTCTTTAAAATCAAAAGGATTTCTGGTGATGACAAAATCACTGACAGCCAAGATGCACATTTGCATTTCAATCAGAGTGCTTTATGAAATGCCATAGTAGAATAAAGCAGCGTTTCTGTGGGTCAAATAAGTTTGTAAATATTATATATATGTTTGCTCAGTTATAGTTTGCATTGGGTGTGGAAGGCAGGCTGTAAGCCGGCAAAGTCATTATAACCTAAGGCTTAGTTTTAAGACTAAGCCTTGGCCCTGGCAGGTTGGCTCAGTGGTAGAGCGTCGGCCTGGCATGCAGGAGTCCCAGGTTCGATTCCCGGCCAGAGCACACAGGAGAAGCACCCATCTGCTTCTCCACCCCTCCCCCTCTCCCTCTCTGTCTCTCTCTTCCCCTCCCACAGCCAAGGCTCCATTGGAGCAAAAGTTGGCCGGGGCGCTGAGGATGGCTCTGTGGCCTCTGCCTCAGGCGCTAGAATGGCTCTGGTTGCAACAAAGCGATGCTCCAGATGGGCAGAGCATCGCCCCCTGGTGGGCATGCTGGGTGGATCCCAGTCGGGTGCATGCGGGAGTCTGTCTGACTGCCTCCCTGTTTCCAACTTCAGAAAAATACACACACACACACAAAAATACTAAGCCTTGCTTGCCCTTTTAATACTAAGATCTTTTCAAACCTAAACTTTTTTCCACGTCCTTGACTGTTGCATGATATGGGTGATGTACTCTTATGAGTAATCCCATTTATGCCTCAGATAAGTGGCTTTGTATCAGAGACTTCTTTATTTGTATATTGGCTTAAAGGTTTGAATTTCTACACTATAAAATGGGGCAGAAGAGCCCATGCTGGAGAAAGCAGAGAAAGGCCACGTGGAGGAGAGGAGAAGCAGCCAAGATGACAAAGTGCTGAAGGAGAAGCCAGTTTGTGCAGAGTTTGAGCAGAGAAAAGGAGATGTGGAACAGAGATGAATAAGGCTGGTGAGGTAGAAACCTTTGATTCTAGCAAACTCGGATAAGTCAGTGGCTTTGGGAGCCCTGAATGGAAAGGGAAGTGTTTTCCCACTGTGTGTATTTCTTGCCCGCTGGGTGCAAGCTAGGATTAAAGCTAATGGCTCACCAGTTCTTGGCTCCATTGTTTCATTATCGTCTGTCCGAATCAAATGTGAACCTGCATGGGCCAGGCGACTGTGATGGTGGTTATGGCTACTGGCTTTACAGTTTCCAAAGTAATATGAGTTCATTTAATTTTCTTTTTAGTCTTATGCAATTAATATAAATATAGGTAAATTAATAAATATCATAAGGAAATTTTTAACTACTTCACTTAGATGTCAGTATGTTCAAGTTGCAAAACAAAGTTTTTCCTAAGTTTAAATTTTAAAAAATGGACATTGGTTTTATAATTGGGAGTGCCCTGTGTTCAGGTGTGTAGACTAGGGAAAGGACATTATGTGAAGATAGGTGATAAGTAAAAAGACAAGATAAATTGAAATAGCCTCCCTTGTTTCTACATATGATTCTTAGCTATTACTATTGCAATATTTTAGAATAAGGAAGTCTGTATAAGCCACTGAATTGTAGACTTGCCTGGGCTTGTTCTCAGGCCAGGGAGGTTTGTAAAAGAAAGTTGTTGTCATAGCAACCTTAACACTATAGGCTCTACTTCCCCGGCTCTGATATGTCCAAAAAATTCCCTGGGTGGTGGAGAATATGCTGTCACAGTGGAGTGGTGGTTTTCTACTTTTACTATTTCTAAGATCTTTAAATACAAAATTTATTGTTTTAGTCAATTGATAAATTCATCCATCTCCAATCCAGGCACCTACCATGTCAGGAGCATGCCCACACGTGCCACTTCATTTGCTTCATCTTTTTTACCTAATTCTCCTCAGAGATTTCAATAAACTTTTGGCTGAGGATACAGCCACTGAGTGATTTGGAAGCTCCTTCTGTATCCTATCTTGTCGTTGCAACCATGTGAAACAACTCCTGCCTGCTTGCAACAAAACCACAGAATTCCAGTTGCATGCCTCATTCTAAAAAAGAAGGAATTTCTAGACAATATCTTGACTTTTACTCATCAGCATATAGACTTATCTTCAAAATATGAAGAAGGCATTGCTTTTGTGGGTCTACTTATCTTATACTTTCCTTCTTTCTGGCCAGATAAATTCTTGAATCTCAAAGAGAAATTCAAAATGTTAAACATGTTTAACCAAGTCAAGCCTCCTAGGCTTGTATAATTATATGTAATATGCAATGAAAGAAATGTGTTCCTTTCATCATTTTAAATACTCTTCCTCTTACCTTTCTACTAATCTCAACCTAACATCTTCTACTTACATAATAAGAAGGGGAATGGTGAGGAAGGAATAATTTTATATCTTGATATAAAATGGAGAGGAACAGATGTCATGATTTTTATATTTCTTAGCACTTGAAAGAAAAGTATAACATTTGTTTAAAAAAATAAATAACAATGACCAAGTGTTTTATGCACCTATGAACACCCTTAAAAAAAATGACTAACTTATCAGCAAGTGAATCTGAGAAAACAAACACACTTTTCCATTGCAGGGAAGGAAAAAATAAACACTTTTCCATTCCTTCTAAGTTCTTTTGGCTAGTCTAATAATTAAATTAATATGAGACAAATTAACAGGAGAAGATGACCAAATTTATTACATATGTACATATGGGGATTCCATAAGAATATGAGACCTGAGGACAGATGGGGCATTTGAGGCTCATATACCATCTGGAGCTAAGGAAGGGGGGGGACTTGAGGGGGAGAGTGTTGTGGTTTGTGACTTCAAAGGGGAGGAAGGCAGTTCACATGGAGATGGAAAACAAATGTTTGGTAAATAAATGTTTTCTGGGCCAGCTTTAACAATGGGACACAAGGAGAGGACTTGAGTCAAATGGGACTCGCTAGGTTCCTCCCTGTCACACACTAGTTCATATTAAATTATAGTTATTCATGACAATAGCTTCCTTCCAGGAGCAGGTCTTCTGTCTAAATTATTTTAATCAGTTAGGGGAAAGGTAAAAATTTTTTCCTTAGCCATTTTCTTCTTAAAAATAACCAGCTTATATTAGAGAAATGCAAATCAAAACGGCAATGAGATACCACCTCACACCTGTTCGATTAGCTGTTATTAGCAAGTCAGGTAACAGCAAATGTTGGAGAGGCTGTGGAGAAAAAGGAACCCTCATACACTGTTGGTGGGAATGTAAAGTAGTACAACCATTATGGAAGAAAGTATGGTGGTTCCTCAAAAAACTGAAAATAGAACTACCTTATGACCCAGCAATCCCTCTACTGGGTATATATCCCAAAAACTCAGAAACATTGATACGTAAAGACACATGCAGCCCCATGTTTATTGCAGCATTGTTCACAGTGGCCAGGACATGGAAACAACCAAAAAGCCCATCAATAGATGACTGGATAAAGAAGATGTGGCACATATACACTATGGAATACTACTCAGCCATAAGAAATGATGACATCGGAACATTTACAGCAAAATGGTGGGATCTTGATAACATGATACGAAGCGAAATAAGTAAATCAGAAAAAACCAGGAACTGTATTATTCCATACGTAGGTGGGACATAATAGTGAAACTAAGAGACATTTATAAGAGTGTGGTGGTTACGGGGGGGGAGGGGGGAATGGGAGAGGGATAGGGGGTGGGGAGTGGCACAAAGAAAACAAGATAGAAGGTGACAGAGGACAATCTGACTTTGGGTGGTGGGTATGCAACATAATTGAACGACAAGATAACCTGGTCTTGTTATCTTTGAATATATGTATCCTGATTTATTGATGTCACCCCATTAAAAAAATAAAATTATATAAATAAAAAAAAAAAAAAAAAAAAAAAAAATAACCAGCTTAAAATATTCAAATCCTGGCCTAACTAGGCAGTGACACTGTGAATAGAGGGTCGGACTGGGATGCAGAGGACCCAGGTTTGAAACTCCAAGGTTGCCAGCTTAAGCGTAGGCTCATCTGGTTTAAGCAAGGCTCACCAGTTTGAGCCCAAGGTCACTGGCTTGAGCAAGGGGTCACTCAGTGTGCTGTAGCCCTCCAGTCAAGGCACATACGAGAAAGCAAACAATGAACAACTAAGGTGCCACAACGAAGAATTGATGCTTCTCATCTCTCTCCCTTTTTGTCTGTCTGTCACTATCTATCCCTCTCTCTGACTCTCTCTCTGTCTCTGTCAAAAAAAAAATAATTCAAATCTTAAAATACATGTTTTGGGTGGTAAATTGTAGGATCAATGATGGACATGACCTTTCCCCCTCCCCACTCCCTGTTGCCCTGGTCATGGATCCTGGCCATGAGCTATGGAAGAGAGAGTAATAAAACTGCAGCTGAGGTTTTACTAAGGATAAAGGAACTGAGTCAGCAGATATTATCAAGGAGAAACAGCATAGAACGGCATGTATACTTCCTCCCTACCCCCTGCTTGCCTGCTCACCTGCTTGCTTGCCCATGGACAAAGAGTTTTGCTTGAGCAGTTGCCCAGGTTTAGCTATAAAAACTGTGGCCCCTCTCAAATAGGTGTGGAGCTTTCACCAACCTGCTGCCATTGCTGCTGCCCCTGTATGTAAATAAGAAAGGCTATGTATGATCCATCAGGTCCTCCTTGTGGTTTCTTTGGGATCCCACAACAACACTGGATCAATTTTCTAGGTCTGAACCTACTACATTACAGACAATCTGCTCTCCCTCACCATTTTATAATCACTGGGGCAGGAAAAGGAAGAAGTGAGAAGGTCAATGGAGTTGACTCTGGGTATGTGCTTATATGATCCTTCCCAAAAAGCAATCTATGAAGCTTCACTCCTATCAACTTCCTTAGAAAAAAAAAATAAGAAGGGAAAAATTTCTTCAGCTAATACTTTTGAGAAATGTTGCATGTTTTCTGTTCTTTTTGGAGATAATACAATGCACATTAACTTATAGAAGCCTCTGAAAAGTCCTGCAGTAAACTTATTTAACTTTGTCTAACCCAGTGTTTAGAGTCTAGATTCTAGAACTCATTTGAGTATAGAAACCTTCTTTGCACATAACTGTTGACATCTCACAGGACCAATACTTTCTAGATAGAACATACCTAGGGAATGACAATTTTAGTCTGTTACATTTCTTATTTCCCTTTAACTAGTTTCTTAGCTCTATTGGAAAAAGCTACATTTTTCTTATTTTTTTCTCCCAAAGCCCAGCCTAATGTGATTCTTCCCATCTCCTGAGAGGTATGATGGTGGCCAGGGCTGCCCAAAGGCTGATGGAATGACCCTGCCAGGTACCAACAACTGCAGGCTCAGGTGTACTTCTAAAGATTGCTCTGAAGGTGTGGTCCCAACCACTTCACCTGGGAGCTTGTTAGAAATTCAGAATCTCAGGCCCCACAACAGACTTACAGAAGGAGAACCTTCATTTTAAGAAGACTCCCAGGTACTTAACATTCACATAAAGTTTAAGGATCTTGGTGGAGAGCACATTACAGTGAGCCAGAGCCCAAGAGACTGAAAATCAGGAGAAGACCCCAGGTCCCAAAAGAAAGCAGAGTGCGGGGAAGTCATCCAGCTATTGGCATGGCCAGCTTGCCTGACTTTGACACTGAGAGTTCACTGACTGGGGCCCAGGGTAGAATATGGTTTGTGCATTTTGAGGGTGAGATTACAGTAGGGCTGGAATTGGAAAAAAGCCAGAGTGTAACTTCAAATCTTTTCAGATCAGTGAAAGAAGACTGGCCCAAAGAATTGAGAACAACAGACACAGGAGCCCTGGAGGTACCAAGAGTCCAACAAAAATATCTAAGCATCTCTTCATAGGTGTGGAACCCCAGAACAGCTGGGTGTAATGACCACATCTCCCAGGCAAACAACTAAGTGGAAAAGAAAATAGTGACTCCATGCAGGTGTAAAATCAGGCCTCATCCAGAATGACCTTCAAAGTGACCTAGTTTTTAGTTGAAGATTTTGTTTATTCTTCAGCTCTCCTACACGTACACATATACTAACTTAAAGATGAAAGGAGAGGGAAAAATACCTAGAGCTCCTGTTTGTGATTATCACAAAATTATGTCTTAATTCTACATCTTTGTACATTCACAAACCCTGATGCTCACACACACACACGTATATTTGCACAAAAACGCAAAACTTCTTCTTCTTCATATGACATTAGCATATATTAATATATTGTGGGCAAAAAAAATATATCAGAGGACTCACAGGATTAATGTCAGCGATATTGCAATTCCCTGCCCTCAGAGGACACAGCCCTTCACTCTACAGTTCAGAGGAAGAGAATTTCCCTCAATTCCATTGTCTACTAGGAATTTTGCCCACATTTGCTGGGAGTCCATAACAGAAGTACAGATAATTCCACCTCCCTCATCTCTTTTCTTTTAAAGAGAAGAAAATGACTGATTGAGATGTTTTCATATTATCCAAGAATCTTTGTGTGCCTCTAGACATAAAGTTTCTAGGTTTGGTTATGGGCTAAGCTAGTGCCATCCTCATTCATTGAGACCCAGGGAGTTAGAGAATATGTCCAAGGTCAAGCCCTGATTAGGACCTGCTGCCTAGACTCGCACTGCTCCTGCCCGGAGTAAGAAAAGGCCTAGCCAGTTGGCTCCTGAATGATGGCATTCACACGCAAAAGGGCCTTACATGTTATCCACACATCTAACCCCAGCTGGGAAAACCTGAGGCTTTAGAAAGCCTCCTGGCCTATCTTTTCTAACAATTTGGATTTTGACAAACTTTTGTGATTTGAAAATACAATTTTTACCCTTAATTTAAATCCTTGTGTATATTCAAGAAAAATTTAAGTAAACAAACATATCTTTCTAGTTAAATGGAATCCTTTGCAAAGAAGGAGAGGAAAAGGCCTGAAACTGCTGCTGGCTGATTCCCAGGTGGATTTGGGAAAAGCTGTTGGAGAAGTGGATTTTCTGTGGAGCAGGAGGTGGGTGAGGATGTTACATGAGCAGGAAAAAGGGTGGGAAAGTTGCCTAGGTTAATAGTAAAAAGAGACAAATAAAAAGAGTGCTGAGCAATGAGGAGGATGGGCCAGGGTGAGGCCCTCACAAGTTTAATAGCACCCATGAGGTCAGCAAGAATATGTCTCCTATTTCCAGGCCACACAACAGGAGTGAGAGCGCATGGCTGTCAGGCTAGCTGTGGGCTATTCTTCTCCTGGTCCCCCCTCCTATAAGACCATGGGTCTCTTGAGGGCAGGAATCACTCTGTATCGAGCTTTATATTGCCGGAGCCTAACATCATGTTTAACACATAGTAGATGCTAGAAAAAATGTGTAGAAAAATAAATGGCAAATAAGAAAGAGAATACATTTACAAACCACCAAAAGCTAACCAGGTCTAGACAGACACTTTAATGATGGGGATTACTTGTTAATATTCATAGACTACATCCCAAACTGGTAAAAATATTTGTTTGACTTGCAGAAATAAAAAAAAAATTGACGGGTTGAGGTAGTACAGAAATAATATAAAAAGAAACACAAAAAATGAATGAAACTCTATTAAACCAAATCCAATCAGATCAGTTCCAGCAGATAACCCAGTAGTTCTGGGCAGACCGAGAATAAGACTCTTTCTCCTTTCTCTCTCCCTCCTTCATCCACGGCTGGATGACCCTCCTTCTCATAGACGTAGAGAACAGACTGGTGGCTGCCACATGGGAGGGCATTGAGGGGTGGGTAAACGGTAAAGGAATTAAGAACTACATATTGGCAGTTACAAAATAGTCACAGGGATGTAAGTGCATCATAGGGAATATGGTCCGTAATACTGTAATAACTGTGTGTGATGCCAGGTGGGTATTAGACTTACTGGAGGAATCAATTTATAAGACATGTAAATGTACAACCTGAAATGGATGTAATATTGAGTGTTAAATGTAACTGAAAATCCTAAAAAATTACAAAGACCCACCTTCTTTCATTTCTCTTGCCTTAAACTATCATTGTTGGATTCCCTTCCCTCTTTTTGTTGTTTTTTAAATGTACAAAAACATTAAATATGCTGTAGGCTGAACTTTCACTCTGAATCTCATAGATGGCTAATTTCTTTGCACTTAAAAGCCTTGGGGGGTGGAGCCCTGCTGCCTGGGGCGGGGCTGAGGTCCAGCCTCGAGGGTCTCCCTGCCTTCAGTGCTTATTTTGGCTAAAGCAGGGGAAAATAAACCTCTGATTATAAGTAGTACAGAGTCTCTCACCCTCTCCAGAATCTGGCAAACTACTACTACATAAGTGCCCATGCCTATGGCTCAAAACAGGTCAGAGCAGGAAGAGATGTGAGGCACTGAGGAAGTCACAGCCTGGTAAGGAGGTGATGTGTGACATGCCCAAAACCATGAGTCTGGCTAGCCTAGGCCGGGACCTGGATTCCCTCCCCACAGCTTTAGCGCAACTGTGCTGCCCCTCTGCATACACCTCATACTTGCATGCACTGTAGGCACAGCAGCCTCCTGCTGGCACCAGGCAGAGACCCATGGGCACTGCCAATGGAGGAGTTGAGAATTGTGTTCAACGGATTTGGGTTTACGCACATTCCAGTCAGCCCAGGCCATTCTCGTGGTAGATATTAGTGCTATTTGGGAAATATTTTCAGTTTGTTTGTTTTGGGGGTCTGTCATATATTGACCTTCTGCCCCCTTGTTCTTGAGAGAGGAAATGGGATCATAGAAATGGTTCTAGTTAATAGGTTACACGTAGAAATGATGTCCATTGCTTCTATACCAGAGCATTTCGTTGTCTGTGTGGAATCCTCAAGAGTTTCTATTTCCTCTGCATGGCAACTAGAAATGCTTGAGGTGGTGGTTGCTCCTGCAGTTTGGGTTCCTAAGTATTATGATGAACAGGACCCACCTCTATATGATGGGGCACATAGCATGAGTGTGTGAGACAGACGCTATGTAAGGATTTAGAGTTTATTTGTTACTGTAGCAAAACTTAATATATCCTGGTTGATAAGAAGTTCAATATTATTTCTAAGGCAATCAACTGTCTGCCTTTCTCTTCCTTTACACTGTCCCAGCTTTCCCTCGATGTACTTTTGCCCTATTATGGTAGTCCTTTAAGTTTTGTTGTTGTTGCTTTTTCATTTTTCTACCAGATTTCACCACTGGGAGGACAAGAAGAGGAGCTGTGCTATTTGTGCTTTCATTGCCCCTCCAATAACTTCTTCTTAACAATAACTGAAATTATTGGAAGGATCCCATTCTGATCTCACTGTGGAGTCCCAGGTATAAAACATAAAGAAGAATGGCATGAATCCAGAAAAGAGCAAAAATAATTTTACAATGTAAATTAATAAATAAAACATTGGTGGAAAAGAGATTAATGTTTTGATAATTATTTTGAAAAAGAATAGATGGAGAGCACATGTACAGTAGAATTTTATTAGTTTTATATTAGTTTGTTTAAATGAAAGTCAGATTATTGATCAATGTCACCCCATTAAATATAATTTTCTAAATAAATTACTTTAAGATGTCCCCTTGAGAAGGGGGAAATGTTTACCTAAAATATATGTACTCTTATTGATCAATGACACCCCATTAAATTTAATTTCTAAAAAGAAAAAAGAATGTAAAATTCAAAACAATATCTTCCATTAATGATGGGCTATGTACCACCCTAACTTTAACTGTTCAACATATCAATTGACCATTTGTACTTCATAATTTAAAACAGTCCTTTGTTTTGAAAATTGTGTATTTTGTAAACACAAGCACAATACATGCCCAATGAGTAAAACTTGGAAAACACAGAGAAGCATAAAGAAAAAGAATTTCCTATAATTCTGCCACCCAGACTATAAGCATTTAACATTTGTTACATGACTTTGGAGGCTTTTAAATATATGTATGTGTGTATGTGCATGTGTGTATATGAACTTGATTGTACCCTCCCAAAAATCATATGTTGAAGTCGTAACCCCAAAATATGATGCTGTTTGGATATGAAGCCTTAGGTTTAGATGAGGTCATGAACATGAGTCCCCCATCATGACATTAGTGCTCTTATAGGAAGACACCAGAGAGCTTTCTCTCTTTCTCTCTCTTCCACCTGAGGACACAGCAAGCAGACAGATGACCTGCAAGCTAGGAAAATGACCTTAACCAGAACCCAACCAGGCTGGAACCCTACTTTTGGACTTCCAGCCTCCAGATCTGTGAGAAACTAAATTTTTGATGTTTGAGCCACTGGGTCTATAACATTTTGTTAATGCAGCCGAACCTGACTATATCTATCTATCTATCTATGATTGTTATGTAAAACTACTAAAAGATAGTATGTTTTACAGTGGTAGCTAATAGAAACAGAGGTCAAGAGTGTTTGATGGTGGTGGGGCTTTTAAATTGGAGATATTAAAGTATGTTGGAAACTATTACTAAAAATCTACTTTTTAAATAAGATTTTTATTTCTTCCAGGTTTCACTTATTTAATATGCATTAAATAAGAATTATCATAAATAGGTAAATTCTTGGACTTAATATTTCCACTTGCGGGAATTTAATATATGCAAACAGATGTACACCATAATATTCATGTAAAAATGTTTATAGAAATTTTATTTACTATAATGAAAAAATAGAAACATACAATACTCAATAGAGAATTATTTAAGACAATTTGATGCATTCATTGATACAAGGGAATACCATAGCCTTAAAATTGTATTGTAAATAGGTACAAATAAAACTGAGGAGATCTTTAAAATTTATATACAAGGCCCTGGCCGGTTGGCTCAGCGGTAGAGCGTCGGCCTAGCGTGCGGAGGACCCGGGTTCGATTCCTAGCCAGGGCACATAGGAGAAGTGCCCATTTGCTTCTCCACCCCTCCGCCGCACCTTCCTCTCTGTCTCTCTTTTCCCCTCCCACATCTTTTCTCCATTGGAGAAAAGATGGCCCGGGCGCTGGGGATGGCTCTGTGGCCTCTGCCTCAGGCGCTAGAGTGGCTCTGGTCGCAACATGGCGACGCCCAGGATGGGCAGAGCATCGCCCCCTGGTGGGCAGAGCGTCGCCACTGGTGGGCGTGCCGGGTGGATCCCGGTCGGGCGCATGCGGGAGTCTGTCTGACTGTCTCTCCCTGTTTCCAGCTTCAGAAAAATGAAAAAAAAAAAAAATTTATACACAACAAATTTATGACTCTTTGCTATCATGGTTCCTGACTTTGTCCTTATGTTACTTAGAAAGGTCCTTGCTACCCTGGCTTATACAATTGTTTGTCTATTTTTTTCTAGTTGTTTTCTTTTTTAAGGAGTTACTTTTCTTCATCTTAAAGAATTTCTGTGTCAAAGTAAGTAGGTTTTGCTGCACAGAGAGGTTGTGACTAGCTCTTATCTCTCTTTGTTAAGAAATAAATGAGGAAATAGTCCAATATGTTTAGGGTGGATATGGGAATAGAATTTATTTTAAGGCTTTGTTAAGCTAAATGAATAAATAATTTATTATGAGATTGAAAAGAAAAACAACAAAACTTTCCAATAATTTGGGGTGGTCTAGTGCCATAGTCATAGAAATAACAATGTGAATCTTTACCCCAGTTTGCCTGTTGCATCTTAGTGATGCTCTTACACACATCATCACACTCCTGATGTGTGTAAGGACACTTCCCACAGTCCTGAGACCTCAGGCAGCAAGAGACAGAGCACTGGACCTGACTCACTCAAAGGATCTTTCCAACCCCATTTTTCCCTGATGTAGTCACTAGGTTTGCAAAAGTCCCGTTTTTAATGATTTTACCAAGTGTGGCTGACTTATATAAAAGGAAAGGAAGAAAATAAAACAGAAGACACACAGAAAGATATTTGAGGCTAACCCTTTGAATTGTGTCTACTGCACAAAGTGAGAACAAGAATTCAATTTTCTGGTCTGCTTGTTCTAGCATGCTTCTTTAGGTCTGTCATCAGTTGTGAGGGAACACAGAGAATATAAAAGATATTTTAATTCAAGTGACTTTATTCAATTCATTCCATTCTCCTTATAAAACTGTCTGCTATAAAGTCATGTCTATTGTGAAACAGTTTTAACTTGGTAACTACACTACATATTAATTCCTATTAACATTGAACCACAGTGGCATAGCCACCCAACTGTAACGCATGGGAACCCGTTAGCCTGACTTAAATCTGAAGTGACCTCACCTCGATCCACACTTAAAACAGAGATTTAAAAAGAGTTGTTCTCTTTCTATTCAAGCTTGGACCAAAATAATCATCTATACATACAGCTGTTGCATTAGTCCCCAAACTTGTCAACATAGAACTCTCTTTTGTATCATTTATATAACTATAAAGTTACCCCATTAAGAAAGAATTTCTTAATTTTTGTTAATTGAAAACCTCACCCAAAATCTCTGTAATTAAATGCTAAAGAGGACTTTTTACTTCTGCCAACTGGTTAGAACTTTGGTTTCATGTAAGTAAATTGCAGTTATCAGAAATGCCATTTGTTGTAGCACACTCTTTAAATTTCCAAAAATAAAGCTAGCTAGTGTTCTGATAGTCAGGCTTATTATATAGGGACTTTCTAAGACAAATTCTTTATTGTAATGGTTTATAGCTTGGTCCCGTGAAATGAAAATGACAGTGTCTTCATATTGGAAGTGATATTTTAGAATTTATTTATTTATTTATTATCAAGAATTAAAAAAAATTTTTAAAAGTCACCAGCTATGAGCTGATGTTTACTGTTTTTACAGTTTATTTCCAAGTAGTCTTGTCTGAGCATTCCCAGGTATATATGTTAATTCTTGTTCCCTTTTACTGTGTTCTTAAATGGAAATGTTCATGGCAGAAATAGTAAAACTCAATTCTGCTCCCATTGTTGTTCTCATTTCTTCTTCCCATACAGCCCTGGGAACTTCTACTTGGTGGGTTGGGTAGCAGTGGATTCTTCTTCATGTTCACACTTTGGGTAAATCCTTGAGTTATTTTCTAATCATAACCATACATGGGAGACTTCATATACCAATTAGATTATCAAATTTCTCTGCCTTTATCTGGCATTATGGCAAACCTCATTCTAATATACATTACCTCACACTGGTCAATAGGACTTTTATGAATAATAATGGGAAAAAATATTCTTACTTAACAAATGGGTGGTAAAAGAAGAGGTCTTTTAAATCAAAAGTCCATGGAGGGGAAAGCAGTAAACGCAACCCTTGGTGTCAAACAGAATCATTGATTCAAAGAACAAACGATCCTATTACAAAGATCCTAGGTTTTAAATATCCCAGATGGCAAATGAGGACTTCATTTAATTGACATCTTACTAGTTAGTAGCTTCTCTTCTTTAACTAATAGCCTCCCTCTTCTGCTAGTCATCAGGACGGGGAGCCTTCAGTCTTCACTAGACTCTATATTCAATCAGTTGCCAATATTTAGAGCCTCCATCTTTGATTTTATTCTTTTCCTATCTGTTTTCTTCTTTCAGTTCCCATGGCCCCTAAATGATCCTACTGTCCCAAAGCCTTTACTTGAGAAAAGTTCCTCCATGTTACATTTTTGGTTGAATTTATTTACTATTTATTTTCAACAAACAATCCAAATAAGATCTCCTTTCTGAGAGTATCTTTTTTACCTGAAGCACATTGAATCAGTGCTTCTCAAATTTTAATGTTCATAGAAACTACCTGGGAATAGTGTGAAACAAAAGATTCTGATTCAGTAGATTTTGAAGAAGGGCCTAAAGTTCTGCATTAGGAACAAGCTCCCACCTGAGGCTGATGATGCAGTTTGGGAAACACACTCTAATTAGCAGCAAGATTCTAACTTGTTCACAGCCATCTCAACAATGGCAATAATGCCCTAACACTGCTGGTGATTTCTGCATGAGGTAGTTCTTCCCAGTTTTGTTTTGTTTTCATTTTGCCTGCTTTCTGAGTGTCATTCTAGGCGCTTGCTTTTTAACAGAGTAACAGACTTGTACACTACCTTAAAACAAAAAGGGAGACATAGTCTCTGGTTGCTTTGGGCATTCCTGTTAGCAGGAATTAGTCTTTCAGAGATCTTCATTTTTAATAACTATGCTATCAGATTCTCAGTCTTAGTGTTAGGGCTAAGTGCTATAGCTTCCTATAAAGTGTTCTGATTTATAGACTCATTACTCCTCACCATAAAATAAAGAGAAATCACAAATTTGAAATCTCATAGTCTAGCTAATGAGATTTCATGCTATTTGATATTTAATGAGCATTTAATTCCATGATGATGAGAATAACTCCAACTTGCAAAGTGCACTTAATATTCTGGAAATATCAGCAACCAAAAAGCAAGTTACATGATATTATGAGTGTAGTTTCCTTTCTGCAGATCTGTTTGTTTCCTTGCTCTCTCTGGCCTATTTCTGGCTTCATTTACCTCTTTCACTACTTTCCCAGATGATTCATCAATTTTCTGGCATTCCCCCTCACCATCTGTGTCCAACATCTCAGTAAAATCCAATAAACATTTAATATCTAGCATCCCATTAGGTATATCCATATATACAGCTAACTCACTGGGAGCTGATAGTCACAGTGATGACCTCAAGAGGAAGGGCACTAGCACTTTTTGAATACCTACTCTGTACCAGTTCTCTCAACTAAATCACCTCGCTTAATCCCGAAGCATTAAAGACCATAAAAGTCCTTTTTAATTAGATTATGTTCAATTTATTAAGAATAACCATGTCTTCATTCTTCAATTTCTCAAATTATTTTTAATTTTTATTTCCTTGAATGCATAATGTATACATATGATATTAATTCAAAACACATAGAAAAAACAGAGTGAAAAAAATGAATCTCTCTCCTCCTCATCATTCTCATCAAGTCTCTACCTAAAGGCAAGTATTATTAGAAGTTTCTTATGTATCTCTCCAGAAATAGGTTCATTACATATGATCTATTAAACAATGTACCATTAATAGCATATTAAGCAATCTTTGATTTCTTTAAAAAATTATAACCTCTTATGGAATGTATAGAAATAATCAATTACTAATAATACTTTATTGTGTATACAGATTATAATTTATAAATACGTTTTCATAACCATTATGGCATTGATTCTTCCTACATACTGTGATATGAACAGGACAGAAATTCCTCTCAACCATTTACACATAAAGAAAATGAGGTTCAAAGAAGTGAAATGATCTGCTCATCTGTATATCTTTAGCGGAAAACCCAGTCTTAGAACAATTAATCTAATGCACTTTCTGTGACATAATGGAAAAGGTTTTGTCCATGGATGGCAGATAAAATAATATCAGCCCTTTCTGATTAGGCAAAATATTCTATATTATGTCAATTCTTATAGAGTTTCCGGTGTTTAATATGGTAACAATGAAGCATTATTTTGTATAAATCTTGTATCACATAAAGCTCAATATTGTAGCTTTACCATTAGAATCATTAAGCTGGAACCGAATACCTCATTCAACAAGGGTCAGAGTTCCTGTTGATGGAGAATCATGGTAGTTCCTTTGAGGTAGCTGTTGGTAATCAGAACTGAGAAGCTGCTAAAGAAGAATGGAGTCATTTATGTATCTGGTCCAGTAAACAAAAGAGACCAAACAGAAAGCAACATTATTCTAATTACAACTGACTGATGAACTTTTCCTATTTGAGGATCCTAGGCAGATCTATAACTTTTAAATCACTCTCAGGCATTAACACACCCTTTGTGTTATGAGATCTTGAAAGTCTAGTTTGGTCTAATACAAGCACTCCAAATGCTCACTAGATTCAAAGTTTCCTCCCTCTCCCAGCTCAGACCTGCCTCAGACCAAGACCTACAGGGAGGTAGTAGAGCATGGGGTGATTCATCTCTCTCCATCTTGCTTTCTTACTACTATTCTTTGATTCTTTTTGTTGCCTTTGAATCCTCCAGTCTTGGAACAGCAGTAGGAAAGAAAGGTAAGGTTATAATTTGAGACAATTTTCTGGGTGTGGAGTTGTCTGAAGGCTGGTGTTTTCTCTCATGGGGCACCTTTAAAGTTCCTCAGAAATACTTCCATTGGCCACTGGGAACTCCCACTGCAGTTTTCCAATACAGGTATTTCCTCCAGCTGGCTGCTATTATTTTCCCTTTGTCCCTGGGTTCTGGTAGTCCACCTCTGACTTTGTTCTGCTGGGGTTACCTGTTGCTCCTGGTGGTCCCCATGGGTAAAGCCCCCTTTAAGGCTAACCAAGTCCAAATCCCTTTGCTGGAGTCCTCCTGGGAAACAAGCTGTATCATCACTGGAAATCCAACATACTCCAGCTATTTCCTCCTTTCTCACTCAGCTGACACAGGCTTCTCTGACTTTTTCAGGTGCCCATCTCCATGTGGTAAGCTGAATAATGCCCCCCCCCAAGATATCCATGCTCTAATCCTTAGAACTTGTGAAGAGTTTACAATATGTGACAAAGGAATTTTGCAGTTGTGATTAAGGTTATATAGATTGTGAGATGAAATGATCAGAGTGGGCTCAATATGATTACATGAGCTTTTAAAAGCAAGAACCTTTCCTGGTTCAAGTCAGACTGGTAACACCGCATTAGAGGGATCCCATGTGCTCCAGCTGGCTCAAAGATGTAGGGATCATTGTGCAAGAACCAGAGAGAAACCACTAGGAGCCAAGGGTGGTTCCCAGTTGATAACCAGCAAGGAAACAGGGACCTCAGTCCAACAGCTGAATGGAACCGAATCCTGCCAACTTGAATGAGTTGGAAACAGATTCTCCCCTAGCTTCCTGAAGAAATGCAGCCTGGCCAACACCTTCATTTTCAGCCTCATAAGGCTTGAAGTAAAGAAACTAGCTGAGTCCACAGGCCATCTGACTTATGGAACTGTGAGATAATGAATTTGTTGTTTTAAGCCATTAAGTTTGTGGTCATTTGTTATAGCAGCAATAGAAAACTAATACACTCTACAGAGGTCAGCTCTTTAAGTGGGTCTCTGAAGCCCCTATAAATATGAAAAAATGCAAACCAGGCACTTAAAATAATATGTTATATTTCTTTCAACTTCATCTGCACACTAGAAAGGTATGAGATCATCATAAGTTTCACATTTCAACTACTATTGTCAAATTCTTAATGCCAGAGTGATGAGGTGGGATGTTAAACCACTTCTTATTACCACTTTTGTTGACTTTGATTGCCTCAGTATTATTCTCCAATTGCTTCGTTTCTCTGGATCTCTAACTCCTTATTACCTCCAATTGGCACGTCCTGCAAATCATCTTGCTTTCTTTATCCTCTCACCTTAAAGTACTCCTGTCATCTTGATCCAGTTGGAGCTGCTTCCATTAAGAAGATTGTGGCAAATTCTCTCTTTATGTCTGTCGCTCTTCAGGAAAATTATGCCCCGAATAAGTGGCTGTTTCAGGCACTTTTCAGAATGTATTCAGCCTGAATTTCTCCTGTCTTGCAATGTTCTCCTAAGCCAGTTACCTTGGCATTGGAGCGAAATTAAATTCAAGGAGATAGAGGTTCTGAATTTCTTCCTTTGGCCAGATGGAAATCGTTACATCAGGATGCTGATGACTGCAAAAACTTGAACATATTGTTTTCACAATTAGAAAATGGCAAACACAAAGTTCTTCAGTGCAAAGCCAGCATGCAAGTTCAGTTTCCATTTGCTGCTATAAATTTTGTTCTCGTTGCTGCCAGTAAACACCAACTGTTCAAGTGAAATAGTAAATCCAAATTTGCCTGTTGCTTGAGTAAAAAATATTATATGTTACATAAATGCTGATGTGTAAGGATTTTCAACACACTAAGCTAGGGAAGGAAAAGGAGCAGGGAAACTTGAACTGAATGCAGTGCTCAGTAAGAAATTTTTAGTTGAAAGCACTAAAAATTCTCTTGAGGAAATGTGAATGAGATATATTGTTTAAATATCAAGGAGAAAATAAATTCAGAATTAGGATCTACCTTATGGTGGGCATACTTTGAGTGCTTAGGAGGGTTACCAGAGAAGGCATACCCAGGTGGTAAAAAGTCAGGGGGAAAAAATCCCAACATTTACCCAAAGCTGATGTTATTTGCTAATGATTAATCTAAAAGCTGAGAATCAAAGGCAGTAGCTAGTGCCATCTGTAATACTGAGGATTAGTGACCTTCCCACAGATTTACTTTGAGGATATCTGTTCTCGGGTCTCCCTACAGTTTAATATAATGTACAGCTGGAATGGTGATCCATAGTGATAGTTTCATAAATGATTTCCTGAACTTTAACTCTGGGTCACCTAATTTATAATGGATTTCTCTTTCCCCTTCCCCCATTGCCTTTTTTGTGATGCTGGAGAAAATGTTCATACCTTGGACTTAGCTGACCTGACTCCCGGGCCCCAGTCTGATTCTTATATCTCCTGAGCCTACTTTCTCCTGTGATTAATAATGCTTTCCCCTCTGGGTTATTGTGAGAATTAAATAAGGTAATACACGTTAAATGCTTTGCACATAAAAAGACCTTAATAGTAACATTAGTTCCATTCCCAGATTAGATTTTGCAAATAAACAATTTGAAAACCAGAACATTCAAATCAATTCTTCAATGTAATGAAGCTGCAGGCCAAGAACGAAGAAATAAAGATGTTCTAAACCAGAATACTGCAGCATCTGCAAAAGGCTAGGGTTTTATCTTCATGGCTAAAATAAGCAGTTTAATATAAAGCAGTATATTTTTAATTCTTTGTCTTCATTTTCTTATGGAAGGGAAAGCATTTTTAGAATAATGTTTAAAATCTGTCCTTTGTAGATCTAAAGATGCAGGCAAGTTTCATACTGAAGTCAAATCTGCTGAAAGTGTTAGATGGATGTATGAGGACCAGACGCTGCTGTCAAAAATAAAACAGACGCTGGTGCCTGGAATGCCTTCGTGTGAGGCCAAAGCTAAGTGTTTGGCTTATTTTGTTGTTGAATTATCTGGTTTAACAGGATGAATTATTTTTGCTTAAATGTTCATATGCTTCAGTATTGTATTGATAATATTCACTGTTTTCAAAAGTACAGATAATATGAATAGTGGCAAATACAGGGTGGGCAAAGGAGGTTTACAGTTGTTTGTATGGAAAATGATACCACAATTAATAAAAAATATATAAGAATAAACTCTGCATTTTGCATACTCACAACTGTAAACCTCCTGATGCCCCACCCCACATATGTATTCAGAGGAAGAGAAGCTATTCATTTTCAGACCTCAGAGTTATAGCAATTGTTACACATGTAGAAGTGTTGGTTTCTCTGCATGGTTACTTCTCAACATGTGTAAATTATCAGAGTTTGTGTGCATTTATTTCCACACACACAAAAGAATATTAGCAACAGAGATACAGCAAAGCCAAGTTGAGCCTTGCTGGGTGGGTTGGAGAAAACATAGGCCAACTCTGAGTCAGGCAAGCCCACGGGATAGGAAGTATAAAATAGTCATAAGTACCCTTAGAGACATTTTCTTTTGGAACAAGCACCCCCATGACACCCTACATTTATAGAATAGAGGAGACACACATGTGTTCTATGTGTAACATAGCAAGCAAAAACAAATGCTTACTCTGAGTGTCTAGTGCAGCTTGAACTGCAACCTTAATAAAAGAAATAGTGGTATTAAGTCAGAGAAGCTCAGGATTGGAAGGGAGATATAAAGTCTGACATCTCACCCATCTGATCCCTGGGTCTCTGTTTCACTGTTCTGGCCGAGAGCTCATCCAATTGACACTTGAAATGAGCGATTCACCCCCTTTAGAGCAGGCTATTCTATCTTTGAATCTTATTAGTAGAATTTTTTTTTTTTTTGTATTTTTCTGAAGCTGGAAACGGGGAGAGACAGTCAGACAGACTCCCGCATGCGCCCCACCGGGATCCACCCGGCACACCCACCAGGGGCGACGCTCTGCCCACCAGGGGGCGTCGCTCTGCCGTGACCAGAGCCACTCTAGTGCCTGGGGCAGAGGCCAAGGAGCCATCCCCAGCGCCCGGGCCATCTTTGCTCCAATGGAGCCTTGGCTGCGGGAGGGGAAGAGAGAGACAAAGAGGAAGGAGGGGGGAAGTGGAGAAGCAAATGGGCGCTTCTCCTATGTGCCCTGGCCAGGAATCAAACCCGGGTCCCCCGCACGCCAGGCCGACGCTCTACCGCTGAGCCAACCGGCCAGGGCCTTATTAGTAGAATTTTAAAAAATTTTTGGATCAAAGCCTATTTCTCTGTATTTCTACTTATTGGTCCTACTTCTATCACTCATGGTCACACCCAGACAGAATCCCATTTCTAGTGGAAATTAGTTATACAAATATTAAGACAAGGGTCACAAATTAGCCTATATAATAATTTTAAATAATCACAAATGAGCTACCAATATTTACAAATTGGAAAATCACCTATCAAAATCTATATTTTTCAACTCTCTTAAAACTTTGGAAGCTCTGGAAAGAATGGGTCCACATTTCCAAATGGTAATAATTGGCTAATTAAGTAGCAGGTGCTGCTTTTAGACAGGGAATATGCTTGCCTCTTCACCAAAGTTCTCACTCCTCCCTATTATCTTGTACTAGGTCTGCTTTCCTCATTTTTTGATACTTGAATGGTCTCTGAGACATTTGTTTTTTTACTGTTTTTGTTTTTCTTTCTTTCTTTCTTTCTTTCTTTCTTTCTTTCTTTCTTTCTTTCTTTTTTTTTTTTTTTTTTAGGTGAGAGGAGGGGAGACAGTAAGGCAGGCTCCTGCAGCCCCATCCGAGGCCCATACTAGAGTACTGGAGCTATTTGTAGTGCCAGAGACTAATACACTCCAACGGAGCTATCCTCAGCTCCCCGGGCCACCCTCAAACCAATCAAACCACTGGCTGAGGAGAGAGGGATGGGAGAGAAGCAAATGGTCGCTGATCCTGTGTGCTCTGACCAGGAACTGAAACCAGAGATTGAACCCAGGATGTACATACACTGGGATGACACTCTGTCCACTGAGCCACCAGCCAGGGCCTCTCTGAGACATTTGTATTTGAAATTCCTATTGTGTCCTCTATAAGGTTTCTTTGTTCCAGAAGATTTATCCTCAGTACCCTCTTTTTTCCTTTGCAAAATGAACTTTGGGCATGTTTGAAACATAAACCTGTTGAGAGATGCTACACATGGGAAATTGATATTGATTCATCCAGTCTCGCAAATCAATTCTCAATAATGGGCTGAGGTAAACATGTGGCTGAAGACTTTTAATCATTTAGGATAAGGGTGAGGTGTGGAGGAAAGAGGTTAAAAATAAGCTTAAGAAAATGCCAAGTATATCCTGACCAGGTGGTGGTGCAGTGGATAGAGCATCGGACTGGGATGCAGAGGACCCAGGTTCGAGACCCTGAGGTTGCCAGCTTGAGAACAGGCTCATCTGGTTTGAGGAAAAGCTCACCAGCTTGAACCCAAAGTCACTGGCTCGAGCAAGGGGTTACTCAGTCTGGTGTAGCCCCACAGTCAAGGCACATATGAGAAAGCAATCAATGAACAACTAAGATGTCACAGCGAAAAACTGATGATTGATGCTTCTCATCTCTCTTTCTGTTCCTGTCTGTCTGTCCCTATCTATCCCTCTCTCTGACTCTCTCTCTGTCTCTGTAAAAAAAAAAAAAAAAAAAAAAAGGCAGCAAAGTATACCCTCTCATGCCTGCTAGAGGCCTAATTCCCAATAGTTGTTCTTATTTGTAGTGTGAATCCTCATGAAGACCCAGGCGTGTGGGAAACTAGTATTTATACCCAAGAACATGCTGTGTAGGTTTTTGCTTGAGAGTTTTAGTTGCCTTCATGATATCAAATATCTTGTCATTACTGCAAATCTACATCCTCCAGCAGTGTCTGTTGGTGTTATATTGTCAATTACATCATAATTCTCCATGTTTTGGAGAATTCTGGAAAAGGGAAGAATGCCTGATTTTGAATCTCAGAACTTTCAATAAGTAGCTGAATGACTTTGAAAAAGTTACTTTACATCTCTGAGTCTCAGTTTCTCTTTTTGGAAAATGAGGATAATAATATATAGTTCCCAACTGATAGAAGTGTTATGAGAATTATATGTGATAATGCACATAATGCATAAAGCAGTCCCTGGTTTAGACTAATCATTCAAAAATGTTAATTATTTTTAAAATATTTTATTTATTGATTTTTAGAGAGAAGAGAAAGAAAGAAGGGGTTGGGGAGGAGCAAGAAGCATCAACTCATAGTAGTTACTTCCCATATGTGCCTTGACCAGCAAGCCCAGGGTTTCAAACTAGTGACCTCAGAGTTCCAGATTGAATGCTTTACCCACTGTGCGACCATAGGTCAGGCAATAAATGTTAATTATGAATTGCTATTCATATACCTTTCCTCCATGCTGTAGCAGATGGCTCATGGCTCCCAGCCTCTCAATGTCTGCATTCTGAATCAACTTCCAATTGCCAGCATTGCGATTCTTGCCTGAGCGTTTTCTCTAACACCATTTTTTTTTTCTGTTCCTATACACCCATGGCAAGCTGAAAGTGCTGGAGAGTTAACAGGCCTTCTCTTTACCAATGCCATATGGGAATTGATGGATGAATACACCAAATCCCTCAGCCTTCAGAAGAGATAACTCTCAGGAGTACGCCCATGTGGTCTACCAGAGGCCCTTTAGTAGATTTAGCTCTAGTTACTGTAGTTTTCATAAGTTGTTTGAAAATGTATGCTTTATGGAAAGTTTTGTTGTCCCTGTCTCATTCCTCCACTTTCTTATCATTATTTCCTAGAGGCAACTCCACCATAAATGACTTGTACTCAAAACTTATCTCAGCATCTGCTCTGGGGGAGCAAGACAATTGGTATAAGAGGTGATCCTAGGAGGCAGGTCTTTAGGATAGATTCTGAAACCACATCACTGCCCATCAAATGGCAATAAAATTTCATTACTGGTAGTGACTGGTGTGATAACTCCCAGCATACTGTAGCATTAATGATATATTTGGAAGGTGATAATCCTAGCATACTGCAGCATTAATGATGGGTTCAGGTGGGATATTGGTAGATTGGCTTGTATAATATCACTTGTATTTGAAAGATATTTGAACACTCTCAGAGTGTCTGATTTACTTTACTTTTTGGGAATCCCTCATAACACTCCTGGACTAATGGACTCACTTTTCAGGGAAGAAGGTGTAACAGTTGAAAAGCCCTGGCTGGCTAGCTCAGCGATAGAGCATCGGCCCAGCGTGTAGAAGTCCCGGGTTTGATTCCCAGGCAGGGTACACAGGAGAAGTGCCCATCTGCTTCTCCACCCCTCCCCCTCTCCTTCCTCTCTGTCTCTCTCTTCCCCTCCCACAGCCAATGCTCCACTGGAGTAAAGTTGGCCCAGGCACTAAGGATGGCTCCATGGTTTCCACCTCAGGTGCTAGAATGGCTCTGGTTGCAAAGGAACAACACCCCAGATGGGCATGCCGGGTGGATCCTTGTCGGGCGCATGTGGGAGTCTATCTCTCTGCCTCCCTGCTTCTCACTTCAGAAAAATACAAAAGAAAAAAAATAGGTGTAACAGTTGACACAAGGCCATGGCATCAATTAGTCCTATTATATACTATATCACTTTAAAGGTTTCAATTTAATAGATAATTAAAATAGTTTTACACAGGCACAACTAAGGTGACAGCCTGAGAATGACATCCATAGAATTTGAGTGCTATCATTCAAAATATCATACACTGAATCAAAAGCCATTGAAAGTGCAATGCCCTCAATAGGAAGAGTTCATGGGGTTGGGAATCATGGGGCAAAAGTAGGAATGACTCCTGACACTATCACTTCCAGGGGGAATTTTGTTTTCTGCCCCACAATGTTAGGGTCCCCTGGGATAGAGATCTGGTTTCTAGTTGGGGATGAAGAGATTTTCTGCCAGGAGATACTGTACTTTTGAGGGCCATTACATTAGCCCTAAAGTGATGGCTGCCATCTGGTTATTTTGGGTTCCCCGGGCCAGTAGAACAAGCAAAGGAAGAAGTTACTTTATTGCTATGAAGAGATAGGTTTGTTGGTATATTATGGAGGAGAAAGAGGCATGGCTGGATTATAGGGGGATGTACTAGGATGTCTCTAGGTGCTTCCATACTTGGTAATAACTGAATGAGTAATTGCAGAAATCATGTGATGATTATTCTGGAATGATATTTAGCTCATCTGTTTGGGTTCTTTAGGCAAAGTAACTCGGGTTGAGACCTAGGATTATTAATATCAATTATAACCTAGAGGAGACATTCTTCTGTGTAAGGACTATCACTCAGTCTACTGACCCTTCTGTTGTAATTCTCTTCCTTCTTATAATTGTCAAAAACCACCCCCTTAAGAATCAGTGACAAGACAGATGAACTTATATGGATGTGCTTGGATTTGAATGGTGTTGGGCAAACCAATGTATTTCAAGTGTGAAACAAGTGAGTTAGGTTTGCTTGCTTGTATTTTGCACTGGTGCAGGGCAGCGTCGTGTGTGTGTGTGTGTGTGTGTGTGTGTGTGTGTGTGGTGTGTGTGTGGGGTGTGTGTGTGTGGGGTGTGTGTGTGTGTGTGTGTGTGTGTGTGTGTGTGGTCTGTGGAAGGCTGCAGGTACATGCCCTCAGGGTAGCAGATTGCAAATTGCGGAATGTTTGCCTCCATAGGGAGGGGTGATTGTTTGCTATTGTTTGCTGGAGGAGGGATATCCCCCCCTCCCACCACCACCCACCCTAGCCTGGCCTGTTTGGCTGGGGAGTGCTGAGGCTGGTCTGGACTTGGGAGCCCTGAGTGAGAGTGTAGCGGTCTTCCCTGCCTGTTTGCTTGTCCACCTTTCAGAGACTTTAATAAACAAAATGGCTCACCATTTTCTGGCCTCACAGTTTGTTGGGCAGATAAAATGTATTATGCTCACTTTGTTAAAGAGGCCATCGCCCAGGTGATATTAATGTGTGTTGGAGATCGTTGTAACCTGGGGCTTGGTTTTGGGATTAAGCCTTTCCCACCCTTTTTGCTGTAGGGCGGTACAATCCAATCATGCCTCAGAGAAGTGACTTTGTATTAGAGACTACCCTATTTTGTATATTGGATTAAAGGTTGTGAAGCTACACTATAAAATAGGGGTAGAACGGGAACTTGCCGCTGGGTTCCTGAGATTAGCAAGAGAGAGCAGAGGAGAGCAGAAGGAGGCCACGTGGAGTAGGCCAGGAGAAGCAACCAAGATGGCGGAGTACTGAGTGAGATGCCAGTCTGTGTAGAGTTTGTATCTGGGATAAGGAAGGAGATGGGGAACTGAGGAGAATAAGGTTGGTGAGCTAGAAACCTTTGATTCTAGGAAACTCGGATAAGTCAGTGGCTTTGTGAGCACTGAGTGTGACTGGGTTTTGGAGCCCAGTGTGTATTTTTACTTGCCCGCCGGGTGCAAGGTAGGATTAAAGGCTATGGCCCACCAGTTTTTGGCTCCATGGTTTCTTTACCGACTGTCCGAATCCAATGTGAACCTGCATGGGCCAGGCGGCTGCTGTGATAGTGGCCCTGGCCGTGGCTTCTGGCTTTACATTTGGCGTAGTCTGCGGCAGGATTCGATACAGATCGGCAAGGAGCCTTTGAGTGGTGGAGTAGAGGACTGGCTAGTGTTAGGGTTCCCCATGGCTGTTGTTGGGCGGATAAAATGTATTATGCTCACTTTGTTAAAGATAACACGAGGAGGCAGTCGCCCAGGTGATATTAATGTGTGCTGGGGTGGGCTAGGGGCAAGCAGAATCCTTGTAGCCTTGGTTTTGGGATTAAGCCTGTCCCACCCTTTTTGGTGTGAGGTGGTACAATCCTATCATGCCTCAGAGAAGTGACTTTGTATTAGAGACTTCCCTGTTATATATATTGGATTAAGGGTTTGGATTTCTACACTATAAAATGGGGACGGAACGAGAGTTTGCGCTCTTGGTTCCTGAGGTTAGCATGAGAGAGCAGAGAGAATAGAGCCAGCAGCGGGAGGAGGCCACGTGGAGAAGGCCGGGAAAAGCAGCCAAGATGGCAGAGTGCTGAGTGAGATGCCAGTTTGTACAGAGTTTGTATCTGGGATAAGGAAGGAGATGGGGAACAGAGGTGAATAAGTTTGGTGAGCTAGAAACCTTTGATTCTAGGAAACTCGGATAAGTCAGTGGCTTTGTGAGCACTGAATGTGACGGGGTTTTGGAGCCCAGTGTGTATTTTTACTTGCCCGCCGGGTGCAAGGTAGGATTAAAGGTTATGGCCCACCAGTTTTTGGCTCCATGGTTTCTTTACCGACTGTCCGAATCCAATGCGAACCTGCATGGGCCGGGCTGCTGTGATAGTGGCCCTGGCCCTGATTACTGGCTTTACAGCTGTCCTTTTGGGGATTGTAGGCTGGCTGACTTTTACAGCCATGTGTGAGGAAACTGAGAGCTCTGTGGAAGAGGCTGCCCAGGACCTGCAATCCGAGCAGTGGAAGGAGATGGAGCAAACGCAGGAGAAACCGATGCTGACCCTGGAGCTGGAGGAAATGCTGGAGGAGGAGGCCAACCAGGTGTTCGAGATTCGCCTGGAAATGGAGCAAATGCTGGAGGAGGATTCAGAGGTTCGTGAGTTGCAGCTTGCCCTGGATGTTGCGGAGAGCCAGCAGCAGCAGGAGGCCGGGGCTGAGGCTGAGGCTGAAGCTGAGGCCGGGTCCGGAGCTGCAAGGTCTGCGGAGCAGAAGGCGGCGGCAGCCCGGGGCTTGAGCCTGGCAGCGGGAGCTGGTGTTTTCAGTTCCTCTTTGGAGGATGAGGAGAATTGGGCTGGAGTTGTGATCTGCAGTCTCCAGAAGATGGAAGCCCAGCTGGAAGGAGCACCTACTGCGGCCCTGGTAGGTCTGCGATTTTGGGACACAGGGCTGGACACGCTCTCCGGAGCAGAGATGGAAATGCTGACTGCCATTGCCACGTGCCCCTCTTTGGGACAGTGTAAGACCTGCGAGGATGGCAGGGATGAGGGGGGTGGCTGACGCCCTATGTGCGTGGACTGATATCCTGGACTACGACTGGAGTGGGCATTGGCATTGTTGGATGGACTTACGGATTATGGATTTTGGACAATGTAAAATACCCTGATGGGGGTGGGGGGTGGCTTTGCTGGAAGCACTCCCCTACCCCGGGAAGCTTTTCCCATGGCTAGAAAGAAGACCGAGGACATTTTGCGCTTTGGGCTAAGTGCTCAGAGACTGGTGAAATGTACCTTTGTAATTGTTGAAACTGTATGATTTTTGCTGTTGTAATCTGTGTAATGTTCAAATTTCCTTGCACAGGAATGCTGGTGATGTAAATTGTGGGTAGTAAAGTGAGCATAGGGGTGGATTGTTGGGCAGATAAAATGTATTATGCTCACTTTGTTAAAGAGGCCATCGCCCAGGTGATATTAATGTGTGTTGGAGATCGTTGTAACCTGGGGCTTGGTTTTGGGATTAAGCCTTTCCCACCCTTTTTGCTGTAGGGCGGTACAATCCAATCATGCCTCAGAGAAGTGACTTTGTATTAGAGACTACCCTATTTTGTATATTGGATTAAAGGTTGTGAAGCTACACTATAAAATAGGGGTAGAACGGGAACTTGCCGCTGGGTTCCTGAGATTAGCAAGAGAGAGCAGAGGAGAGCAGAAGGAGGCCACGTGGAGTAGGCCAGGAGAAGCAACCAAGATGGCGGAGTACTGAGTGAGATGCCAGTCTGTGTAGAGTTTGTATCTGGGATAAGGAAGGAGATGGGGAACTGAGGAGAATAAGGTTGGTGAGCTAGAAACCTTTGATTCTAGGAAACTCGGATAAGTCAGTGGCTTTGTGAGCACTGAGTGTGACTGGGTTTTGGAGCCCAGTGTGTATTTTTACTTGCCCGCCGGGTGCAAGGTAGGATTAAAGGCTATGGCCCACCAGTTTTTGGCTCCATGGTTTCTTTACTGACTGTCCGAATCCAATGCGAACCTGCATGGGCCAGGCGGTGGCTGTGATAGTGGCCCTAGCCTTGACTGCTGGCTTTACACAGTTCCTTAACTGTCTGCTCAAATCTAATGAGAATCTACGTGGGCACAGCAATGGCCACTGGCCTTACCGGTGGGGCCAGGGTGAACTCTAGCAGATGCTGTCAGTGCTTCATTCCTGTCCCTTCAGCCCTTACCAGTCCATCTTCCAACACCTTAAATTCCAGAATTTACCACACTCCAGTCCTAAGACGCTAACAGAAATAAACCATAAACAGATAAACAATTTTCTTTGATGCTTAACAGGAGCTCTGGTTATTGCACTTTTTAGCCTATCTAAAGCTCACACACAAATGTAAATGTTTACCACTGAGACCAGGCTGACAACTTGAGTGAAGCCATGGAGCCAAATGTAGACCCAAGGGAATTGTAAGTGTTGGCTTCTCTGAAGGCTCCAGCCCATCAGTCACTCAGTACAGCTGTAGAAATCATCTGATATTCTGATTTCCCCACGACAACCTGAAGTGAGCTCCTGACACTCCTGGGGAGGACAGCAGGATGCTGAATTTCACTGATTAAAGGCAAATCCCTGAGGAAACCGGCCTTGGTTCCCCTCTTTCTCTCCAGCAGCCCCTTGCTCAAGTCCATGACTTGTATAGCCTCAGGCACAATGAAACTGTTAGCTGTGTTGGATGGGACCATCAAGAAAATACTAATGTTCATATTAGGCTGCTGTCTCTGAAGGGTACTAAGCCACTGGTCCTTAAGAAGTCAGAGGAATGCTGGGTTCCCTGAGGAGTGGGGAGGAGTCTCTCAGCCAATATTGCATTTTGTCTCCTGCATCCCACTGTAGCACTGTCTGCGCACAAAAGGCAGGATATTTCAAAGTCTCTCCTGAGGCAAGCTCAGTCATTTTCTGGCCTTAACCTTTCTTTCATCAGAGTCACTAACTGAATATACAGGATCTCAGTGGGAAATAAATAATTGCTCTGCCCATTCTCTCAGTTTCTCTTTCTCACCCTAGAAAAAAAAATGTGCAAGAATAATCTCACTTCTCCTCAGTCAACATAGGGACTTCAATGTCCATCAACTCATGCAAATGGAAAGGACCCCTCTTATAAGGAATAGTGAAATTCACTCTGGTCTGGATTCAGCTACACATCCTTAGAAAATCCAGAAAATAGGGAGATGGAGGATTTTTAGAGACTTTCTGGTTCATTCAACTCTTTCATTTTTCAGATAAAAGCCAGAGAGGTGAGAATCTTTTCTTTCCTGTGTGTGTGTGTGTGTGTGTGTGTGTGTGTGTGTGTATGTGTGTGTTTTTCCGAAGTGAGAAATGGGGGGCAGCACACAGACAGATTCCCACATGCATCTGACCAGGATCCACCTGGCATGCCCATCAGGGGGCGATGCTCGGCCCACCTGGGGCATTGCTCCATTGCAGCAGGAGTCAGTCTAGCGCCTGAGGCAGAGGCCATGATGCCATCCTTAGTGCCTGGGCCAACTTTGCTCCCATGGAGCTCTGGCTGTGGAAGGGGAAGAGAGAGAGATAGAGAGAAAGGAGAGGGGGAGGGATAGAGAAGCAGATGGGAGCTTCTCCTGTGTGACCTGGCCTGAAATCGAACCTGGGACTTCCACACGCGAAGCCGACATTCTACCACTGAGCCAACCAGCCAGGCCGAGAATCTTGCCTATAATCACACAGATCTTGCCCAGGTTTCTTGACTCCCTATTTAATGCTCACAAATACAACATTTCCATGACAATACAGCAGTGGTAGTCAACCTGGTCCCTATCGCCCACTAGTGGGTGTTCCAGCTTTCATGGTGTGTGTAGTAGAGGAGCAACCAAAGTATAAATAAAAAGATAGATTTAACTATAGTAAGTTGTTTTATAAAGATTTATTCTGCCAAACTTAGCAAAAAACCGACATAGAGTACTTGGTAAGTAATTATTATTATATGCTTTAACTTGCTGTAACTCTGCTTTGTAAATTTTATAAAGTAAATTTACTTCCCTACTTTATAAATCACTGTTTACTGTGGAACCAGTGGGCGGATAGAAAATTTTACTACTAACAGAAATACAAAAGTGGGCAGTAGGTATAAAAAGGTTGACTACCCCTGCAATACAGTATCAGGTTTTAGAAAGCTAGTTTATCAGCTGCCTACCACAATAGAAGTCTATGCCAGGGGTCCCCAAACTACGGCCCGCGGGCCGCATGCGGCCCCCTGAGGCCATTTATCCGGCCCCCACTGCACTTCCGGAAGGGGCATCTCTTTCATTGGTGGTCAGTGAGAGGAGCACATTGACCATCTCATTAGCCAAAAGCAGGCCCATAGTTCCCATTGAAATACTGGTTTGTTGATTTTAATTTACTTGTTCTTTATTTTAAATATTGTATTTGTTCCTATTTTGTTTTTTTACTTTATAATAAGATATGTGCAGTGTGCATAGGGATTTGTTCATAGTTTTTTTTATAGTCCGCCCCTCCAATGGTCTGAGGGACAGTGAACTGGCCCCCTGTGTAAAAAGTTTGGGGACCCCTGGTCTATGCGTAGGCCTCAAAGATTCCTCATGGGGTTAGATGCCTCTTTCCTCTTAGAAGTTCAGCTGGCTCTTAGGATTCAGTTTTTTACTGTTCAGACTTAATAAAGGTTAACACAGATATTAGGATATCCATAGGACAAAGTATAATGGTATTGAATTATCGTTTAAAAATCTATGAATGGCCTGACCAGGCGGTGGCACAGTGGATAGAGCCTCAGACTGGGATGCGGAAGGACCCAGGTTTGAGACCCCGAGGTCGCCAACTTGAGTGCAGGCTCATCTGGTTTGAGCAAAAGCTCACTGGATTGGACCCAAGGTCACTGGCTGGAGCAAGGGGTTACTCAGTCTGCTGAAGGCCCGCAGTCAAGGCACATATGAGAAAGCAATCAATGAACAACTAAGTGTCGCTAAGCACAATGAAAAACTAATGATTGATGCTTCTCATCTCTCCACTCCTATCTGTCTGTCCCTGTCTATCCCTCTCTCTGACTCTCTCTCTGTCTCTGTTAAAAAAAAATTAAAAAAAATTAAAAATATTTTTAAAAAATCTATGAATGACTTCAAAAAATAACGTGAGAGGCTGTTTTCTTAGTATTAAATAAATACATACTTATCCTAGAAGATTTAGAAAATATTAAGAAATAGTTATCCACAATCTCACTCTCAAGAGATAATTGTCAATATTTTGGAATATTGACACTTCTAGTCTTTGTATCTCTCACCGCATATTTCAAAAGAGGGATCATACCATTAATACTCTTTTATCTGATTTTTTTAACTTACTATACAGCGACCACACTTCCATATCATTAAATGTTCTGTTTCATTATATGGATGAACCAGAGCTTATTTAATATTTCTACCCTCCAGCAGCCATACTGGTGGGCATTAAGATTATTTCGAATTTTCTTTTTTTAGAATATTAAACTTTGTGGCCAATAAGTCCCTTTTAAGAAAATCATTTAAGATTCTTTCCTTAAAATAAATTTCTAGAAATGGAAGCTGGGTCAAGCAGAACTAAACATTTTAAAGCTTTTGTTTCAAGATGTCTGTTCTGACAATAGCTGCTGCCTGAAAGGACTAAGAGAAGAGGAGCACATGGGGGTCATGGTGGCTGGTCTGGGACCTCAACTACACACCTACTGATCTGTGATGCAGGTGGCTCTGCTTTGTGCTTCCCTATCCTCCCCTTTATAAAGTCAGGTTTTTTCCAGGAAAAATTTACATGTGTAAAATTCAACCATTTTTAATGTATAGTTCTATAAATTCTGAAAATCACATACAATTGCGTGAACATGACTAAAATGAAGATATGACATTTTTCTTCACCCCCAAATTTCTCTCATGACTGTATCGTCCTACCCTCAGCTCCTCACAACCACTTCCCCAACTTCATTTTTTTTCCAGCTTCCAGCACATTGTTTAATTGGAATGATAGAGCAGGTAGCTTTTTAAGTCTGACTTTTTTCACTTAGCATATTGCATTTGAGATTATCCACGTTGTTCCCTTTATCATTAGTTCATTCCTGTTTATTTCTGAGTCATATTTCATTGTACAAATGCCCTAGAGTTTGTTTATCCATTCGCCAGGTGGTGATTATTTGGGTTGTGTCTAGTTTTTGGAGATTATGAATAAAGCTGCTATAAACATTCACATACAGCTTTTTGTATGGACATATGTTTTCATTTTTCTTGGGTAAATACCCAAATGCTCCATCATATAAGTGACACTTAACTTTATAAGGAACTGTCAAACTGTTTTCCAAAGTGACTGTACTATTTTGCACTACTGCAAGTGTATGAGGGTTCCAATTACTACACATTCTCATCAGTTCTTGATCTTGACAGTTTTTAAATGTTAGTTATTAAACAGATATGTGTTAGTATTTTATTGTGGTTTTAATTTGCATTTCCCTAATGACTGACAAGGTTGGATATCTTTATAACTTTTTATTTGTGATGTACCATATATCTATCTTTTTCATGAGGTGTACAAATATTTTGCCCATTTTTACTGTTATTTATTCTCATTATTTACTAGAGTTCTTTATATATTCCAGATACCAGTCTTTTATAATAAATGCATTTTGAAAATATTATTCCTAAGTCTGGAGGTTGTTGACTCATTTCCCTCTACTTAATGTCTTTCAAAGAGCAGAACGTTTATTTATTTGTTTATTTATTTAAACTAAATTTATTAGGGTGATACTAGTTAACATAATTATACAAGTTGCAGATGCCCAATTCTACAAAACATTTTCATACATTGTATAGTGTGTGAACCCCTCAGGTAACCTCATTGTCCATCACCATTTATTTCCCTTGTACCCTCCTTTACCTCCCTCCTCCTGGCTATCACCACATTGTTGTCTGTGTCCATAAGTTATACCTTTTTGTCTTTTTTTGTTCTATCCCTCCACTTTGCCCCATCTGCAGCCTGACAGCTGTCAGTCTGCTCTCTATGTATGAGTCTGTCTCTATTTTGCTTGTTAGTTCATTTTATTCATTAGATTCCACATATGGGCCTGACCGGGCGGTGGCACAGTGGATAGAACGTTGAACTGGGATGCGGAAGACCAGGTTCGAGACTCCGAAGTTGCCAGTTTGAGTGAGGGCTCATCTGGTTTGAGCAAAGCTCACCAGCTTAGACCCAAGGTCACTGGCTTGAGCAAGGGGTTACTCGGTCTGCTGTAGCCCCACGGTCAAGGCACATATGAGAAAGCAATCAATGAACAACTAAGGTGTTGCGACGAAAAACTGATGATTGATGCTTCTCATCTCTCTTTGTTCCTGCCTGTCTGTCCCTATCTGTCCCTCTCTCTGACTCTCTCTCTCTGTCTCTGTAAAAAAATAAAATAAAATAAAATAATAAAAATAAATTAAGAAAAAGATTACACATATGAGTGATATCATATGGTAATTTGCTTTCTCTGGTTTATTTCACTTAGTGTAATTTTTTGAAGTCATCTATACTTTTGCAAAAAGTAAGTATAGACACATAGTATTCCATTGTGTAAATATACCACAGCTTTTTTTTTTTTTTTTTTTTTTTTTTTACCAATTTACCTACTGATAGGCACTTGGGCTGTTCCCAGATCTTGGTTATTGTAAAAACTGCTGTATATATTCTTTTGAATCAGTGTTTCAGAATTCTTAGGACATATTCCCAGAAGTGAGATCACTGGGTCAAAAGTTCCATTTTTAATTTTTTGAGATAATTCCATACTGCTTTCCACAGTGGCCGTACGAATCTGCATTCCTACCAACAGTGCACAAGGGTTCTCTTTTCTCTGCATCCTCACCAGCACTTGCTATTTGTTGATTTATTGATTGTAGCCATTCTGACAGGTGTAAGGTGACATCTCATAATGGTTTTAATTTACATTTCTCTGATAATTAATGATGCTGAGCACTTTTTTTGTGTGTTTATTGGCCATCTGTATGTCCTCTTTAGTAGAGTGTCTATTCAGGTCCTTTGCCATTTTTTAATTGTATTTTTCTTTGGTGTTGAATTATGTAAGTTCTTTATAAATTTTAGATATTAACTCCTTATCATATGTATCAGTAAATACGTTCTCCCATTCAATGGGCTGTCTTTTCATTTTGTTGATGGGTTTCCTTTTCTGTGAAAAACCTTTTTAATTTGATGTAGTCTAATTTGTTTAATTTTCTCTTATTTCCCTTGCCTGAGAAAATATAGCTGAAAAAAAATATTGCAATGTTCAAGATTTTACTACCCATTTTCTTCTAGGATTTCTATAGCTTTGCATCTAATATTTGAATCTTTAATTCATTTTGAGTTTATTCTTGTGTATGGTATAAGAAAGTGGTCTAGTTTGATTATTTTGCATGTATCTGTACAATTTTCCCAACACTATTTGTTGGATAGACTGTCTTTACTTCACTGAGTGTTCTTGCCTCCTTTCTCAAATATTAATTGAACGTATAAGCATGGGTTGATTTCTGGGCTCTCTATTTTATGTCACTGATCTATCTATACATCTGTTTTTATGCTAGTACCATGCTGCTTTGGTTACTATGGCCTTGTAGTATAGTTTGATATTACGTAGCATGATTCCTTCAACTTTGTTCTTTTTTTTTTTTCAAGATTACTGTGGCTATTTGAGTTCTTTTGTGGTTCCATATGAATTTTTATAATATTTGTTCTAGTTCTGTGAAAAACACCATTAGTATCTTGATAGAAATTGCATAAATCTATAGATTGCTTTGGGTAATATGGACATTTTAATGTTAATTAAAATCCATGAACATGGTATATGCTTTCACTTGTTTGCATCTTCAATTTCTTTCTTCAATGTCTTATGATTTTCTGAGTAAAGGTCTTTTATAGCTTTAATTAAATTTATCCCTAGGTATTTTATTTTATTCTTTTTGAAACAATTGTGAATGGTATTATTTTCTTGGTTTTCCTTTCTGATAGATTATTATTGGTGTATAAAAATGCAACTAATTTCTGGACATTTATTTTGTATCCTGCTTCTTTACTGAATTTATTTATTGGTTCTAGTAGGTTTTTAGTGGAATCTTTAGGGTTTTCTATGTACCGTGTCATGTCATCTGCAAACAATGACAGTTTTACTTCTTCCTTCCCAATTTGGATTCCTCTTTTTTTTTTTTTTTTTCTTGTCTGATTGCTGTGGCTAGGACTTCTAGTACATATTGAATCATTGTGGTAGTATGGACATCCTTGCCTCATTCCTGATCTTAAGAGAAATGCTTGTGGTTTTTAACCCATTGAGTCTGATGTTGGCTGTGGGTTTGTCATATATGGCCTTTACTATGTTCAGGTATGTTCCTTCTATTCCCACTTTGCCAAGAGTTTTTAATATAAATGAGTGCTGTATTTTATCAAATGCTTTTCTGTTTCTATTGATATAATCATAAGATTTTTACCCTTCATTTTGTTTATATGGTGTATCACATTTATTGATTTGTAGATGTTTTATTATCCTTGAGAAGGATAGGTGTCAATTTTTCTATGAATATTTGGTAAATTTCACTTGTGAAGTCATCTGGTCAAGAAATTTTGTTTGTTGGGGGCTTTTGATTACTGCTTTGATATCACTGGCTGTAATCTGCCTATTCAGATTCTCAGATTATTTCTGATTCAGTTTTGAAAGACTATATGTTTCTACAAATTAATCCATTTCATCCATTTAATCCAATTTGTTGACATATTGTTGTTTGTAATGTTTTCTTCCAATGTTTTGTATTTCTTTGGTGTCTGTTGTTACTTCTCTTCTTCCATCTCTGATATTATTTATTTGGGTCCTCTCTTTTTTCTTGATAGGTCTGGTTAAAGTTTCGTGAATCTTGTTTATCTCTTCAAAGAATGAGCTCTTGGTTTCAATACTCTTTTGTATTGTTTTTTAGTCTCTATTTCATTTATTTCTGCTCTGATCTTTATTATTTCTTTCCTTCTACTCACTTTGGCCTTTGTTTGTTATTCAAGTTTCTTTAAGTGTAAGGTTAGATTGCTCATTTGGGATTTTTCTTGTTTATTGAGGTAGGCCTGCAATGCTATAAATTTCCCTCTAAGGACTGCTTTTATTGTGTCCTATAGATTTTGGGTTATTGTGTTCTCATTTTCATTTGTTTCAAGGTATCTTTTGATTTGTTCCTTAATCTCATTGTTAACCCAATCATTGTTCCGTAACATGTTGTTTAGCTTGCATGTCTTTGTATATTTTTGTTTGCTTGTTTTCTTGTGATTAATTTTTAGTTGTACACCACTGTGGTCAGAGAAGATATTTGATATGATTTCAATCTTTTAAAATTTATTGAGACTTGTTTTATGTCCTAACATGTTTTCTATTCTAGAATATGTTCCATGTGCACTTGAAGAGAATGTATATTTTGCTGTTTGGAGATGAAATGCCAAAGAGCAGAAGTTTTCATTTTGAGAGTCTTCTTTATCAATTTTTGGTTTCTAAATTCTCATTTTTGTGTTCTAACTAAAATTTTTTTTGTCTTATTCATGGCTTCAAAGGTTTTTTTCTATACATTTCACATTGTTAGTCTATGTTTCATCTTGAAAAAAAAATTCTTTTTTTTTTTTTTTTTTTGTATAAGATGGCTTCATGGTTGAATTTTCCCTGGGTATTAGCACTTGGCAGATAATTCATAGTGATTTTAATCCTACAAAGTATAGAAGCACCTGCTTTGGTATATTGAAATTATGGGCCTAAGTTTTTACCCCTCCCTTTAACTCTGTTTTTGATATGTAACAGTGACGTGCTCTTCTACTGTGGTTAGGGTAACCTGCTCTACCCCATGAAACTGAGCTCAACCTTGTGATTAGTTTTGTCTTGTGAAATTTAGCAGATGTGACGCAAACACTTGAACTGATCTTGTGCACTGGGACTTGCTTTCTCATGCCCTTGCCATTGCCTTGAGAATATACCTGCTAGAGAATGAGAAGCATGTGTAACAAAATCAAGTTGCCCAGCCATCTCAGTCAAGGGCAGCCTAGATCAGCTGACAGCCAACTGATTTCATGGGTTAATCATGTCTCTTGATTTTTTTCCCCTTCATTTTTAATACCTAAGTATTAAAGAAAAAATTTATCATAAGAGAAAGCCAGCTAAATCCTGATCACTACTTATAATCTTAGATTCACGTAAAGCTGTAAAACTATGAAGGACTCTATTTTACTTCATTTTAATTTTTAATCACAAGAAGGTTATATTGTCATAACCCTTTTGAAAAATGATATAGCATCCTGACTGTATTATGGGGATGGCCCTAGAAGGGAAGGTTAAAGGAAAGACAAGCAACCAAATATAATTAGTTAACTTTTTTTTTTTTTGGATCAAATTTCTTAGAACTATTTGCTGAATTGTGTTTTCTATTTTAATAGCTATTCTTTGAGGTAGGAATGCCACGGCATAAAGATAAGAGTCATAACATTTAAGACATGTTTATGAAGTTTAAACCACTAACTTGGCTGCAGTTAAAATGCATTCAGCTCCTTCCTGCTGTGCTCACAGCCCTCCCAAAGACTGGGCTGGCAAAGGTTGCTGCTACTGCTGCTTCTTCCTGGGCTGGCACCACAGGCTATGAGACAAATGTAAGCATTTAACCCACATTAAAGGGCATTTAGAAGTATTAGAATTTGTGTTTCTCAGGGCTTTTACATAGGACACATTTCTAATCAGTGGGATGTATATAGATCAGAGGCATTTAACAACACGATAAATTTGCATAGCTTAAATTTCAGAGATTTCTAGTGGGGCCAGGGAGGAGATAGATGCCCCAAAACTATACTGCTGTTAAAGGCAGGATCCTCCAGGGTCCAGGACAGAGCTTAACCTGGCCTGTCCTTCTCTAGAAACCTTAATGGGGCCTAGATTACTTGAGACTTTGACCCCCAGCAGTTGTCTTATTTGTTTCTTTTGTTTACCAACTCCTACCCAGTCTCCTGGATGATTCTGTCATTTACCTATAAATTATATTGCCTTCTTGATGAATGAAAATAGACTTTGGAAAAACCAAATTTGGTTTAGATTAAGTTTTTAGGGGGAAAATACAAAGCACTAGTTTCTGAAGTCAGTCTACAGCTATGCTCAGAATTCAAAGGAGGGTAATCAAGAATGTCAGGGCTTGTGAAATATTCTGAAAAGCAGGGCAGGCCTAAGTTGATAAGAACTACTAGTGTGCTTACACAAAGTAAGTAAATCAAAGCACATTCAATAAAAATAACAGAGGAAAAATAGTACAATGGAGTCACATAAACTTTGGTTCAAATCTCTACCCCTTACCAAGTGTGAGATGTAGTCTCAGTTTTTCCAACTCTAAAATGGGAATAATAAAATAACTTACTTCAAAGGTAGTCATACACTTTTAAAAAAATAGTATATAGAGAGTACTTGATACTGTCTGCAACTGGACACTCATAGATAGTATCATTGTCATTATTTCTAGTGGAAATGCATGTAACATCATGTTATGTCAAAAACAACCAGAACACAAAATTAGATTTGGAGTATAATTAAAACTGTTTAAAATATATTAGGGAAAAGGTTGGAAATATTATTTTATTGTGAGTTAGACAGTGGGATTTCCTCTTTTCTATTTTATAATTTTCTGCTATACATTAGACTATATTTATGATTAAAATATATAAAAATAAGTAAAAATTATTTCACTATGAACATCACTTATTAACTTATATAGTATTATTATGTAGTATTTTTACCAAATAGTTTAACCTGAATTCAACCATGAAGAAACAAGCATATAAAACAAACTGTGAGACACACACTCTAGAAGAAAATTTTCCTGTACACTTCAGAAAGATAAATGTCATTAAAAGAAAAGAAAGAGAACTGAAAGTGGTAAAAAAAAAAAAAAACCCACAAAAAACAAAGATATATAACAACTAAATAGAATGTGTAAGTATTGATTGGATGCTGGATCAGAGAAAAAGAAAATTAAGTCAATTTTGAGAAAATTAGGAAATTTTAATAGCACCTGTATATTATATGATTTTTGTTAATGTTTCTTAGCTGTGATAAAGAAAATCTTATTATAGTGTAGAATGCCCTTATTCCTAGGAAATGCATGCTGGAGCTTTTGTGAGTGACTTGTCATGTTATTGGCTTTATGGCTTTACCTATATATTTTTCTTCCTTCCTTCCTTCCTTCCTTCCTTTCTTCCTTCCTTCCTTCCTTCCTTCCTTCCTTCCTTCCTTCCTTCCTTCCTTCCTTCCTTCCTTCCTCCCTCCCTCCCTCCCTCCCTCCCTCCCTCCTTCCCTCCCTCCCTTCCTTTCTTCCTTCCCTCCCTCTCTCTCTCATTCTTTCTTTCATTCATTGATTGATTAATCTATGAAGAGAAATAAACAAAAATAAATAAATTATAATATTTTAAAGCTGCAAGGAAATTTAGATCTCTGATTCAAATTATATACAGAGCAATCAAGTGAGTTAAAGGGTGGACAAGATCAAGCCCACAGATAGACAAAACAGCCTTAATGTGGTTAGTCATCACCTTTGCAAAATACTAGGTTTTCTGAAGCAACAGAAAGTTCTAAAAATGTCCCCAGGCTTTCTGGTGCCTAAAATCTCCTGTTTCTGAGAGAAATAGAATGTAGTTTTAAAAAATCATATTAGGCCCTGGCCGGTTGGCTCAGCGGTAGAGCGTCGGCCTGGCGTGCGGGGCACCCGGGTTCGATTCCTGGCCAGGGCACATAGGAGAAGCGCCCATTTGCTTCTCCACCCCCCCCCCATTCCTCTCTGTCTCTCTCTTCCCCTCCCGCAGCCAAGGCTCCATTGGAGCAAAGATGGCCTGGGCACTGGGGATGGCTCCTTGGCCTCTGCCCCAGGCGCTGGAGTGGCTCTGGTCGTGGCAGAGCGACGCCCCGGAGGGGCAGAGCATAGCCCCCTGGCGGGCAGAGCATCACCCCTGGTGGGCGTGCCGGGTGGATCCCGGTGGGGCGCATGCGGGAGTCTGTCTGACTGTCTCTCCCCGTTTCCAGCTTCAGAAATAAAAAAAAAACATATTAAATATTGTACTAATAATATATTATATATGGAATAAAAGTGTTAAGTTTTTAAAGTGATTTTACATCTAAGTGCTTTTGGTCTCACAAAAAAACAATTAAAAATGATCATGTAGTCTTATGACATACTTTCACTATGATTTATTTTACCTCTACCAATAATTACCAGAGGGCCCAAATCATGTCATTTAAATATACCCATGTATGTACATACGTGTATATATATGTATATGTACTTATTTATTTTATTCCCTGATTACTTGAAATGTTCAGAACCAAATTTTGGTCTTGGTTACTTTTCATTATTGCTTATTTGCTTCAACAAGTAATAAAGAACACAAAGATACAACCCCTGCCCTAAAGGAATATAGTCTCTTGGGTGACCAACGTGTGCACAAGCCTTAGTGATGCATTATGATGGAGATCAGTGCCAAGTGCCATAGGAGAAGAGAAGAATGATGCCTAACCCCAGGTTAGAGGCAGAAGGGGGCCGAGAGCAACAGATTGAGGGGATGACCTTTTCCCCAGAACTGCCAGGGTTCCTAAAAAATGGCTGCCCTTCTGTGTCAGAGTATATTGGTGGAGAAGCATTCTTTCCTCATTACCTTTGTGTCCTAGTGAGGAGGTAACGTGCAGAGCGTCCACCGCCAGACTCAGAGTCCCCTTGATTTTCCTGTCGACCCTCAAGATCATTTGTGCAGACAGGAAGGGAGTGCCAATTTACATGTCCCTGAATATTAATTGATATTTTAGAGGGACCAACAAGGACAGGAAATTTCATCAGCTACAAGAATAAGAAGAGAAGGACTGGGGAGACTTCCTCTCCACCCACTTACCCCAACAGCTGATATTGGGTGAAAAATTATAATAAAACTGCTCAAATATCTTTCCAGTCATCCTGAACCACATAGCATTCTACTTAGGGAATTTCTGAAGAATTTCAAGGATCAATGTGTGCATTCCAAACAAGTCAATGACTTTATCATTTTAAAGCAAAGTGCCAGTTTTGAATATGCTTATGATGAATTGTTTATAGACTGTTTCCAGCAATTGTTCTTCAGTGGACTCTCAGCTCTAGGGCTTGAGTACATCATAAACACTCCAGCATGTCCCTAACATTTATGTCAGTACACTCCAGACTTACAACAAAATGAACATTGCTGACCCAGGGCTGCTTTGTTCAGTTCCTTTATGAGAGCTGGAATCATTATAAGCTCACTCAGGCTGAAAGAGCCACTTGGCAGAATTCTGACATTTGAACCTTGTGAACAAAAACACTGATGTATAGAGACAAGTACCATTTTATCATAGGAATTCACCATGGGAATAAAAGCCAAGATGATTGCTTGCAACCTACATTTGCTCATAGAGTTTACCCTTCTCCAAAACTGATCTCTGCCACAGATGCTGATGTTCAGTTTGCAGGGCAAGGTGAGAGCAAACACAAAGGAGCACATTCCATACACATGTCGAGGGATTGAGAACTCACCACTGCTTTGCCAGCGAGGCTGGGCCCACTCTCCCCACTCTGGTATGCACACTGATGACACCTTTCATCTGCAAAAGGACACAGGAGAAGGGACATAGATATGGGACAAAACAAAACACATTAAATATTTTTCCCTGTCTTCCTAAACTGCTAAATGCAAAGGCAGGAAGAGTCTGACAAATCTCTCAAATAGACGGCAAAACATTGAGTCACTTTTTGGAATATAATTTCAGTAAACAACAAACTCTTGTGGAGGTGTGGGCTGATTAAGGAAATAATTAAAAATCATTCTGGAGACAGGGCTGGTGAATAACATTACCATTAATTCTGACATAAGGCACATTCTAGGCCAGGAATGAGGTGTACTGGTGTGTGTGTGTGTGTGTGTGTGTGTGTGTGTGTGTGTGTGTGTGTGTGTGTGTGTGTGTTTTAGAGCAGGAGAGCATGAAACTGTCAAAGTATGCTGAGATGGAGAGAGAGTGAGCCCACTACACTACCCTATGACCTTATCTTGGCTCTAAATTCAATGCTAAAAAAACAGGAGTGCCAAAAATATTTTGAGTAATGATAGTATCATTGAAATATATCTTAATTCTCCAAAGAGAATACTCAAAGAGGGCTGCACTATTCAGATGTATAGGTTCTGGGAAGTTTGTTTAAATAATGAGTCTTCATATGTCTATTATAGATCTGTGGAAATAAACAAACTATCCAAATGGGAACACACAGGCTATTTGTTCAGCTTGTAGCAGGAGAGTTAGCCCTCATCACTTGCATTTGGCAGAGACTCATAGACAGGCAGAGGGGTAGGAAAGCCTCTGAGTAAAAAAAGAGAAGTCTTCTGTGCTCTGATTGGATGTTGTTGGGGAAACTGGAGGTAGGCTAACTAGAAGCATTGCATCTTATGTGATTGGTAGGGGGACCATATTTGACTTGCTCTGATTGGTCTGGAGCTGGAAAAGAAAAACAGAAAAATTAGAAAGCTGACAGTCATTGACCAGGTCCTGCCCACTCTGGGCCACTCACTTCAGAGGTGGTGGGTCAGAGCACAATGGGCATAAATGGACTAGCCATTGTTCATTTGCATATTGCTCTGGGCTGGGGCAGGTCTCCAAAATTGGAATTGGGTGATTGGAGATGTCCCTTTCCTCATTCAGTCATTCAGACTTGAGGCAATTGACACCACATTAAATGCCTCTGAAAGACAAACCAAGGTCCATGGAATTTCTCCAGGTCTCAGCTTGACCTTTCGCTCTGACTGCACTTGGTGCTTTGACCTCATGGTTCCCTATTCTGGACTGATCATGTTGGACTGCCTTATTGAGATTGGATACCCCACCTCCTAATTCTGAGCCTTGATTCTGATAGTGGTACCTCAAAGGAAACAGCTGGTAGATCCTTCCACCTCACCTCTAACTATGCTCTTGACCTCACCAACTGACTTCCCAATGCATCCATACACAGGGAATATCAGACAAGGCTATTGTGTAAAGCTCAGTGAAAATCCTAAGGCCATCTGGACTTTGACTTAAAATACAGTGCATGTATAAACATCAACTTTTAAAGTATGGAGTCCATGGAGATAAAAAGTAGGCGCTTCACTCCAAAGAGCAAAAGAAGAGAATGAGTCAGAGGCTGGGGAAACTGTCAGGACCACCACAAAATTGCCCTCTGGGTGTGACATAATCAGAAATACTACTATCACACTTAGTCTATTTTCTCTAACACCAACAAGCTAAAATTCATAAAACAATTTTGTTTTTTATTTTAATTTCTGCGTAAGCTTCCTTACCGAAAGCCATGCTGCCGATCCAGGGGAGGTATTGCCAAGGTTGGCCTGAGAAAAAAGGAGCTTGGTTAGTGAGGTCCCTCTGTTCAGGGCCCTGTGGCCCCACTTCTGCTCTGCTTGTAGATGTTATGTTGCTTTTCCTGTGAAGTTTCATGTTGGTTTTAAAAATGGTATCTCTTACAAGCAAGTTCCCATGCAATCAAGGGCCCAGCTACTCTCAAGACTTGTCAACATCCTGTTACCCATGATAAACTCTCCACTTAGGAAGGAAAGGGGTTTTTTGCTTTTTCTTTCAAATGGAGTAAACAGAACAAAGGAGAGGAGACCAATGAAAGACTGGACTCAGAAAGTACTCCTTTCAGAGGTTTATTCATCACAGCGCCTAAAGCTGGATGACTCCAGTACAGGCCACAAATTCCCAGTTTCCTCTGAGTCATTTAACAACTGAATTCCGTCATTTTCCCCTTTGCAGAAACCTCAGCACTGGATAGTTTTTTAAGTGAGAGTGATATTAATCCAAGCTCCAGGATCGTCCCCTGACAGTTTACAGAGAGGATGAGTGGATTGATTGGGTTGGTGAAGAAGCTCTTTCTTCACCAGTGGCTTCTGCAGAGCCCAGACTACTGATCCATCACATGGTGAAGGTGACAAGGAACAGCGGGAACAAGAAGAAATAATTAAAATCAGTTGCTAAAAAAGAAAAATAAATGGAATTTGATTCAAATAATCTAGGAGTGAAAGGAGAATTGGAAATAAAAATAAGAGTCAGGGGGGAAAATAAAGGTCTGTATAAAGCTGCTTTCATTAGCTAATATAACTCACTGATAAGCTGTACCAGTCAAGAGAAAGATCACCCGTGCCCGCGGAGGACACCTGGGCGCAGGTGCTGTGCCACAGGCCCTGTCCTGAAGGAGCTTGGGGCCCAGAGCTTGGGGGTGGGGTTGGGTAGAAGTGTTTATGCAGAGTACACACCTCCTATTTAAATTCCTTCTCATCTCCTGAGGCTCTTGACATGGCAAATAAAGGTGGTAAGATTGCTTTTTAAAAAAATATTTCTAATTATGAGACTAGCAAGAAATCTGTGGGTTTATAGTTCAGTCCCATGCAGCTCTCCGCTTCCTCATCCATCTCTCATCTCGGAGTTTTAATACCTATGGATGAGCCAGGCCACAAGCAACTGTTTCACTCAGGGCTGTAAAAATGGTGATTCTTTAATTTAATCATTCCTTTAACATTTGCTAGCCAGTATTGTTCTGTTAAAAAAATCCTTTTGTAAAACTTACTTTTAACACGTGTTCTCTTTGTGAGTAGCAAGTGATGTGTGGGCTGATATTTTAGACATTTTCCACAAATCCATGGAATAACATTTTGAACATGCTACACATTCGAGTCAGTGCCTCTCCTCCCTCTTCTCACCTTTTTATTTAAACTGAAGATGCAGTGCTAGGTGCTTAGTGTTGTAATTTAATACCCACTCATCTAACAAATATTTATTAGTGACTACTATTTGCCAGCCACTGTTGCAGGGACTTGGACTATACCACTGAACAGAAAGAAACCCCTACTACTGTCATAAACTTCATTACAGAGGAAAAAGGCAGATAACAAACATAATAAATGAGTAAAATATATATGTTAAGTGGTGGCAAATGCCATGGAAAAAAAAGTGAGGTAGGAAAAGAGGAAAGGGTTGGGCCAAGGAAGAAAGAGAGTTTGCAATTTCAAATGGGATTAGTAGGATCCCTGAGAAGGAGAGTTAAGAATCCAAGCCATGCCAATATCTGGAAAAACACTCCACCCAGAAGGAACAGCGTGTGCCAAGGCCCTGAGGCAGACATGAGCCTGGTTTGTTTAAGCAACAACAGGGCGGGCAGCAGGTTGGAGGGAAGCTTAATAAGGATAGAGTTCAGGGAGGAGAGGAAGGGGCAGCAGATCCTGTGGTATATTTCTTCAAGCTACTGTCGGCTTTTTGCTTTTACCTAGAGTGACACGGGCAGCTTTTAAAAGGAGGATTTTGAGTAGAAGAGTGACATTATGTGACTTATATTTCAACAGGGCCACTTTAACTGCTGATTATTTCAACACTCAGAAAGAAGTCTTTTACTCCCTCCCTTTTCACACAAGAAACAAAATCAAGACTCACTGAGGTTAATAAGTGATGTGCTTTAGGTCATCACCTATTAAAGAGAAAAGCCATAATTCAATCCAGGCCACTAACTATCTGTTTATAGAATAGAGAAGACTAACAAGCCTGTTACTAAGAACAAAATGGGGCTGGGGGGTTTTCTGTGCTGAGGGATGGCACAGCCTCCCAGCCACGGACCTCTGAAGTTGTGTTCTCTGTTCTCTTCGATGTTTGGCAATGAAAGCCTAGCACAGAGCGAAGCTATGCTATTAATCTCTTGTTTTTTCCTCACTGAGGAGTCTCATCTTTCTAAAAAATGACATTTCTAAAATCGTGAGTGCGATAAACTTAAGGCCATGCAGCATATCTCTTAAAAAGACAGTTTCATGAGCTGTAAAAAAATAATCATGGTTTGTCAAGTCAGCAAATCCCTCCCCTTCAGCCTTCGAACCATCACTAATGCCTTTTTTGGAGAGAAGATGCTTTTGTTTTCTTACTTCTCAAAGCTATTGATGGGGAAGAACTATTTTTTTTTTTTTTTACTAGAGGACCTTGCATGTCAGCCCTGGCCACTTGGACTGATAAGAAAATTTTACCAGTAAGACAAGGCTGAGAGTTTCTTTTCAGTCTCTCTGCTGGGAGGACAGGCCACTAACCAAGAATTACAGTAGCATTTGGAAGATGGTAAGTTCCACAGAGTAATCAAAGGAAAGTCTAAGTTTTCTAAAAAATCATGTGACAATTATAGTAAAAAATAATATTTCTGTAGTTTTTTTTCTGTATCACACTAGTCTATTTGAGAAAAATTAGCTCACTATCATAATTAATACAAAAGTAAACACATTCCCCCTTTTAAAAAGAATTACATACAAGCAATGTCATAGTGGACAGTATACTGAAAATGTAAGCATACTTTTGTACTCAAATTCTATAAATTTGAGTGTGATTTCTATCTATTACAGGTATTGATCGACTTACAACCTATGCAACTTATGAACATTCGACTTTACGACCACAATCACTAGCCATGACTGCTCTGCATCTGGCAGCGCAAATGTTGCTCAGCTGGGCTTACGACAGTGCGGACCAGCTTCTGCAGCACTACCATCTCTGCGTGCACCATTTCAACTGTTATCCCAGACTCGATACAGCAATTTGTGTTTTGTGTCTTGGATATTTTTCATCAAACCCCTCCCAAGATGTCTACCAAGAGGAAATTGTCTGTCTACACCTCAGCCTGCCAAGAAGGAAAGAAAGGCCATCGATCTCGACACGAAAATGAAGGTAATTAAGCAGTACGAAGGAGGAAAGAAAGTGAATGTGATTGCACGTGATACGAAGTTATTATACTCGACTGTGTCGACAATTTTGAAAGATAAAGAAAGAATTCATGAAGCTGTGAAAGGTTCTGCACCCATGCGATCAACAGTTATAACAAAGCAACGAAGCAGACCCAACCACGAAATGGAGAAATTGCTATATATTTGGATGGAAGATCAAATTCAAAAACGGACACCAGTAAGTCTTTCTACTGTGCAGATGAAGGCGAGAAGTCTATTTCAGACTCTGAAGGAGCGTGCTGGAGAAGATTACAGTCAAGAATTTGTAGCAAGCACTGGCTGGTTCCAGAGATTCAAGAAAAGATTCCAAATGCATAGTGTTTGAGTGACTGGAGAAGCAGCGAGTGTGGATGAAGAAAAAAAGAAACATACAATTCAGACAAAGCTCACCATGTTTATGAAAAAATCAACTCTGGTAACCCCAACTGCTGCCTCAGATGACGAAATCAATGATCCGCAGCCAAGCAATAAAATGTATCGTACATGTTTATATATTTTGATATGTTTTGCAATTGGGAAAATGTTTCCTATGGTATTTTTTACACCTATATTTTGTATTTTTGTATGCACCTGTATTTTGTAATATTTGTATGTTTTGCAAATATTAAACCAGTTGTACTGGTAGTGCAGTGTTTTACTTAAACCTGATGAATATAAAAATAAGAAACAAAATGGTGTACAGATGATACAAATGGCATAAAACGAACAAAGAAAATTATGACATATAACAATAATGAAAGAAAATTATGATAAAATATGACTTAAAGATTTTTATAACATCATTTCACAGTACTGTACATATAGCCTATTCAACTTACGACCAAATCGAGTTATGACCGGGACCGATTGTGGTCGTAAGTCGAGCACTAGCTGTATTGAGTCTTTAATGCTGAGTGCTCTGGAAGATCAAGAACCTTTCACAAGTAGGGAAAAGGCCATGTTCTGTCAGTTAGCTGGAATAAGACAGTGTAGATTCCAGATTCCTGTATTGCCAACATACCTATTTGGAGGGGGAACATAACCATGTGTTTGTCCCTCATGCCAGTGTGTCCTGCTCTGTAGTCAGAGCCAAGGTTACAAAGCATGTTCACCATGGGATCTCCTTTGGGGCTCATACTGAGCTCATGCAAGGGGGCGTCTAGCTCCTTTTTCTTACAGGCAAAGCAACAGGCTCAGAGAAGCAAGCAAGTTATCTGAAGATGCTCTTCAGATAAGAGGTAGAGTTTGTATTCCAACTCAGAATGTTAAGCACCTGCAATGTTGGGGTGGCATTGCTATAGCTCTGAGTTAAAGCAAACTGCCCATCATGCCCTGTGATCCTTCTCAGGAGTCTTTTGGTTTTTGAAGATGGGTTTGGTGGCCTTCCCAACTGTTTCATAGTCTGAAATGGAGTCCTGGCCTAAATTCCATCCCGGGGAGACTAATGAATTAAAATCATAGTTGGGCCCTTTCTGGAGAATAGAATAGGTCTCAGTCTTAATGACTTAGTTCACCAACCAACTGTAAACGTTTTCTATTAAACTGTTGTTTTCCAACAGAGATTTAAGCATTTTTCTGAGGTATCCTGTGTGGGGGGAATGTATTCAGTGACCAAAAGAGTTTATTTTATACTGCCTACTATATTCCTACCTTGGAAATTCACAATGCACTTAGCAAAGAAAAAAAAAATCTTAGATATCCCACATCAACAAGCAAACAAAAATTTTATTTTGTTTAGTACACAATTTCCTAACCTTACTGAACACAATCTTTTTTTTTTTTTTACAGAGACAGAGAGAGAGAGTCAGAGAGAGGGATAGATAGGGACAGACAGAGGAACAGAGAGAGATGAGAAGCATCAATTATCAGTTTCTCGTTGTGACACCTTAGTTGTTCATTGATTGCTTTTTCATGGGTGCCTTGACCATGGGGCTACAGCAGACCGAGTAACCCCTTGCTTGAGCCAGCAACCTTGGGCCCAAGCTGGTGAGCTTAGCTCAAACCAGATGAGCTCGCGCTCAAGCTGGCGACCTCGGGGTCTCGAACCTGGGTCCTGTGCAACCCAGTCCGATGCTCTATCCACTGTGCCACCGCCTGGTCAGGCCTGATCACAATCTTTATGTGCTGTCTTTTAACATTTTGGAAACCTAATTCCCTGCTTTGGAAACTCTATCAGAGACTCCCCTCTAGAATACAAGCTGCTTTGGAAGAGAGCTTTCTGTTTCTCCTGTTTATCACTGAGTGCCCACATTCTAGAATAATGCCTGCCAGATAGAACTGGTCGTTAAATGTCATTTGCATGAATATATAGAACCTTCTTAATTTTAGCTCTGTTCTTCTAATGTTCTAGATGAACTCTGCAAATGGAAATATTACATAATCATTTAATATCAATTGAACAAAAACCATACCCATGGATATATTTATACCAAAATCTTCACATCAAATGACTAAAAAAAATTTATGCTGTTTATCGTATTAAAAGGTAAAAGCTGTAGTAACTAGCTAAAGATCAAACTCAAATACCAAACTAAGTATTTTTCACATGGTAAGTCTACAAAATATCCAAATCTTTGGAAGAAAAATGAAAACTTTGATCATCTGATACTGTTCTTGCACACAGATGCCAAGAATCTTTATATTGAAAACAACTGCTTGCTGGGCAATTTTTCACATATCTCTCAAATTCTGGGCATAGGGACAATTTCATTGCCATAAACCTTTCATGGAAAGGAAAATAATAATAAGTTTCCTTGAATCGGTGTTGTGAGAATTCAGATTGTTTTAAAAGAAAACAGCATAGACTACACAGTACAAAAACCTGGTTGATTCAACCTCATTAGCAAGGGACTTTTTTTTTTTTAAAGTCAATAACATTTTAGAAGTTTGGAGCAAAGTAGGCCTTAGAGATCCTTCAGCTAAGGGTCTTCATTTGATGAATGAGTAAAGAGACTCAAAGTAATTGAGTAACTTTCCCAAGTTACATAGCTTGTACTCACGGTGCTGGGACTAAAATTGAAATCTGAAGGTTTCAAGATTTTTTCCTGCAACAATGCTGTCTTTCTTACCATATAGCCTTTCTGAGATTGTCTTATATATGTGGCCATCAGGTAATCAGCTAAGTACTTCAGATAAAAATCTCAGAAATAAGAGGCCCCTGAAGACTATGCCATCCCACCCCCTTCCTTCCCAGGTGAGAAATGCAGAAATCAGGTGTGAGCAGCAGGGATAATTTATCCAGTGACTTCAAGAGTCCAAGATTCTTTAGAGCAGCACTTTCTAAAAAACTTTCTGTAATGATGAAAATGTCTAATATGGTAGCTATTAAGCACTTGAAATGTGGCTAGTGCAACTGAAGAACTGAGTTTCAATTTTAATTTTAATTTAAATAGGGACAGGTGGCTAGTGGCTACAGTGTTAGAGCACAACTTTAAAGAGCTAATCTAGATATATTTTACTTACTGGGTTTTTTGCACCATCCTTCACTAGAATTTGGTTATACCAAAACTACCAAAATGTATCACTTCTTATAACATTGCATTATATATGTTTTTTTTATAAATAAATTTTTATTAATTTTAATGGGGTTACATCAGTAAATCAGGGTACATATATTCAAAGAAAACATGTCCAGGTTATCTTGTCATTCAATTGTGTTGCAAATCCATCACCCAAAGTCAGATTGTCCTCCGTCACCTTCTATCTAGTTTTCTTTGTGCCCCTCCCCATCCCCCTCTCCCTCCCCCCCTTAACACCATACTCTTGTTCATGTCCTTGGTCTCGTTTTTATGTCCCACCAATGTATGAAATCATGCAGTTCTTGGTTTTTTCTGATTTACTTATTTCACTCTGTATAATGTTATCAAGATCCCACCATTTTGTAGTAAATGATCTGATGTCATCATTTCTTATGGCTGAGTAGTATACCATAGTGTATATGTGCCACATCTTCTTTATCCAGTCTTCTATTTTTTTTTTTACAGTGATTAAGGCCTTTAAGCAAACTCTTGGCCAATACAGCAAGAATCCGTAAAAGAGTAGTGTCCTTAACATGTTCACCAAGTCCAAGTTGGCACCAACACCATTCCATATCCCTGCAAATGCAACCCAACCCCAGTTCAGTCCGTTAGGAGCTGTCACAAGGGCATTATATATGTTTTATAGTCACCAGGAGTACCATATTAGAAAAAAGAGAAAATCCCTCTGCATTTGTGGTTATATAAATAACACTAGATCCAACATAAAGGTCATCACAAATAGTCATTTTGCTTCTAATAAATCTACCTTTTTTGTAATCCCAATAAGGAAACCATGAAAATGTAATTATATACAACCCTTCCACACTTTTTTAACTGTTCAAATGATCCCTAAAATGAATACTTTATAGATTAGTTCTAAGTATTACCTCTAAATAATGTGTAAAGGCCAATTTTTTAACCCCTTTTCCGTTAACTCCTTGCAAGGATATACCAATCACGTCGTTAAAAAAATAAGCAGGGAATTTTGTTCTTTTTTTAAATGTATTGTCTCAGAAGCAAACCAAAACATCTCAACTTGCCCACCAAGCTAGCTGTGTCCTGTATCCAATTAGTTTCAGTAAATTATTAGAAAAAAGGAGCATTGTTGAACCAAGAGCTGCATGCAATATTTAGATTTACAAACTAATACAGTATAAAGGCTTCCTAAGAAGCTTTTATTTTCCATTTGAAAGACTGGCTCCTTCAAATGATACCATTGATCCCGACATCAGACAGCCGGCCACAGAGAAGTCAGGCAATGGACGCTCGGGCAACTAATTCAAAGGGGCAGGGGGCGGAATGCTAGCTCCATGTTACTGCCTAATGGGCTCAAAAGGCCAACATTTCTCTATCTTCACATGCTTCACTAGACAATTAGGCTTTCTTGTCCTGATAACATCAGATCTTGGAGACTTGTTTCTCTGATATCTATCTCCCAAGAGAAAACAAAAGGTTTTAACCAGATGAAATTTGCTTATGTAAATATTTCTCCCCTTTTTGCGCTGGCTGCATCTCATCTGAAAATAACTTCAGTGTCTCTGGTGAAGCCAGGAATAGTCTACTGATAAAATACATCCATTGCCGCATTTGTAGATGGAGAAAGTTAGTGCAGATCAAAATTGGAATTTCAAGATTTGTCCTACTATCTAATTATGTCCAAGCATCTTTGCTTGATAATGGTGAGGGTCACAAGCTGGGACTCTGGGGGAAAGCTGTAGACTTTGTCTCTAGAGAATTTGTGGTGAAAATTGTCTCAGAAGCAGTCTGACCACAAGGATGAAGAGACCAGAGCTGTGAGTGCAGAAAACTGCTTATGGACCTTTTTTTTTTGGACACAGATGAAAGAGGACAAAGCAAATTGTAACAAAGTTTCTAAAAATTGACACAGCCTTTGATGTGACTCATTAATTTAAGAAAAGGGGAAACTCAAACAGAAATTATTTTTAAAACTCTTTGTCACATTATGAAATTTTAAAAAATCCAAATCAAGAATTTTAATATGAAAAGAAATGTGTGTGTGTGTGTGTGTGTGTGTGTGTGTGTGTGTGTGTATCAGTAGATGAATACAAGTATCTTAAAACTGTGCATCACATAATTGAGTACAATCTCCAGGTATTCCTGCAGGGAATATTTATTTTTCCCAATGAAGCAACAAAGATGTATATGTGAATATTTTACTGACTTGTAAGTACAGATCATTACTTCTTACAATCAGGCAGAAGATAGCATCTTGGTTCAATGTGGTGCAGCATGCTATATAATAGCAAGCTGCTCTGAAACGTAATTACTTTTTTTTTGAAGTGACAAGCTGGGAGGCAGAGAGACAGACTCCCGCATGTGCCTGACCAGGATCCACCCGGCATGCCCACCAGGGGTCGACGCTTTGCTCATCCGGGGGTGTTGCTCTGTTGCAACCGGAGCCATTCTAGAGCCTGAGGCAGAGGCCATGGAGCCATTCTTAGTGCCTGGACCAACTCTGTTCCAATGGAGCCTTGGCTGCGGGAGGGGAAGAGAGAGATAGAAAGAAAGGAGAAGGGGAAGGGTGGAGAAGCAGATGGGCGCTTCTCTTGTGTGCCCTGGCCGGGAATCGAACTCAGAACTTCCACATGCTGAGCTGACGCTCTACCACTGAGCCAAATGTCCAGGGCCCATAATTACTTTTATAGAAATATAATCCTCTCACATTTTGTTTTGTTGACAAATAGACCAGGCAGCCACCAGACAAGTGTCGATGGAACACTTTCCTCAGAAGCATATGCTTCACTTTAGCCAAGAAAGAAGAAAAAGCTGATCGATGTGTATGCATGCATCATGAAACACTTAATCAGAAAGATATACAGATCTTTCTTTTCCATAATCATGAGACCTGGGATTTTCTCAAGGGAAATGTTCCAACATGAGAAAGAAAATACATAGTTCAAAAAGCCCATGATTTCAATTTGCTGCCACATGGTTTAAATTATCTATGTATTTATTAAGGGCACTAAATAGGCAGCTTAATTTAGGGAGAAGGGTCATTCAAGTTGAGAAAAATCATGTTTAATCCTTTAGCTCACTACAGGTTGATTGTGCTTTTTAAATGCATACAGCCTCAGCTAACAAAATTCCCCTTGATAAGAAGGTCCCTTGTCTGCTTCTAAATTTGTCGGCTGCCAATAACAATGGAAACTTGTTAAGCTCCTGGCTCCAGTCCCAGCCTCTCTGGGCATCTTCCAGAATTAGGGATTTGTCAGTTACTTTCTCTTTATGTTGCCAATGTGCTTGCCTCCAATTTGGAGGTCACCGTCTCTGTTCCTGGCATACCACATGTTTGTTGCATTACTATAGGGTAAAAACAAAAGGGCCAGAGCATCAGAACTTCTTTCCTTCATGATAAGCCTGCCTTAGTTTTTCTCTCAGAAGGGGGTTAAGGTAGGTCTGAAAGGAAACATGAGAAAGATATGGTTAGACGTAAAGGACTGGAAATTGGAACATTTACTGGATGTTTGATGATATAAAATTCTAATTTTTAAGGCACCGTAAAGAAATAGTTATGTTTTTTTGTTTAATAAAGAGTCTTATATTGTTGAAATACAAGCTGAAATATTTTGGATGAAATTATACATCTGTAATTTGTTTCTAAATAATATAAAATGGTAAAGTAGATAGGAGTGGGCTATGGATGAGAAGACTGGTCATGAATTTGATAATTTTTGAAGGTGTTGATGGATACATTTGGGTTTATTGATTTATTATGTTTGTTTTTACATACATTGTTGACATTATCCATAATACAAACTAAAATAAATAAAATAAAATAACAAAAACACTAAAGGCATAAGTGTGCCTATGAAGAATATAAGATCTTTAAATAGCCTTCTCTGGACAATTAGACTATCAATAAATCATGGGGAAGTAGGGTGAGAGTCTAAGAATCCTTCTGAACGTGGCTTTCAACCTTCGTTCAGCATTTATAAAACAGTGCTTTGAGTGCTCTGTGCTATGCCCTAAGTATTATATCAGACTCTAGTGTTTAGTTATTGTATGATTTTATGTTCTATTAAACATGCTGAGTGAAATCCATAGGATGAAAAACTACTCCCTAGATGGCTTTGAACGTGGTTGGAGTTTTTCAGCCTCTCTCCTCGGGTGTCTGACCTCCATGTCTTATACTCACAGGGCTAAGAGACCCGGAGTCATCTCTCCATGGCTGTGAAATGCAGCAAAACATGGATTCTCTCCATGGATACGGCTCCAGATGCATACAAGCTGTCTCTAATTTCCACCTATTTTTATTTTCAGCCCACCTCATGCAGCCAGACAATGGTAGGAAGCCGTTCTCCCAGTGACCCTGCAATAGCCTTCCTTCCTCTGATGCCTGTTACTATAGCTTCAGATCTCACTCCCCTCCATGTGCTCAAAGCAGCCCCTTTTAGAACCTCTCGAGACTCTGGCCTGTGTCCTTCCCTGCCTTAGTGGTTATTTTGACTGCCAGAGCATGGACCCCGTTCTTAGCATGTTGAGCGTTGTCAGGCAAAAACTTGAGCCACAGCCTCAGACATAGTCCTCTTGGTCTCTCGTACCTAATTCTGAGGGTGTAAGGAATTCTGCTTCCTCAGGGAAGGTAGCTGTTGTGAGCCTTATCTTGGAAGTTAAATGTTAGCCTCGTCTTAGATAGAGATATTGTGGACTTCAGATTTTAACATCAAAAGCTCTAATAAAAAACACAACAGACACCAACTGGACCAAATTATCAAAGTTAAAACCACAAATAATAAAACATACAACAAATTTACCCCCAGACATAATGCACTGAGAAGGATATATCATTTCTGGACTATTTTTGCAAATGTATAACCTTAATCTAATTGTTAGAAGACATCAGATAAATCCAAGTTGAAGGACATTCTACAAAATAACTGATCAGTATTATTCAAGTGTCAGTATTCTTAGTTCCCCAAGAGCACTAGGAAATTTGACAACCAGATGCAAGGGGGAACCCTGAATTGGATCCTGGGACAAGATGAGAATATTAGTGGAAAAAAATGACAAAATACAAATAATGTCTGCAATTTGGTTAATCTTGTGAAAAGACTTAATTTATTAATTAATTTTGACTATTTGGTTAGTTTATTTTGATAATTGCTTTATGCTTATATAAGATATTAACTTTAGGGGAAATTGACAGAAGAGCACATAGTAATTCTTTATAATATTATATCTTTTTAATTGTTTTGTAAGTTTAAAATTATTTTGAAATAAAATTCAAACAAATAAAACAAACAGACAAAAATAGCTCCTACAAAGTACTCTGGGCCCTAGTGTAATATTTTTCTCCCTGGTTTGGCCTGAGGTACTTTTACCTGAACACCCTAAGAAGATATTCTTGAGATAAAAGCAAGAAGTACATTTTGAGAATAAATTACCATTAAGGACCAAGAGACTGAAATAGCAGAACAAGCCCGAGCCAAGGCAATCATTCATCTCTTGCACCAGAATCACCAATGCTCAAGCAGTGATATTTGATATATATTTGACCCTTACTCTTGAGGGTAGGGAGAGGTCAAATATAGAAAAGACTGGTCTGGGAGGAGGGAAACTTGGTCTAGTTTTAACCAATCATTAACCAGCCTCTTACTGGCCATCCGACTTTGAGGGCACTTTATTTCACTCATTCATGCAATATCAAGTACCTACTATGGGTCAGCGATAGTACTAAGAACTATCGCAGGGGTTGGGAACCTATGGCTCGCGAGCCAGATGTAGCTTTTTTGATGGCTGCATCTGGCTCAAAGACAAATCTTTAATGAAAAAAATAATAACGTTAAAAATATAAAACATTCTCATGTATTACAATCCATTCATTTCCTACCGCTCATGTTCATGGTTGCGGGTGGCTGGGGCCAATCACAGCTGTCCTCCGGGACAACACCAAATTTTTATTGGATAATGCATAAGGTACCCAGGTCGTTGAATGGCTCTCATGGAATTACATTTTAAAATATGTGGCTTCCATGGCTCTCTCAGCCAAAAAGTTTCCCAACCCCTGAACTATCAGAACAATATAGATAAGAAATGCACTGTGTTTATAAGAAGTCCCTGGAAAGCAGAATCACAAATAAAATATAATCCATCAGATATTGTAAGAGTCATAGTATAAGGTACTAGGCTGGATGGGCTTCAGGAAGGGAATGGCTTAAAAGGGAGGAGGATCAGCAAGGGCTTACAACACCTGGATATTTTTGTGTTATCATTCAGAAGTCAGACTAGAGTATCTGTAAAATCATTTTTCTTTTAGAAGTATGAGTACCTCTGCCTTTATGTAACGAGGGGACCAAAGCACAGAAATGTTCGCAATTTGCTCATAGTTCTACAAAGATTTTGTGGCCAGGCCAAGGGTAAGACAGGGGTTTTGTGATTTCTGGCCCAGTGTTACTTCTATCAGGCACTAACTCAGTCTCAGTGCTAAGAGTCACCTTATAACGCTAATTAATTCAAATATATCTGCTTATTTCATCCAAAATAAGACTTGAAACACCACCAGTGCCTCTCAGCTTGAACCTAATTTTGAACAAAGGGAAAGAACTGCTCTGCAAACTCTTTCCATTCTCCTCGCAGCACATGATGAGCACTGGGACTCTTTGCAGAAGTCCCTTATGGTAAAAACAAAACAAAACATAGTGTTGATTCCAATAAACTTGCAGTCAACCCTAACCCAGAAGCAAAGTCCCACGCAGAAGATATAACCCCTTGTTCCTCACAAATCTAAGAGAGAAAGAGATTTGTGAGTAGAGTTTTCAGCTATGCCAAAAGACTATTGTTTATCAGGCGTCTTGTTGAAAATTCTCTTAAAAAAATTTTTTTTTACCTGAAACCATGATTATTTTTATTGTTTGCCTATCAGTAGTAAAAATTAGAGTTCCTAAAACAGAAAGGTAATGAAGAGAATTTGAGGGGGTGGTGTGGCCAAAGAGAAAGAGAATGAGGAGAAATGATGATGGAGTTCAAACTAACCCATAGACAATGACATCTACACTTAGCCAACTCCGGTTTGGCCATACTCCATAAAAATGCCATGTTTAGGAATTTAATAAACCTTAATTCCTTGTCAGATTAGCCAACATTTCACTATCTGACTCAAACATTTCTAATGCTTACATCTCAAAGGCTCCAAGTTGAGCAAAATAGGGCTTCTAGGGGAGAGAAGCAATTACAGAATACTCTCTGAATTGTTCACCTTCTGGTTTCCAAGACCTTGGTTGCAAGCTAAGACAGATTGCTAACTGTGCCCCCAAATCTCTTCTCCCAGTTTTAGCTGAGCGCTTGGCTATCCAAAAAACTTTATTTTTTATCCTCTCTTGCCACTAGAGGAAACCAGTGACTAGGTTCCTATCTATGGGATATAATTTAGAATGATGTGTGTCACTCTTGGATCTTGCCTTTGAAACAATTGGTATACATTCTACTAGATTATTTCCGCCTTCTCATTGTCTGTAAAATAATAAGGATGGGTAAGACCAGTGGTTCTCAAAAAGTTTTTGAAGTCAGGCCACATTTAAAATCCTACAAATAATTGTAGGCACACTATATACAAACTTCTGAGAAATGTTTAATAATTAAGTCAAATATTAAAGAAAAAAAGCATAAAGTCCAAGCATGCTTTCATGGTAAGTAAATTAAATAAATATGACAAAATTAAATTTATTCTGACATTAAAAAACATTTTATGTTACATTTTTTGAGTTATGCTTTTTAGAATTCATAAAAAAATTTAAAAAATGACAGTAAAGTTATCTTTTACATATAGATATAGATATAGATATAGATATAGATATAGATATAGTCTTAGTAAGATTTAGTGAATTCAGCAGGTCCTGGCGTGAATGTGTTGTTTTTTTATTCTTGTGTTTATGAGAAACATGAGCCTGATGTATCCTAGTGAGGGTAGAAAATCCTAATTCACATAAATAGGATGTTAAAAATTATAGTAAAATGTTCAAAGCTATTTTAGATATTGCCAAATATTCTTCTTTTATAGAAATCCACAAGGGTTCAAGAGATAATTTCTTATGTTTATTCATCAATCCAAAACCCCCACCATACATATCATCTTAACTTTACACCAAACAAAGGATAGAAGAAACTTGCCTCTAGTCTTTCCAGGGAACATGGGGGGTAGTGTAAACAATCTAGCACCACAGTTTAACAGCCTTTTGCAACCTAATAAGGCAAGTGAGGTGGGGGGTTGGGCAGACTGTCAGCTTACAGCCAATTCCTCACACCTCTGTCCCCCAAAAATCTAAACTCCAAAACCCCTGTTGGTTTTTTGGTCTCCAACAGGCACATATTTCTCTGGAATACCATAGAACATACCTGGAAATCTTCTAGGGTGAACCAGTGCACCCTGGCGGACACTTTGAGAACCACTGGGTTAGACACTTGGAACCCAGAAATGGAAGCCATGTATTGAGACTGTCTAAGTCTCCCCACCAGCCCTGAACTATTCATATCTGAGTGGTAAAATGAGAGCCAAATTTTCATATGATTTGAGCCACAGTATTGTGGGGTCTCTTTTTTATAATAGCTAACCTTAACCCTAACTAACAATCCCGTGATTTGGGGGCAGAGCCTGGCCTGAAGATCCCTATATGCTTTCTCAGGTACATGGACTTATCCTTTGTCTTCAGCATTAAGATTGGGCAAAGTGAAACTAAGCCAACTTTCAGACACATTACCACATCAAGTATTCATTTCCAAAAGTTTCTTAAAGAAGTATTGAAATAGAAGAATAAACATGGTATTCTTTGTGAACTTAAGAATTAAACTCTACAACTTGAACACCAATCATGGGATGACTAATTAGACTATGGGCTAGTACGTACATTTGACCTATTTCATAAGGAATTTAAAGTGTGACCAATGAGAAAAAGAAATGTTTCTGTAGAATGTGTGTGTGCATGCGCATGTGCTCAACCGTGCACTCCATTGGCTTTTTTTTTTAGCAAGCAAGAGAGAGACAGAGAGAGGGAGAGATAGGGACAGACAGACAGCAAGGGAGAGAGATGAGAAGTATCCACTGGTATTTGCGGCACCTTTGTTGTTCATTGATTGCTTCTCAAATGTGCCTTGACTGGGGGACCCAGCTGAGCTAGCGACCTTGGACTTCAAACCAGCAACCTTGGCCTTCAAGCCAGGGTCCTTTGGGCTCAAGCCAGTGACCATGGGGTCATGTTTATGATCCCATGCTCAAGCCAGCAACCTCGGGGTTTCAAACCTTGGTCCTTCATGCCCTCTATGCATTGTGCCACTGTCTGGTCAGCTGCCACTGGCTTTAGTAAGTTTGTAGCTAGATAACCCTTTTATTTAAAAGTGATTTAGCCTTTCAAATTTTGACTACAGTTCTAGCCACTATCATTTAATGATATACACTTGAAGCCATCACTCTCTTTAATTCATTGCAAATGTCAGTAGGATGGTAGACACAAATAAGAAGATTCTCCAGGACTATTATACTAATAAAAATCTAGAATCATAATTCCTAGTTATTTTTTCCCACTACATTTTAACAGAGTATAACTTTTTGATCTGGTAGCTAACTAAGTATTGGAAAAGTATCTTTAGTTCCAGACCATAACCACCTGATGTCAAGAATAGTTTAATGTTTTGCCTCCATACTTTTTACAGTGGCATTTTCTCCCACCATTTTATTTTGAAAAATTTTAAACCTACTAAGAACTTGGAAAATTAGTATAATGAACACCACTAGACATTTCACCTTAATCTTTCTCTCTCTCTTTCTGTTGAGCCATTTGAAAATAATTTTCAAGCATAATTTTTAATGAAACAAAGTGATTATAATATAAATTGCATAACATCAATGAGAAAAAATGGTAAACTAGGAAAATACTAACTGTGGTCATTTCTGGATGGTAAAAGTATAATTTTTTTCATTTTATTTTTCAAAGTCTGCAGAAAGTAAACATCTTAAAACCTTTATAATATATTGAACCAATAAATCTATGTAGAAGTTTGATTAAAATTTTCTACTCTATATCTGTTGCAAATATTTCAATTTTGCAAATGTAAACAATATCAAGTGCCAGAGGAATGATGGGTATTCAGTTAAATTATGAGGATGGTATTTTTATATTAACCAAAATGTAATAAACTATATTTCTTCCATTCAGCTGAGTAGATATCTAAAATTATCTTTCAAACATGCCTTAATCAGTGCTTCTGAGGGCTGTGACTCATGGTGACCCTTCCTGAAATGACTCACATATCATCCTCACTTGGTTTTGTCTAAGACCAATATCATCTTCAAGGAATTTATGAATGGTTTTTCTCAGGATGAAGCCACCACCATAATTTTTTGCCACAATTATTAAAAAGTATTTTTGTATAAAAATCTGTCTATTTGATGTTTTGGTTCTTGGAGTTTCTCTTATAAAGTGGTTCTTCAATGCTGGCTGGGTATCAGAATCACTATTTCAAATATTTAGTGGCTCAATACTTATCCCAGACCTGTTAAGGTATAATGTGTGTATGTATGCATGTGGGTACATGTGCATGTATGTGTGTGCATGTGTATGTGCATATATGTGTGTATGTATATGTATGTATATATGTGTGTGTTTGTGTGTGGAGGGAGAAACTATGCATTTTGGTCCCCAATTATTGTTGATGTATACTCAACTTTGAGGACTACTACCCTAGACTCATGTTTCCATTCCAAAGATAAAGGAAATGAGGAAATGAAGATAAGTATAGAATCCATACTTGTCCTCTCAGTCCTACACTAAATATCAGCCATATTCAATAAAGGTTCACTGAATGAATGAACAGACGAGTAGACAAATGCCAATTCTCAGGACTTCTGAACCTTCCCTCTCATTAATGTTGATCATGTAGAACTATAAAGTATTGCTCAAGTTACCTGAATATTACTGTATTCCATGTTAACTAAATAGACTCAGTATTGAAAACTGTAGAAAGTAGAACTCTTGGATCATTACATATTAAGAACAAGAATGCTTCTTGAGTACTTATAATCTGTATTTTGAATACTTTATATAAACCATGTGTATGCTTAATATATATTAATTAATAAAACTAATTGGTTTTTAAAAGCAAACTCAAAAGCACAGTGGTTCCAATTTCAGCATGCCCAAGAATCACCTATAGGGCTTATTTTAAGCTACAGAATCTGATTTCAGGTCTTGTCTGACATTAATATCACAAACCAAATACACAAGGGCAAGTGGTATCAGCACAGTTCAGACAACCTGCCATCATGCCCTGAAGTATATATAATTCACAAGGATTATCCTGTTAAGGCCAATGAGAAGCTTGATGGCCATGTGAATAATGGAGCAGGACCAAGGACCCGAAGAAGAACACAGCCAAGGCCAAATGCGTGCATTGTATGCCTTTGCCTTTTAGAATGTTAGAAAACTTCTCAACAAGGGTCAAAGCCACTGCTTTTAAGAGACATTCACAATTTTCCATTTTTTCCCAAATCTACCTCATGCTACCTCATGTCTTAAGCGGTAGACAACTCTTGCCTCAAAGCTGAGGAGATGTCATGGAAATAAATTTTCCCGAACCAAGTTGCTGAAATGGTTCCATGATTTGTAATGCAGAAGGAGAAAACCACAGTTTCTTTCTTCATTGTCTCCCGTGTTTGTTGGCCAGCTTGCTTATGCCCCCACCCTGCCCCATCACCCCAAATCCCGCCCTTTGGCCTCCTCAGCACCCTGTTGTAGGCGGCCTTAAGGGGGCTGGATTTCCACTTCCTCCACTTTCCTCATAACACTAAGCCCCACCTGTCCTCCCCCCCCAACACACATCACAAAACCAAAAGCATGTGATGTACGCAGATGCCACAAGGCGATATGTGACCAGTTCAGGTTCTAGAGTCACACAGTCCTGGATTCCATTCCAACTGGTCAATCACTAACCACTGTGTCACCTTGAGCAGCTTAGTACAATCCTGGAGCCTGATTTTCCTCAACTCTGAGATTTGGATGAGGCAGTGCATTCCAGAACTGCAGCTCCGCATTAGCAAGCTCTCAACGCCAAGCTCTCAGTGAGCTGAGATACAGTAATAATCAGGGCTCCAGCTTTACTGCTGTTTCATCATGTGATCTCTCTGCTGTTCCACATGGAAAAGAACACAAAGAACTCTTATTACCTGGAGAGGAACCTCAGACTAATACTTGGCAAATAGGATAATAGATATTTAGAGACACACAGGCTTACAGAACAAATCCCTGATGTATTTGTAGCACCTGTTCTCTTTCAAACTCTACCATTCCATTGATGTTCCTTGGAAGAATGAGGCATCATTTTTTTAAACATTGTCTATGTAGTCACGTTAAAGGGGGTAAAGCCTGGAGGGATCAAAGGGACCAGAGGAAAAGAGGACAGAGAGAAAGGGGATGATAGGATGGGATAAACCTGAAGGGAAGGGGGGAGGGCGCTGTAGGGAGGGGGGCAAGGGAGATGTTGAGGGGAATAGGGGGGAGGGGGGATGCATTCGGGGTGACCCTAGAATCTATGTAAACACAATTAATTAAATAAAAGAAAAAAATAAAAGAAAAAAATAATCTTAGATACTCTTGCAAGAAAGACCCCATGAGTTTCATTTGTCCTCTGACCGTCTAAGGGTCACCAATGACGTCAGCCATATGGCTGCCACCACTCACAACCCCCAGGCTGCTGAGATTGAAAAGGTCTCTGCTTTCTCTTTCTTAGCTGCTGATGGAAAATCTGGAGTGTCTGGGGGTGGGGAATGTGGGGGGAGGACCCAGCAGAGAGAGGAGGCAGCAGTGCCAGCTATTCATGTGTCTGCGACTCACTATGGACAGTGTGGGCATTGTTTAAAATCACATAGAAATTGTCCTACATGGCCCTCAATCTTATTAGCTGCTCAACCACTTTTCCACATTCATCATTCAAATTGACATGAGTAAATAATACCACATGTGGTAATGATGGCAGTTGTCTCCATAATGTATTCATCTCAAGGTACTCAGGGTTTTTGCTAAAAAATGTGTTGATGACTGACTTTAGAAAACTCCACAGTCAGGATAGCTGGCTATCTTTAAGAGGGGCAGTATAAAAACTCAAAAACTTATGTTGGGAGGGGATGAGGGCAGGCAAGAGTGGTGAGCTGTGCTCTCACATGAAGGCTTGTGACTTTGAAGAGACAGAAAAAGTTAGTAACGCTCACTGCCTGCACATTCCATGCGCACACAAACAGCCCCATCTCCACCTGTCAGTTGCTTGCATTTTTGCATTGACTCAAGCAATCGTTGTTGAAATTTGGCATAGTCCTTGGGATAAGCATACCCTCTTCTTCTCACCCTCCCTCTTTCTTTCCTTCCCCAAATATTGAGCGCACAGTTTGTGCCTAGTTTTGTGCTAGATGCAGGAAATTCGAAGATAAAAATCAGCCCTGAAGAGCGAGGATGGCAGGGTCTGGGGAGAGGATACACCAGTAAACTGGAACCACAAAGTGAAACTTACATGTCAGATTCAAATCCCAGGTGAACATTTCGTATAATTGAAAAAAATGTATCCATCCTTATGGAGAGGTCATAACACTTTTTTTTTCTTTCTTTCTTCTTTTCCAAGTGAGAAGCAGGGAGATAGAGAGACAGACTCCAGCATGTGCCTTGACTGGGGTCCACCTGGCAACCCCCATCTGGAGCCAATGCTCTGCCCATCTAGAACCATGCTTACAACCAAGCCATTTTTAGTGCCTGGGGCAGGGGCTTTATGAATGAAGCCATCCTCAGCACCTGGGGCCCATGCACGTGAACCAATTGAGACATGGCTGTGGGAGGAGAAGAGCGAGAGAAGAAAGAGGAGGGGGAGGGGTGGAGAAGTGAATGGTTGCTTCTCCTGTGTGCCCTAACCAGGAATTGAACCCAGAACATTCACATGCCAGGCAATGCTCTACCACTGAGCCAACCAGCCAGAGCCATAACACCTTTTGAAATGAGTAGTCTAAAAAGATACATATGGACTGGTTGGGCAAGTTGAGGGAGAAGTGTGGTAGAGATGGAAGACTGCTGGCCATCAAAGACCACAACAACCATAACATGTCAGTGCCAGTGAGTCTAGAACTTATGGAAGCAGAAACAGGGTCACCTTTTTGAGGGTAGATAAACACATGGATCAGAATAAGAGTATCCCACAGAAATGTACTAGCATGATAGATTAAGCTCAAAACAATCCTTTCCAGTTGATTCTTAAGGCGTTGGTTGAGGCAAAGCTTAAGAAAGTGTTCTTAAATCTGACTAGCTATCAGAATCACCTGGAAGCATTTTTATAACCTTTTCCCTGATGTGCCCAATCAGTATTGCATCAGAGGCATTGGGAATCTCTTTTTTAAGAGCTAATGAATTTGTCTAGAAGTTGGCTTGCAGAGTAATTATACTGGCTCTATTGGGACTACTAGCTAATCTACAATAGTTGATTGACTGAGTTAGGAGTGAGCCAAAACCCAGCCAAGCTCCCTCTAGTCATGGCTATTCCCAGACAAAAAAACTTTTGAGGCACTCACAGTCTGGTGAGAATGGTTAGTGTTTGCTCTCTCAAAAGTAATGAGAGAGAGAGAGAGAGAGAGAGAGAGAGCAAGCTGACATCTGCAGTGGTGAACATCACAAGCTTAAAGACTCGGAATTGGATGAGGCCATCTAGTCTGTGCCTCTGCCCAGTGAGAAGTCCATTCAAACACATGCCTGCAGATCAGCACTCCTTCTTTGTCTGAATATATCCAGGAGGCAGGAAACTCACTTCCTCCAGCCTTTTCCATTGTGTTACAGCTCTCGCTGATTAAAGGAAAACCAGGAACAACACATGTAACTTTTTGCAACTTCTCCCTTGCTTTTCCTGCTGATACTTTAAAGCAGTGGTCCCCAAACCCCCGGCTGAGGACCAGTACTGGTCCGTGGGTCACTTGGTACCAGTCCGCAGAGAAAGAATAAATAACTTACATTATTTTTGTTTTATTTATATTTAAGTCTGAACGATGTTTTATTTTTAAAAAATGACCAGATTCCCTCTGTTACATCCGTCTAAGACTCACTCTTGACGCTTGTCTCGGTCACGTGACACATTTATCAGTCCCATCCTAAAGGCCGGTCTGTGAAAATATTTTCTGACATTAAAATGGTCTGTGGCCCAAAAAAGGTTGGGGACCACTGCTTTAAAGAACATGCCTAATTTTCATTCAAATACTTGAAATCTCTATCAGATGCCCCAAATCTTTTCTCTCAAGTCAAAATTTCAGATCTTTCTATCACTTCTTTTGTGATAGATTTTGAGATTTTTTTTCTTAAGGATTATAGTGTTTTTTTTAACCACAGCATGTGGTTCCCTGCCTTTCACCAAACCAACATACACGGCCTCTCTTGGCCATAACTGGCTCATGGTTGCAAAGACAAGGATATCTCACAGGCAGCCTAGGCAGTGGCCTTTGAGATGGCAGAGAAATTGGAGTTCCACCCTCCATCCCCAGCATTTTCAGAACACCGTGGGGAAGGAGGCTCTGTGCTTCCTGTTGTCATAGTGATGGCTGACACACAGCCTCGGCCTTTCTTACTAGTGTGTGTGCTGAAGAGATCAGACCCTGCTGCTCAGTGCTGAATTCTGGCACTTCACTAATGAAAAAAAAAAAAGCAGCTGGGTAACTAAGTCCAATAGCTGCTTTGCTACCTAGGCTTTGCCCTGAGCATTAGAGGCTGGGGCTTTCTGACGGCAACGTCGCTTATATGCGCACAGCCCGTTCCTCTGGCCTCAAGCTCACAAGGAGGGCTACTGGACAAGGGCTTTGCCTCAGCTGGGGCACAGCGGTGACTGGTGGCAATGTGGGCGTGAACAGTCACACTGTAAGTGAGACACAGCCCAGGTTCCTGGCACTGGCTTTCTGAAAAACTGAGTGGGACAGACCTCCCTCTCCTGGTTCTCCTCACCCCTGCCACTGCGCGGTGTTGGGTATATTTGAATGTGCAGGTGTGAGAACGTTCAGATAGAGAAGCCCTGTTTTCTGCACAGCCCATCACATGGGTAACCTGCATCACTCTCAGGCCGTGACTCTGCTTGGCTGTTACACAGATCACCTTCTTCTTTGGTACCAAATCTGTCTCGGGTTTAGATCCGAGGGACCCCATTGTTCTGGGAGAGTCAGGTATCAGAATTAACTGGGCAGATGTTTAAAACTATTCCTGGCCGGGGTGAGGAGGGAAAGGGTTTGCACTAGAGCGTTCATGCCCTCTTTGTGTGAGTGAGGCACACATGGGTGAGTTGCCAGCCTCCCCAGCTGACTCATCCTTGCTGAGAACTGCTGGTTTAGATAGAACAGTAAGCCAAGTCGAAACTCATGTGTCTCTCATTTATGCCAAGGTATGCAAAAGCTACCACTGTCACAACTCCTCAAAAACCTTGTAGTGAGGCCCTCATCATACCTGGAAGCAAAGACTTGAAGGTTCTTAGCTACCTGATTGCGTGCATCTTTCTCTTTCTGCGCATTTCCATTATCCTCTCTGGTCAGCTTCATCCCCAAGCTGGGGACATGAGAGCTGAAGAGTTTTAAGTGTTCCACTTGATAACTCCTCTGATCTGAAGCTTCTCTCACATCCTGCTTCCCATGAGGTCTCATGAACTCTTACCATCTAGTCTGAGCTCAGGAGCATGAGCTGGTATTGAAGGGCGACAGGGACTTAAGCTCTATGGCAGATGCTGCAAGCTGCCTGCCCTGTTTCATTTCCCTTTCTTACTAACAAAACCCCGGTGTCTGTTTGGTGTTGCAGCTAGATATGACCAAGTAACAATGCTCTGGTTAATGTTATATAAGGTTAAGTTTTTCAAAAAAGATTTTACTTTTCTAATGCTGCCATTTCCTATTTTTACTCCATTTTGTTTCTGCTTTGTGGGGATAATGAGTTGTCTGCTGGTGCAGCAACCATTTTGCAACCATGAGGCAAAAAGCTTGTGGATAAAGACTTTTGGGTTGAGGACGGTAAATTAAAAAAACGAAATGAAAAAGTGTCTCTGATGTCACTGTTACAGAGCCCTAACCTGCCTAACTGGGACCTCCAATTGTGAAGGATTTCTATTTTCTGTAAAATACAGTGGTCAGGAATTTTTTTGAGATCATTCATTCCTCTATTCAAAAATTATTATTGAGTACTTATTTTGTGCTGGGCGCTACTCCAGACAAAGTCTAACCTCCCTGCCCTCATGGAACTTCCATTCTAGTAGAGAAGGAAAATAAAGCAGTAAGTTCAGTGTGTAATATATTAATCCTAAAAGCTAATAGAAAAAGCAAAAAAAGAGGTATACAAAGTTTGTGGTAGGTGGGGGAGATGGAGAGGAAGTTACCATTTTAAACAGTGTGGTCAGAAAAAGTTTTACTGAGAAAGTGACATTTGAATAGAGACCAAAAGGAAGTGACAATGGCACGCTTACAAGTGTCCAGGAAAAGAGCATTACAAGAAAGAGAACAGCAAGTGCAAAGACCTTGAGGCAAGAAAGTATCTGGACTGTTTATGGAACAATTAGGCCAGAAACAACAAAAGAAGAGTATCTATTGGAGGAGGCAAAGAGAAAATGAGGAGCCACAATATGTAGGATCTTATAGATGATCACGAGGACTTTGGCTCTTATTCCGGATAAAGCAGGGAATCACTGAAGAATTTGAACAGAGGAGTGACACAATATGCCTTACATTTTAGAAGTCTTTCTTGGTGGCTATGTTGAGATGGGGGCAGACAGAAGAAGGCCTCTCAATAATCTATGGGGAAGTGATGGCAACGAGGGTCAGAGTGGCAGCAGCGAAATGATAACATTATAGCAAAGCATTCAAGATTTGCTGACAGAGTGAAGGTGGAAGGTGTGAGACAGGAGTCAAGAAGGACTCCAGAGACTGAGGCCCCAGCAAATGGAAGTATAAGTTGCCAGGGGCCGAGTGTGAGAGGACTACAGGGGGTCAGGTCTTTGGTGGAGATCAGGGCTCAGCATGGTGCTAGCTGGTGCAGGCTCTGTTACGGACAGACCGATGGACTGGGGGATGGGCCCCGACCTCCATGGGCCCCAGTTTCTTCTCTGCTTCCTTTCCAGTGAAATCTCCTCTTCTATCTTTACACCCCTGGAATCTTTTGCTGATGCTGGGGCTTCTGAAAGTGGTAAAATCAAGACTCTGTTCTTCCTTTGTGTGAGACTTCACAAGGCAAGAAATGGGCCAAGCAGACGTTTTAGTGATGTTTTCAATTAAAAGAGTGGAGAAGCTTCTGTTTGTTCAAGATTTCACAATGAGGTCATAACCATAAACTTTTAAAAATCAATGCAAAGACTCCCTATTTTTTCCTGGGAGAGAACTGACCCCTGAAGAGGGGTCAGCAACTAACTGGGCATTGATAATGACCCCTCTGATTTAAATTATCATCTATACTTTTTATAGTTATAGGCATCCTCACAGTGCTTTCATCTAACATTATTTGATTCCCAGCTAAACCCCACAACTTCTCTGTAATTTGTGATTGAGGAAACTGAGGCTCAGAGAGCTCAGGACACTCAAAGAAGGTCGTACAGTTAGAAATCAACAAAGGCAGAATTTGAACTCTAATATTTGAGCTCCAGATTTGATTTCTCACTTTCTAGTATGGCATGACCATTTAGCCCCATGGGTCCTGAATTAGACTGGATTTGCAAAGAAGCAATAGACCTTTAAGAAGGAACTTTATATAACCCCTTGTGTATGTAGTGGGGGAAGGGGGTTATGTCAGTTGTACCTGGAAGCTTCAGTCCCTCTTCCTCCAGATATGTTTTCTCCCTTGTTTCAAAAGAGTGTGAATTGATTCAAGTGAATAAAAGAATTAAAATGTGACCTGAATAAACTCTTCTGTAATGGGACTGCTGTGCTATATCTTAGAGAGGCTTATCAGACTCTTGAGTTCCTCTCCCATCTCCTAAGTCTCTCTTCCATTTCCATGTGACCAGAGCAGAACAGGTTCTCCTTTCTCTCCTCCTTCAAAGCAGTCCTTTCTGGCCTCTGTGCAGCGGTGGAATGTAGAAGGATATGTTTCAGATCCTCTTTGAAGGATTTTAGTTTTACTCTTCCACTTTTCTTCTCCCAAACATATCCTAATTGCTTTTGTTTCTTCTCTTCTTACAGTCCCTTGTGAAAAGAGAGGGAGAGAGAATAATGCATTTGACCATGTGTGAAAAGGAGAGGGGAAAGCCTCTTGCTTTTGTTCCCATTTCATCCTGTAAAACTCCCCCACTACCAATTGCCTAGCTAACTATTTCTTTTTCTTTATTCCCAGATTCTCGAAGTCCCACCTTTTGGGTAAACCACATATGCAGCTTCAGGAAGCATCCTGACCCGTGGGTGCTTATAAACCCGTGGGTGTGTGGGTGACAAGGGGAAAGGGAGGGTGTGAGCCTTTTGCCAATGGTATGACTGTACCCAGGCCCTGCCAGGCCGTTGTTGTAAAGGCAGTTTTACTCAAACTGTACTGTGAGTGTTTCAAAAACAATAAGGGTTAGAAATAACAAAAGGCAGATGTTGGCTTGTTTTATGAGAAATGGAATTAGAAAATGAGATGTTCATAGACCCTGCCAGTGTAATTTGAGACAGAAATACTAAATGTTGGCTTCCAACTCTTTTGGTGCCCATGACACTCTGGAATTGGATCAGGGGCCATGCAATGCACATACTGCAGTGTCCCACCCACTCTGGGGCACTGGAGGGAGTGAATTCATACTTCTCCAAATTTATTCCCAAGAGTCACACAACTACATGAGTCCTAGGGATTATTTTGAAGATGTTGTCGACAATTGTTCTTAATGTTGTTTTATGGATAGATGACTCTCGTGGGGAAAGTTCCAGGTTTCCTCTTTACCCTCCTCAGCCATTATCCCCCTGGACAGGGGACACTGGATGTGGAGTGAGAGTGTCCTGCTCCTCCTTCCCTGCTCTTGCTCCTGGAGAACCATCTCGAACAACCTCTCTGGGGCTTTTTATTTATGGAACGAGGAAACTGAAAACGCTCACTAAAAACCCATTTCCAGCTACTCCATGGTTCTCACTTCTTTAGTGTCCACTTTATCTGTTTTCATTTATTTTGCTAAGATTTTCTCTCTGCTCAATGAGAAAGATAGACCAAGGGAAACAGATGTAACACCCTGTGACTTCTCAGTTTTGAGTTGAGTGTTTCACATCAAATACTTGGATTTTTTGGGACATTTTTGTGAAGAACAAGTAGAAGTTTTCCTGCAGGTTCATCATGATGTTTTCCACTTAGTGGGATAATTTGAAAAGGAAAAAAGTTTTTATTAATTTTCTAACTTGTACACTTATAGATATATATATAATATATATATAATTAAGCTATGACTATAATTGGAAAATTATATGGATTTCTACATAATTATTATCTTTCTTTAAAAAAACAAAAGTTTATTGCATTAATTTTAGAGAGAGAGAGAGAGAGAAAGAGAGAGAGAGGGAGAGAGAGACAGGAACATTGATCTGCTCCTGTATGTGCCCTGACCAGGGATCGAACCAGCAACTTCTACATTTCTGGACAATGCTCTAACCAACTGAATGGCACAACTTCCCTTCTTTCATTCCCACCATATAGTTTACCTTCTCTTAATTATCTGAAACTTGGAGTTAATTTCAGCAAAGGAGCATCCTGAGTTCCCACAATATTCTGAAATCTACTGCATCATATTTTGTTTCTTTAGCAACTGACGTTTCTAGACCTGCCTCCCCCTCTGTTATGGACTGAATAGTCCTAGCAAAGGACTCTTTTTCTCCATTAAAATTGGAAACAAGCAGCAATTGGCAAGAACACTGGGTCAGGTGGGCACTGGTTCCCTTTACTTCATCCCTATCCCAAGGGAAAATTGGAAAATTCGTGAGACAAGTTATGTTATTTATTTACTTAAGAACTTCCCTTCTGCCATTCCCACCATATGGTTTGTGTTTTCCTTCTGAATCGGTGCTCTGGCAGCACAACCCTGCCTTTGTCCAGAGGCAGGAACAGGTGTGCTGTGAGAGTGTGCGCGCGCGAGAGAAGGGGAGAAGGTGTGCATTTGGGAGTGAGAAAGCAGGGACAGAGTGTGAGTTCTGTGTGTGCAGGTGCCTGTGTCGTCTGTGGCATGAAGACCCCATGTGCCTGGTGAATTCCTCAGGAGAATATATTTACATAGTATCGAAGAACTCCTGGGTGAGAAACCTCCACACCATCTGTGATCATTTGCCTTCCAGAGAGATGCTGCAGAAGCTCCTTGGGTTCCTGAGATAGATGAAACAAATGCATTTTAACTAAGGACTTCTGAGGAAGACTAGCCATGGATAAAACTAGCTCTGCAATGCTCACTTTGTTTTGCTTTCCTGCCTAAATACTGTTTTAGACAAAGTGTGGGCTCCCGGCCAGAAAGACTAGAGTAGAATTTCAGCCAGGTATTCCTCTGTGTGGGGATGTAAGGTGATTTACTAAATTTCCCCAACTCCCAATGTCCTTACCGATAAATGTTGGAAAACAATCCCCAACTTCCAGTATGACTGAGAGAATTGTTTGTAGAGTTGCTTCGCTTGCTGCCTGATGTGCAGTAGGAACTCAGCAAATGTTGGTTCCTGTCCCAAAAATGTAATTCTCCGACCAGATTAAGCAGAAATGGGAAAAATTCTTTCCATATGTTCAGGTGAATAATTGACAAGGTTCAAATTGCCTTCTAATTTGCCAGCAGGGGTTTGGACCTCTTGTCCTTTGGCCTGATGACGTTGCCGAGACATTGCAGCTGCACGTGTTGGCTTCGAGCTCATGTTCACCGCAGAACACTGGGCTGCTGTGCGCTGCTTTGAAGACACAGAAGCACTCCTCTGCCCTGCTCTCGGCAGGCCCTGACCTCCACTCTGGCTGCAGGGGGATGGTTGTAAAGCTCTGTCTAGCCTCCAAGTCTATCTGGGCTAAACTAGCCTCCGAGTTTCATCAGCCCCACAGAGTAAGCAGCTCAGCCTGACTTTGGTGGAAAAGGAAACCTTGCTCTCTGCTTTTTATAGACATCACAGTATTGTGGAATGGGAATGGGCTTAGGAGTCAGAGGAAAGTTCAAATCCCACAACGGTCACTGGGATACAAAATCAAACAGAACAAAAGCGATTTAACTCTACAGTTTCTGTTTGCAGTTTTCTATGAGAGTTTGTTGAGAAATCACCTCATACCATGCCTGACACAAAGCAAATCATCAATGAATAGCAGTGTCCTTCCCAAAGCTCAAGCTCTCAAGTGCACATGATAGACTAACATCCTAGGCACGTATTTAAACAATTCGCTATTTGGCCTGTTGGCAGTGATTGGCCAGATCCAAAGGAGAAACCACTCTGAGCTGACAATTAAGGGAACAAAGACATTGAGGCAGAAGCAGGTCTTCCTGCTCCAAGATAGAATAATTACCCACTACCATTTCCCAATTTAAAAAGGCATATCATCATGTAAGACTGGTCTCTTTCACATGTCTTTATGGGTTGGCAACGTGGGTACTGTGAATCGATTTGCTTTGTACACAGCGGTGTTCCATTCGGGTGTACTTTCCCGCAGTTCAGTTTGCAAGGATAACTAGTGTCCTTTTACAGTTAGCATTTCATAGGTGATGTAGAGTGCAGTAATCAGATGCACCACGTGAGGCGAGTTTGAAATTGACGTGGTATCCTAGATCAGATTCCCTGGAAACAGGTTCTGAGGCAAAGTTTGGCAAACAGAAGGTTTATTAGAAAAACACTCAGTAGGAAAAGAGGGAAACAGGACTGGAGAATTTGGAAAAGTTGAATGCAATATATTTGCAAGTGAGATCTCATCAAATCTCCAAAGAGGGTTTGGTTGCGCACTGGGAGCATCATTCAGAGGTGCCTCCAATCAAGGCAGAAGAAACCAGTATACTGTACCTGCATCTATTAGTCATTGTATGTAGGCTGCCCCTAGGAACAGAGCTTACCTTGGACAAGGCTACTTTGTGCCAACCCCAGATGTACCACATTCGTCATACAATAGATTGCTACTGTGTCACCAACCATATGACTTGGTATATCCTACAGATGGGCAGCCCCTCACAGTGGCATACGAGGACCTGTTTTTCAAATGGAATATGTTTTTTTCCTTTGCAGGGATCAGTCACCTGGCTAGGTGTCTGTGTTCGTATTCCCCCGTTGTATTAAACTTGCTATGAACATCACAGGGCATCTGTTTCTACCACTGGTAGCTCTCTCCTAGTACCACAGTCTTGTTCAAGTGACAAGGCTGCTCGTTCAGAAACTGAGTTCCACTGCACAGGGCGCACTGCTCTCCCTGCTGCACAGGGCGCACTGCTCTCCCCGCTGCACAGGGCGTACTGCTCTCCCTGCTGCACAGGGCGCACTGCTCTCCCCGCTGCACAGGGCATACTGCTCTCCCCGCTGCACAGGGCATACTGCTCTCCCCGCTGCACAGGGCGTACTGCTCTCCCCGCCCCATTCCACCTCTACCCACCCTGGCTTCCTTGCCCTCTAAGAAACGGACTGGAAAAGTATTTCCAAGTGTGGAATTTGCTTCACCCCAAACCAAAGAGGTCTGTGAGACATGGCACTTCCTTCTTACTGGTGGGATTTGCGACATGCAGTGCTTGTCCTTCACTTTGGGGTGGACGCCTGGAGTGCCGCAGGCCCTAGCGCTGCATTGCTGTGGGCACTCTGAGCTCCATAGGGTATCTCTCATCCTCTGGAGCTCATCGACTTACCAAAGCCTGCAAAGTACTTATCTTGGCATTTATCTCTGTCACAATCCCTAGGACCATGATATAAAAACTTTTTTTATAAGAACTGCCCACTTTTGCAGTGCTGGTCAACCAGGTCCCTCCTGCCTACTAGTGGGTGTTCCAGCTTTCATGGTGGGCGGTAGCAGAGCAACCAAGGTGCCACGATTGGCCCACCGTGAAAGATGGAATGCCCACTAGTGGACGGGAGGGACCAGGTTGACCAGCACTGCAAAAGTGGGTGGTTTTTATGAAAAGGTTCGCCATCACAGCCCTAGGATGTGATTTATACAATGTGTTATTTACATGATCTTGGCAGGAGAAGGAAATAGTTTCAGAGGTGTTATTTGCCATCCCCTTCTATGATAGCTCTAACTTCACAGGCCCAAATACCAGTGTGGAAGATTTGCCAACTAGTAAGTGTGTTCATTCAAAATATCCACACAAGGACAATTGAAAAGACCAATGGGTGGGTTTGTGGACCCAGTGATTCACTGCGAGCCAGACCTGGGCCAGAACTGCATTTATGAACTCCCTTTCATGTCTAACGAAGGGACCATATCACTTCAGGCCCCAGCTATCAAAGTCAGTTTGGAGTCCATGTCCACGAGTCCTCCAAATGTCTGAATATTTTCCTTTCTCCATTTGATAGTTACCCAAGTAAGTTAACTATAGATCTCTTTTAAGAGGGCAGGGAGAATCATTACCTTACACACTTTCCATGGTGCTATGGGATCCTTATTCCTGGTGACTTAGCTTCTCTTTCAGTTACAGATTCTAGATTTGAGAATAAGTCAAGTTTAGAACCAAGCAAGGGGTCATGACTACTTCTTGGGGATGCTGCCTTTAGTCTCCTAAACATCAATTCTTGATTTCTTTTGATTGTATAGATTGAGCAATACCCTTATTGGCTGCCCATTTCGCTTGACCCCAGGAACACCATATGCCTTACTCTATTTATCATCATGTGGCTCTTTGTGAGTCAGGCCTTCTGGCTGCCACTCTGACCCTGTTGCTTGTTACACTAATTGAACCCATGTGCTGCTGATGTGGAGAAGAAGAAGATGTACTGAGCTACGATAGCAAGAGGCCTCAGCTGATTCTTTGAGACTCTCTGGAGCTAGGATAACTCTTCATCGTTGTCCCTAATTGAGGTTGGGCCTTTGGTGTAGAATGCATAGTTTGGGCTAGGTAGCTTCATGTGGTCAAGGGAAATTCCTAGTAGTGATCTGCAGCCAATAGTCCTGGCATCTGGGTGGCCGTGCTTTAGGACTGTGTCTCAGGCCTAAAAGGAGTTTCTGAGTGACACCACATGTGGGTAGGGGGAGGAGGTAGATCACACAGCATCTATTTGTCGTTATGGATCATGGTGAGGCCAATATGGTTCTGGGGCCAGGAGATACAGCAGCCATTTCCTGACACTTCAGCTTTTGATTGTGTCAGAGAAGTGGCAACTCCTTTGACTTCCTAGCTCTGGAATGTTGTTTTGAGGTATATCCTAAGCTCAGAGTCTATTTCTTTATCTTTCCCAATGATTATGTGAACTTTTGGCTCCTCTGAATAAATCCTTTCCTGCTTAAAATAGAGTAGATTCTGTAGTCTCAACTAAGAAACTTGAACTAGGTTGGTATTTCATAATGACATCCATTCTAGTTAAATGGTGCTGTGTCGTATTAGTCATTACATAAGTTGAATATTACATAAACTTTTTTTTAATACAGTCAGGTTTCTGGACTAAAGGTAAAGTAGCTAACTTATGTTATATGCCAGTCTTTCCAGGACTCACAGCTCTCTCATGGTTGTTGATTGACATGCAGTCAGTGCCCAGTTTGGGAGAGTATGTACTCATATTACTTGGCTATTTAAATTTGCAGGAAAGGGGCATGGGCAGATAACTTTGGGGAAAAAGATTTTTTCAAAAAATTTTTTCAAGGAATTATATTATAATAAATGACATATCTCAGTAACTATAATCATTCAGGATCTTAGTCCTTTAGGACAATTATCCAGAGTCACTGGATATGCATTCTAAACTTGAGAATCTTGCCTTCTCTTTGTACCTTAGCATTTGCTGTTTTTCAAAAGGGGGTTTCATTGGATCGGTATACTGTCATTCAACAAGAACTGATATTATTAGGTAGAATTTCTTGCCAAGCTTTTGCAAAGTCAGCTGGCTTCTTGTATGTCTAGTGCACACACGGTTTCTCTCCATTTCTCCAAGTATCCCTGGTTCATTCAGTGGGAGCCAGGGTAGCAAGGGTCATCATTAACACTTATAATCACAACAGAATGCTACTTTGTTTTCAAAGTAGAAACTGTGTTGGAGCAAACAAGAGGGTTTTTTGGTTTTGTTTTTTTATGTACAGACTTAATGCACCAATCCAGTGCTGAATCCTCCCTGAAAGTGGCTTGTCAAAGTCTGGACCCCACATTTTCTATCAAGGTGAGCTGCTGCTTCTCTTCCTGTTTCCAGAAAGATGTATAAATTCACGTGTTTTCTCCAATGGTCACAGGTAAACTTAATGTGACGTGTTTTGTGGAGAAGCTGATTTATGAAGATGCATGCATTGGAAGGTAGAGGCTGCAGAGTCTTAACAGTATCTAGAACATAAGATTATTGGGAGGAGAAGCTGATTTATGAAGATGCATGCATTGGAAGGTAGAGGCAGCAGAGTCTTCTGTACATCCTGGAGAATAGATTGCATCCATTTTCTCAGATAAAAGGGTAATATTGTTAAAGCTCATATAACTTATATAACAATGTTTGCCAAACAGACCTGAGCATGAGTTTGAAAAGTCATGTTGGCTTCTTATTCGATCTCTAAATACAAAAGACACACTGATATTGGTTCCTTTGGTGGTTCCCAGACCCACTGAATCAGAATTTCTAGAAGCAAGGCCTAGAAAGCTTTGTGTTTAACAAGTGCCCAAGGTGATTCAGAAAAAGTTTAGGAAACCAAGCCCTTCGCTATAGTCCTCTTTCTGGTCAATATTATAAGATAATGTTTCACCCACTTCACTGTCACAGATGGATCCCCTGTGTGGTTGAAGCAATTGAGTGTGCAGAAAGTAGTTGTTAAACAGATCTTAATTTTCAAACTACCAAAGGAACCAATATCAGTGTGTCTTTTGTTTTTATCAATGCGATACGAGAAAGCTAGGTGGACAGAATGAAAGCAAGTGTGCTAAAATGTGACCACTGCATGAATAATACATTGAGCAGTGCTAATCCATTACTTTTTCCTTTCATCTTGGATTCTTAGAACTCTCTCTGGCTTTTTTCCCCCAATGAGAAATAATTCTATGGAACACGAACTACACACTAGGCTGTTTTCTTCACTGAAAAGACAGAAGGATAGTTTGACAGTAATAAATGGCTATCGTACACAATTACTTGAATATGAGTCTTCAGCAAAATGAAATGACTTGAAGCTTTTCAACAAATACCAGCTTTAAGCTCAGTAAATAATGGCTTGTGTCAAACTTGTTTATTAGCATGGGTAATTTGTTCTTAACTAGACATATTTTACACTTGAAGTAATGTTTTACTAGAACTACATAAAGCAATTGTGCAATTGATAATAAATATGTCACTACTGGTAAGTAATTAATTCAGATTAAGTTAGTTAAAACCATGGTAGCACCTCCTAGAGTATGGAAATTCATAAATAACTAGACCTAACAAATAACAGATGATGTAGCAAAGGCAACAATAAGAGAAAGAAATGAACAAAATTGTGTGTGTGTGCATATATTTTCTCAACCAGCTATAACACACTTGACATTATGCCAGACTCTTTTCTCAGAACTTTTCAGGAAGATATTGTATTCAATTATTGTTGAGGAGGAGACAGAGTCTGGACGGTTAAGCAGTTTGTCCTATGGTACACTGTTAATTATTCGTTCATTACTGATGAAATGGAAGTCTCAGCCCAGGTATAGTGACCCTGGAGTGATGCCTTTCCTATCAGAGTTTAGTATAGTGTTAACAAGCATGAGTTTTAGGGTCGGATGTATTTTGGTTTATGTCCTGGCTCAGCAACTTACCAGATGGATGATCTTGGTAAAATTCCTTTACATCTCTTAACCTTACTTATAACAGTATCTAGAACATAAGATTATTGGGAGGATTAAATAGGAACACACATGAAAAATAGTAGTGTAGGCCCTGGCCGGTTGGCTCAGTGGTAGAGCGTTGGCCTGGCATGCAGGAGTCCCAGGTTCGATTCCTGGCCAGGGCACACAGGAGAAGTGCCCGTCTGCTTCTCCACCCCTCCCCCTCTCCTTCCTCTCTGTCTCTCTCTTCCCCTCCCACAGCCAAGGCTCCATTGGAGCAAAGTTGGCCCAGGCGCTGAGGATGGCTCCATGGCCTCTGCCTCAGGTGCTAGAACGGCTCTGGTTGCAACAGAACAACGCCCCAGATGGGCAGAGCATCGCCCCCTGGTGGGCATGCTGGGTGGATCCCGGTTGGGCGCATGCGGGAGTCTGTCTGACCTGTTTCCAACTTCAGAAAAATACAAAAAAAAAAAAAATAGTAGTGTAATACCTGGCACACATCTCCAGGGAAGGCAGCACAGAATGAATAATCAATAGACTAAGACTTGAGCACCATTTAATACAATATTATATCTGTACTAGTTCAGATAGAGATGGACTGAGTTTAACCAAGGCTATGGTTAAGTACACACTTCCTATTTCTAAGATAGCTTCACTTCCATGAAATTTTATTATTTTAAAAAATGTTTCATTTCAAAAGCATTATTTAAGCACTTGTGTCAGTTCCTCCCTTCAAGGACCTCACAGCCTTAATGACTAGGGTTGTGGCAGGAGGTCAGAAGAAGAAATGGAAGGCAGCTTGAAGAAAAATAGACAGGACTGTAGACTGATAAGACATCTCGGAGGTCTTCAGCTTGCCTTGAAACCAGCAAACCCTGCCTCACAAACTGATGGAAAAGATAGATAACAAGTCAGTGAAGTAAATGAAGATGTAAAACTGAAAAAGAGATATAAAGGATGAGATATAAAGGATGGGTAGGAATGGGTCAGACAGAGAAGTATGGTAGATGCAAAGGGCTGATAATAAGGGAGATCACTGTGGCCTGGTACGTCAGATCCAGTAAGGCTGGCACCCAGGTGTGTTTGGGGGCAGCAGGTGGAGAGAGGGCTGTGATAAAACATTAGGACATCTAGGTTTGAACCAGTCAATCTGAGAAGACTCTCGCATGTGCTTTATGTTCTATGTCCATGGTTTGTCACTATGGCTGCCCATTAGAATCACCTGAGAAGATTTTAGAACTACTGTTGCATCCAGAAACAGCTATCTACACTGTTTAGGACCAACCTCCGTACTGAGAAATTTAAACTTAAAAAATAGTCAAAATGGCCTGACCAGGCAGTGGCACAGTGGATAGAGCATCGGACTGGGATGCGGAGGACCCAGGTTCGAGACCCTGAGGTAGCCAGCTTGAGCGCGGGCTCCTCTGGTTTAAGTAAAAGCTCACCAGCTTGGACCCAAGGTCACTGGCTTGAGCAAGGGGTCACTTGGTCTGCTGTAGCCCCATGGTCAAGGCACACATGAGAGAAAGCAATCAATGAACAACTAAAGCAATCAATGTTGCAGCAAAAAACTGATGACTGATGCTTCTCATCTCTCTTTGTTTCTGTCTGTCCCTATCTATCTCTCTCTTACTCTCACTGTCTCTGTAAAAAAAAAAAGGCAAAATGCATTTTAAAAACCTGTTTAAGCATCTGAAAACTACCAAGAGAGTGAGAATTTGGAGAGCCAAGATCCTGAAGAGGGAGAAAGCCAGTAGTGATGATCTGACATTTGGGACTACTTTTTCCCTCAAGAGGATTGACTGCCGTTTCAAAATCAGTGCCTGAGACATTGAGATGCAGAAGAGCTGTCAGTAGTTTTGTAAGACTGGAGATTTGAGGTGGTCAAACTAGGAGTTCATAGCCCACCGAGGTAGATTGGACATGGTCTATATACACATCTCTGGACTTTGTTTAGGACCTTCCAAGCTTACACAGTAAAAGGAAGGATATTCTAGAATGGGTGTGTTCCAGGCTCTCCTTCGAAAGACTCCAGTCGGAAGAAGATCCTCTGGTCACTCGTGGCCAAGATATAAAGGAATTACTTGAGAGAAAAGACTTAGGTGCCTGAAGCCATGGTGCTCTTGTACCTGGAGGAGAAGGTGCTTATACACAGCTGTGATCTGCTTACCCACTGGAACCTGAATAAGTCAGCCTGCCGAGCCTTTGATCATCAGGATTTGGGGCTGTCCCCAAGTATCATCCTTTCAGGAAGGTTGTTCAGCATACCCACTGAAATCAGTAGCTTGGGCCAGTCCAGGCTCATGATAAACATTTTGAAAAACTTATCTTTTTTAAAGTGAATCTTCCCTTTATAGACTTTCAGTGTTGGAAACTCACAATGGAGCACTGAGGCTAAAGATACTGCTGCCCATTAGGCACCAGCTCTTTGTCCTAGGACTGGTGACTTGCTCCATTTGAAGCCATGGAGGACCCCAGACCAGGCACTGCCAGGTCCATGCTGAGTTTCCTTTCTAAGTCTCATTGTAATGTCTACATGTACCTTACTTCTAGTCGTTCAGGCCTAGATACCCTTGGTGTGTTTTTTTAGGAAGCCCACTAAAATAGCCTGTCTTCTCAATTATAAAATATGATGATGAAGTTTTAATTCATAACTGTCCAGTTTTTAAAAAGGTAGAAGCCAGTAAATTTTTTTTACTAGGAGGACAGAGAAGATATAAATGATTTTATTCTATAGGCTTTTTATTCAATTATGTAAAAAACACAAATTAGGTACTGTATTTTAGTTAAAAATTGTTTTAGTTACAACAAAACAGCTTTTGAGATTGTCAAATGAATCAGTAAATAGGAGGTGGAGTTGAAGTCATCATGACTAAGCAGTTTTTAACTGCAGCTCTAAAGTATTTGAGGAGTGTAGAGAATATTCTGGAAGATAGCTGTTTACTACAACAGAGACATGGCATTTGAAGACAAAACTAAACTTAGATGTATCGTGGAATGTCAGTTTTACGGTGATTGGGTAAGGAGAACTTCCCGTTTTCTGATTTTGTGTTTAGATTTCACATAGTAAACTCAGACACATCCTGCCTCTTTAAAATGAGCTCCCATTGTCCAGACGGTGCACAGCATGACACATTAAAGCAGTTCTGGTGGTTAAACCTCTAAGCCTCTGGGTTAGTGTCTACACTTTGAAGCTGTCTTTTGAAATTTGTATAGTGACCCCCAATTTGATCAAGTTGTGTATAAAATTCTTTAGAAGTGGCTTATTAACAGGGAAGAAGATTGTTGCAGGTATTTTAGAATCCCAAGGACATCACAATAAAGCGTCAGTTGTCAGATTGTTTTAACAGTAATATGTCTTTACAGTTTTTGCTTCAACATCTAGAAACAGATTCATTTTTAAATTTTGTATAATTAAATATTCTGGGTGAAACAAGTCATTCATTTATTTATGACTTTTTAGGAAAGTTGTTTTGTTAAAATGTTCTCTCTTATTAATCTGACAGCATTGATTCTATTTTAGTGTATTTATTAATGGTGGGTTTCTGAAACTAAAGTTTTTACTTGAAATTTTCTAAAAAGAAAAATCTAACAAGTATAGATAAAACACAAATCTTAACAGAAAACCAAGAACAAAAATCAGACAATAGAAACACAAACATAGGACGGTTATTATAGGGTCTGAGTCTGGAATTACCAGACATAGACTTAATAAAAGAGAGAGAACTTCAGAAAGAATGGAAATTATAACATAAGCAAATGGAAAAAAATAGAATGAAAAATACAATCACTAATTAAGAAATCAATGGATAAGTTTAATAGCTCAGTCAATAAACAGTGAAAAACAGAAGAAAATATCTAAATGGACATGTAGAAATACAGAAGTAGATAAAATAAATAAATGAATTGAATATGAAAAATTAACAGTTCTAAAATTCAGGTAGTTGGAATCCCAGAAGTAGATAAGAAAGGGCCTGGGAAGAAGTAAACTTTGAAGAGATCAAGGCTGTAAAATTTTTAAAAGAATGATGAAATACATCAAGTCATTGATACAAAAAGTTCAACAAACTGTAAACAGTATAAATAGACAGAATATCATATATATAAAAGCACATAATAATAAAACTTCTGAAAACACAAGCCAAAAACAACAAAACAGAGATGGGAAAAAAAAATCACCTTCAAAGGAATAATAAGACTGTTGATTCCACAACAGAAATATTAAATGCCAAAAATCAATATCTTTAAAGTACTCCAAGAAAATAACATCCAACTTATAAATTATGTATTTTTGAAAATATTCTTTAAAAACTAAAGTAATAGATTCTACTCCTAAGAAGCTTATAATAGGTTATGTAAGAACAATGTTCCTGCTGCAACAGTGAGATGCCACTACACAGCTATTCAAATGTCTAAAATTTTAAAACTGACCAAAGCAAGTTGCTGCCAAGGTGCAGAGCAACTAAAATTCTTCTTTTATTTTATATTATGTTGCAATAATTTATTGAGCTTCATGTTAAGAAATGCTTATGTGCCATTTAAATCTACTTTGATAGTATTCCATTGGGTAAATGTTTATTTTTCTTATTTGCTATCTTTTTTTTTCCTGGCTCTGATATTTCAAACATTTTATAAACTTTTAAACACTATTTGTCAGAATGCAAAATGGAACAGCCACTTTGAAAAACAGTTTCACAGTTTCTTATAAATTTAAACATGTACTTGTCATTTGATCCAACAATCACCTTTTAAAAGTACTTACCACCTTTTTAAAATCTAATATATTGAATTGTAAGTTTATATAATTTAATTTTAATTAATGGCTGTTTTTAACAACTGGCTTGGAAAATTCCTTAAAGTTTAACAATCGGCTGGCTCCAACACATTGCTAAACACAAGGAAAATTTTTGAAGTGATTGAGGTGTTCCATATCTTGATTTTGGAGGTGTTATACAACTGTATGTATTTGTGATAACCTATAGATCTGTACATTTAATAGGATTAAAATCATTGTATATAAACTATAGTTCACAAAAAACCTAGCTATAAAATATGCATGTCTTTTGACCCATCAGTATCAATTCTGGGAATCTATCCTCACATATATTCAAACATGTCCACCATTAATTTTAATAATAAAATTTGAATTAATTTAAAATCCATAAATTCAATAATGAATAAAAAAATGCTTTATATCTACACAAATGAGTATTCTTAACAGCTAGAAAAAGTTTGATTGGAGAAGGGTGGCTGAGGGATAAAAGTTAAGAGACTTACTTTTTGTGTATACCCTGTCATACATTTCAAATTTTACATATGCATGTATTACTCTTTCAAAAGATAAAGAAAACCTAAGTTAGTTTCAATCAAAACAAAACAAAGACATTTTCAAATAAACAAACACTCCTAAGATAATTCACAACTAGCACACCTTCACTACTATTTAAATACCTTTAGGACTTTTTCATGCATTGCTCACAACTCCTTGGATGAGAAAATAAAGGCACAGAGAAAAAGGAGAAAAAGGAACCATTACTCACTGCTGGTGAGAATGTAAACTGGTGCAGCCATTATGGAAGAAAGTATGGTGGTTGGTGGTTCCTCAAAAAATTAAGAATAGAACTACAATATGACCCAGCAATCTACTGGGTAGCTACCCAAAAAACTCGAAAACATTGGTATGTAAAAACACATGCATCCCCATATTCATTGCAGCATTATTCACAATGGCCAAGACATGGAAACAACCAAGGTGTCCCTTAATAGAGGATTGGATAAAGAAGATGTGGTAAATATATACATTGGAATACTACTCAGCCATAGGAAATGATGACACTGCCATTAACAACAACATGGATGGACCTTGAGAACATCAAACTAAATGAAACAGTAAATCAGAAAAAACTAAGAACTGTATGATTTTACACATAGGTGGGATATAAAAATGAGACTCATGAATATAGACAAAAATGAAGTGGTTACTAGGGTGAGGGGATGGGAGGGGAGAGAAGTAGGTGGGAGGGGAGTAAAGAGGGACAAATATATAGTGATGGAAGATTATTTGACTATGGGTGATGGGCACACAACATAATCAACAGTTCAAATGCTATAGGAACATTTATCTGAAACCTATATACTCTTATTGATCAATGTCACCCCATTAAAATTAATTTTCTAAATAAAATTTAAATATATATATTTTTATTTTTTTATTATGATTGAAACAATGGTATATGAGTTTTAGATGCACAACCCAGTGATTAGACATTATATCACTTACTAAGTGATTACCCCAATAAATCTAGTACCTATACATAACAAAGTCAATAATAACTATATTTGGTATCGGATGGATACTAGAAAATGAACAAAATGAACACACTTAATAGCTTTGCTACACTGACTGCCTTTCAAAAAATGGTCGGGGAGAGTCAAAACCCTCAGCACAGCAAATGGTAACTGAAGCTAAGCTGGAACATCCCAGAGGGAGTTTGAAAAGAGAAAGAGAAAGAATGAAGAGCTGAACCCTGGAAATACTGATACTTGGAAGGAGACCAAGGAGGATAATAAGAAAACAGAACTGGCCTGACCTGTGGTGGCACAGTGGATCAAGCGTCGACCTGGAACACTGAGGTCGCCGGTTCAAAACCCTGGGCTTGCCTGGTTAAGGTACATATGGGAGTTGATGCTTCCTGCTCCTCCTTCTCTCTCTCTCTCTCTCTGACTCTCTCTCTTTCTCTCTCTCTCTCTCTGCCTCTTTTCTCTAAAATGAATAAATAATAATAAAAAAAAAAAGAAAACAGAACTGGTCAGAAAAAAAACCTGTATAACTTACTGAGCGTTGCTTAAAATGTTGGGGGGAAAATACAGTGACTCTTGAACAGCTCAGGTCTGTAGGGAGTTCACTTACATGCAGATACTTTTCAATAAATATGCACAATACTGTAAATGTATTTTCTCTTCTTTATGATTCTTTAAATAACAATTTCTTTTCTCTAGTTTTATGTATGGTAAGACTACAGTAAATATTACATATAATATGAAAAACATAATAATCATTGTTTATGTTATCTGTAGGCTTCCAGTCAATAGTAAGTTATTAATAGTTAAGTTTTGGGGTAATTCAAAAGTTATACACAAATTTTTTTTTTTTTTTTTTTTGCATTTTTCTGAAGCTGGAAACGGGGAGAGACAGCCAGACAGACTCCCGCATGCGCCCGACCGGGATCCACCCGGCACGCCCACCAGGGGCGACGCTCTGCCCCTCCGGGGCGTGGCTCGGTCGCGACCAGAGTCACTCTAGCGCCTAGGGCAGAGGCCAAGGAGCCGTCCCCAGCGCCCGGGCCATCTTTGCTCCAATGGAGCCTTGGCTGCGGAAGGGGAAGAGAGAGACAGAGAGGAAGGAGAGGGGGAGGGGTGGAGAAGCAGACGGGCGCCTCTCCTATGTGCCCCCGCCGGGAATCGAGTCAGGGACCTCTACACGCCAGGCCGACGCTCCACCACTGAGCCAACCGGCCAGGGCCTATACACAAATTTTTAACTGCACAGTGGGTCTGTGCCTCTAAACTCCACATTGTTCAAGGGTAAACTGTATATTTTTGGGGAAAAAAGGTAATTTTATTTTCTGTTACCTAAAATATATTATTGAGCCTTCATTCTGATTTTATGAGAGAAAAAACATAGTCACCACACCTGCAGTCACACGCATGTTGGAGCACCACAGGCCCAACACCATGCCTCAGATTCGGGCTTTTCCGTGTCTCACTCTTCAACAACTGGAAATGTAGCGTCCTCTACTAGCATTTCAGCCAGCAGTGACATAAGAAGTTGAACAGCTCTCTATCATGAACATACCTCTTTCCCTTGGACAATTAAGGATGGAGTTGTGAAAAAATGGTGTACATGCATGGCTTCTTGTTTAATAGTGGGAAAGAATAATAGTTTCTCCTTGTCCTCCAAATAAAATGAAACAGTTCTCTATGTCTATGAGTCTGTTTCTATTTTGTTAGTTTATTTTGTTCATTACAGTGAACAGACTGACAGCTGTCAGAGGGGAGGAGTAGGGAGACTGGGTGAAAAAGGTGAAGGAATTAAGCGCATGCGAGAGAATACTCTTTTAAAAATCCCTGTGCTACCTGTAAAGTGGAATAGAGTGATCCCCCCTTATCTGTGGGGGTTATGCTCTAAGACTCCCAATAGATGCCTAAAACCACGAATAGTACTGAACTCTACATACCATAATGCTTCTCCAGTACATAGGATACCTATGATAAAATTTAATTTATAAATTAGGCACAGTAAGGTGTTAGTAAGAACAAGAATAAAATAGAACAGTATAATATACTGTAATAAAAACTGAAACAGGTAATCGGCTGTGCTTAAGTGACTTAAAGCAACAAAATCAGGACCAGCTGGTCCTAACACAATGCAGTTGTACAGGTCCTTTCTGAAAGACAAATCAGAACAGCTCACAGCAAAGGCAGCGGCAGCAGGCAAACTTCTAAATCTCTAAACTTGCCAGCTGGAGAAAGGGATTGTGTTGGGAGAACTTAAGAGTCACTGGAGAGTATTTAATTCTCCAAGTGAGTAGCAAAACTGTGCTAATGAGGTCTTTAACACCTGTGCTCCAACCAGCAGCTGAGTCTAAGCAGAACCAGGTGGGGCGGCCAACAGCTTGGAAGTGGCCTAAGGGAGCCCAGGAACGAAGAGGCGTTGCTGTTCCTGGTTTTGGTAGGAAGCAGATATTTGTCTTTGTCTTTATGCTTTTCTCCATTTCCCAAACATAAATGTATTTCTCTGTTTCAGATCAGAAAACAATACATTATTTTGAGAAACAGAATATTGTATTCAGTTTCTCTTTCCCAGTTATTCATTCCCAGTCACTTGCTTTTGTCTGTGAGCATGGAGTGGCTCAGGCACGAAACACAGTTCTCTGTCAGCCATCACCTCTTGGAAGTCTTCCGGCAGATATCAGCAGGTGGCTAAGGCAGGGGAGATGCAGGGAGGGAGGAGAAAGTATTCTTACAGGACATCCCTCGTGGGCATGTTTTGGCCTCATGTCCTACATGTTTTCTGAGAACTAAAGAAAACCCCTAAGCCTCCATGTCCCTTCTCCTCTCAACTACTCCCTGACTATTCTTTGCCTCTCTTTCCTACTCTAATCCTGACAGAGCAAATAATAACAGGATAAATAAAAAATAAAATATCAATTTCTTACTATAAATTGAGGAGCTAAAAACTAGGAATGGCAAGACTTCAGGTAAACTGGATAGAAAAAGAAACAACAACAACCAAAGCAAATGTGTCTTCTTACCTTGAATCTAAGTTTTGAATTCTGTATAGGGGGGTGTCCGAGAGTGAGGGAGAGAGGAACTGTGTCTACTTCTGCTGGGCAGACTTGGAGTCTGATGACCCACGTGGGCAGGAGGGTGGCCCTTTTTCAGATCTTGCTCCCTGTGAATGTGCTTTGATAAATTTCGAACTCTGACGAATCTGATTAGCAACTCCTTCCATAACGGAGAGCATTAAGGAGGCCCCAAGTGGGCAGAGAGTGTGAGCGCCCCTTTATGGGCTGAGGCGGGAATGGGCTTGGAGTGACAGACACAGGGAAGTCCTTCCTCCCCATCTCCTCTTCCCAACATAGACTGGAACCCAGTGCAGCCCAACTGGTTAAAATTTTTCCTGAACCAAATCCTAATTTTAATAAAAATATAAATGTCATAAATTGTAACTTCCCACAATTGTTTCAGCTCCAAATCTGGCTTCTATACCCACCTGTCATAAACTGTACATATTCATCAACCATTCTTCAAAAATAGAAGAGTTATCTCACGATATGATAGCATTCGGTAAGAGCTATGCACTGTGAGCAAGACAAAAAGCTTACAATTAAAATGCTCACTATTTGCTTTTTCTAAATTGAGTGTAGTAGGTTACAATTCTCTGGAATTTTGAGCAGGACTTCCAGATGTTATGGTAAGTTAATAGCTCATGATTCAGTTACCATTGGCAATTAACGTCAGCTTTTAAATCAATGTTTGTTACTTACATTTCATATTATTTTTGCATTTATTAAGTAATCAAATTTTTATGTTTATTACTGAATGTTCTTACGAATTCTCACAAGCATGTACTTAATTACAAAGCACTGTTCTGGAAAATATCTGTAGTGGTGAGAACATTTAGATGCAGGTTGTCAGTGTAGCTCACACACCATGTTTGCTGGACCAGCAGTGTCCCACATACTCTCCCTGAACAGAGGCAGTATACAGGCAGTTCTCCTTCAATTGAATTGGATTGATGAATTCACTGATTAGTTGGGATGAGGGGAAATTTTTTTCTGGCAATTCTTGGGATTTGGTTTATAAAAATATTTTTTTTGAATTGGTGGGAAAAAAAAATTAATGTCATTTCTTTAACTGAAAGGACTAGGGAACTTCTTAATACCTCATGTTTAAAAAGCATAAGCAAACACAAAAATGTCCAATGAACTAATGAATTCCAGTTGTGTTTTGAGATGGGCCACCAAAGCGATTATGATATTGAGAAAATTTTAACAACAGCAAACTTGTTGAGGACTCAGTAAGCTTGGGGTGTTCAGATGAAAGTGACATACAGAAAGAGAACATCCCTCAGAAAATGAGTGACAGAACTTAGTCTGGGACAGGTTCTTCTTTCTCAGACTCCAGCTCTCTTCTGGTTTACAAATATTTGGGGCCATGAAAATCTTCTTCAGTAAATCCCATCAGGAAGCCTAATAATATTTTAAACTGAGTGGAGCTGCTTGATAATCCCAAGCCATTTTTTTTTTTTTTTTTTTTTTTTAGTGTGAGAGAGAAAAACAGATAGACAGGAGGGAAGAGAAGATGAGAAGCATCAACTTATAGTTGTGGCACCTTAGTTGTTCACTGATTGCTTCTCATATGTGCCTTGACCTCGGGGGCTTCAACTGAGCCAGTGACCCCTTGGTCGACCATGACCATGAGGTCATGTCTGTGATCACATACTCAAGTCAAAGGAGCCCATGAGCAAGCTGGTGACCTCAGGGTTTCAAACCTAGTACCTCAGTGTCCCAGGTTGACACTGTATCCACTGCACCATTAGCTGGTCAGGTGATCCCAAGCCAATTTCAATGCTTTCATCAATTTTCAAAATACCTACCAGGTTGCAAGAATATCCAACAAATTGATTTTTCCCTTCTTTATTTCCAAAAGAACAGTTCAAATGTCATAGAAATGTTTACCTGAAACCTATGCTTATTGATTAGTGTCACTCCATTAAATTTAATTTTCCTCATAAAATTATAAAAAAAAGAAATGGAATTCAAAGGCCTTCTAAAAAGGTTCTTTAAATAACGGTTTCATCACTGCCGTTGCCAAGCAAATTAATATCAGGGCAGTGCCATTGCCAAGCAAGCTAATATCAGGCACCACACACCCTTCAGCAGAACCTTAAGAGAAGAGTTTAATTCCTTTTTTTAAAAATAATACTGCATGCCACTGTAATCTGTATTTATGAGTATTTGCTTTACTATTTATCTACTTGAAAGACACTAACAGGCATTGCTAACAATCAAGCTTTCAAAAAACACATCTTTCCATTCTATTACAGGATGGTCTGTGTTGATACGATGAATAGGTTTGTTAGCTTGAGTTTTGTTTAATTAGGAGAAGCAATTACTCAAATCAAGGACACAGCTGCCATTCATGTATAGGGAGAGTTTTTGGCAGGAGAGGAAGACATATTTCTAAATACATTCATCAACTTCTCTTCTTGAGTTTTCATGACTATGGATGATCCTTTGCATCTGCTTATCTGAAAACAAAACAAAACAAAACAAAGATATAATTTGTAAAGTGCATTAATGATGAATTTCCCCTTACTGAGTAACTCTTTCTGGAAGAGTTCCTAGACATAAATATCACTTGATTTCACAACAGTAAGTGTATTCATTCATATCAAAAAGAAAAAATAGAATTATATTTTTAATTACTTGTAATTTTTAAATCCATTTTTGATTCTCTGCTCCCTCCTCTGCTGTAACGGTAACATTAGGAGACAGGACCTTTTGGTAGTTCCTTAGAATGTAATTATTTTCCCCCAACTCCTAAATTGCACTTGACATTAACTGACAATAGAGCATTAATATCAAATCGTAAGCCAGGAGAATAAAAAAGAGATCATTTCTCTTCCTGAAAGTGGAGCTTCTCTAGTAGGAGAAGGAAACCTGAATCATTTCTTTCTCCCCCTTTCTTGGCCAGCTCCAGCTCTGTAACAAGTTCCCATAGATGGGGTGGTGTTTACTTCTTGTGGTTTTGGAGTGTGGGGACTCCAGTGGTACCAGCATCTGGTGGAAGCCCTCTCCCCCCTTCTCACAGGCTGCCTTCCTACTCTACCTGGGAGAGAGAAAGGGCTCTGGTCTTTCTGTCTTCTTTAGAAGGACACTGACCCATCACAGGGACTCGACCCCCATGACCACCTGTAACCCTAATCACCTCCCAAAGGCCCCACCTCCAAATAGCATTTAACATTGGGACCTAAAACTGCAATATATGAATTCGGGGGATGGGGACACAAACATTCAATCTATAGCTCCCTTCTCCCTCTCCACGTGTTCCCCAGTTCCCCTAAAGGGCTCAGCAAAGCCAGGTTTGGAAACCCCCGTCCTCCCTATCACTTGAGGGCCTCCCTGAATAGTGTAACACTGCACATCTACCCCAGTCCCAGAATAGCCTCCTGTTTTCAAGGAACCTGAATACTGTGGGTAGCTCCAGGGAGGGAAGGGGAAAAAAATAAAATAACAACAGAGTTTCATTTTCTAAGGCCTTTTTTGCTGCTGTAATATTTTCTTTTTCTCACAGAAGGAAAAAAAAATAGTTCAGTGAATATTTTTGGGAAATCTCACAATAAATTTTAATATTACTAAAGAATTTGTACTCATTTAATTGGTACCAATAAAGTAAGGATATGTCTCTATATCAAACTTTGAGTTTTAAAATCTTATAAAAGCCTATTTATTTTTGAGACATATAGAACAAGCTGTAACTTCTCATGGCTAACAGTTGCTAATTAGAACAAGCTGTAACTTCTCATGGCTAACAGTGGCTTCAGAAATATGAAAAGCCCTATATTTGAAGACTATCACCAAGAGAAAAAGAAAAGAAAGCAAAGCAAAACAAAATGAGCTGGCAGGGTCAGAGCGATGGGCATCTACTTGCATGGAGGCCAGCCCAAAGCAGAAGGATATGGCTCAAAAGCATGAGAGGGTTCTTCAAGGTCCTGCAAGAGGACCTTACACTCCTTTCTGTAGCTGCATTTCCTGGGAAGTCAGCCAGGACCTGGAAGCGTCCTGAGTGAAGACTGCCCTGCCGATTTGGACTTGGATGGTCAGAGGACAGAGAAACCCCCCACCGCCTCTACTCCTTAGTCTTAGGAGAGCAGGTTGAATCAGCAGATCACAGGGGGAATGTTTATAACAAGCTGTCACTTAAAAGTGTTAAGAAGATGACAAAAAGTTTAGCTAACCTACTTAAAAATAATAAAAAGGCATTCCAAGTTAACCCTGTAACAATGCCTCTTTTTGTTTGTTCCCTTACACTCCAAGGCACTTTCCCAAGCAGGGCAGAAAGTGGGGGTGTTTCAGGCAGTATTTGCAAAATTGCACCTCACCTATGATCAATTTCATCTCCTTAGTGGATACAGCAGCCTGCAGTCTATGTCCATGGGGTTCAGTCACCCAGAGGACATCACACACCACATGCGGTATAAAACAGAGTGAGACCTGCCCGGTGATGACTGCCAGGTGACTGTCCCTCTCCACACAGTGAGTCTGCAGTCTATGTCCACAGGATTAAGTCACCCAGAGGACGTCACACACCACATGCGGAATGAAACAGAGTGAGACCTGCCCGGTGATGACTGCCAGGTGGCTGTCCCTCTCCACACAGTGAGTCTGCAGTCTATGTCCACGGGATTAAGTAACCCAGAGGACGTCACACACCACATGCGGAATGAAACAGAGTGAGACCTGCCCGGTGATGAGCTGCCAGGTGGCTGTCCCTCTCCACACAGTGAGTCTGCAGTCTATGTCCACGGGGTTAAGTCACCCAGAGGACATCACACACCACATGCGGAATGAAACAGAGTGAGACCTGCCCGGTGATGAGCTGCCAGGTGGCTGTCCCTCTCCACATAGTGAGTCTGCAGTCTATGTCCACGGGGTTAAGTCACCCAGAAGACGTCACACACCACATGCGGTATGAAACAGAGTGAGACCTGCCCGGTGATGAGCTGCCCAGGTGGCTGTCCCTCTCCACACAGTGAGTCTGCAGTCTATGTCCACGGGATTAAGTCACCCAGAGGACGTCACACACCACATGCAGTATAAAACAGAGTGAGACCTGCCCGGTGATGAGCTGCCCAGGTGGCTGTCCCTCTCCACACAGTGAGTCTGCAGTCTATGTCCACGGGATTAAGTCACACAGAGGATGTCACACACCACATGCGGTATGAAACAGAGTGAGACCTGCCCGGTGATGAGCTGCCCAGGTGGCTGTCCCTCTCCACACAGTGAGTCTGCAGTCTATGTCCACGGGATTAAGTCACCCAGAGGACATCACACACCACATGCGGTATAAAACAGAGTGAGACCTGCCCGGTGATGAGCTGCCCAGGTGGCTGTCCCCCTCCACACAGTGAGTCTGCAGACTGAGGTTTCTGCTCGGACGCCTTGGCTTCCAGAGGCCACAAACGTGGGTGTGGTGAGAAGCAGCTCAAACCCAGGGAAACTTCCTCGTCTACCCCCACCATTTAATTCCCCTAGAGAATTTTAGTGGCAGTTTAAAAGGATTAAGCTGAGGTTCCAGAGGAAATGATAGGTGGCTGCACTTCCAAATGGGGATTTATATACCTAGTTGAGATAGCCTTTTGGCTCCATCCCTGACCTATTTTTCTACAAACTTTTCTTGTTATAGGAACAGCTGACCTTATTTGAATAAACACATTATAGTATATTATTGCCCTAATAGAGTAAAGCTATTTAAATTTTCTTATGGCCACTTTTTCTTTTTTTGTAAAGCAAGTGATTGCATACTGCTTTCACTTTTCTATTTGTTTATACATTTGAAATCTTATGTATTTCACTGGCTTAAAGCAGGGAGTCTCTGTATTATAAACCAGCCCATGAAATCTATGGTCTATTGAACAAGAGATGAAAATGCTCGTATCTTTCATCCAATGAGATAAACACATCTGTGTCTTAAGTAAACACAGATTCTAAGAATAGGATGAAAATGAAAAATAGAGACCTAGACTCCTACCATGGCTGTTTTTTTTGTTTGTTTGTATGTCTGTTTACTGTGTGTTTGTTTGTTTGTTTTTGAAGGCACAACAGTGGCTGGGGGAGTTCTCACCGCTGTGGACTCAGAGAGGTCCGACACCCTCAGCAGCGTGGCTGCAGCTTACGTGGAACTCTATTTGTGGAGTAGGATCCTGCTCTCACTCCACAGAAGCATCTATCTTTCTGCACCTGAGCAGCTGTTTCTGTGGTGATCATGGAAGCCTTCACAAACATACGTGGAAGTCACTGACTAGAGTTTTGTCCTGCCGCGTGAAGCTAGGCTCTCTAATACGCACTGAGACCTGGGACCTATTCCTCAGGCAAGAAGATTGATCACGAGGTGGTTTATTTAGTCAGAGGATCCCAAGTGAGTCAGAAGACAAGGAAACTCAGAAACCAAAGTCAGAGTCATTGTGTGTAGAAGAGGAAACCAGCTGCACCTGGCAGTCTGCTACCAAATCAGAACGGGCTGTAATGGAAAAAGAACACGTTTGTAGAGAGTCCACCTCTTGTCCTCCGGCCAGAGCTGCTGCCCTCTTTACAGGAAGTCAACGTATTAAGTTTGGCAGCTTTTGTAGAGCTTGCCATGCCAGGGAGGTTATTAAAACTGAACTGAAATGGTTTCATAACTCAAACTGGAAACAAGAGTGAGGAAAACGCTAACACCAAAGTGACAGACCAGAATGAAATGGGGCTAGATTTGTAGGCTCTGTGGCTCAGGTTTCAGGAGGTCCCACGTGTTAAAACAGGCTGAGAAGTTAGCTAAATAAAACAAAGTGCCAAGCCAGACACTTAACACCCTTGAAAGGGGGCTTACAATGAAAGGTTCCATGATCTACATTGTTGACTGAGCTTCAATTTTAGGAGTCTGAAGACAATATTACATACAACCCTAAAATATCTGTAACACAAGAGGGATCACCTCCTCTCTCTCTCTCTCTCTCTCTCTCTCTCTCTCTCTCTCACACACACACACACACACATACACACACACACACTGCTTTTATTGATTCAAAAGATCTCAAAGATATTTATTTTCTGGTCCTCCAGGATAAACTCCCCTCTGGTAGAGAATACCAGAGACTGGAAAAGCAGATGAACGATACATTTTACTGTCACTCTTTAAGAGTGTAGGCCAAACACTTTTTAGAAAAACACACTCGTTTTAGAATGATACAATTTAAAACACTTGCTAAGATTTTTCTGGGTCTGATGCTAGCAGAGCTGTTCAGAAGAGCTACTGATAGACTGTACCTATTCCTACAGGTGGTTGCAGTATACCTAAATAAAGCTATTACTGCAAAAATAGCAGCTATCATTCCTGAGATGTCCTCAGTTGAGAAGTAGCAAATGGCTTTCATCTTTGGAGTCAAAATGGAAGTTTTCAGGCCCATTGAAAAGGGTAGTAAGAAGCTTCATCCATGAGTAAACCTGGTATGATCAAGTCATGGCAGTGCAGCCCAAAGGAGAGAAAGAGTTGAGTCTGCAATAACGATGCCATGCCAAAAATAGTGGTAAGAATTCTCATAATGAAGACACCCACCCCTTCAACTCTGTTCACTTTTCTTCATTATATTTTTGGTTTCTCAGATTTAAAAGTGTCCATTTATCTATCATAAAATTTGCTATGTTTTCTTTCTTTTGCTTAAACCTGCTTTTGAATCCCCCCTCAGTAAGATTTTTGTTTTATTTATTTTACTTTTCAGCTCCAGAATTTCTTCTCTTTAAGTTTTCTATCACTGTATTGATATTTCCATTTGGTGCATACATTGTTCTCTTGACTTGCTCTACCTCTTCCTTTAGTCCTTTGAACATTTTTAAGATGATTATTTGACAATCCTTATCTAGTACAACTGGCATTGGGTTTCTTTCAAGGGCAGTTTCTGTTGATTCTTTTTTTTCATTTGAATGGATCATTCTTTTCTGTTTCTTGATATGCCTTGTGATTTTTTCATTTTTGTTGAAAACTGGACATTTAACTCTAATTATGTAGTAACTCTGTATGTCAGATTGTCCCCCTTCCGCATGGTTTGCTGTTTCTTATTGTTGTTTTTGTTTATTACTTTTTTGAAAAGTTGGAGTACGCTATTTCTGTACCAAGAATCAGCCTATGTGTAAACTAAAGGTTTTCACAAATCTTTTCTGAGCCTGTGCCTTTCCTTGGACATGTGTGGTTACTTTTGAATTTTCCATGTATATACAATTATTTTTGAATATCCTCATCTTTCATGTCTGGCTCCCAAAAGGGGGAAAATGAGGGAGGTGGGTGGTGGGTTTCAGGCTTAATCTCCTGAGTTACTTCAGCCTTACAGAAAGGGGCTTACAGCAGTGGAGGGAGGTACATCAACAATGGCAGCTCGCCTTTTTGTCTATACCTCTGTGATCAGAAGCAGCAATCAGCTATCAGAGCAGAGGTCCCTGATGTTTTCAGGACAGGGATGTGTCAAAGCTATCCTCAGATTTTCTGAGAAAAAAATATGTATAAAAATTATAATAATAAAGTCAAGATTCTTTCATTCTTTCCCAGGTATTATTAAACACTGACTATTGTTCAGGCAGCATTCTACTGCAAAGATACAGTGATGAGCAAGACAAAAATTCATGCCTTCAGTGTGTGCCTATTTTGGCTTGTGAAACTGATGAAAAGCAAATAAACACTGTTAGATTAGCTATTATCAACAAGACAGGTCATAACAAGTGTTGGAGAGGCTGTGGAGAAAAAGGAACCCTCATCCACTGTTGGTGGGAATGTAAAGTAGTACAACCATTATGGAAGAAAGTATGGTGGTTCCTCAAAAAATTAAAAATAGAACTACCTTATGACCCAGCAATCCCTCTACTGGGTTATACCCCCAAAACTCAAAAACACTAGTATGTAAAGACACATGCAGCCCCATGTTCATTGCAGCATTGTTCACAGTGGCCAAGACATGGAAACAACCAAAAAGCCCTTCAATAGATGATTAAATAAAGAAGATATGGTACATATATACTACAGAATACTACTCAGCCATAAGAAATGATAACATCGGATCATTTACAACAACATGGATGGGCCTTGAAACATTATACTGAGTGAAATAAGTAAATCAGAAAAAAAACTAAGAACTATATGATTCCATACATAGGTGGGACATAAAAAGGAGACTCAGGGACGTGGACGAGAGTGTGGTGGTTATCGGGGGGTAGGGAAGGGCAAGAAGGGAGTGGGGGAGAGGAGGGGCACAAAAAAAACCTCATAGAAGGTGGCGGAAGACTGTATGACTTTGGGTGATGGGTATGCAACATAATCAAATGTCAAAATAACCTGGAGATGTTTTCTCTGAACCTTTGTACCCTGACTAATTAATGTCACCCCATTAAAATTAATAAAAAAAGTAAATAAACAACACAATGACAGGTAGAAATGGGAGCACAAAGTCAGACTAAAGAAATAGTAGTAGACGGATTTCGTTTTAAATAAAGTGGCCAGAAGGATCCTCTGAAGAGCTGACTTAGAGAAGAGTCATGAATGAAATGAGAAAATAAGTCATATAAAGATGTGGGAACTGTGTTGAAGGCAGAGGGAAGAGCAAGTACAAAGGCCAGGATAGAATAAGAGTGGTGTGTGAAGAATAGTGAGAAGCCTGAGGTGGCTAAAGTAGACAGAGCAAGATGCATGGTCATAGGAGATGATGAAGGTTCTGCAGCTATTATAAGAATTTAGACTTCATTCTGTATGTTGTAGGAAGTCACTGGAGGGCTTTGGCAGAAAGTAACTTGATGTGAGTTACAGTTTTCAAAGATTGTTCAGGTTATAATATGAAGGACAAAATGTAGAAGAATAAAAATAGAAGTTGGCAGACTGGCTTATGCTTTAGTCCATGGTGGCTTAAAGTGGTGATAGTGAAGGTGGTGAGAAATTGTCAGAGTATGTACTTTCTTTCTCTGTCTCCTGTCTCTAATCACTTTCTTCCCTTAATCTTGGTTTATTATTCCCCCTACATCATAACTTTCTGACATATACTCACTTATTTATTTGGTGTGTAATCTTTGCTCCCCACTAGAATGTACAGTCCATGAGGGCTGGGCTCTTTCCCTCTGTTATTTATTACTATTTACTCCAGTGCCCAGAACAGTGTCTGGCACATAGTAAGTAAGTGTTATATAACTATTGGCTAAATAAAGTAACTGTCAAACTCTGAAACACCATTTTGACTCCCAAGATATACAATGCACACAAAAATTAGGGGATCAGGGAATGTGCAGATACTGCAGTACTTTCAGCCTTTTGTATAGTGTGCATTTTCACCAATGAAATAAAAGTTGGTTTTGCATCTTATTTGCATGATCAATCAACTTTCTTTGACTTGTCACTTGCTTTTCAGATGTTCTTGTTTAATAAAAAAAAAAGTCAAATGCTTCTTTTTTTATCACTTCATATTCATTTTGAAATATCACCTAATTTTTGTGAGCATTATATTTTGAAAGTAGAAAGGAAAGAGCATGCTGGTCTATGGGATTTGTGATGTGAAAAAAAGAAAGGAACAAGGATGTGTTACAGGTTTCTGGCCAGACCAATTGGGTGCAATTTACTGATTAAGGGAGGAGTAGGTTTAGAGGGCATCAATCAGGAGTTCAGGTTAAAGAGGTTACATTTGCATGTGTTTTTCAGACATTCAAGAGTAGACATTGAGTAGGCAGAAACACATTGAACCCCAAGCTCATTCGAGAGGCCTTGACTAGAGACATAAATTATGGCATTGTTGGCCTTAGATAATACACAAAGCCACAAAACTAGAAGATAGAGTGAGAGTAGGAAAGAGAAGTAAGAAGACTGATTCTTGGGACTCTCAAACTTCTGAAGGCTGGAAAATGGATAAAGCCAGCAATGCACAATGAGAGAAAAGGGCTAGTGAGGGAGCAGGGAAACCAGGACAGAGTTCTGGGAGACTAGAGAAAAATGTCAAGGGGGGAGGAAACAACTATAACTGCTGCTAAAAGGTTCAGCAATATAAGGAACTTGAAACAACTGTTTGATTTGGTAACCTTGATACACATAGTATATTAGTTTTCCAGGACTGCCATAGCAAAGTACCAAAAATTAAGATATCTTAAAACAACAGAAATTTATTCTCTTACAGTTCTGGAAGCTAGAAGTCCAAAAGCAAGGTGTCAACAGGGCCATGCTTTCTCTCAAGGATCTAGGAAAGAATCCTTCATTGCTTCTTTGTAGTTCATCATAGTGCTTAACAATCATTAGTCTTCCTTGGCTTTTGACATATCACTTCAATCTCTGCTTCTATTATCACATGTATGCTTCCTTCATGTGTATGTCTCTCTCTTCTTAAAAGGACACTATTTATAATGGATTAAAGACCCACCCTGATCCACTATGATGTAATCTTAATTACTTACATCAGCAACAACCTCATTCCCAAATAAGATCCAATATATCATTTTAGGGACACAATTCAACCCATAACTGTTATGAGCACTAATAAAATAGGGCAAAATATGAGATGAAGACAGTGAGTAGAGATAACTTTATTTTTTAATTTTTCCATTAATCTGAGAGACAGAGAGAGAGAAACATCAACTCATTGTTTCACTTAGTTGTTCCATTTAGTTGTATACTCATTGATTGATTCTCCTATGTGCCCTGACTAGCGATTGAACTTGTGACCTCTGGGGCACTGAATCAACACTTTATCCACTGAGCCACCCAACACAGACTGAGACAACTCTTGAAGACTTTGGTGCTAAGAAGAGCATGGCAATGCGGTAGTTGTTGATGGGGATGTGCAATGTTTAAGAGAGTCTTGTTTTCTTGAGAGTTTTTGTTTTAAGATGGAAGATATTATACCAGGATTAGATACTGATACAAATAATTCAGTATAAAAGGAAAATTATCATGCAAAGAAAAAAGAGATAATCACAGGAGCAAAGACCTTGTACAGAACAGGGGTGATGGAATTCAGTGTACAGGGAAGTTATCTTGAGAAGGGGGCAGTATCAGTCTATTGGCTGAAGAAGGAAGAAAGGCAGATTACAGATGCAGGTGAGTTGAAGAGGTACTGGAAGGAGATGGAATAATTTTGTTTTGTTTTTATTTTCAGAAGAATGGGAAAATGAGAAATGGTGATGGGATGTTGTAAATCTGAGCAAATGGGAAAGGCATGAAAGTGTCATTTCAGAGAGTGGGGGAGAGAATTGACCAGAACTCAAAAAGTGTGGTTGTTTCCTGAGTTCTCTTTGGAAAGGAAAGAGGTCCAGGAGTGAAAAGAGATGAAGGGTGGACATAAGGAAGATATCAGAGATCAAAGAACAGAGAAGAGAGGGATACCAGGAGAGGAGAAAAGGAAGGCAAATGGCAAATGAAGTCCATGAAGGAAACTCATACTAGGGATGGGTGGCCTGTCTCCTAGTCCCTTCTCACCATTCATTACATTTGGATTCATCAGTGTCCCAATTATCACCCAAGCCAAGGTTGCAGTAGCTGAATAAGGGTCAAAACCTCAACTTGTAGGCAGCTGGATCTTTGCACCTAAAACCAGCAAGCGGTCATTGTCCTGAGGAGTCAAGCTGTCAAGTCACAAGCATGGCCCTGGTCTCACCAGACAGCTCTGTGCTACCCTTTTCATGAAGATCTTTGAGGGAAAATAAAAAGAGGGCAAGTTTCCATTAAGTTTTATCTCATTTGGTGTGTCTGTGTCTTTTACTCTCCCCACTTAACAATTGTATATTAAATATTGGTAATACAATAAAAAACCCAGATGTGGTCTCTGCCCTCATAGAAGATAAAAGCAGAAGAGTGAGAAGCAGCCAATTAAACAACTAAATACATTAAATCTTGGCAAGGTCTGTGATGAGAAAATGCAGAAAGTCATGGCATAATTGCATCAACAGGGTTCTGCAGTGTAAGTTTGTGATTTAGGCAATCTACCTTTACTGAATTATGTTTTTTTAAACATAAATTTGATCATTATTTCTCCCACTTAAAAACCTTGATGACTCTCTATTGCCTGGAGAAGCAATTTTTCAAAAACTTCAATACTTGTACCTCACTTTCAGAAGTGTTTCTGATATACATACATCTCCAGTTATATTTATTTATTAATAAATGGCCTACAAGTACTGATGTATAAATGTATTATGTGCATTAGAAAATATGTGTACAATTTTAAATTTTCAATCATAAGGTAAGAAAAAAGAAGCACTATTTTAAAAATATGAGCAATGTTAAAATCAAAAGGTATCAGACTCTCTACCTGAATTCATATTCTCAATCTTCCATGTATTACTATGTCAGTTAGTGGTACAGTGATACCTTGACACAGAAGCACTTGAAATCACAAGCAGTTTGAGAGACGAGCAGTTATTTATGGATTTTTTTGCTTTAAGTCACAAGTGGGGAGATGGTAAGATGGCAATGGAGTAGGCAGAGGTACCAAATTCCACCTCCCAAAACCAAAGTGGATTACAACTTAATTTTAAGAACAGTCATCTGGAAAAACCAATTTTGGACTAAACTAAGAGGAGTCTATAACCAAGGAACACTGAAGAAGCCACACTGAGACTAGTTATTGCTCATGAGACTACAAGTTGCAGAGAAGAAGGATGGAAAGAAGACACTGACAGAAGATACCAGCAAGTTACTACAATTTCCTCAGTCGCCAAGTTAGCCTGGTTTCACCAAAGTGACATCATAATAGCAAATCTCTATGCTATAGAGAAAGGTTGTCAGTAGCTTAAAACAGACTACCTTTAAATCAGTCTATATATAATCAATCATAAGAATGTATCTAAAATAAAATAATGCCAAGGATATCATATAATCATAATTTCAAAATTTTTAAATTAGTTTTTGAAGATGTAAATACTAGCAAGTTTGGACTTTGATAAAATTATTATTTTTTTGAGCTAAGAATGAGGTAGGTGCCTTGGGGGCTTTATTTTTTTATTTATTTTTTTAAATAATTTTATTTTTTTAATGGGGCGACATCAATAAATCAGGATACATATATTCAAAGATAACAAGTCCAGGTTATCTTGTCGTTCAATTATGTTGCATACCCATCACCCAAAGTCAGATTATCCTCTGTCACCTTCTATCTAGTTTTCTTTGTGCCCCTCCCCCTCTCCCTTTCCCTCACCCTTTCCCCCCTCCCCCTGTAACCACCACACTCTTATTAATGTCTCTTAGTTTCACTTTTATGTCCCACCTACATATGGAATAATGCAGTTCCTGGTTTTTTTCTGATTTACTTATTTCACTTTGTATCATGTTATCAAGATCCCACCATTTTGCTGTAAATGATCCGATGTCATCATTTCTTATGGCTGAGTAGTATTCCATAGTGTATATGTGCCACATCTTCTTTATCCAGTCATCTATTGATGGGCTTTTTGGTTGTTTCTATGTCCTGGCCATGTGAATAATGCTGCAATGAACATGGGGCTGCATGTGTCTTTACGTATCAATGTTTCTGAGTTTTGGGGATATATACCCAGTAGAGGGATTGCTGGGTCATAAGGTAGTTCTATTTTCAGTTTTTTGAGGAACCACCATACTTTCTTCCATAATGGTTGTACTACTTTACATTTCCACCAACAGTGGATGAGGGTTCCTTTTTCTCCACAGCCTCTCCAACACTTGCTATTACCTATCTTATTGATAATAGCTAATGTAACAGGTGTGAGGTGGTATCTCATTGCAGTTTTGATTTGCATTTCTCTAATAACTAAAGAAGATGAGCATCTTTTCATATATCTGTTGGCCATTTGTATTTCTTCCTGGGAGAAGTGTCTGTTCATGTCCTCTTCCCATTTTTTTATTGGATTGTTTGTTTGTTTGTTGTTGAGTTTTATGAGTTCTTTGTATATTTTGGATATTAGGCCCTTATCTGAGCTGTTGTTTGAAAATATCATTTCCCATTTAGTTGGCTTTCTGTTTATTTTGTTATCAGTTTCTCTTGCTGAGCAAAAACTTCTTAGTCTGATGTAGTCCCATTCATTAATTTTTGCCTTCACTTCTCTTGCCTGTGGAGTCAAATTCATAAAATGCTCTTTAAAACCCAGGTCCATGAGTTGAGTACCTATGTCTTCTTCTATGTACTTAATTGTTTCAGTTCTTATGTTTAGATCTTTGATCCATTTTGAGTTAATTTTAGTACAGGGGGACAAACTGTAGTCCAGTTTCATTCTTTTGCATGTGGCTTTCCAGTTTTCCCAGCACCATTTATTGAAGAGACTTTCTTTTCTCCATTGTGTGTTGTTGGCCCCTTTATCAAAAATTATTTGACCATATATATGTGGTTTTATTTCTGGACTTTCTATTCTGTTCCATTGGACTGAGTGTTTATTTTTCTGCCAATACCATGCTATTTTGATTGTCGTGGCCCTATAATATAGCTTGAAGTCAGGTATTGTAATGCCCCCAGCTTCATTCTTTTTCTTTAAGATTGCTTTGGCTATTTGGGGTTTTTTATAGTTCCATATAAAGCTGATGATTTTTTGCTCTATTTATTTAAAAAATGTCATTGGAATTTTGATGGGAATTGCATTAAATTTGTATATTGCTTTGGGTAATATGGCCATCTTGATTATATTTATTCTTCCTAACCAAGAACAAGGTATATTCTTCCATCTCATTATATCTTTTTCGATTTCCCTTAACAATGGTTTATAGTTTTCATTATATAAGTCTTTTACATTCTTTGTTATGTTTATTTCTAAGTATTTTTTTTTGTTGTTGTTGCAATCATGAAGGGGATTATTCTTTTGAGTTCATTCTCAATTGTTTCATTGTTGGCATATAGAAAGGCTATTGACTTCTGTATGTTAATTTTGTATCCTGTGACCTTACTGTATTGGCTTATTGTGTCTAGTAGTCTTTTTGTAGATTCTTTGGGGTTTTCGATGTATAGGATCATATCATCTGCAAAAAGGGATACCTTTACTTCTTCTTTTCCGATATGGATGTCTTTTATTTCTTTGTCTTGTCTGATTGCTCTGGCTAGAACCTCTAGTACCACATTAAATAAGAGTGGAGAGAGTGGACAACCCTGTCTTGTTCCTGATTTAAGGGGAAAAGCCTTCAGTTTAGTGCCATTTAATATGATGTTAGCTGATGGTTTATTATATATGGCCTTTATCATGTTGAGATATTTTCCTTCTATACCCATTTTGTTGAGAGTCTTAAACATAAAATTGTGTTATATTTTATCGAAAGCCTTTTCTGCGTCTATTGATAAGATCATGTGGTTTTTGTTCTTTGTTTTGTTGATATGGTGTATTACGTTAACCGTTCTATGTATGTTGAACCATCCTTGAGATTCTGGGATGAATCCCACTTGATCATGATGTATTATTTTTTTAATATGTTGTTGTATTCGATTTGCTAGTATTTTGTTTAGTATTTTAGCATCTGTATTCATTAGAGATATTGGTCTGTAGTTTTCTTTTTTTGTGCCACCCTTGCCTGGTTTTGGTATGAGGGTTATGTTGGCCTCATAAAATGTGTTTGGAAGTATTGCTTCTTCTTCAATTTTTTGGAAGACTTTCAGTAGAATAGGAACCAAGTCTTCTTTGAATGTTTGATAACATTCACTGGTATAGCCGTCAGGGCCTGGACTTTTATTTTTGGGGAGGTTTTTAATGGTTTTTTCTATTTCTTCTCTACTAATAGGTCTGTTTAGGCTTTCTGCTGCTTCTTGACTCAGTCTAGGAAGGTTGTATTGTTCTAGGAATTTATCCATTTCTTCTAGGTTGTTGAATTTAGTGGCATAAAGTTTTTCATAGTATTCTACAATAATTCTTTGTATATCTATGGTGTCTGTGGTGATTTCTCCTCTCTCATTTTGGATTTTGTTTATATGAGTTCTTTCTCTTTTTTCCTTGGTAAGTCTTGCCAAGGGTTTGTTAATTTTGTTGATCTTTTCAAAGAACCAGCTCCTTGTTCTATTAATTTTTTCTATAGTTTTTCTGTTCTCTATTTTATTTATTTTTGCTCTGATTTTTATTATCTCCTTTCTTCAGCTGGTTTTGGGTTGTCTTTGTTCTTCTTTTTCTAGTTTCTTAAGGTGTGAAGTAAAGAGGTTCACTTGGGCTCTCTCTTGTTTGTTCATATATGCCTGAAGTGATATAAACTTCCCTCTTATTACTGCTTTTGCTGCATCCCATAGATTCTGATATGTCGTATTGTCATTTTCATTAGTCTGTATATATCTTTTGATCTCTGCACTTATTTCTTCTTTGACCCATTCATTTTTTAAAAGTATGTTATTTAGTTTCCACATTTTTGTGGGATTTTTTTCCTCTTTTTTGCAGTTGAATTCTAGTTTCAAGGCTTTATGATCAGAAAATATGCTTGATACAACTTCGATTTTTCTGAATTTGCTGATGTTATTTTTGTGGCCCAACATATGGTCAATTCTTAGGAATGATCCATGTACACTGGAGAAAAATGTATACTCAGTCACTTTGGGATAAAATGTCCTGTAGATGTCTATCATATCCAGGTGCTCTAGTGTTTTGTTTAAGGCCTCTATATCTTTGTTAATTCTCTGTTTGGATGACCGATCTAGAGCCGTCTGCGGTGTATTGAGGTCTCCAAGTATGATTGTATTTTTTTCAGTTTTTGTTTTAAGGTCAATAAGTAGCTGTCTTATATATTTTGGTGCTCCTTGGTTTGGTGCAAATATATTAAGAATTGTTGTGTCTTCTTGATTCAGTGTCCCCTTAGCCATTATGAAATGGCCATTTTTGTCTCTGAGTACTTTTGCTGTCTTGTAGTCAGCATTATCAGATATGAGTATTGCTACGCCTTCCTTTTTTTGGATGTTATTTGCTTGGAGTATTGTTTTCCAGCCTTTCACTTTGAATTTGTTTTTATCCTTGTGACTTAGATGAGTTTCCTGTAGGCAGCATACAGTTGGATTTTCTTTTTTAATCCATTCTGCTACTCTGTGCCTTTTTATTGGTGAGTTTAATCCGTTTACATTTAGTGTAATTATTGACACTTGTGAGTTCCCTATTGCCATTTTATAGATTGCTTTCTGTTAGTTTTGTGTCTTGTTTGATCCTTCTCTTTCGTTTTTCTATCTTTTGTTTTTATTTGGTTGTATTCTATACATCTTTCCTCTGTTGCTATCTTTTTTATCTCATGTGCTTCTGTGGTGGTGATAAAATTATTTTTTATAACATTTTGATTGATAGAAAAACTTGAACGTTAACTATTAAAATGGCATGTCATTGTTATGATATTTTATATCAAAATATGATATAATATAAGTCTATTGTTCTTCTGTGCCCTGAAAAGAAGCAGTGTTTTATTTCTTCCCTTAAGAATTATCTTAATATTTACCTGTAAATTAATTAACTGAAGTCACAAGTGGATATTTGAATCATGAGCTTCCACCACCCTCCACTAGATGGCCTGCCAAACATTCTGAAAGGGAGGAAGAAACAAACTTCCATGGAAAGGATTTTGTCAAAATGGCCTCTAAGTGAAAGTGAGGAAAGTGTTGAAAAAGTCAAAAGTCAGTGAAGAAAATGATAATGATTAAGCAAAGTAAAAAAAATAAAAATTAAGTTCAGCAATCATATGTAGTGTGTAAGTTAAGTTTTGCAATTAAATATAGCATTAAGTTTGTAGAGAGTAAGTTATGTTAAGCGATAGCACACAAAATGAAAATCCCCTCTTGCCAGTCTCTCCCCCTCCGCCAGCACCGTTGCCTGACCTTGAAGGTAAATATACTTCATAAACCAGTTTATTTCTTTACATTCTCTCTTATTATGTGTGTGTATATATATATATTTGTTATTTATAAAGTACATTTTCTCATTTAAAAGCATACAAAACAAAAAATTTGTGTGGCTTTTGGGGGCTGGAATGGATTAATTGCATTCCCATTCATTTAAATGAGGAAATTTGATTTGACACACAATCAAATTGAGTCACAAACTCTGCCGTGAAACGAACTAAACTTATATGTCAAGGTAGAACTGTATTATGTATTTCTGGTTCTCTGGGACAATGGTAGTACTGCATTTCTTGTTTTTTTTTTTGTAGTTCTACCATATGACCTGCTTTGGCCAATGTAATATGAATAGAAATGTTGTACATCACTTTGGTGCAGGAGCTTGAAGAAGCATGAGCAATTTTCCATGGTGTTCTGTTTTCCCTGCCTTATTAATTATGGAAGCACAGGTTGAGATGAAGCTTCCAGCAGGCTGATAGGTAGCTGCAATGAGTTCATACCGTGACTGCACATACAAAGAGGAGAGCTGCCCTGTGGAACATGAAGTATGAGCAAGACATAAACTTTATCATGTTGACCCACCAAGTTTTAGGGATTGTTTGCTACCAAAGCATTACCTGATTACTGACATAATCAGTCAGGCAAGTTGTCTATGAAGTCTCTGTGTTTTGATTTCTTCATCATCAAAATCAGCAAAAAAAAGTAACTAGCTCATAGGTTTGCAGTGGGAATTAAGTAAGTTAATACATGAAAAGCATTTTGAACAATGCCTAGAACTTAGTATTAACTCTGTAAATGTTAGCTTCAGTTGTTTCTATTACAAAAGCCCTTTTGCCTTTACAATAATATAATTAATTAGAATGTTTTCAAAGCAAGAATAGTGTGTGCAAAATCAAGTTTACTAGCACTTATTTTCAATTTATTCCAGAAATATAAATACATATATATATTTATATTCCCAGAATATATATATTATTTATATATATTATTATTTCCAGAAATATGTGTGTGTGTGTGTGTGTGTGTGTGTGTGTGTGTATATATATATTAGCGAGAGAAACAGAGACAGAGAGAATGACACAGAGAGGGATAGATAGGGACAGTCAGACAGAAAGAGAGAGATGAGAAGCATAAATTCTTTGTTGTGTCACCTTAGTTGTTCATTGATTGCTTTCTCATATGTGCCTTGACTGGGGGACTACAGCTGAGCCAGTGACCCCTTACTCAAACCAGCAACCTTGGGCTCAAACCAGCAACCATGGGATCATGTCTATGATCCCACACTCAAGCTGGTGACCTCGCAGTTAAGCTGGTGAGCCCATACACAAGCCAGTGACCTTGGGTTTTGAACCTGGGTCTTCTGTGTCCCAGGCTGATGCTCTATCCATTGCCACCACTGCCTGGTCAGGTTATTCCAGAAATATTTTAGACCACAGTGTGATGAAACAGTCCTGATAGCCCAATGCATCTGTTGCCAAATCAAAAGGTCTCCAACATTTTGTCATAAAGGATTGAAAATCTTATATAAAAACATGATGCAACTTCCCAAAGTGCCAAATTTTTTATAGTAAATTATTTTAAAAGTAATTTTTATCTATATATAATGCAGATATTATTATGGAGCAGAATGCAATATTTAATTACTTTTTTTTAGATTAAAGCATGAGTCTTTAGTGCCAATTGACACATATGATAGGCTCTAACCACACATTCATCTATATTCTTCCCCAACAGTGATTTGTCCTTTGATTTTACAATATCAACAATCTTCCACTTCTTCATCTTTCAAGGAATCTGGCATCTGGCATGTCTGGTGATAGAAAACAAACCTCTCTCATGTAAAATAATTTGGGGCCAATCAGGGCAACTGTGTCCACAAAGAGAAATAATAAACTGAATCTTTGCACTCATCAGTGATTAACATGTGTTCTCAGAATGGGAAGAATCTTCCTCCTTTTGGGTGTACTCATGAAAAGAGTTTACCCTTTAATCACTGATAACTACATAAAGCAAAATAATAAAAATTTAAAACTATTCTGGTTAATAACTGAAAAAGTAATGACATAGAATATCTACTAATGGAATATCTGCTATTTAAAAGCTAATAAATTAATAGAGAATCATGTTGATTGATGCTACAAGGACACAATCAACAAAATCCAAATGTGGGCAACTTGACAGGACAAACAACTTGATTTATTGGACAGATAAATTGAAAGGGACTTATCACAAGAAATGGAAATGGAGCTTATATATTTAAAAAGACATAAAAAAAACATCTAATCAAAATGCGTGGACCTTATTTGAATTCTGATTTAAGCAAACCAAATTTATGAGACCAATGTAGCTTTGCAGACTAAGTTCTCTAAATTCACCTAATCAGCAGAAATGGGTGCCAAAGATTATTCTGAGAGTATACATCCTTAAGAAATTTGCAGAAATCTTGGGAGGGCATTGTTCTCCCCATGATTCATGGGAGTGATTCTGTAATTCCAAAGCTTATGCCAAGACCCTTCTATCCCATGAGCCCCAAATATGCTTCAGACATCCTTCATCAACCTCAGTGACCACATATCCTATTTGACAAGGCAGGTCTCTGCCCCCACAGGCCAGCACTATACTCCTAACCCTGTCATTACTCACTATGTGACTTATGATCAGGAACTCAATTTATAATATATGGACTCCAGTTCTCAAATTTGTAAAATGAGAATAGCTTCTGGTTCTAAAAATGCCTACGATTCTACCCTGGCTCTTGGTGGTATGAGCTGGGGTTGGGTGACCAGCTGCACACAGGATGATTGCTCCACCAGTAGAGTATCTTCACTCGTCTTGGCATCTCCAGGGAGGAGTGCTTTTGGCCAGAACAGAGACAGAAACAGGAACAGATCCAAAGGGAGATCCAGCTTCCTGTTGTTCTCCGTTTTTATGGGAGTGGATCTCTTTTTGATTCATGGACCTCAATGCAAAAGCAATCTTTTTCTGAGGGAATAAATATTTTGGACTGAACTGCCAACTTGTCTAAACTTAGGCTGTTTAGGGAAGAGCTGTGAAATGCTAAAGGTCCAGCACCTGGAGACCTTGAGGATCCTATATCTATGTGAGGTTGAGTTTGGAAACAGCCCCTCTTCTCCCATTAGGCAAGAGATGTTCCTGCTCCTATTGGAACTTATAGCCCCCACTTTTAGAAGAAGTGGAGCTCTCCATCTCTGCCACCCTGTTGCCAGGCAACCCAGAGAAAGCTTCCAGGTCAGGGCCATTTTCATGTCCAGTCTACTGCCTCTACAATCAGGTATCTATTTAGGTAATTACAAGTTTGCCATTTATTCATAAAACAAAGGTTTTTGAATTTCTAGTATGAGAGAAGTGCTAGATAGAGTACAACAGTCAACAAGCCAGAGAGCTCGTGTAATTTTTTCTAGACACCAAAGGGTATATAGTTTTCTGTTTATTTCACTATGTTGTCTCTGATGCCTTGTCCTGATGGTGCAAAACAGTATGGATTATTTATCTCATTTTCTTTTATTCTATGTCTCTTTAACATTTCTTCTGTAAAGTGAATAGATTAAAATTACTATATTACAGGGATATTTTCAGGGTGAACTTTTAATTTCTGTTGAGATAAAAGTCTTACTATGTGAACATTATGATTATCATACTGTACTATTGTTACAATACAGGTGCTTCAAGTCAATGTGACTTTTTTTTTTAATGTGAGAGGAAGGGAGATAGTGAGACAGGCTCCTCACACACCCCAACCAAATTCACCCACCATGATGCTGAGTACTGAGCTACAATAGTTTTAGTGCCTAAGGCTGGCTAGGACCAACTGAGCTATCCTCAGCTCCTGGGGCAAATAGTCAACCAATTGAGCCCTGACTTCTAGAGGGGAATAGGAAAGAAGAGGGAGAAGCAAATGGTCACATCTCCTGTGTGCCCTGATTGGGAATCAAACCCTGATGTCCAAAGGCCAAGCCAATGCTCTATCCACTGAGCCACAGACTAGGGCCCAGTGTGCCTATTTTGTTTGTTTGTTTTGGAATTTTCTGAAGTGAGGAGTGAGGCAGAGAGACAGACTCCCACATGCACCTGACCGAATCCACCTGGTATGCCCACTAGGGGGTGATGCTCCACCCATCTGGGCCATTGCTCCGTTGCAACCAGAGCCATTCTAGCACCTGAGGTAGAGGCCATGTAGTCATCCTCAGCACCCGGGCCAACTTTGCTCCAATGGAGCCTTGGCTGCGGGAGGGGAAGAGAGAGATAGAGAGAAAGGAAAGAAGAAAGGGTGGAAAAGCAGATGAGCGCTTCTCCTGTGAGCCCTGGCTGGGAATCAAACCCAGGACTTTCACATGCCAGGCCAGTGCTCTACTATTAAGCCAACTGGCCAGGGCCCAATGTGACTTTTAAAAAGTGATGAGTCAGACTCTAAGAGTACCTGGTATGATCAGATCAGAAGGTAATTTGGGAAATTGAACTCTATCTTGTTTACTGTGTTTATTTCTCCGTTGATTTTCCTTAGAAACTAGTCAAATCCTGTTTCTACTCATATTAACTGGGATATAAAACATTCATGTTGGCAAGAAGTTTATTCTAAATCCAAGATACTCTCTTTCTCTCTTGAATGTACAAAAATCTCTGATGTGGCAACTCTGATCTATCTAAATAGGTTTCCCAAACTCCAGTCTAATGGAAGGGCTTGGGTTCTGAGATCTTTCATTGAATCCTAAGACTTCAGGACTCGTTCTGTAAACTGCCCCACTCCTTCCCAGAGCTTTGCCTGGGAGGGAAAGGCTTTATTATCTTTTTCTTAGGGCAAGGATGGCCATTTACTTTATACTTGTTTCACAAAGATGGTCTCACCCAGGAACTATAACTCAAAGTGACTTTCTGACATTTCCTTGCCTGAGAAGCAGCTGGCAGCTTCATTGCTAAAACATGAACTTAGGCATAGACTCTCCCAGCGCCCCATCTCACATGCACACCTGCGCACACACCCATGCACACATACGCATCCTCTAGAACCAGACCAATGCACTTGTGGAGGTTACATGCAGGTGACAAAGGAAATTTAGAATGAGCCCTGCAGGAGGCAGAATGGGTGCACTGTTGCCTTCTTCCTCAGACTGCACTACTAGAGTTTTACTAAAAGGCTGTTTCTTTACAGCATGTGTATCTTCGGAAATGAGAGAGGAGCATTCATTTGGTCCCTTTAGTCTCTCCTTGTCACCTCTAAGAAATATATCTTTATAATTAGTGAATGGCAAAATAAACACATAGATCCAACAGGGAGTTAAAGATGTAAAGAAATTATTTAGAAAATAATTATTTTTGCAGTATAAATAATCTTTTTCCCCCCAAATTCTTCTGAATCTAAGTCCCTATTTTTTCCAATGTATCTATTGTTGGCCTATTTTAATTAAGCAGTGGGGATCCATTACAGGTCCTTGATCTAAGAAGCAGACTGGAACCTGTTCCCTTTTAAGTAACAGTTGGTATGTTCCGCCTACTAGGTTAATGGAAGAGTAACCTTACAATAGAAAGACCTCTGAGTTGGGTGTGGGGGCCATAAACCCAGCCCTGTGACCTTGGAGGAAGTATTTTAAACTCTTCTTCTACTTGTCCATCTGTAAATTGGGATAATAATACCTGTCCTTCCAACTCCACAGAGATGTATGTATTTTCTGACCGTAAATCAAGATGGGCGCTCTCATGTGAGGGACAGGAAGGAAAGCATGAAGATGAACTAGCTGCAACTTCAGCAAGTGAGTGAGAGGAAGCCTGTAAACTGCTGAAGGGAAGTGAGGAAGATACCAGAAGTGATAGTACTGTGGTGGACAAGTAGAACCAGCAATGCACAAGGCAGCAAGATCTTTTTTTAAAAGATGGAATCTGCCTCTTTTTGGTCCTAGATGGGTGATGGGGCAAGTGCAACCTCAGACAGGATAAAAAGCAAAATGTTTTTCTCTGTGACTTTGTCTCAAGTGGTCCCACATCCCTCTCCAGAGGTTACCACTGGCTATCTGTGTGGGATTATCCTTCTAGAATATTCCTACAAAGTTACAATAGTGTATGTACATATATAACTATATTAAATTTAAAAATTTATTGCAAGGATATAGACTTTATAACTAAATTGTTTAATAACTTAAACTGCACTAAGACTTTTGGGACAACTGCATCTCTTTATACCATTTTAACTCTAAACTTTGGTTAATTCCATTATTTTAATTATAAGAATGTATTGAGTACATGCCCATGCCTGTCAACATTTTAATTAGAATTTTACCTACACTGGTTAATTTTCCAGAGTAAATTGTATTATCCATGCTTCAATATCTGATAAATTTTCTATATAATTAATTTATATATGTTATATATAAGTTGTTATATGTACATGTTATATATAAGTTATATATATATATATGCATTTTGCATTTGTATTAGAAAAGTTACCTGGATCAAAATTATTTTCCATCTTGCTTTTTCACCTTTTCAAGGTTTTGTTCATTGATTATTTTCAATGTATCATAGTTCACTAAGTTTGGCCAATGTGAATTTTGTTCTGTATCTTTTATTTTATTTCTACAAAATCTAATTTTCCTGTGTCAAATTTCACAGATCTAAAATTGCCAACATTATACTTTTTCTATCCATACTTGGCAATAACAGATCTCACATTGTGCAGTTTGAGCTTTTGTCGATTTTATCGTCTGTTATTCTTTCCATTGGCAATGTTTGCTATGAACAGAATACCACTGACAGTTTGCAGCTCACTCTCAGATCATCCATGAGAGAAGTGTAAGAAGGTCCTCCCCCCATGTTGCAGAATTCCTCTGTTGCTCGAATTATTCTGTTGTACAGCTCCTCCTACCTTCTTGCTTTTCATCTCTTTGAACACTCATCATGATGTGGAGCAAGTGGTGTGATTAAAAAGACAGTTGAATATCCTGAGCTGCCACAAGAAAAAAGAAACAACATGGACCTGACTATATATATAAAAAGAAATGAGAAAAAATTTAGCACTTCCACATGCCAGCAGGTTGGTAAATGATGCCACAGTGAATTCAGAACAATGTTGTCCACTGCCATCTCCACTGGAGGCATGAATGTGACAGTCAGGCTCAGGCTGCCATCTGGGACCAACTTACCCAAGAGGGATGGCAGGCCCAGCGCTAGGGCCACAATACATTAGGGACCCACAGAAATGTCTTAACGTTTTTAAAATCAGCAGAGAAAAGAAAAATCTACTTTTAGGTTGAAGAAAAAGCTTTTTATATAATATTAATATACTCATCTCTATATCAATACAGTTATAACATATAACTTAAAAGATAAAAATTAAAAAATATTTTTAAATATAATTTTTTATATTTTGGGAGGAGTGAGAAAGAAACCTACAGAGGTCAAAGTGCCCAGAGCCTCTTGGTTTGAAGGCATCCAATTGGTGCAGCAGGCCATCCACACACCTGAAGACTGAAAGAGAGTTCTTGGGAACAAGCATTTTATAACATGATAAAAATAAAGCTTGCTTATTGAAAGCTATTCAACATTAACATGGCCAGTGTTTTCTCATTTTTCTTCCAAGGAAAAAGCTCAAATACCAGACTGATTCAAGGCCAAATCCCTGGCAACCCTGGCCCTTGGTTGGCCCCAACAGATCCAATCCCTGTTCCCATGTGGCTGGACCTGGCCCTACACAGATGAAGCCCCGTAGACCCCCTCTAGCCAACTGGGCGATGCTCTGAGTGACCATATTTTACAGAGAGGGGTTCCTTGATTTTATCTCTGTACCCCAATACCTGACATGGAGCCACTCGGTCAATATGAGTGACTTATCTTCACTACTCTGATAAGAGTAGAAACTGATATGAAATTACATATTGTTATAGTTGCATATTGCTTCAGAAAAGTATTTTTCTTGGATCAAATTTCTGTGAGAAGTGAAAACAACATGATTTCTTCAAGGAAAATATTCACTACCTTCTCTTCCCTCTCACTTTCCTCTTTGGCACTTCTTTTTCCCTTCCATGAAGTCAGGCATCTGGAAAGAATTTTTAGGGGCATCAGAGCCAGTGGGAATATGCACTTTGCCTTCTGGGTTAGGTCATTCCTGTTTCTTATAATTTCTGTCCTAAACCGAAGGATCAGACTTTGACAATTTCTTCCTGTTATCTTCCAGAAACAACAGATCCATTCTTCTACTTTCCTTCCTTTTTATTTTCTTTTAAAGGGCAGCAGCTCTGAGTTCCCATCAACTTCAGGCCTGTTTGGACTCTCTGAGGTGATGGCCAAAAGCAGTCCCTATACAGCTAATTTTGCCAACATGCTCACATTTCCCTTTCAGTGTCATTAAAAGCATTCTAACCGCCTAAGACTCCACTGTTCTTCCAAATAGCTCTATACCTTAGATGTGACCTCAAAGTTATTTACCATTTGCCATTTGATTACATCATGGCTTGACAATGTGACCTTTTCTCCCACTAGTTGGAACCAGGGGTTTTGTTTTGTTCAATAAATAAATATGTAGCTTCCCTTACAGGCAGGGAATAGGGAGACAGGGTGAGAGGGGGTTATGCTATGATTAATGAACTGTTTGCTCTTGAGTCCAGATAAACTGGCTAATTGAATGAACTAGGAATTTGAAACGTCATGCTAGGAGCCCCCCAGATGCCCTTTGGAGTCTATATATCTGCACTTCTCATCAGAAGATGCCGCCGATGTTCTTGGGAGCCAAGCAACACTTCAAAATTAAGACGGTGTATTTTACAACAAGGAGTGGTGAGGATATGGAGAAATTAAAATCCGTGTGCACTGTTGGTGATCATGCAAAATGGTACAGCTACTATGGAAAAAACAGTATGGAGGTATCTCAAAAAATTAAAACTAGAACTACCACATGATCTAGCAATTCCACTTATCAGTCTTTATCCAAAAGAACTGAAATCAGGACCTCAAAGAGATACTAACAGTCCTATATTCACTGCAGCACTATTTACAACATCTGAGATATAAAAGCAACCCAAGTGCCAATCAACAGATGAATGGGTAAAGAAAATGTGGTATATACATGCAATGGATTATTATTCAGCCTTAAAGAAGAAGGAAATCTTGCCATATGTGACAATATCAATGAATCTTGAGAACATTATGCTAAACTAAATAAGCCAGTCATAGAAAAATAAATACTGCATGATTCCACTTATATGAGGTATGTATAGTAGTCAAATGCATGGAATCAAAGAGTGGAGTGGTAGTTACTAGAGGCTGTGAAGAAGGAGAATTGAGGAGTTACTAATCAAGGGCCAAAGGTTTTAGGTAAATAAGATAAATAAGCTCTATAGATCTGCTCTAAAACATTATACCTATAATCAACAGTAATGTGGTGTACACTTAACAATGTGCTAACAGGCTCACATTTCTCTTTCAGTGTCATTAAAGGCATTCTAACCGCCTAAGACTCCACTGTTCTTCCAAATTGCTCTATACCTTAGATCTATATGGGTAGATCTCATATTGTGTTCTTATCATAATAAAATAAAACTTAAAAAAAAAAGACAAGAGCTTCACTAGGCAGTAGCACAGTGGATAGAGCGTCAGACTGGGATGCAGAGGACTCAGATTCAAAACCCTGAGGTCGCCAGCTTGAGTGTGGTTCATCTGATTTGAGCAAAGCTCACCAGCTTGAGCCCAAGGTTGCTGGCTTGAGCAAGGGGTTACTCGGTCTGCTGTAGCCCCCAGTCAAGGCACATATGAGAAAGCAATCAATGAACAACTAAGGTGTTGCAATGAAGAACTGATGCTTTTCATCTCTTTCCCTTCCTGTCTGTCTGTCTCTGTCTGTCCCTCTCTCTTACTCTCTTTCTGCCTCTGTCAGAAAAAAAATAAGACAAGATATATTTTGATTACAGTTTTTTCCTCCAAACATTTGAGCATATTAAGAAAGACAAATAAGTCCAAAAGGCAAATTGTTTAAATACCTCCTTATGCTATTGAGCTACATTAAGAAGGTGGGTACACATTACTTCCCAAAGTTCTCTTTCCACAGAATGATCTCTAAGGAAATGTACTGCTTTTGTTTACCAATGTATCTTTTTTAAATTAATTTTAATTTATTGTGTTAACATAGATTCAAATGTTCCATTCAATATAACTCCCTCACCCCTACCCTCTTGTCCTCCATTACCCTCTCTTTACCCCCCTTCCCCTAACTCCCTCCCCCCTCCCCTCTGGGATTTGCTGTCTTGTTATCTGTATCTATGTATATAAAATTTCACTAATTCCTTCACCTTCTCTGATCCCATCCTCTCATCCCCCTTCCCTCTGACTGCTGTCCCTCTGGTCCCTGTGACCCTGCCTCTGCCTCTATTCCATTCCTCAGTTCACTTTGTTCATTAGATTCCACATATAAGTGAGATTATATGATATTTGTCCCTCTCTGCCTGGCTTACTTCACTTAACATAATGATCTCCAGGTCCATCCATGCCATCGCAAAAGGTAAGATTTCCTTCTTTTGAAGTTATTTCATGTTACTACACAAATAACTTTCTAATACCTTTTATTTTTTAATAAACAACTTTTTAAAAGCAGTTTTAGATTCACAGAAAATACAATTGAAACTACATAGATTTTCCATGTATTCCTGCCCCACATATACACGGCCTCCCCAACTATCGACATCTGCCACCAGACTGGTACATTTTTTACAATCAATAAACTTGCATCAACACATCATTATTGCCCAAAGTTTATAGTTTAAATTAGGATTCATTCTTGGTGTTTTTCATAGGTTTGGACAAATATATAATGACATGTATTCACCATTATAGTATTGTAAATAGTCATTTCACTGCCCTAAAAATTCTCTGTGCTCTATCTTTTTATCCATCCCTCATCTCTAACCCCTGGAAACCACTGATATTTTTACTATCGCTATAGTTTTGCCTTTCCATAATGTCATATAGTTAGAATCATATGGTATGTAGCCATCCGGATTGACTTCTTTCACTTAGTAACATGCATTTAAGCTTCCTCCATGTCTATTCATTGTTTGATAGCTCATTTTTTTTGGTACTGAATAATATTCCATTGTATAGATATACCAAAGTTCACCCATTCACTGAGAGAAGGACATCCTGGTTGCTTCAAATTTTGAACAATTATAAATAAAGTTGTTATAATATCCATGTGAATGATTTTGTGTAGACAGCCTCATAAATTTTGTATAGCTATATAATTTTACATTATAAAGATAATCCATTATTTTTGTACCACTTTTCCAATGGTGAACATTTAAATAATTTTTAGTCTTTAGCTATTATAGTGTTGCAATGAATAATATTACAGATATATCATTTCACATGTGAGCAAATATATTCTTAAGATAAATTCCTTCAAGTGGAATTTTTGGATCAAAGGGTATAAGCATGATGTAATTTTGATATATATTGCCAAACTGACTTCCATAGAGGTTGTAAAATGTACCCTCCCTACAGCAATATGTGGGAATGCCTGTTCCCCTATGACTTCCATTGTTCTTTCCCAACTGTACCTCTTCTCCATTCCTTCCTTCCCATGGCCCTTGCTAGAAGTTGAGACCTGCTGCCATTAACCCTACACAGTACCAATCATGTGTATTTTTTTTCTGTGCATTGTTGCTCTTGCTCAATGATTTAAGACCTCAGTAGGCAGAAAAGGTGTTTCACTAGAAGTATCTTCTGTTAGTAATTTTAAAATAAATATAAGTACTACTATAAAAATATTTCAAGAAGACCATTGATTTAAAATATAAAATTATTATATATTTACCAAGAAACTCCCAGTAAATGCAGAGGCAGCTGACTGTGGTATGATTCAGGTGCTCTAATACTTTCTGTGATAGAGACCTCTTGTGAGAAATGTAAAAATGTGGAAACAGGGATAGTCTCTAAGGATACTCCTACACTGTCTTTTGGAATTGAACTGTTTTCTAACCAAAAGTCCCTAAAAATTTAATGACATTTGCTGAATGGTCAGTGAGTTTAATCATCTTGAGTCTTTATTAACACAGGAGTAGAGACCTGTTACCAGCCAACCTTTCATTATTATTAACTGTGTTAAATTGAATATACCAATGTGGTATTACATCTATTGTCAGAACCATTGTAAGTTCTCTCTTTGAAATCAATATCCTCACACTAGAACTCTTCATGTAGCCAGATGAATCACCCAAGCAAACCAACCATGGAATGGAGGTGAATTCAGGCCTAGTAATTTTCCATCTGGTACAGTGTTAGATGTATTCTTGTGTAACAGACAGTCTCCAAGATGAACCCCAATGGTGCCCAGTTCCTGGTACTCATGCCCTTGTGTAATTTCTTATGACTATAGCTGGATTTTGTGACTTCTATCAAACAGAATATGAGAACTTCCAAGGGTAGGTTATAAATGACCATGGTTCTGTCTTGGATCACTCTTTCCCTTTTCTAGATCACCCATTTTGGGGAAAGCCAGCTTCTGTGTTGAGCTCTGCTCTGTGGGGAGGACCTTGTGTTAAAGAAATGAGGAGACCTCTGGCCAACAGCCAGTGTGCAACTGAGACCTATGAGGACCTGAGTGGGCTGGAAGGAAGACTATTTAGCTTTAGTTGAGCCTTGATAGTCTTCAGCCCCAGCCAACATCTTGATTGTAACCTCTTAGGAAAACCTAAGCCAGAAGCACCCAGCTAAACTACTCCCAGACTCTTGACTCTCAAAGACTGTGAGTTAAATATTCTTATTTTAAAATTCCAAGTATTAGGGTGATTTGCTATGAAGCAACAGATCACTAATGCATCTCATTACCAGAAACTGCCCCACCCTCTGGAGTGAGTATTACAGACATGGTTAGGAGATCCAGATGGTTACTAGCTCTATGATAATTTTTCAACTTCTTCCCCCACCCCCAATTCAATAAGCAACAATAATTATTTGTTTTGGGAGATTAGGGAATCTTAAAAGGAAAAGAGGCTCTTTCTTACCTTCTTTATCCTAAGACAGTTCATAATCATAAGAAAGAACAAATGCAAAATCTTTTGCCACTGAGTTTCTTAGTACTATAACAAATAAACAGTGACTCCTTAATAAATGTTTAATAATGATCATTAAATAATAATTCTTAAGGCTCTTGAAGATTCCTGAATATAGTGAAAGCACCTTAGTGCTGCTGATTCGACCAACAGTCCATAGTAGAAAGAGATTAATAAGTCGATTAAAAAAATCATTTTATTGTTAAGCGAGAAGCGGGAAGGCAGAGAAACAGACTCCAACATGCACTCAACCAGGATCCACCTGGCAAGCGCCCTTTGGGGCAATAATCTGCCCAAATGGAGCCATTGCTCCATATCGGCAACCAAACCATTTTAGCGCCTAAGGTGAGGACATGGTGCCATCCTCAGCACCTAGGGCCAACTTGCTTGAATGAGCCACGGCTGCAGGATGGGAGAGAGAGAGAGAGAGAAGGAGGAGGGGTGTAGAAGCAGATGGGTTCTTCTCCTGTGTGCCCTGACCAGGAATCAAACCCAGGAGGTCCACATGCTGGCCTGATACTCTACTGCAGGGGTCCCCAAACTTTTTACACAGGGGGTCAGTTCACTGTCCCTCAGACCATTGGAGGGTCGGACTATAAAAAAAACTATGAATAAATCCCTATGCACACTGCACATATCTTATTTTAAAGTAAAAATAACAAAACGGGAACAAATACAATATTTAAAATAAAGAACAAGTAAATTTAAATCAACAAACTGACCAGTATTTAAATGGGAACTATGCTCCTCTCACTGACCACCAATGAAAGAGGTGCCCCTTCCGGAAGTGCGGCAGGGGCCGGATAAATGGCCTCATGGGGCCGCATGTGGCCCGCGGGCCGTAGTTTGGGGACCCCTGCTCTACTGCTTAGCCAACCGGCCAGGGCAACAAATAATTTTAATATATTAGGCTGCTACTTAGTTTACCCCATGCACTATGGTAGGCAGTTTATATACTTTATTTCATTAAGTTCCCCAAATCCTACAAGGTGGGTGTTATGGACTGCATATTTGTATCCTCCCATAATTCAAATGTTAAAACTGTGACATCCAATGGAATGATATTAAGAGGTGGGGCCTTCGGGAAGGAATTGGGTCATGAGGTTGGAGCCCTCATGATGAGATTAGTGCTTTTATAAAAGAGATACAGCAGCCAGTCTTCAAACCAAGAAGAGGAGACTCATCAGAACCTGACCAACCATGCTGGCACCACAATCTCTGGATACCAGCCTTCAGAACTGTGAGAAATAAGCTTCTGTTTTTTAAGAATCCCACTCTGGGTATTCTTGCTATGGCAGCCTGAACTAAGACACTAGGTCTTATGGTAGTCATCAATTTCTTTATAGACCCAAGGAAGATGTGTGCTAGATTACTTAAGTGATACAGATTTAATTGTAAATACATATGAAGACATGAGGTAATGTGGAAGTTAACCCTATCTACCATATGATCATCTCTTTATCTCCAAATTCCCAACACTGAAGTACATGGTGGTCTTTACAATGACCAACAAATTGCTCAGAATTCTTTGGGGTGGCTATATTGACTCAGAGGTACTCTTCTGTTTGTCCTTCTAGAAACTGTTAAGGGGAATGACGTGGTTGGGTCTGTTTATACATCCAAGATTAGTTAAATATTTTATCTTATTGATCAAATATTTTTCCCAGCCACCTCAGAGATAGCCAGTTTTCTTTGTGTTCAATTCACAAGTGGCTGCCTGTCTCCAATAAATTGCTCTTTTGTCTAAACAGCTACAACTAATCCAGGAGGCTTAGTCTCAGCTAAAAAGAAAATGGTATAAGTCATAGTAGCTTATGCTGTAAAAAAGAACCAATTAAAACCTTCTTTCCTTCAAAAGTAACTATGTCTGAGAAAGCAGCCCAAGTTTTATGGACTTCTGCTATAGCCTATTCAGCAGATATCCCCTTGTGGCAAGATAATGTTTTAATACACCAATAACTACAGTCCTTTTTTGTGTATTCCTTATTAAGCCATGGCATTACCCTGTTTAGCCAGCTAGATATGGAGAACCTATTACCTGTAGTGAGGTCACAACTAACTGTAGAGAACAAAAATAAAACACTAAGCTTCTGAGTTCAAAATCTGAGGTCCAGATGTAAGACAAAATGTTGGAAGATTACATGAACAGACAGAGTGATTTTTTTTGCACACTGGGTACTCGATAAAAATTCCTTGGGCTCGGGAAAGGAAAGCAATAATAAGGGAATCTGATAAGGGATATTGTATTCTCTCTTGTCCTGAGGTCAAAATCCACAAGGAAGAGAACAATGGAACCCTTAGTAAGCTCAAGGATGTGAGAATGGGGAAAACTTGTGTCTTGTTTCCTGGGTGGAACTCGGAAAAGCAGTAAGGTGAAGATCTCTTCCCTACACTTGAGTAGATGAAACAGCACTAGACTAGACTGGGAAGTTCAGTGGGTCTGGGCAATGGGTCCTGAGACAGCTTCAGTGCTGAAGAAGAGCATCCAAGAGGGCTGCGCTCTCTCAAAAATCAGTGGACCTAAAGGATCCTTTCCATGGTACCAAGAGGAATGCAGAATGATCTTAATGGACTTTGGGCAGAGACCTTACATGAGTCTATCTGCCAATGCCTGGGAACCAATATGACTAAGGATACAGTAGCAGATGCCCAGGGGATATATGGCAAACAAGGACTATACACCTTTCCTGTCCCCTCTGCATGCACTGATGGCTTGAGGTTCCCAGAATCTTAATATAATTCCACTGAAAAGCAGAATGAAGTCAACAAGTCAACCGTTAATTGATTTAAAAAATCCTTAAGTAAAACATAGAGGCAAGAAATGACTGAAATTAAGTTTCATATTTAGGAAATGTAAATACATGTGCAGACATTTCTTTGAAGATATTTAATAATTGAGTCTTGTGAGAGAGTCTTTAGCAGGAATGTATGCACCCTCTAGGGCAGGGGTCTCAAACTCGTGGCCCACGGGCCGCATGCGGCCCGCCGAACAATTTTGTGCGGCCCGCAGACTAATCCACGAAGTTCAAAATATTTTGGATAAAATTAAGTAAGCCTAGGGGCCTACTTGTATTTTTCATTTCTCTAGCATCCTAGCTAGATATTAGCTTAGTTAATAGCAGTTGTGATGCGAACTACAGTTTCTGGTTGTTTTGTGACACTGAGTAAACTGCATGTATGATTGTGCTTGTTGTACTGATTTTTTTTTTGTTTTCAACTGCAGTGAGAAAAGTGTTGCATAACAGTTGCCTTTTGTAGACCTAGTGCGGCCCGCCGAATGGCTGTGATCTTGCTCTGCGGCCCACATGCTGAGTTGAGTTTGAGACCTCTGCTCTAGGGGAATGAGATGCTCTCCTTTAAAGATAGAGAGCTGGAAGAAAAAAGGAATACAGAAGCATTACTGTCACTCAACCAGAACATGTAGAAAATGGTCTAAATATCCTAAAATTCAATTCACGGTGTCCATCCGCCATTTTGGACTGAAATGATTATCACTGGGGAGATGAAAAGTGGTAAGTTGCATTTGTTCAGTTACTTTGTCATTGTTTATTTAATACTTACTTTTCAAGATATGGTTTTGATGTAGTATAGCACCTAGGAAAATAAATTCTAGACCAAAATTGTCTTTGTTCAAATGCTGGCTCATCTACTTTCTAGATACATGACATTAAAAACTTAATCTAGGCCCTGGACAATTGGCTCAGCAGTAGATCGTCAGCCTGGCTTGTGGAAGTCCTGGGTTCAATTCCCTGTCAGGGCACACAGGAGAAGCAACTATCTGCTTCTCCACCCCTCCACCCCCACCATCTCTCTTTCTCATTTCCCCCCTCCTGCAGCCATGGCTAGAATGGAATGGTTAAAGCAAAGTTGGCCCTGGGTGCTGAGGATGGCTCCAAAGCCCTGCCTCGGCTGCTAAAATGGTTCGGTTGCCAGAGCAATGGCCTCACTTAGGCAAAGCATCACCTGGTAGGGTTCTTGTCAGGTGGATCCTGGGCAGGGCACATGCAGGAGTGCCCTGCTTCTCAATTAAAAAAAAGAGAAAAAAAGAAACTTAATCTAATCTCTCTCCTTTCTATTATAAAGAATTTTTAAAATGTATAAGAATGAATGCAATTGTCTAAGATCCCCATGTACCTTTCTCCCAATTTTTAAAAAATATTAACTAAGCCAATCCTGTTTCATTTATATTGAGACCCACTCCCACACCTTATATTATTTTCAAACACATCCCAGATAACATATTATATAATTTTATAAATATCATTTTAGTTTGTATCTTTATTTTTTTATTTTTTTATTAATTTTAATGGGGTGACATTGATCAATCAGGGTACATAGGTTCACAGAAAACATCTCCAGGTTATTTTGACATTTGATTACGTTGCATACCCATCACCCAGTCAAATTCTGTTTCATCACCTTCTATCTGGTTTTCTTTGTACCTCTGCAGTCCCAACACCCTCTCCCTTTCTCTCCTTTCCTTCTCCTGCCCCCCTGCCCAGTAACCACCACATTCTTGTCCATGTCCCTGAGTCTCATTTTTATGTTCCACCTATGTATGGAATCATATAGTTCTTAGTTTTTTCTGATTTACTTATTTCACTCAGTATAATGTTATTAAGTTCCATCCATGTTTTTGTAAATGATTCGATGTCATCATTTCTTATGTCTGAGTAGTATTTCATAGCATATGTATACCACATCTTCTTTATCCAGTCATCTATAGAAGGGCTTTTTGGTTGTTTCCATGTCTTGGCCACTGTGAACAATGCTGCAATGAACATGGGGCTGCATGTGTCTTTACGTACCAGTGTTTTTGAGTTTTGGGGGTATATACCCAGTATAGGGATTGCTGGATCATATGGTAGTTCTATTTTTAATTTTTTGAGGAACCACCATACTTTCTTCCATAATTTCTACTACTTTACATTCCCACCAACAGTGGATGAGGGTTCCTTTTTCTCCACAGCCTCTCCAACACTTGTTATGACCTGTCTTGTTAATAATAGCTAATCTAACAGGTGTGAGGTGGTATCTCATTGTAGTTTTGATTTGCATTTCTCTAATAGCTAATGAAGATGAGCATCTTTTCATCTATCTGTTGGCCATTTGTATTTCTTCCTGGGAGAAGTGTCTGTTCATGTCCTCTTCCCATTTCTTTATTGGATTGTTTGTTTGTTTGTTGTTGAGTTTTATGATTTCTTTGTATATTTTGGATATTAGGCCCTTATTTGTGTTGTTGTTTGAAAATATCTTCTTCCATTTAGTTTGGCTGTCTGTTCATTTTGTTGTCAGTTTCTCTTGCTGTGCAAAAACTTCTTAGTCTGATGTGGTCCCATTCATTTATCTTTGCTTTCACTTCCCTTGCCTTTGGAGTCAAATTCATAAAGTGCTCTTTATAAAAATGGTCCATGAGTTTAGTACCTATGTTTTCTTCTATGTAATTTATTGTTTCAGAACTTATATTTAGGTCTTTGATCCATTTTCAATTAATTTTAGTACAAGGGGACAAACTGTAGTCGAGTTTCATTCTTTTGCATGTGGTTTTCCAGTTTTCTCACCACCATTTGTTGAAGAGGCTTTCTTTTCTCCATTGTGTGTAGGTGGCCCCTTAATCAAAAACTATTTGATCATATATGTGTGGTTTTATTTCTGGGCTTTCTATTCTGTTCCATTGGTCTGTCTATTTTTCTGCCAGTATTATTCTGTTTTGATTATTGTGGCTCTATAATATAATTTGAAGTCAGGTATTGTAATGCCCCAGCTTCATTCTTTTTCCTTAGGATTGCTTTGGCTATTTGGGGGTTTTTATAGTTTCATATAAACCTGATGGTTTTTTGTTCCATTTCTTTAAAAAATGACATTGGAATTTTGATGGGAATTGCATTAAATTTGTATATTGCTTTGGGCAATATAGTCATTTTGACTATATTTATTCTTCCTATCCAAGAACAAGAAATATTTTTCCATTTCATTATATCTTTTTCGATTTCCCTTAACAATGCTTTGTAGTTTTCATTATATAGGTCCTTCACATTCTTGGTTATGTTTATTCCTAGGTATTTTTTTTTATTGCAACTATAAAGGGGATTGTTTTTTGAGCTCATTTTCTGCTGTTTCATTTTTGGCATATAGGAAGCCAATGGACTTTTGTATATTAATTTTGTATCCTGTGACCTTACTGTATTGGTTTATTGTTTCTAGTAGTCTTTTTGTGGAGTCTTTGGGTTTTTGATGTATAGGATCATATTATCTGCAAAAAGAGCAACCTTTACTTCTTCTTTCCCAATATGAATGCTTTTATTTCTTTCTCTTGTCTGATTGCTCTGGCTAGAATTCCAGCACTATGTTGAATAAGAGTAGTGAGAGTGGACAACCTTGTCTTGTTCCTGATTTTAGGGGAAAGGTCCTCAGTTTTATGCCATTTAATATGATGTTAGCTGATGGTTTATCATAAATGGCCTTTATTATGTTGAGATATTTTCCTTCTATACCCATTTTGTTAAGTGTTTAAAACAAAATGATGTTGTATTTTATCAAATGCCTTTTCTTCATCTATTGAAAAGATCATATGTTTTCTGTTCTTTGTTTTGTTGATATGGTGTATTACGTTAACCGTTTTATGTACGTTGAACCATCCTTGTGATCTGGGATGAATCACACACAATCATGATGAATTATTTTAATATGTTGTTGTATTCGATTTGCTAGTATTTTGTTTAGTATTTTAGCATCTGTATTCATTAGAGATATTGGTCTGTAGTTTTCTTTTTTAGTGTTGTCTTTGCCAGGTTTTGGTATGAGGGTTATGTTGGCCTCATAAAATGTGTTTGGCAGTATTGCTTCTTCTTCAGTTTTGAAATACTTTGAGTAAAATAGAAACCAAGTCTTTTTTGAATGTTTGATAGAATTCACTAGTATAGCCATCTGGCCCTGGACTTTTATTTTTGGGGAGGTTTTTGATAGTTGTTTCTATTTCCTCCCTGCTTATGGGTCTGTTTAGGATTTCTGCTTCTTCATGACTCAGTCTAGGAAGATTGTATTGTTCTGGAATTTATCCATTTTTTCTAGATTGTTAAATTTGGTGGCATGTAATTTTTCATAGTATTCTACAATAATTCTTTGTATATTTATTTTATCTGTGCTGATTTCTCCTCTTTCATTTTGGATTTTGTTTATATGAGTCTTTTTTCTTTTTTTCTTAGTGAGTCTTGCCAAGGGTTTGTCAATTTTGTTGGTCTTTTCAAAGAACCAACTCCTTGTTTTATTAATTTTTTCTTTAGTTTTTCTGTTCTTTATTTTGTCTATTTCTGCTCTGATTTATATTATTTCCTTTCTCCTGTTGGTTTTGGGATGTCTTTGTTCTTCTTGTTCAAGTTCCTTATGATGGAAAGTTCAGTGGTTTACTTGGGCTCTCTTTTGTTTGTTCATATAGGCCTGTATGAACTTCTCTCTTATTACTGCTTTTGCTGCATCCTAGACATTCTGATATGTCATTTTGTTATTTTCATTTAACAGTATGTATCTTTTGATCTCTGTTTTTATTTTCTCTTTGACCCACTAATTTTTAAAAAGTATGTTGTTTAGTTTCCACATTTTTGTGGGTTTGTTTACCTCTTTTTTGCCATTGAATTCTAATTTCAAGGCTTTATGATCTGAAAATATGTTTGGTATGATTTAAATCTTTCTGAATTTGTTGATGTTATTTTTGTAGCCCAACATATGGTTGATTCTTGAGAATGTTCCATGTACACTAGAGAAAATATATACTCTGGCACTTTGGGATGAAATATTCAGTAGATGTCTATTATATCCAATTGTTCTAGTGTTTCATTTAAGCTAATATTTCTTTATTGATTTTCTGTTTGGATGAATGATCTAAAGCTATCAGCGGTGTATTGAGGTCTCCAATTATATTTCTGTATGATTGTATTTTGTATGATTGTATTTTTGTTGGGTTTTGTTTTTAGGTCAGTTAGTAGCTGTCATATATTTGGTGCTCCTTGGTTTAGTGCATATATATTAAGAAGTGTTATGTTTTCTTGATTCAATGTCCCATTTATCATCATGCAATGACTGTTTTTGTCTCTGATTACCTTTGCCGTCTTGTAGTCAGTATTGTTAAATATGAGTATTGCTATATCTGCTTTTTTTTGGATGTTATTTGCTTGGAGTATTGTTTTCCAACATTTCACTTTGAATTTGTATTTATCCTTGTAGCTTAGATGTGTTTCTTGTAGGCAGCATACAGTTGGATATTTTTTTAAATCCATTCTTCTACTCTGTGTCTTTTTATTGGTGAGTGCAATCCATTTATGTTTAGTGTAATTATTGATACTTGAGGGTTTCCTATTGCCATTTTATATATTGCTTTCTGAGAGTTTTGTATCTTGTTTGTTTCTCTATCATTTGTTTTTGTTTGGTTGTAATCCATACTTCTTTCCTCTGTTACTTCTTTTTTCAAGCCATATGCTTCTGTGGTGATTTTTTTAGGGGTGGTTACCATTAAGTAATAAAAAGGATACATATCGTGTTCATTGTAGTACATTATCTCATGAGTGCTTCTGCACTCCATCTTCCTTTGCTACTGTTCATCTTTGTCCTCTCTTCTTTTTGTTTTTATTGTCACATATTAATCTGGTTTTTATTGTGATCTTGATGGAGCTTTTAGTTGTAGTTTTGTTTTCTTTTGTTCTTTGTATCTGTTCCAAAAATACCCTTTAGTATTTCCTGAAGTGAGGGTTTTCTGGTGATAAATTCCCTCATCTTTTCTATATCTGTGAATGTTTTTATAACTCTTTTGTATTTGAAGGATAGCTTTGATGGGTATAGTATTTTTGGCAGGAAGTTCCTCTCTTTCAGAACTTTAAATATCGGGGTCCACTCTCTTCTAGCTTGTAGAGCTTCTGCTGAGAAATCTGTTGATAATCTAATGAGCCTTCCTTTATATGTTTTATTCTTCTTTTCCCTGGTTGCCTTGAGAATTTTTTCTTTGTCTTTGGTTTGTGCCAATTGTATTATGATGTGACTTGGAGTAGGTTTGTTAGAGTGAAGATAACTTGGTGTTCTGTTTGCTTCTTGAATTCGAGGCTTTAGTTCTTTCCACAGGTTTGGGAAGTTCTCATCTATTATTTGTTTGAATATGTTCTCCATTCCATTTTCTCTCTTTTCTCCTGATACACCCATTATTCTTATGTTGCTCTTTCTGATGGAGTCAGACAATTCCTGTAGGGTTTTCTCATTTTTTTAATTTGTGAGTCTCTCTCCTCTCTGTAGTGCTTCTAGTCGTTTGTCTTCTATGTCACTAATTCTCTTCTCTATTTGGCCTGTTTTATTGGTTAAGCTTGTTACCTCATTTTTCAGTTCACAAATTGAGTTTTTCATCTCTGTTTGATTCATTTTCATAGTTTCAATTTCCTTGGTGTTGTATTCTTTCAGTTTGTTGAATTGTTTTTTGAGCTCCCTATATTGCCTTTCTGTTCTTTCTTGTATATCCCTGAGCAATTTTAGGACTTTAATTTTAAATTCTCTGTCATTTAACTCCCAGGTTTTCAAGCTATTAAAATTTTTTTCTGTAGATTTTTCCTCATCTATCTGAGCTACATATCTGTCTTTTGTATCCATGATATTTGATTTCTTTTTCCTTAGTGGCATTTGAGAGTGGTATTGTTAATAACACTAATAGGAGTTGATTTAAAATATATTTTTGAGAAAATGCAGTGAAAAACTCAAAATTCTATTGTGCTAAGTGGAACAAAAATATATAGAATGGAGGGCCTGATTTGGGGGGAAGTGACAAAGTGGCAAAGAACAAGGCAAGAACCCACAAAATGCCACATGGAAAAAAATTGAATCAAGAATAAAATAATTTGCTTGTAAATGATGGTCGAATGACAGAAATAGTGTATGAGAAGAGAAAAAAAAGAAAAAAAAATACCATTACAAATGAAAATTCTATTGCATTAAGTGGAACAAAAACTACATAGAATGGCGAGCTGGAGTTGGGGGAAATGCTAAAAAGATTAAAAAATGTAGTAAAAAGCACACAAAATGCCACAAAGAAAAAATTTGAATCCAGAATAAAATAATTTGTTTGTAGGTGAGAATCAAATGAGACAACAGGTGAAAGAGAAAAGAAGAAACAAAAAGAAAGAGAGAGAGAGAAAATAGAAAAAAAATTGAGGTAAGTTCTTTGGAATCTAACACTCAGTAGAAAAAAAAAGAATGGAAAATGTAACACGCATGGATAATAAAGTTCAAAAAGAAAATAAAAGGATAAAATGTAAAGAGGATATAATGACCAAGGTGAAAGAAAAAAAAGAAAATATACAAGAAAAAAATGGAAAAAGTTATAAAGACTGTAGCTTTTTCCTGGTTTTGAGAGGTTATCTTCTTCCTTTTTCTTTTTTCTCTCTTTTTGGCCAGTGGCACTGTACCCCAAGTTCTGCCCCTGTGGCACTCTTAGGCAGAGATTTGCAGTTGATGTGTCACTATGGCAGAGGTCAGGAACCTATGGCTCACAAGCCAGATGTGGCTCTTTTGATGGCTGCATCTGGCTCACAGACAAATCTTTAGTAAAAAAAAAATAACATTAAAAATATAAAACATTCTCATGTATTACAATCCATTCATTTCCTACTGCTCATGTTCATGGTTGTGGGTGGCTGGAGCCAATCATAACTGTCCTCCGGGACAAGATCAAATTTTTATTGGATAACGCATAACATACACGGGTCGTTGTATGGCTTTCACGGAATTACATTTTAAAATATGTGGTGTTCATGGCTCTCTCAGCCAAAAAGGTTTCCAACCTCTGCACTATGGTGATGACATAAACTAGGCCTCAGTCCCATTGGTAGGTGGGGTTTTTCAGCATTTGCAGGCTCTGACAATGGGAGAGTCCATTTTACCTGAGCCTCTTCCTAAATCTCTTCTTCCCAAACCAGCAGCTTGGGAACCCAGCTGTGAAGTTGCCACAGCCACTGCCTGGATAGCAAGAGGCTCTAAGAGCTGCCAAATCCCCCCCTCTATCCCTGTTCAAATCTGTTATCAGGGTTCTGGGTAAGGATTTGCCAGCCGGAGCCGGCAGCATAATTAGGTAGGGCTGAGAGCTGATTGCTTTTCAGGTGTCTTTCTATGAGCCTCCAGGCATGTCTAGCATGCCCTGTGCTCCATGGGTCTACTCTGCCCAGGCTTTTTGCACTTTTTAACCAGTATCAGCTGGCGGGAAGAGGCCCCAGTCTCTGCCTGCAGAGAAGAGGTCCTAAAAGCTTCCAAGTCCCTCCTTCAGGTTTGTTCAAAGCACAGCTCTGTGTATGAAAGCTTTGTCAACCAGAGCCACCAGCTCAAGCAGACAGAGGAGTGACTGATTTCTGGCCAGGTTCCTTTCTAAGGTTCCCTGGGTATGTCTAGTTAAATTTGCCTAGCACTCTGCGGGTCTGCTCTCCACAGGCTTCTCCCTTGTTGGGAAGCTTACAGCCCAACCCACCCAACTTTTGCAGTATTCTCTGAGGTTTGTTCCATGGGACTATACTTTTTAACCTGTATTGGCTGGCAGGAGGTTGTCCCAGCCACTGCCTGTAGAACAAGAGGCCCTAAGAACTATCAAGTCCCTCCTCTGGGTCCGTTTAAATCACAGACCTGGGGAAAAAGGCTTTGTCAGCCAGAGCCTCTAGCGTAAGCCAGCCAGGCAGTGAGCAGACTGCGGATTAGGCTCCTTTCAGCATTCTGCAGGTCTGCTCTCCAGAGGCTGCCTGCAAGCTGCCTGTGAGCCCTTCCCCCCAGTGCTTCCACAGTTCCCAGGAATGTGCTTTGTTAGTCTGTATGGCTGGTGTAGGGAAGCTGGCTCTGGTGCACTTCCCACGCACTGTTATTCGGGAAGCTGGAATTATACAGAAACTCTGTCCATGCAGAAGGCCACTGCTGACAGTCTCTGACCCAGCCCCTCTGTCTGGGAATGCGGGCGCCCATGCCCGAAGTGCTAGGTGGATCCACTCCCACACTGCTCATGCTCACTGACTGGGAGACCGGGACTAAATAAGGGAACTACCACCTACCTCTGCAGGTGTCGGCACACTCTCTCCTCGGCTTGAACATCTCTGCCCTAGACCAGCTTTTTCCCTCACCCCCAGACCTCCCTTCCTTCTGGGTTCCAAGTGAAAGCAGCCCTTCCTCAGATCAGTGAGGAAAGCAGAATACTCCATTCTCCGTCTTATTTCCTTCAGAGTGGATTATATATTCAGCCACCTTTTCACCCAATTGTACTTTTGTTTGATGTATGTGTATTTCAGATGCTCCTGTGATTGTTTTTCTGTCTCTAGTTGTTGAATTTGTTGAAATTTCAAGGAGAGGTATCAGGAACACCCCTCATGGTGCTATTTCTCTGACGTCACTCTTGTATCTTTAAATCTAAGAATTTCTTTAAAACAAATAAAACTAGGCTCCTATTGTCATACTTAAAAAACTTTTAAATAATTCTTTAACATCAACTAGTTTTTAAATTTACAATTATCTCAAAATATCAAAATATGTCATTTTGTTTATAGTTCATTGGTTTGAATTATTTTCCAAACAATGTTCACATATTGTAATTAGTTAATATAGCTCTTAAATCTCTTTTAATCTGTACATTGAAATTTCATCTTTTTTTCCACGCAATTATTGGCTGAAGGAAATAGGTCATTTGTCTTGTAAAATTTCCCACAGTCTGTATTTTGCTGATTGTGTTCTAGTGTATTGCTAATGTGACCCTGTGTACTCTGTGTTAGTTCTTCCAACAGGTACTATATAAATTTGATTGTTTCTCTTTTGTTGAAATTAGCAGATGTTTATGCTCAATGCCTAGATTCATAAGGGCTTGCAAAATGATAATATTCTAGTGTGTATCTTTCTTCTTCATATATTAGCTGGGAAATTCTTTAGAAAGAGACTTCTCATCTACAATCTAGATAGTCAAGAGTATTGTTTATTTAAGAAAGTCCAGATAAATGTTTGTTTTTCAAAATAAGGAGTTGGTTTTCTCCAATTGGTTATGTTTTTAGTATCATTATAAACTCATGGATTTACATGTATTTGATGTATTTCAATGCATTGTAGTTATCTTGGTTTTTTCTTTTTGATGGTTCATATTAATCTCTTTTATTTAATTTATTGTGTTTACATAGATTCTAGTGTTGCCCCAAATGCATCCTCCCTCCCCCATATTCCCTTCAACATCTCCCTTGCCCCCCTCCCCTTCCCTTCAGGTTTATCCCGTCCTATCATCCCCTTTCCCTCTGTCCTCTTTTCATCTGGTCCCTTTGATCTCTCCTCTGTCTCAATTTCATTCCTCAGTTCACATTGTTCCTTGGATTTCTCAAATGAGTGAGGTCATACAATATTTTTCTTTCTCTGCCTGGCTTATTTCACTTAACATAATAGTTTCCAGGTCCATCCATGTTGTTGCAAAAGGTAAGATTTCCTTCTTTTTCATGGTCCCATAGTATTCCATTGTATATATGTACCACTGCTTTTCAATCCACTCATCCACTGTTGGACACTTAGGCTGTTTCCAGATCTTCACTATTGTGAACACTGCTGCCATAAACATGGGGGTGCATTTCTTTTTTTGAATCAGTGATATGGTGTTCTTGGGATATATTCCTAAAAGTGGGATGGCTGGGTCAAAAGGCAGTTCCATTTTTAATTTTTTGAAGAATCTTCATACTGTTTTCCACAGTGACTGCACCAGTTTGCATTCCCACCAGCAGTGCAGGAGGGCTTCCCTTTCTCCACATCCTCGCCAGCACCTATCATGTGTTGGTTTGTTAATGAGCACCATTCTGACTGGTGTGAGGTGGTATCTCATTTTGGTTTTAATTTGCACTTCTCTAATGATTAGTGATGTTGAATATTTTTTCATCTGTCTATTGGCCATCTGTATGTCCTCTTTGTAAAACTCAACACCAGGAAGATAAACAATCCAATCAAAAAATGGGCAAAAGAAATGAATAGACACTTCTCCAAAGAGGACATACAGATGTCCAATTATCTTGGTTTATGTTCAAATTATCCTTCTTTGTCTTGTGGGAGCCTATTGGAGTTGACTTCCATACAGATGGCCAATAGACAGATGAAAAAGTGTTCAACATCACTAATCATTAGAGAAATGCAAATTAAACCAAAATGAGATACCACCTCACACCAATCAGAATGGCGCTCATTAACAAACCAACACATAATAGGTATTCTTTTTGACATGATCTTTTTGTTATTTGACATGACCACTATCCCATTTGCCTGAGAATGGAGGTTCCAGTTACACTGACTTTCAGTTTTCAATTGAAGAAAGTTCTGGGGAAATTGAGGTGAGTTGGTCACCCTAAACTTACAAGTCTTTGCTAGCTCCATTGCTATCTGATAAGACTAAACATTCTAGGCTCATCATGTGTACTTCTTGCTCCTGACCTGAAATTGCCATTTGTCCAAAAACACCCAATTCCTTTTAGTGGGAAATGGTATTTAAAGAGTTCATTCTTCTAACCACACTTAAGCATCAATATCTGTTTCTATACAATAATGATAATAACAACCCACATTGAGTTGTTGTGAGGATTGTATGCAATAATGCTTGCAATGCACTTAGCACAGGGTCTGGAATGTAGAAACTCCTTGCTAAAGGTTAGCTGCTATCACAACACTTCCATAGGTGAACAGTACCAGGGCTTATTCACTCAGCAAAACTCCACATCATCTCAGGTAAATATACATATATTTAGGAATGAATCATACTAAATAAACACAGATGGGAGTGGGGATAATATTAAGAGGTTCACTGTACGATGCAATGTGTTTTGTGCAATTTATATTTTTTTAAATTCAAATCATCAGAGCTGTCCAAACTTTCAACAAAATGAGGCTATGCAGCTGGTCCTGAAATTGTTTCTAGAAATGTCTTGAAATATTTAAGTTTGACACCTGAGAAGACCTTGTTCATTGTAAGTTTCCTGTCCTGTTCATATTCTTGTGGCCAAGGAAAGAAATATCATAGAAAGTTGAATAATATTGTCAGTAGATATACAAAAGAACCCTCAGTAGGTTCCTGAGAAAATTATGTGATCTTCTAGATTTCTTCTAGAATTCATTAAAAAGTACAGAAAATAGCTACATTAATCCTTTCAAAGTGGGGTTATTCCCTGAGACATCTGAGGTTGATGGCCATAGTGGGCTCTCATAGTTGTGATGTACATAAAAAAGAAATAGATAAAAGAAGTCTTGTTCTATGAATCAGTGCAAACAGCTACAAAGGAATTGATGAGTGCAGTCTTGCTTGCTTTTTGAAAGCCTAAGTTAATGCTTGACATATGTGGATCAATTTGCACTGATGGTACCCTTGATATGCTAAGAAAAATTCAAGGTCTGTTGCCTTTGAAAAGAAAGTAAGCCCTCTTATTATTGTCACACAAATATTGCATTGGGCTGCTTTTGTTTCTAAGAACTCCAGAACATTGAAGGTTGGTGTGAATATTGTGGTGAACAAAGTAAATTCTATCAAAGGATAAAAAACCTCTCCCCTCCTCTAGATTTTGACAAAGGAATGGAAGTAAGCACACTATACAGAAATGAGGTGACTTGTCAATAGCCATTTGCTTACTTACATTTTTTTCAATAAAATATTATTTTCTTTTTAATTATTTACATATAAACAAAAGTGAAATGTAATTAATATAAAAACTCAGTAATGTGTGCACAAACCAGGCTGCAAGAGGAGAAGATAATTATTAAATATTACTATAGATGAAGGTTCCTGGAGAAGATAATCTGAAAAATATCTCTAGGTTATAGTCAGCCTTTAGCTCTGCCAACAGCCTACAAGAACCCCTTCCAGGGAAATGAGTGGAAGAGCCCTGAGTGAGTCAGGAAGGCACAGGATAATGACAGCATGGTCACCCAGAAGGCTGTAGTGTGGGCCAGGTGCTAGATTTTTGGCAGGAAATTGGGAGTGGGATGTGCAGTTTTTAAGATTCTATGACTTCCAGATCTCAAGAGTGGGCAAAACGGAGTGCAATACATGGTGGGCAAAGCAGGGACTACATCAGCACACAGCCAAGACAGGCCAGGTACAGACAAGAATGTGGACATGCTCACCCAGGACTTTCATCCTCAGATTCCAAAACTGTATAGTGGCAGTGCCTCTGGGAGATGACAGCCTCACCTTGTCTGCTTCTTAAGTCAGAATGCTCCAACCAGCTACTTGTAGTGTGATAGTCCACAAGGATATAAGCCTGTTTACTTGAAACTAAGGCAGAAATTCAAACAAAGAATTTTAAATATTCTTATAATCATGTAGCAAGTGCAATTAAATCCTGAATAAATTTAACACGTTTATATAATGATTTGTGATGAACACTGTAGAGCAGTTGTACATGTTTATTAGGAAATTTTCAGTTTAGAAAAAGCATGTTAATTTTATTCTTCCCCTTGTGGGGGAAGAATAAAATTAAGTGAAGTAGTGAGTTACAACTCACTGGCGTGAGATGAGAAATGACTTTTATCCATGTTTTTTCCACAAAACATCCTGCTCTTTGTTTGGCTTCTTAATTTTGGAAGAGTGGAATTTTTTGTTGTATGTCTTTATCATTAATTTAAAGGACTTTTCATTATTCAGCTTGGAGAATGTGTTGTTAGGCACCTTCTCAATTAGTGGGATTTATTGAGGATTCTTTTGTTGCAGTTTTAAATAATGTTGCATAGTTAAAGAGAAGATGTGTTTTTGATACAATTAGAAAAATAGACCTGTGTGTGTGTGTGCATGTGAGTGTGTATGTGTGTGTGTCTACCACTTAGATCTATCTTACTAATTATGTTCTTTAGGACTCGTTTATTCTTAATTGTTTTCTTACAATTATGGGATCAAAGAAGTGAACGAAAGACTCTCACCAGCAAATTCTTACTTAATTCTCTTTATATTTCCAGTAGCTGGTGCTTTGTGAATTTTGATGCTTTGATATTTGATATGTGAAGCTAATATTAACATCAGGAGCCCTACTTCTTTTTGCCGCATTTGCCTGGCATGCTTCTAGTTATCTGACTATGACACATACTGGAATTATGCTCTGGAATTCAAACCTAGAGTCCTGTTTCTTTCTTTTTCTTTCTTTCTTTCTTTCTTTCTTTCTTTCTTTCTTTCTTTCTTTCTTTCTTTCTTTCTTTCTTTCTTTCTTTCTTTCTCTCGTTTTTAGCTAGGGAGGGACAGACAGACAGGAAGGAATAGAGTCTTGTTCTTTTAATAAATTTATACTTTTTAAAATTTTATTTAGAAAATTAAATTTAACAGAGTGACATTGATTTATACTTTGTGATATGAGAGAAAAGATTAATCATAATTTGACTATCCTTACTTGTATAGTGTTATGCACACACAAATTAAAGACATAGACTTTTATTCCTACATTGTCTTTGGTTTCTTTATTGTGTGTGTTTTCATTCTGATTGTTCTAAAGGTTTATAGTCTGTTCTAGGATCTTTTAATGGTTACCTTTATAATTTTATGTACTAATTATTATATTTTAAAGTTCTTATGTGGTATCTGATAACGCACCGCCACAAAAAACTGAGAAAGTGAGTTTTTTCATCTTGCCTTCTTATCCCGACTTCACTGTTCACCAAAGCTGTTCTCTACTAGAACGCCCGCCCCCTCCAGGCAGGATCTGTGCTACCTGAGCTCTGAGAGTCTGCCTTTGCTGTCCGCTTCCTCTCCTAACCAAGTTCAACCTGACTGCATTGATCCGGAGCTGGACTGCTTTCAAGTGTTATGTATATTTTCTAATTTTCAAAAACTATTTTAGCTATTTTCAGTGGGTTTCAAAAGAACAAATTGGGCCAGATGCCTTGACTCTGCCATCCTAATGAAGACCTTGATGAGGCCAAGAATAGTACTGGATCCACTTCATTTAAAATAGGATTTCATAAATAATGTAATCTGATGAAAGATGATCTCATGGAAACATGGGTCATGGCTGAATGCAAATGGAGTTTCAGGCAATAAAGTTTGAGAATCTCCGATGTGTTCCAACCAGTGCTGTTTCCACATCTGACAACAGCACCAGGGGGCCCATCTGCTGGTTGAGCTGGGCTTTTATCACACTTTTTATTGCACCTCCAAACAGAACATGTGACTGCTTCACAAACTTCAGAAAGTTCCTCCTGGCTAAATATCACTGCACAAATGGTGCCTTCGAAGAGTCAACAAGCCAGTAAACTTTTTAAAGTTTATAACTGTGTAGCTGTTTATGCATTTTAGAATTTTTATAAAATTAAATTAAATTGTAATTTTCTTAGCCTATATTTCCTACGGCTTTTTACTCTGTTTTATAAACATGTAACATAAATATAAAATGGTCATCATTTTAGCTTTCTTTGAGAGCACAATTCAATGGCATTAAATACATTCACACATTGATCGGCCATTACCATTATCCATCTCCAGAATTTTCCATCATCCCGCTGTGAAACCCAGAACCTGCTAAACAATAATTGTCCCCTTCCCTCCTCCCATCCTTACCAAATATTCACTATTATTTTTAAGTTGAAAGAACTAAACTTAGCAATTGTTTCTCTTGCTTCATCCTTTAAAAATGTTCTTCTCAGAGATTTATTGCAAAGAAATGAGACAATTTTTGGAAAATAGAAGGGATGCAGTTTGTAGTAAACACTAAGAATTACTGTGCCAGGTACAAAGAGGCATGGTCCTCAAACTAGGGGCTGACAGCTAACTCTTACCCAGTGCTTCCTGTGTGGCTCACTAAGCCTCCTCAGCAGTACCTCCTAGGGAGATATTATTACATTATCCCCATTCTACAGATGAGGAAACTGAAACACAGACAGGTTAGGTAACTTGTATGAAATAGTAAGTGGCATGTCTAGGACTGGAACGCAGGCTTTGGGGTCACAAAGTTAAAGCCCACATAAAACAAACAAAGGGTGTTTTTAAGTGCTAAACATCATGAACCTAAATCTAAGTCTAGTTTCACCTCCAGCCATTTTTCAGAAAATGCTCTGTTGAAGGTCACACCTGACCTGATCTCCCAGCCACTAATTCTAGGGGCCTCTCTAAACTTTCCTGTTCCTCTGCCTCTCTGAAGGTTTTAACTCTTGAGCAATTTCAAATTCTCTCCTTACTCAGCATCTGAGATAGTGGCAGAGTAACTTGATAGACATCAGCACAGCAGAGGAGCTTGAACATGAAACTGAACTTGCATACTAGGGAACAACAGGAGAACTTTGAGCACAAGAGCAATGGACTTATAGCAGTCCCTTAGGAAGATCAGCCTGGTGGGGGCAGGGCTCTTCAGGACAGCAGGGCTGGGTTGGGGAAGGTGGGGAGCTGTTCTAGGGAAAATCAGCCAGGCAGCTGTTGCCTGGTTCTGGGCATGGTCATGATAAAACTCTAAGAAATGTTTGTGCTATAAGTGAATTAATTCATGAAAGTAGCATGAGAATACTCAGGTTGTGATTTTAAAAAATCCTTCTGAGGCCCTGGCCGGTTGGCTCAGCGGTAGAGCGTCGGCCTAGCATGCGGGGGGCCGGGGTTCGATTCCCGGCCAGGGCACATAGGAGAAGCGCCCATTTGCTTCTCCACCCCCCCCCCCTTCCTCTCTGTCTCTCTCTTCCCCTCCCGCAGCCAAGGCTCCATTGGAGCAAAGATGGCCCGGGCGCTGGGGATGGCTCCTTGGCCTCTGCCCCAGGCGCTAGAGTAGCTCTGGTCGCGGCAGAGCGACGCCCCGGAGGGGCAGAGCATCGCTCCCTGGTGGGCAGAGTGTCGCCCCTGGTGGGCGTGCCGGGTGGATCCCGGTCTGTCTCTCCCCGTTTCCAGCTTCAGAAAAATACAAAAAAAAAAAAAAAAAAAAATCCTTCTGAAACTCCCTGCTCTTGTATTTCAAGAGGACATGTAAAACAGGTTTTTCAGATTACCCAGGGTTCCTTGTCAGGATCCACAGGAAAATATCTCTCAGGTCATGCATCTCAGAATCAACCTTCTTGTGTTATCAACTCTGAGCTCCACAAGCACACACATGCCCTCTTTGTAACGCCTGCTAGAACACGCAGAAGAGAATGCGTGGCTCCTGGGAAAAAGGCACGTGCAACTTGATTGCTGGCGTTGGTGTCTTCACCCAGTCTGGGCTCTGTTTGTATTTTCTACTTGTATTTACTCTTTGCCGTATCTTCTCACTTACTTTTATATTAATTTGTTTCACCATCCCATATATAGCTTTGAAAGATTCTTTAAACATTTTCTGGAATAGAGAAGAAACGAGTCAGAACTAGAAAAATAGAATCTAAAAGAAAAGAACGTAACCCATGCAAACCAACTCTAAGAAGACATTTTTTGAGACAATTGGGAGACCTAGAAAATAAATATTAGTAAGGAATTTTTATTAATTTTCTAGGTCCAATAATGGTATTGTCATTATTTAAAGCCCTTATCTATTAGCAATATATAATAAACTATTCTTAAGTGAAATGTATTAATGTCTTGGATTTTTTTTTAATTTTTATTTTATTTATTCATTTTTAGAGAGGAAAGAGAGAGGAGAGAGAGATAGAGAAAGAGAAGGGGGGAGGAGCTGGAAGCATCAACTCCCATATGTGCCTTGACCAGGCAAGCCCAGGGTTTTGAACCGGCGACCTCAGCATTTCCAGGTCGATGCTTTATCCACTGCGCCACCACAGGTCAGGCAATGTCTTGGATTGGCTTCAGAGTACTCTAGAAAAATAAGAGTGAATGAGAATTGAGAGATAAAAATATAAAAAAGATTTTTATTTTTAATGTGGGAAACTGTGAGGATGATGGCACTTTTCACAGCAACAGTATATATAAGAAAAGGCATGGAAATTTTTAGAAAGTTAGAGTGCATGTCTCCTTGCCTGATTTTGGAGAGGATTTAGCTACACTCTTAGTATATGTCTGCATGGCCTCTTTGCCTTTGAGAAGGAATGCATTTGAGTCATGTAATGTTTAGTAAAGTTAATAGAAGGCCCTACATTTTAGAATTTAGTAAGAGGAACAGACATTTATTAAGCACTTGATTTCTCCCAGGTGCTCTGCTCAGGGCTCTCACATGATCGTCTAAGTTCAAACAGCCTGGTTGGAGGAATATACCCCTCTCTTCTTCATTTTTTTCTCTTCTCTTCTTTCCCGAAAGGTGGCTGGTGACTGCATGGTTTCCTGGGACAGGTGAGGAAGTGGCTGGCCCAGACATCAATGCTATGTTAACAGTGAACATTGACTTTTCTCAACTGGAAGCCTCAAAGGCTTCCTGGGCCAGCTGGAGTAATGTCACACAAGATAAACGCTCCTTTGAAGAGAGTCTCCATCACTGCTATGCTTTTAAAGCCATATGAGGCATAGGATTCTCCAGGTGAGTCCTGATCAAAACAATATTAGCTATCGACTTGAACTCTGGAGCCAAATGGTATGGGCTTGAATCCCAGCTGCTGCACCATAGACACGAACTTATCCTTTCTGCCTCTACCTCAATTTCTTTGTTTGTGTAATGAGGATAACCATGTACTCACTCCATCAGTGGTCATAAAATTTAAGCATGTTAGTATATGCAGCGTGTTTGCTACAATACATGGTACCAAGAATCCCCCAGCAAACACTGGCTATCGCTGCTATTATTTACATTAATATCATTATGGTCTAACTCAGTGGTTGGCAAACTACAGCTTGCAAGCCAGATGAGGCTCTATGGCCCCTTGAGTGTGGCTCTTCTACAGAATACCACGTGCGGGCGCAAAGGCCAGTTTAGGAGTACCATAATTAAGTTAAGAACAGTGTACCTACCTATATAGTTTAAATTTAAAAAATTTGGCTCTCTAAAGAAATTTCAATCGTTGTACTGTTGATATTTGGCTCTGTTGACTAATGAGTTTACCGACCACTGGTCTAACATATAGCTTTTTTCTTCCTCTAAAATGTGTCATATTTTAGAGAACACATTTTTTTGCTTCTATGAATAAGAATAAGACTACTTACATTAAATATTATAAAGCAGCATTGTTCCAATAAAATATAATGTGAGTCACATATGCTTTTTAAAATTTTCTAGGATTCACATCAAAAAGCAAAAATAAATTACTGAAACACATTTTAATAATGTACTTTATTTAATCCAATAGATCCAAAATATTGTCATTTTCACATATAAAGAATATAAAAGTGTTAATGAGCCATTTTACATTAATTCTATTTATTAAGTCTTTAAAATCTGATGTGTATTTCACACTCGCAACAAGCTATTAGGAGCGCCGAGTCAGGGAGGGAAGCCTTGGGCAGCTGGGAGACCCAGGTCCCAGTGAGGACTGTTCCAGCCCCCTCAGATGGAAAGAGTAGCCCAAGAACCTGGCAAACAGCTTTGTGCAAAGTGACTTTGGGCAAGTCAAACCCTGTCTTTGAACCTTACGTTCTTCCAGAAAGCCAAAGAGGGGGAATAAAATGGCCCAAGGGAAAACATTTTAAGTAAATTATCCTAGTTTTCAAATTTGTTCAAGAGCCCAAATATGGTATAGCAGTCCTTGAAGCCAAAAAAAAAGTCGTCTGTTAGTTAATATGTTGAGGCAGCCAGGGTCTGTTTGGAGCAGGCAGGAAATCTCAATTATCTGCATTAATTTCCTTTTCATGAGCATCTGTTGGGTACTTGCTCTGTACCAGGCTCTATCCTAAACTCTAGGGAAATAGGGATGCATATCCTGTCCTCAAGGCATTTACAGTCTTGTGGAGGAGGCATATGTGTGTATGTGAGGTGCTACTATAATTGAGGTCCAGACCCCCTCACGCCCCACCGCTCCTGCATAGGAAAAGAACAGTAAAAGCTGCGCTGGAGGGTCAATGCAGGCAGAATACACTTCGTGCCTCACCTTTCAACTTGCCTCTTAAGGAAAAGTGAGAGGTCAAAGGTCACTCAAAAAGTGGCTAGAGATAGGGAAGAACGTTGCTGGCTGAGAAATGACGTGCCCTAAGTATTAGTGCATAGGTATCTAATGGCTCTTTCTCTGGTTTGGGATGCATGGGGACAGATGGTGGACAGTCCTGTTTCTCATTATGTTGACAGACATTTGTATGTGTTTGCACACTAGTCAGGTATAAGCAGAAATACAAGAAGAGGCAGAGCCAGTGTCCTACACACAGCCCTCTCTGTTCCCTCCAGGCCCGTTTCATGGGTCAGCTCTTGAGTGAGGCTTTGCATGCAACCCTGCTCACTCCCCGTGACATTAACAGTAGACTTGACTGTCCCCTCTGCTATCTACCAGGAGACAGGGAGCTCATTGAAGGTGTTATATCCTAGGCACCTAGCACTGTTTTGCACAGAGGGGATGCTCAATAAATATTTTTTAATCAACTTCAGAAATTTAAAAATGTTTTTTGAATACTGTATTCACAGGACTAATCAGTATGTACTCTTATTCTAGCTGTGTTTGTACTGAAGTCACCCATGTAACACAAAGTGAAGGTTTGGTGACTTATCTGCTGAATTGAGCACTTTAATGTAGAAGTCTAGCTTCCAACTATGAGCTATTTATGATAACTGTGCCCATTTTTAATCTATTACATGGCTTACATGTATTCAGCAAAGAATCTGGCATTTGTAAGTATCATTGCATTTATGTTTATCCATGTGTGGTTTTGGTCAGGTGGCACACTTCCAACTGCTCAGTATGCTGCAGGAGTTTGTTCTGACATTCAAGGTTTGAAAGTGTTTTGCAAAAGACAAGGTGCTGTATGAAGGCAGGATGCTGTTGCTGGCATCCCAGGATCTGGGGCACATGTGACTCTGGACTCCCACTGGATGTGGGTTGTCTTAGAAACTTAATTTTGGTGATAGTCTCAGAGGTGCCACCGGCTCCCTCTAGCACACCCTCCTACAGAGTTGCCTGACTTGGGTTCATAGTTATGTTCAATGAACTGACATAGGAAATTAGGGACCCTGCTTTCCCTCAGACATAAGAGGAAGAAAACACAGCACCTTTTGGACACAAAGAACAAGCCCTACTGTGTGTCTGGCATGGGGACAGGTATTTGACCTTTATTATCTCTAATGCTCACAATAGTCTTATAAGGAGGTATTAATAGTCCTCTTCTACGTATGAAAAAATGAGCCTTGTGGAGGAAACTGGCTCAAGGCACCACAGCCAGTTAGTGGTGAAGCCTGTATACGAATAAAGGTATGACTTACTCCAAATTTCCTTTGTTTCTATGATGTAAAAGCCTATGGAATGATCAGTTTTGTCATCTATAAAGTGGGTTGAGTAATACCTTTTTTGCCTAACCAGTGCTAATGCTGTGAGTGTCAAGGTAAAGTCACTTTTCCTAGCATCAAAACGGTACGTGTAGAAGGGGTAAGAGTACCTACAGCAATGATAGTTACCTGATGTACACCCTTCCCCTACACTTCTGTGTGTCTCTGGAAGGTAAGATGATGCTCTGTGGTACAGAAAAGTCTCCTCATGGTAACAGCCATTGGAATCCTTATCTATATGCTTTTATGTGGGGAAAGAAAATTCTCTCCTGGACCTTCCAGGGAATCAATATAACATGAAGGTCAAGGACACAAGCTCTGCAGTGAGACCCTGCCCTTACTGGCTGGGTAGCCTCAAGCACCAGAAACTTCACTTCTCCATGGTAGACAAATATAGTGCCTCCCTTATAGGTTGAATTAAGATTAAATGGACATTGCATGGGGAGCCCATAGGAAGCACTCAGTAAATGTTATCAATAACTTCCGGATGCTAAACAGCGCTGCGGGACTTTTTCTGTGGGTGAGACGGCTCCAGTCACCTGCACAGGTTTGTTTCCTCCTCCTTTCTGCTCTTCCCAGGCTCTAGCTACAGCTCACAGTGCTAGTCTTCATTCTTTTTCCACTTGGGGGTAACAACAGGTCCATAGATCATTTTTAAAAGCAGTAACTTTGCGATTACATGTAAAAGTTTACTGCTTTCATATGTTAGCCAGATTGAATTGTTCACCTCCTCTACATCCATTGAGAAGTAATTTCTGATTATATGTTATTTTGCTGAACAGCAAAAATGCACATTTCCCTGTCCAACTCTATCAATCACTTTGTCCGTGAACTGATTAGATCCTTGTTGGCGAGTAGAAGAGGGATTCTTGCTGTACCAGCACACGCAGCTCAGTGTATCTACCAAGGATATCGGGTCTACCAATCTGGAAATGAATTTGGGTCAGTGTCTAAGGGATCATTATCGATGAGGGACTGGACTAATAGAAGAACAAACTGTGGGGGACTGAGACAAAAATTCTAAAAAGCAAAGCAAAATTCATGAGAACAAATACTTAATAGGTCTTCAGTGTTCACTCATGACATGTACCTCCTGACTGAGACTAGAGCTCTGTCCTTGTAATCAACTCTCATTCCTTTCTCCAGAAATGGCATAGGGACAAGGAGGAACATTATCTAGAAATTAATTTACTAGAAATGTCAAAGCTTCAGTGGAATCCTTGATGGGTGGAAAGATCCCCCTGGCCGAGCACCGTCTGGAAAAGAACTGGAGGAAAGCCAATGGCACCACATAAGAAAATGGGAGATGCCAGAGGGGTTTTCACACCAAGAATGCCAGTCAGTCACTATTGCTCTATAAACCCCTCCAGTTCCCCAAACCTTCAGGAAAATCTTACATAAATGAGTTCTTTGAGGGTTTTTGTTTTCGGAGGAAATCCTGGAAAAGGAAACATTGTATGTTGGAGTCAATTGCAAAGGCAAAGACTAAGTAACAGTCCTGAGACAGAACAGAGAACAAGACTGCGAGCGGAGTCTGGTGTGAACCTGAGATGTACTTTCCCCTTGGATATTTGTAGAAATCTTGGTGTAGGTGTCAGACTTTTCACAAGATTTGGAACAGGAATGTTCTGCCATTAAGGACAGCATGTCACCAGTGAACACCATAGGCAGAAACAAGCTGTCCGTTAACAATTGAAAATTTCACTAAAGCTTTGACATTTCTTGTACTAAAATTTCTAAATAATGCTCATCCTTTTTCATTTTATCTAGCAGTCATCTAAATTAGCTTGTGCTTTTCCAAACAGGGAAGAAAGAGAGTATCTCCAGGAGGTGTGGGAATGCTGTAATAATCAGAGAGAATGTTCACACAAGTTATCAAATGATTCCAGCATTGTTCATTTTGCCATAAGCCTCTTAATCATACATAGGAAATCCAAGAGGGAAAGAAGGCAAAATGCTGTCAAACTTACTCTGAAGAAAAACAAAGACACTTAAATAAAGGGAACAATGGAATTTCTAAAGTAACTTCAGAAATTCTCAGAGCTGCCATCAAAAGTTTTTGATGAGTTATTCGAGTTGGATGAGAGTTTAGTTTGGGGAAAGGTCAAAAGAATAATTTTGTGAAAGCCTGCCTCAAAAGAACTTTGACAGCTATTGGCAAAGCTCTTTTGTTGGCTGGGAGTGACTCACCAGAACCCACCTGCTGCTGTGGTCCAGTCGGTAATGGGGAATAAGGCAGACTGGAGACTCAGCATCAGAGGTATGAGAAGATTCAGTCCCTTACCTGGACATTCTGGGGCTGAGTATGTGATGATAATATGACATTGTGCTGCTTTAAGTAATAAATATAAAATTTAAGCCATTAAAAATGGAAAAGTCTATACAATTCCCAAGTATTCTTTTAATTAGATTATTATAACTTATAAAAGTTATTTTCCATATGGTAATATTATTAGTTAAAAAAAAATCTGGAAAAGTTGTCTTGCATTTCCTTACACATTCTGTGGCTTATGTTTTATGGCTGTGAGGTCATAGCTGTGAAATATCCCCCTTTGACAACTTGACTATGATGTATGCTGTTATATTTCAGTAGCTCGAGGTGGTTTTTCAGCTAGAGGAATAGTATACTTCATTCCATCACTGCTGATGCTATTTTCATTTCTATTGCATCCATGTAATGCAAAATGCCAGAGATTTGGAAACACCATTTGGAACCAGCACAAAATGGTAGAGACTGATAAGATGGTAAGAGAAATAAATAGGCATTTTATACATCTCAACACTACTAATAGAAGGCCTTGCATTAGTTATGGGTGGCTCAACTCATTGACAAGGTAAGAAAGAGTCTCAGTAATAGGGAGAACTTGAAGTAGCTGTTGCTGCTGTTTGAAATACAAGTGTTGGTTCTCACATTCCTCCTCTTCCTCTTCCATTATCTGCAGGGCCCAAATACCAGCACAGCAGGCCTCAGTCTTAACTTACTGAGATATCCAGAGGGAATCAAGGTGGGGCATCCTGGACACAATGGACATTTTAGGAGTAGATAAAAGAAGACGGCAGTTGGCAAGTACCACTAATTGATAATCATGTGCTGTTTGTAAGGTTCTGATCCGCTGGGTGAAAACTTTCTTAACTCCAGAGTATGAGAGCCCAGCTAAGCCAGGCAACTCTTAATTCCCTGGAGGGTAATTACTGGTTTCTCCATCATCTTAGGTCTGGCTGCCCTTTCTTCCCCACCTCAGGCTATGGGCAAATTTAGCTCCACCACAGGATGGCAACCCACTGAACCCAGTGGCCACGCTACACAGCAGGTCTAAAGGGCCTGAATCTGTCGGTATGTGACTGTGAGTGTAGACTCACGTTATGGAATAAGTTAGAAAAGGACAAGGTAAGAAAGTGCTAGCCTGACCTGTGGTGGCGCAGTGGATAAAGCGTCGACCTGGAAATGCTGAGGTCGCCGGTTCGAAACCCTGGGCTTGCCTGGTCAAGGCACATATGGGAGTTGATGCTTCCAGTTCCTCCCCCCGACTCTCTCTCTCTCTCTCTCTCTCTCCCCCCCCCTCTCCTCTCTAAAATGAATAAATAAAATTAAAAAAAAAAAAACAAAAAAAACAAAAAAAAGAAAGTGCTGGACTAAGGCACAAAAGGCACTTCCAAACAGCGGGCTCAGCATGTCCTCAGTAGAGGAATTCCACCAACATTCTCTTAACTTCTGAGGTTTGACCCATGTGCTCCTGCAACCCTGCACTCAGGCCCTGGATATAATATAACTAACAGAAGGTCTAACAGCCTAACAGCTTTTCTGTTTTCTCATCAAGAAGATTGCTCTGGACAAAAGAATTGGACATGTGATCAGAACACGCTATGTACTAGCTGGTAAAGAGAGGACAAGAGCGATAGCCTCACTGTCCTCATGGTCCTATCTGCCTTTCCACGTGCACCCCACTCTGCTGGACTCCAGCTCCCAGGGACGCACTCACTCTTCAGTCTCCCGATGAGTCTGCACCCAGCCAGGCCTCTTGTTTTTAAACTTTCCCTATTGAAACTTCCCTTGTATAGCATTCGTGCTGGAGGGAAAAATGTGGTGAACGGGGTGATGACTGACAAGTACTCCGGAGTTTTTACTGATGACAAAACAGAAGTTCAAAGAGTTTGAACTACTAGCTCAATGGTTTATAGTGGCCCAGATAGGACCCTATAACTCTCTACTTATCCAGTAATTCTGCTATATATCCTTAATACAAAGAACTCTCTGAAACCCAGAGTTTTAGCCCAAAGAAAGGAGTTGTTAATTTTTTTTATTTTTAAATTTTTTTATATATATATATATATTTTTTATTAATTTTACTAGGGTGACATCAATAAATCAGGGTACATATGTTCAAAGAAAACATGTCCAGGTAATCTTGTCAATCAATTATGTTGCATACCCATCACCCAAAGTCAGATTGTCCTCCATCACCTTCCAGCTAGTTTTCTTTGTGCCCCTCCCCCTCCCCCTTTTTCTCTCCCTCCTCCCCCCTGTAACCACCACACTATTATCAATGTCTCTTAGTCTCCTTTTTATGTACCACGTACATATGGAATAATACAGTTCTTGTTTTTTTCTGATTTACTTATTTCACTTCATATAATGTTATCAAGACCCCACCATTTTGTTGTAAATGATCCGATGTCATCATTTCTTATGGCTGAGTAGTATTCCATAGTGTATATGTGCCACATCTTCTTTAACCAGTCTTCTATTGAAGGGCTTTTTCAATATGTCTTGGCCACTGTGAACAATGCTGCAATGAACATGGGCTGCATGTATCTTTACGTAACAATGTTTCTGAGTTTTGGGGGTATATACACAATAGAGGGATTGCTGGGTCAAAAGGTAGTTCTATTTTCAGTTTTTTGAGGAACCACCATACTTTCTTCCATAATAGTTGTACTGCTTTACATTCCCACCAACAGTGAATGAGGGTTCCTTTTTCTCCACAGCCTCTCCAACATTTGCTATGACCTGTCTTGTTAATAATAGCTAATCTAACAGGTGTGAGGTGGTATCTCATTGCAGTTTTGATTTCCATTTCTCTAATAACTAATGAAGATGAACATCTTTTCATATATCTGTTGGCCATTTGTATTTCTTACTGAGAGAAGTGTCTGTTCATGACCTTTTACCATTTTTTTATTGGATTGTTTATTTGTTGTTGAGTTTTATGAGTTCTTTGTATATTTTGGATATTAGGCCCTTATCTGAGCTGTTGTTTGAAAATATCATTTCCCATTTAGTTGGCTGTCTGTTTATTTTGTTGCCAGTTTCTCTTGCTGAGAAAAAACTTCTTAGTCTGATGTAGTCCCACTCATTTATTTTTGCCTTCACTTCCCTTGCCTTTGGAGTTAAATTCATAAAATGGACTTTAAAACAAAGGTCCATGAGTTTAGAACCTATGTCTTCTTCTATGTACTTAATTGTTTCAGGTCTTATATTTAGGTCTTTGATCCATTTTGAATTAATTTTAGTAAAAGGGGACAAACTGTAGTCGAGTTTAGTTCTTTTGCATGTGGCTTTCCAGTATTCCCAGCACTATTTGTTGAAGAGGCTTTCTTTTCTCCATTGTGTGTTGTTGGCCCCTTTATCAAAAATTATTTGACCATATATATGTGGTTTTATTTCTGAACTTTCTATTCTGTTCCATTGGTCTGAGTGTCTATTTTTCTGCCAATACCATGCTGTTTTGATTGTCGTGGCCCTATTATATAGTTTGAAGTCAGGTATTGTAATGCCCCCAGCTTCATTCTTTTTCTTTAGGATTGCTTTGGCTATTCGGGGTTTTTTATACTTTCATATAAATCTGATGATTTTTTGTTCCATTTCTTTAAAAAATGTCATTGGAATTTTGATGGGAATTGCATTAAATTTGTATATTGCTTTGGGTAATATGGCCATCTTGATTATATTTATTCTTCCTATCCAAGAACAAGGAAGATTCTTCCATCTCATTATATCTTTTTCGATTTCCCTTAACAATGGTTTATAGTTTTCATTATATAAGTCCTTTACATTCTTTGTTATGTTTATTCCTAGGTATTTTATTTTTTTTGTTGCAATCATGAAGGGGATTATTTTTTTGAGTTCATTCTCAATTGTTTCATTGTTGGCATATAGAAAGGCTATGGACTTTTGTATGTTAATTTTGTATCCTCTGACCTTACTGTATTGGCTTATTGTTTCTAGTAGTCTTTTTTGTAGATTCTTTGGGGTTTTCGATGTATAGGATCATATCATCTGCAAAAAGTGATACCTTTACTTCTTCTTTTCCAATATGGATGTCTTTTATTTCTTTGTCTTGTCTGATTGCTCTGGCTAGAACCTCTAGCACCACATTAAATAAGAGTGGAGAGAGTGGACAACCCTGTCTTGTTCCTGATTTAAGGGGGAAAGCCTTCAGTTTTGTGCCATTTAATATGATGTTAGCTGATGGTTTATCATATATGACCTTTATCATGTTGAGATATTTTCCTTCTATACCCATTTTGTTGAGAGTCTTAAACATTAAATTGTATTTTATTTTATCGAATGCCTTTTCTGCATCTATTGATAAGATCATGTGGTTTTTGTTCTTTGTGTTGTTGATATGGTGTATTACATTAACCGTTTTACATATGTTGAACCATCCTTGAGATTCTGGGATGAATCCCACTTGATTGTGATGTATTTTTTTTAATATGTTGTTGTATTCTATTTGCTACTATTTTGTTTAGTATTATAGCATCTGTATTCATTACAGATATTGGTCTATAGTTTTCTTTTTTTGTGCTGTCCTTGCCTGGTTTCGGTATGAGGGTTATGTTGGCCTCATAAAATGTGTTTGGAAATATTGCTTCTTCTTCAATTTTTTGTAAGACTTTGAGTAGAATAGGAACCAAGTCTTCTTTGAATGTTTGATAGAATTCGCTAGTATAACTGTCTGGGCCTGGACTTTTATTTTTGGGGAAGTTTTTAATATTGTTTTCTATTTCCTCCCTACTAATTGGTCTGTTTAGGCTTTCTGCTTCTTCATGACTCAGTCTAGGAAGGTAGTATTGTTCTAGGAATTTATCCATTTGTTCTAGATTGTTGAATTTAGTGGCATAAAGTTTTATATAGTATTCTACAATATTTCTTTGTATATCTATGATGTCCGTGGTGATTTCTCCTCTATCATTTTGGATTTTGTTTATATGAGTTCTTTCTCTTTTTTCCTTGGTAAGTCTTGCCAAGGGTTTGTCAATTTTGTTGATATTTTCAAAGAACCAGCTCCTTGTTCTATTAATTTTTTCTATAGTTTTTCTGTTCTCTATTTCACTTATTTCTGCTCTGATTTTTATTATCTCCTTTCTTCAGCTGGTTTTGAGTTGTCTTTGTTCTTCTTTTTCCAGTTCCTTAAGGTGTGAAGTTAAGTGGTTCACTTGGGCTCTCTCTTGTTTGTTCATATAGGCCTGAAGTGATATAAACTTCCTTCTTATCACTGCTTTTGCTGCATCCCATAGGTTCTGATATGTCATATTGTCATTTTCATTTGTATGTATATATCTTTTGATCTCTGTGCTTATTTCTTCTTTGACCCATTCATTTTTTAAAAGTATGTTGTTTAGTTTCCCCATTTTTGGGGGATTTTTTTCCTCTTTTTTTGCAGTTGAATTCTAGTTTCAAGGCTTTATGATCAGAAAATATGCTTGGTACAACTTCGATTTTTCTGAATTTGTTGATGTTGTTTTTTGTGGCCCAACATATGGTCAATTCTTGAGAATGATCCATGTACACTGGAAAGAAATGTATAGTCTGTCACTTTAGGATGAAATGTCCTGTAGATGTCTATTTCATCCAGGTGCTCTAGTATTTTGTTTAAGGCCAATATATCTTTATTGATTCTCTGTTTGGATGACCAATCTAGAGCCATCAATGGTGTATTGAGGTCTCCAAGTATGATTGTATTTTTGTCAGTTTTTGTTTTAAGGTCAATAAGTAGCTGTCTTATATATTTTGGTGCTCCTTGGTTTGGTGCATATATATTAAGAATTGTTATGTTGTCTTGATTCAGTGTCCCCTTAGACATTATGAAATGACCATTTTTGTCTCTGAGTACTTTTGCTGTCTTGTAATCAGCATTATCAGATATGAGTATTGCTACACCTGCTTTTTTTTTGGATGTTATTTGCTTGGAGTATTGTTTTCGAGCCTTTCACTTTGAATGTGTTTTTATCCTTGTTGCTTAAATCAGTTTCTTGTAGAAAATCCATACAGTTGGATTTTCTTTTTTAATCCATTCTGCTACTCTGTGCCTTTTTATTGGTGAGTTTAATACATTTATATTTAGTGTAATTATTGACACTTGTGAGTTCCTTATTGCCATTTTATAGATTGCTTTCTGTTAGTTTTGTGTCTTGTTTGATTCTTCTCTTTCGTTTTTCTATCTTTTGTTTTTGTTTGGTTGTATTCCATACATCTTTCCTCTGTTGCTATCTTTTTTTAATCATGTGCTTCTGTGGTGGTTTTTTCAATGGTGGTTACCTTTAAGTAATGAAAAGGGTTCCTACCCTGTTCATTGTAGTGCACTATCTTGTGAGTACTTTTGCACTCCATCGTCCTTTGCAACTGTTAATCTCCATCTTCTTTCCCCCTCTTTTTTTTTTTTGTTGTTGTCACAGTTTTCATTTGGTTTTATTGTGTTCTTGGTGGAGCTTTTACTTGTGGTTCTGTTCTGTTTTGTCCTTTGTATCTGGTTGGATAACCCCCTTTTGTAATTCCTGGAGTGGGGGTTTTCTGATGAAAAATTCCCTCATCTTTTCTGTATCTGTGAATGGTTTTATTTCTCCTTCATATTTGAAGGATAGCTTAAATGGATACAGTATTTGTGGCTGAAAGTTCTTACCTTTCAGGGCATTAAATATTGGGATCCACTCTCTTCTAGCTTGTAGAGTTTCTGTTGAGAAATCTGTTGATAATCTAATGGGCCTTCCTTTATATGTTGTATTCTTCTTTTCCCTGACTGCCTTGAGAATTTTTTCTTTGTCGTTGGTTTGTGCCAATTTCATTATGATGTGCCTTGGAGTAGGTTTGTTGGGGTTAAGAAACCTCAGAGTTCTGTTTGCTTCTTGAATTTGAGGCTTTAGGTCTTTCCACAGGCTTGGAAAGTTCTCATCTATTATTTGTTTGAATATATTCTCCATTCCATTTTCTCTCTCTTTTCTCTCTGATATACCTATTATTCTTTTTTTATATAAATAAATTTTTATTTTAATGGGGTGACATCAATAAATTAGGGTACACATATTCAAAGAAAACATTTCCAGGTTATCTTGTCATTTAGTTCTGTTGCATACCCATCACCCAAAGAGAGATCGTCCTCCATCACCCTCTATCCAGTTTTCTTTGTACCCCACCCCCTCCCCTTCCCCCTCTCCCTCCTCCCCTCCCCCTACCCCCTGTAACCACCCCACACCTGTCCATGTCTCTTAGTCTCATTTTTATGTCCCACCAATGTATGGAATCCTGCAGTTCTTGATTTTTTCTGATTCACTTATTTCACTCCGCATAATGTTATCAAGATTCCACCATTCTGCTGTAAGTGATCCGATGTCATCATTTCTTCTAGCTGAATAGTATACCATGGTGTATATGTGCCCCATCTTCTTTATCCAGTCTTCTATTTTTTTTTACAGTGATTAAAAGCCTTTAAGCAAACTCTTGGCCAATATAGCAAGAATCCATAAAAGAGTAGTGTCCTTAACATGTTCACCAAGTCCAACTTGGCCCCATCACCATGCCAAATCCCTGAAAAATGCAACCCAACCACAGTTCAGTCTGTTAGGAGCTGTCACAGGGAGCAGGAGTCCAGGAAAAGTCCACATCCAGGAATAGTCCTCATGGCACTGGAATTGTTGTCACCATTCTATACTTTGCAGCTCATGTCCAAGTCCCAATGACCACTGCTTCTAGCTGGTAATGATTCGGGTAGACTGGAAAAGCCATCTGCAGCATGCGTGGATATGGAGCTTCTGTTCTCCTCTGCCTGGAGAGATGAGACCAGGTTGCTTTTCCCTGGAGCTCTGTGACTGTGGCATGGTAAAGAGAACTTTGGGATACACTAAGCTGGGTGGCAAAAGTAGATTCATAATAGAAGTTGGCAAAAGTGGGAAAGAGAGCTCTAAATTAGGAGTAGGTCCCAGCCTGAAATATGAGTGGGGCATTGAGGTAGGAGGGATAAAGGAAACACTATATATTAAGCAAAGCAGCAGAAAATAGGACTATCAACACCCACAACAGAGATCTTTGAGGGAAGAATAAAAAACCTGACTATTCAGGCAAAACATAGTTAAGTGGCCCTTGTGCAAATGAGATCAGTTTACCTGCTTCTTGGAAGAAATATCCTAGGCTCGTCCACAGTGTCGTAGATGGGGCCGACGGCCCTGGGCACCTTCAGCCTTCAGTGGCAAACCCCAGCATTCTGGGCAAGGTTAGGTCATAGGTGGCTGGAGCAGGGCTGGAAGAGACTGAACCCTCCCTTAGAGGAGTGAGGGGGGAAGCCTACCTTCCAGTGTCCCTGTTTCCTCATAGCAGAGGCATGCAAGCCTGGCAAGCTTTAGCTCAATGACCTTTCTTTCCACTATTGAAGCAGGACCCAGATGGCATCCTATGAGACCCCTTTGGGGCATTGGAGCCTTTAAGGGTGTATCCTAAAAGCTGGTAGTTCCCCTGATCTCTATAGGGCTTTTTCTGCCTGTAGGTATCTTAAAAGCCATGCTCAGAAGATCTCGCTGAGGGGTTTGAGGATCCCCATCCACCTATATAAATCTTTTTCATATATCTGGAGCTATTTGAAAAAAGACAAAACAGTGTTATTAGCTGGATCTAATAAAGAAGGTAGTAGTTTGCAGGCGAAAAAGATTTGGTGTCTCCTGTTCATCAGCATTTAAAAGAAATGTAAATTTTTTTTTTAAGTAAGAAGCATGATATGGTAGACCCATAGGAGTTCCAGGATATGACTACCCCTTTAAAAATTTTTTTGTAAATTGACCTTAAAATGTTTGCTGAGTACACTTTAATAATACCTTAACTTTAAAGATTGTAAGCATGACAAAATACAGTAAATGCTTTTGCTTCATATGCAAGAGCATTTTCAGTTTAGCCAGTTTAGGAAATCCAATAATAGAACAATGTATACAGACAATGAGCTATAACATGCTTAGCAGCCTCTCCTGTTCTGACAGAGGTTACTATAAATCCAGAATATGTATCCACTGTAACTTGGACATAGGACTGTTTGACAAATGAAGGTATATGAGTAACATCCATCTGCCAAAGTTGTCCAGGTAGGGGTCCTTGAGGGTTAACTCCAAATGAAGGGGCAGTGTAGGACCCCTTGGACAGGATTTCCCAATCTGCCGTGCTGCTTCCCGAGAAAGTTGAAACTGTTTACACTGGGCTGCAGCGTTCTGGTGATGAATAGTATGAGACTGACTTGCTCGGTCTGTCATGGTTGCTCCATATAATTTTCTTTTGGGTAGCTTGATCAACAAGGGCATTCCTAGACCCTGGCCGGTTGGCTCAGTGGTAGAGCATTGGCCTGGTGTGCAGGATTCCCGGGTTCGATTCCCAGTCAGAGCACACAGAAGAAGTGCCCATCTACTTCTCCACCCCGCCCCCTCTCCTACCTCTCTGTCTCTCTCTTCCCCTCCTGCAGCCAAGGATCCACCGGAGCAAAGCCGAACTGGGCACTAAGGATGGCCCCATGGCCTCTGCCTCAGGTGCTAGAATGGCTCTGGTTGCAACAGAGCAACACCCCAAATGGGCAGAGCATTCCCCCCCCCCCCGTAGGCATGCCAGGCGGATCCCAGTCAGGCGCATGCAGGAGTCTGTCTGACTGCCTCCCCATTTCCATCTTCAGAAAAATACAAAAAATAAATAAATAAAAGAAAAAATACAACAACAACAAAAAAAGAAAATAGTAAAAAAAAGAAAAAAAAAAGGGGGGGCATTCCCTTGTGCAAAAGCTCCAGGGAGCATGGAGTGAGCTTGAGTATGTCCTATGAAAGATGGAGCTCTATGTTGACATATAAGTCTTTGAAGAAGGAGGAACTGCTGAAATGGTTCATCAGCATTTTACCCTAAGACAGCAGTCTTTATAGTGGAAACACCATAAGTAAATATTTGCTGTCTGTCTATAGATTAAGGGGGGAATATGGCAAATGCTGAAAAGCCATGATCTTTGTGCCCCTCCCCTCCCGTAACCCCCTCCCTCTTCTTGTCCCACCCTGTAACCCCAACACTGTTGTCCATGTCTCTGAGTCTCATCTTTCTGTCCCACCTATGTTTGGAATCATATAGTTCTTAGTTTTTTCTCATTTACTTCTTTCGCTCAGTATAATGTTATCGAGGCCCATCCATGTTGTTGTAAAAGATCCTATGTCATCCTTTCTTATGGCTGAGTAGTATTCCATAGTATATATATACCAAAGCTTTTTAATCCACTCGTCCTCTGATGGACACTTGGGCTCGTTCCAGATCTTTGTTATTGTGAACAATGCTGCCATAAACATGGGAGTGCATTTCTTCTTTTCAAACAGTGCTATGGTGTTCTTGGGGTATATTCCTAACAGTGGTATAGCTGGGTCAAAAGGCAGTTCGATTTTTAATTTCTTGAGGAATCTCCATACTGTTTTCCACAGTGGCTGCACCAGTCTGCATTTCCACCAGCAGTGCAGGAGGGTTCCCTTTTCTCCACATCCTCACCAGCACTTATTCTGTGTTGTTTTGTTGATGAGCGCCATTCTGACTGGTGTGAGGTGATAGCTCATTGTGGTTTTAATTTGCATTTCTCTAATCATTAGTGATGTTGAACATTTTTTCATATGCCTTTTGGCCATCTGTGTGTCCTCTTTGGAGAAGTGTCTATTCATTTCTTTTGCCCATTTTTGGATTGGATTGTTTGTCTTCCTGGTATTAAGTTTTACAAGTTCTTTATAAATTTTGGTTATTACCCCCTTATCAGATGCTATGTCAAATATATTCTCCCATTGTGTAGTTTGTCTTTTTATTCTGTTCTTATTGTCCTTAGCTGTGCAGAAGCTTTTTAGCTTGATATAGTCCCATTTGTTTATCCTGTCTTTTATTTCACTTGCCTGTGGAGACAAATCAGCAAATATATTGCTGCGAGAGAGGTCAGAGAGCTTACTTCCTATGTTTTCTTCTAAGATACTTACGGTTTCACGGCTTACATTTAAGTGTTTTATCCATTTTGAGTTTATTTTTGTAAGTGGTGTAAGGTGGTGGTCTAGTTTCATTTTTTTGCAGGTAGCTGTCCAATTTTCCCAACACCATTTGTTGAAGAGGCTGTCTTTACTCCACTGTATTTCCTTACCTCCTTTGTCAAATATCAGTTATCCATAGAGCTGTGTGTTTATTTCTGGGTTCTCTGTTCTGTTCCATTGATCTATGTGCCTGTTCTTATGCCAGTACCATGCTGTTTTGAGTACAATGGCTTTATAATATAACTTGATATCTGGAAGTGTGATACCTCCCACTTTATTCTTCCTTTTCAAGATTGCTGAGGCTATTCGTGTTCTCTTTTGGTTCCATATAAAGTTTTGGAATATGTGTTCTATATCTTTGAAGTAAGTCATTGGTATTTTAATCAGTATTGCATTGAATTTATAAATTGCTTTGGGTAATATAGACATTTTAATGATGTTTATTCTTCCTAACTATGAGCAAGGTATATGCCTCCACTTATTCGTATGTTCCCTGATTTCTTTTATCAATGTTTTATAATTTTCCGAGTACAAGTCTTTAATCTACTTGGTTAGATTTCTTCCTAGCTACTTTATTTTTTTGCTTGCAATGGTAAAGAGGATTGATTCCTTGATTTCTCTTTCTGACAGTTAATTATTAGTGTATAAAATTGCCTCTGATTTCTGAGTATTGATTTTATATCCTGCCACCTTGCCGAATTCATTTATCAGGTCTAGTAGTTTTCTGACTGAGACTTTAGGGTTTTCTATATACAATATCATATCATCTGCAAATAATGATAGTTTTACTTCTTCTTTTCCAATTCGGATGCCTTTTATTTCTTTTTCTTGTCTGATTGCTATGGCTAGGACTTCCAGAACTATGTTGAATAAGAGTGTTAAAAGGGGGCACCCCTGCCTTGTTCGTGATCTTAAGGGGATTGCTTTTAATTTTTGCCCATTGAGTATGATATTGGCTGTGGGTTTGTCATAGATGGCCTTTATCATGTTGAGGTATTTTCCCTGTATTCCCACTTTGCTGAGAGTTTTGATCATTAATGAGTGCTGAACTTTATCAAATGCTTTTTCTGCATCTATTGAAATTATCATGTGGTTTTTCTCCTTTCTTTTGTTTATGTGATGAATCACATTGATTGATTTGCAAATATTGTACCAGCCTTTTCTCCCAAGAATAAATTCCACTTTATCATGGTGTATGATTTTTTTCATATATTGCTGGATCTGGTTTGCTAATATTTTGTTGAGGATTTTTGCATCTAAGTTCATCAGGGATATTGGCCCATAATTTTGTTTTTTTGTGTTGTCTTTGCCTGGTTTTGAAATCAGAATTATGCTCGCCTCATAAAAGGAGTTTGGAAGTCTTCCTTCCTCTTGAATTTTTTGAAATAGCTTGAGAAGGATAGGATTTAGTTCTTCTTTGAATATTTGGTAGAATTCACTTGTGAAGCCATCAGGCCCAGGACTTTTCTTTTTTGGGAGTTTTTTGATAGCTGTTTCAATCTCATTTGTTGTAATTGGTCTGTTTAGGTTTTCTGATTCTTCCAGATTGATTTTTGGAAGATTATATGATTCAAGGAATTTGTCCATTTCATCTAGGTTGTCTAGTTTTTTAGCGTACAGTTCTTCATAGTATTTTCTTACAATATTTTGTATTTCTGTTGTGTCAGTTGTTATTTCTCCACTCTTGTTTCCAATTTTATTTATTTGAGTCCTCTCTCTTTTTTTCTTGGTGAGTCTCGTTAAAGGTTCATCAATCTTGTTTACCTTTTCAAAGAACCAGGTCCTGGTTTCATTGATCCTCTGTATTATTTCTTTAGCCTCTATGTCATTTATTTCTGCTCTGATCTTTATTATTTCCTTCCTTCTACTAGCTCTGGGCTTTACTTGAGGTTCTTTTTCTAGTTCTTTTAGATGCAGGGTTAAGTTGTTTATTTGAGCTTTATCTAGCTTCTTGAGGTATGCATGTAATGCTATAAACTTCCTTCTCAGGATTGCTTTTGTTGTGTCCCATAAATTTTGAGTTGATGTATGCTCATTATCATTTGTTTCTAGGAATTTTTTAATTTCTTCTTTGATCTCAATGTTAACCCATTCATTATTTAATAACGTGCTATTTAGTTTCCAAGTGTTTGAATGTTTTTCAATTTTTCTATTGTGGTTGATTTCTAGAGTAATGCCATTGTGATCAGACAAAGTGCTCAATATGATTTCAATCTTCTTAAATTTGTTGAGACTGCTTTTGTGCCCTAACGTGTGGTCTATTCTAGAGAATGTACCATGAGTGCTTGAAAAGAATGTATATTCTGCTGTTTTAGGGTGAAAGGTTCTGAAGATATCTATTAAATCGAGTTAATCTAATATGTCCTTTAAGTCTGCTGTTTCTTTGTTAATTTTCTTTCTTGAGGATCTATCTAATGATGTTAATGGGGTATTGAAATTCCCTACTATTATAGTATTGCTGTTGATCTCACCCTTTAAGTCCATCAAAGTCTACTTTATATATTTAGGTGCTCCTATATTAGGTGCGTAGATATTTATAATGGTTATATCTTCCTTTTGGATTGCTCCCTTTATCATTATGTAGTGACCTTCTTTATCTCTAACTATGGTCTTTTAAAGTCCATTTTGTCTGATATAAGTATTGCTACCCCAGCTTTTTTTTCATTTCCATTTGCGTGAAATATTTTTTTCCATCTTTTTATCTTCAGTCTGTGTGCATCTTTTGATTTAAGGTGTGTCTCTTGTAGACAGCATATGTATAGGTCCTGTTTTCTTATCCACGTAGCTACCTTATGTCTCTTGATCAGATCATTTAATCCATTAACATTTAAGGTTATTACTGATATGTAATTGTTTATTGCCATTTTTTTTCTTTAAAACTGTATTCCTCTTTTGCTATATTCTTTTTTTCCTTTGATCTGTTTACAAGATGTCCCTTAGCATTTCTTGCAGCCTTGGTTTGGTTGCAGTGAATTCCTGGAGGTTTTTTTTTTGGTCTGTAAAGCTTTTTATTTCTCCTTGAATTTTAAATGATAGCCTTGCTGGATAAAGTAGTCTTGGTTGTAGGTTCTTGTTCTGCATTACTTTGAATATTTCTTGCCATTCCCTTCTGGCCTCAAGTGTTTCTGTTGAGAAGTCAGAAGTCATCCTTATGGGGGCTCCTTTGTAGGTGATAGTTTTTTTTCTCTAGCAGCTTTTAATATTTTCTCTTTATCATTTAGCTTTGGTATTTTAATTATGATGTGTCTTGGTGTTGGTTTCTTTGGGTTTCTCCTTAATGGAGTTCTCTGTGCTTCCTGAACATGTGAAATGTTTTCCTGCCTTAATTGGGGGAAGTTTTCCGCTATGATATGTTTGAACAAAGTCTCTATCCCTTGTTCTTTCTCTTCTTCTTCAGGAACCCCTATGATGCGGATGTTATTTCTCTTCATGTTGTCACAGAGCTCTCTTAGAGTTTCCTCAGACTTTTTGAGTCTCTTTTCTTTTTTCTGCTCTGCTTCCGTGCCTTTATTGTGTCCTCTAACTCACTGATGCGATTCTCTGCTTCATCCATCCTGCTTTTAATTCCTTCCATTGTATTCTTTATTTCAGATATTGTATTTGTCATTTCTGACTGATTCTTTTTTATTATTTCAATGTCCTTTTTTATATTTGTTATCTCTTTATTTAGGTTTTTGTAATGGCCATCTATGGTTGTTCTAATATCTTTGAGCATCCTAACAATCATTATTTTAAACTCTGCATCTTGTAATTTGGTTATATCTGATTCACTTAGGTCCTTTTCTGGGGATTTCTCTTGGTTTATTTGTGTTGTATTTCTCTGCCTCCGCATTTTCTCTTCATGGGAATGGCTGTGATCACGTGCTCGGGTGCACAAGCGTTGGTGGCCTCGGCCTTTGCCCCGCCCCCGTGTGTGACGTTATGCTCGGTCCTGAGGGCACTGGCGAGCACCTTTGCTCTGCTGCGGGTCTCCGCCTGTTTCCGGGCTTTTGCCCTGCCCTTGCAGGAGGAGCCCACTCGAGGAACGGCTGCTAGCCTTGGTTTTACTGCTGGGCAGAACTGCGTGCCTAAGTTCAGCTCAGTAGCGGAACTTCGCCTCTTCTGGGCCTTTGGCTCCACCCCCGCAGGAGGAGCCGGCTACCAAGTCAGACTGCAAGCCTGGGTTGCACGGGCGGGGCAAGGCTGTGCTCCTCTGCCCTTGCTCAGGGGCTGGTCTCCACCCTTTCTGGGGTTCCCGCCCTTCTCCTGCAGGCTGGATTACAGGCTGCCGGCAGCTGAACTTGACTGCTTTTGCACGCCCCCCTTCTCCCCAGCCGGGCAAGATTGAGCTCACATCTGAGCCCAGTGGTGGCCAGGTGGCTTCCGCCCCTGCCAGCAGAACCGCACTTTTGTCTCCCGCTGCTGCCCGCCCTCCTGCGCGCCCTCAGCTGCATGGGTGGGGGCATTGCAGCTCGGACCCTAAGACTCACTACTGTAGACCCAAAATCTCCCTCCTTCTATGTAACTCTGCTCTGAATGCCATGGGGGAGCTTGTTTGGCTGCTCTCCTGCTTCCCTTTGCTGGTATTGCTTTTTCCGGGGGAAATATTCACTTCAGCTTTGGGGAGTGACTCGTCCCAGGGGTTAGGGTGGCTATCTCCCAAAATGTTTCTCCCTGTGCCTCCTAGATTACACTCTCTTCCTGTTACTATGGTCCTCTCCTCTCCCCCCATCCCCAGGAGCCCCGGGTGAGTGGTTGTGAGAGAGATGTTCTGTGTGGTCCCTTTAAGAAGGATCCTGGGTCTGAGAAATCAGACTCTTTCTCACAAGCAGTATCCTGACTTGTTTCCAGCTAAATACTGTCTTATGCGTCTTCTGGGCTCTGGGGCTGCAGGCTGGGGCTTTGTTCTTGGGGCTCAGGACCCTTTCCCCTCTGCTAAACTCACTTCCCGCCTCGCGAGTCTCTCCCTGCTGCCGTTCGCTCCGGGGAGCTAGGCAGCCCTCTCCGCGTTTCCACTTTTCCTACCAGTCTCGGTGTGACTTCTTCAGTGTTCCTTGGTTGAAGAGTCCTCTTAGTTTAGTCCAAAGTTGGTTTTTCCAGATGACAGTTCATAAAATTAGTTTGTAATCCACTTTGGTTCTGGGAGGTAGATGTTGGTACATCCACCTACTCCAGTGCCATCTTGTCTCTCTCCCTATTATTCTTATGTTATTCTTTTGAAGGAGTCAGACAATTCCTGTAGGGCTTTCTCATTTTTTTTAATTTTTGAGTTCCTTTCTTCTTCTCTCTGTTGTGCCTCAAGTTGCTTGTCTTCTATTTCACTAATCTTACCTTCTATCTGGCCTGTTCTATTAGCTAAGCTTGTTACCTCGTTTTTCAGCTTGTGAATTGAGTTTTTAATCTCTGTTTGATTTGTTTTTATAGTTTCAATTTCCTTGGTACTATATTCTTTGTGTTCATTGAGTTGTTTTCTGAGCTCCCTAAATTGCCTTTCTGTGTTTTCTTGTATATCTCTGAGTATTTTTAGGATTTCTGTTTTAAATTCTCTGTCATTTAGCTCCAAGTTTTCCAATATATTAAATTTTTTCTCCATAGATTTTTCCTCATCTATCTGTGCTACTTCTCTGTCTTTTGTATCCATGATATTTGATTTCTTTTTCTTTAATGGCATCTGAGGGTGGTTTTGTTGATAGTATTACTGAGAATTAATAAAGAATAAAAAGTTTAAAAAATAAAAAAGAATAAATAAAAAAAATTATTAACCCCCCCTTTATTTTTCCTCTCCTCTCCTCTCCCCTCTTTCTTGAGAAAATCTTGTGGTGAACTGTGAATTATATTGTGCTAAATAGAACAAAAACTACTTATAATGGATTGCCTGAATTGAGGAGAAGTGATAAAGGGGCAAAAAAGGGGGTATGGACACACAAAATGCAAAAAAGGAAAAAAATTGGGTCAAGAATAAAATTTGCTTTTAGATGATGGTTGACTAAGAGATATAATGAGAGGAATAAGAGGGAAACAGGAAAAAGGGCAAAAAATTTTAAAAATTACTATTGTATTTAGTGGAGCAAGAACTATATAAAATGGAGAACCAGGGTTGGGAGCACTGCTAGTGAGTTAAAAAAGTGAAGTAAAAAACCCACAAAGAGCCACAAAGAAAAATTTGAGTCCCAGATAATTTGTTTGTAATTGAGGATTGAATGAGAGGAAAAGTAAAGGAGAAAAGAAGTAACTAATATAGAGGGAGAAAAAAAACCAAAGAGGAAAACACAAAAAGAAGAAAAAAGAAGAAAAGGGGAGAGAGAGAAAGAGTTAAGGGTTTTGGAGTGCAACCCTCATAGAGAGAAAGGAAGAAGAAAGAAAAGATAATGGGAGATGTAACACTTATGGGTAGTGTAGTTCAAGGAGAGGAGAGAGTAAGTCCGGCAGAGAATTAAATGACCAAATTGGAAGAGGAAGAAAATAATCAAGACAAGAAGATAAGAGAAACAAACAAACAAATATAATAAAATGGAATAGGTTATAAAGTCTGAGGATTATTCTTGATTTTGAGAGGTTATCTTCTTGCTTTTTCATTTCTCTCCCTCTTCCTGATCGGTGACTCTGTGCCCCGGGTTCTGCCCCTGTGGCACACTTAGGTAGAGGTTTGCAGTTGATAAGTCTCTATGGCGATGTCATATATTGGGCTTCAGTCTCGTTGGCAGTCTAAGCTCATTAGCATTTGCAGGCTCCACCAATGAGAGAGTCTGTATTCCTGGAGCCTCTCTCCTAGTCTTTCCTTCCTGAATTAGTAGCCTGATGATCCAGCTATCGGTTTGCTGCTGCCTCTGCCTAGAGAGTAAGAGGCTCAAAAAGCTGACAAATCCCCACTCTATTCCCACTCAGCGCAGGGCTCTGGGTAAGGTTCAATCAGTCAGAGCCGCTAGTATAATCAGGCGGGGCTTCGGCCCACACAAAGACCTCTGACTCTGCCCCTCTGTCTGGGAACACGGGCGCCCACTCCTGGGGGGATCTCTTGCCCACTATCTGCGCTCACCGACCAGGATATTTGGCCAGCCACCTCTCACTCCTGGTGAGGCACCTGGCCCGCACGGAAAAGTTCCAGCATAGGAAATTTCGCTCCCACTCACTCCCTGCACACTGCTTTTCGGGGCACAGGGGCAACCTCAAGACTCTGGTTTCGGCCCACAGAAAGGCCTCTGACTCTGCCCCTCTGTCCGGTAACACAGGCGCCCACTCCCAGGGGAATCTCTCGCCCTCTCTCCACGCTCGCTGACCAGGGGATCAGGCCAGCTGCTTCTCACTCTGAGTGAGGTGCCCCACCCGCATGGAAAAGTTTGAGCATAGGGAATTTCACTCCCACTCAATCCCCACATGCTGCTTTTCAGGGCACAGGGACGACCCCAAGACTCCGGTTTTGGCCCACAGGAAGGCCTCTGACTCTGCCCCTCTGTCCGGTAACATGGGCACCCACTCCTGGGGCTCTAGGAGGAATCTCTTGCCCACTATCTGCGGGCGCCGACCAGGAGATCGGGCGGATGGCTGCCCCAAGTGCCTTTCTTTGTCTGGGTTTGGTGCAAGCATTAGCTTGTCTTGACTGGGTTGCCACAAGCACAGTTTTTCCTCGGCTTGGATGTCCGTGCCACAGCCTGGTTCGGACTTTGTGCTGCAGTCTGGTTCTATTCACACCCTATGCCCGCCTTAGTTCCTATACTCTCAGTTCCCAGTGAAAGCAGCCCTTATTTAGGTTGGTGAGGAAGGCGGAGTGTTTCTTCCTCCTTATTTCCTTCGGGGTTGATTATATATTTAGTCAATTTTTCGCTCGATCATACCTTCACGTTTAGTGTGGAACTTCTGGAGGCTCCAAGGATAGATTTTTCTGTCCCTGGTTGAAGATCTTGTTGAATTTTTGGGGAGATTTATTGGTATCGCTCCTTACTGCACCATTTCTCTGATGTCATCGAGTTGTTTCATAAGGTATATTTTCAGGCATTTAAGTTTACACTTGAAAAAGAGGTTTTTGGATCAATGGACTTTCTGGGCTTTTATTACACTACCTAACTCTACCCTATCTATACTTATGACTATATTTGGCAGCTAAGAATTTAGAAAAATTTAAATACAGTAAATCAAATGACTTAAAACAGAGGGGGTATGCAGTAATGGAAAAGAATGTGACTGACACTTCGGAGTTTTTTTTAATTCCCGACTCTATCATCACCCAACCATGAGTCTCTGGACAAGAAGTCAGGTAGAATTGCTTTGAGATGGAAGAAGAAGAGCTAATGCAAATAACATCTAGCACTGAACAGGGATTGTATCTGATGTGAGCAACCATGATGCTTGTTGGGGCCAGCCCTGTACCTGAGGAGGCAGAGGGAAGTCATGCAGCTCTTAGCACCTTTGTTTCCACATGGAGGCATCTTACAATGCCACCCTTGTCCTCAAGGACTTCGTCCTCCTTGCCCTTTTATACTTTGGGTCTTGAAGTCTCTGTCTTTGTGATTTATGCAAGTGGCTCATATTCTTGGTTGAAACCCTCTCCTAATAGGCTTAGACATTTTTAAATAGACACCTAAAAACAGCCTGGGTCTATTCTCCTGAGAGACCTTGGCTTTTACTGATTCATGGCTTTCTTTGGTTGTCTTCCATCGTTTTGTGTTGATAATACTTACGTACAACTTTATTTCTTTATAAAATACATTTTCCCAAAATATTAGTGTTTATTTTTCTGATTAAAAAAGTAATAAACATTCACTGTAGAAGTTGGAAAACAGAGAAGAGAATAAAAAAAACTAATGACTTTCCATAATACCAGTTAATCTTTTTTGGTGTATTTCCTTTCAGTCATTTTTTTCTCTATATATAACATATATTTAATTTAGTTTAAATGTACTTTTAGTTAAAATATACTTTAACATGCTACTATATAGATTTAGGGACATTCATTAACACAATGTTTTGATGGCTCTACACCAATATTTAAACACATTGTAGCAATTTTATTAATATATGCAGAGAGATATGCAAGTAAGACCCTAAAAACATCATAACCTCCTTGAAGCTCAGATTCTTCATCAAAAAAAAATAGAAGGTAAACAATACTGATTTGCAATGTCCTTAACATGATTTTTTTTAACTATAATGTGAACTTGGAAGGACATTTTCCCTCCCTGGATTTTCTGCCACAAGTGCCAAGGTCTTGCCTAACGCTCCCAAGAACAAGAATGTAGACTGTGTAGATATGGACCCAGCTGACATAAGAAACCAAGACTAGTGCCATTTTGCTGTTGGTAAGTAAGGAATGGGTAAACCCAGACAAGTGAACTATTCATACCAAGGGAATTAACCCCTGCCATTCTGGATGCCACATACTGCAATTTCACTTTCTCATCTAAAAACAGTAAGTAGAGAGTAGCATAACTTGAGTTCCCTTTGAAGGAGCAGTTTTCCTCTAAAAGGATTCATTGCTATATAGTCAATCAATTGGTTTTTTTTGTTGTTTGTCTGGTTGGTTGGTTTTGTTGTTTTTTGTTGTTGTTTTTTTTTGGTTTTTTGGGTTTTCCTACTTCAGTAAATCCTTCTGATGTCTTTGCCTATCCTTTTTCCATTTGGTCCTTGGCTTTCTGCTCTACTTGCCTAGCATTGTATTCTCTTTATTTAAACTATCTCCCATCCCAATCTTGTTTTGTCTTTTAGTTTGAAAAGTCTTCAGAATCCTGGCAATGAAAACATTTGCCGCTCGCTATACACTTTGTTCTGCATAAAGTGAGAACAGCTTCTGAACGGCCATCTCATCCTGTTCAGTGACAACAATAGACCTAGTCTAATTCTGTGCAGAACTTTGGACAAGTGCTTAAGCTCAGAAATGCTTCAACATGAATGAAGGAAGTAAATTAGGGCTTTATTTCTTTATTTCCAAGGTTTAAAATCCTCAGATTGTACTTCCAAACCAGTAGGAGGTAATTTTCCCTGAATGCCGATTATTTCTCCATTATGACATACAGGGTAGGGCAAAAGTGGGTTTACCATTGTTCGTATGGAAAATAATACAATTAATGAATAATAATATAAGGAAAAACTCTGTTTTATGTACCTGCAACTGTAAACCTGTTTTTTCCCCATGCTGTTTAAGTGTGGTGTCATTTTTATGAAAATGCCCCATATGAATTTGCAGGTATGATTATTCAGTTTAACTTCTGTGAATCCCAGTTTTTTTCCACCATTGAAAGAACTCTTTGGAATTACAAAATGATCTCACCAGAAAGCCTCATGAAAAAGCACATAGGTTTCATTTCAGGTAACCTTGGACTAGCATGGGAGCAAATGTGGATGAAAGTGAGGAGAGAGGAGAAATGAAAGGGGTGATAGAGGACCCAGACCTCAGAAAATGGGCCCAGCGCAGTCAACCCAGACACACATGACCCTGGCAAGGAAACCAGAACTAAGCTAAGAGGGCCTGAAGGTGCATGAGAAGGGGAAAAGGGGGAAATACTAATCCAGAAAGAAAGCCTCTCTCAGAGACTTCCAGACAGACCTTGTTCTCTGCAATGACCTCTCCTTTTTAGACCCAGACTCTGTTATCAAAAGACTTAGAAACTGAGTTCTTTCAAGAAAAACAACTCCACTCACATTTTCATGGAAAACTGTGTTTAGATTCTTTCCTTTCAGAGCCAGAATATTGTTTAAATGACAGGATTGGATGTACTTTCACCCCTTTCCCTATTCTATACATTTCTATGTCTTGGGAGCCAGATGCTAAATTGTTTCCAGCCAAGTTAATAATGGCTGTGGTAGTAAAGTTCTCAGGGGACCCGAAGAAGGAAACTGGCCTGCATTTCCAGGGCTCAGTTACATGTGTTGGCTGCTGGGCAGATTCGGATCAGTTGAATAAAGGGAGGAAGTAAGGTATGGAAGTTCACTGTATAACTCAACCAGGCAAACACCTAAGGGTACAACCTGCTCATCAGCGTGCCTTCGGCTTCCACCAGCACACCTGTAAATACCTGAAATTAGCAGTCACTTTAGTTTAACTGCAAAGATCAGGCTGAGTCAAATGCCAAGATGGTTGTTGCCTCAAGAAAGTATTCTATGTGGTGTCATTGATTACTTTTCTGCCTATTCAGTCACTGATGGTGTCTGTCAGCAAGCACCCTTTGAGAACTTAGTTAATGGGAGGTGACAGGCTAGGTGCTGCAGAAGGTACAAAGATGTGTTATCCTAGAGTTCTGCCTTGAAGGAACTCCCAGATTAAGGCTACAGATAAAAACATGACATGTATAAATATACATGTATAATATAAACTAGGTTAGTTATTTAGTGTGTAATAATAATAGTGATCATTTATTGACCTCTTACCGCATGCCATGCATTCAAGAACATTATAACTGATCTTGACAGTCACCTTGGCAAACATGAACCAGGAAAGCTTAGGATCAGAGAGGTAGGTTACATGGTTTGTCAAGTGACAGAGACAGGCTTTGAACTCTATAAAGCATTTGCTCTTAGCCCTTTATCAGTATACAGGGACTGTGGTCTAGTGGTGGGCTTTAGCCTCACACCAGTTCAGCAGAACTGATACTAATTTTATGTTGAGTTCCGTGAACCGGTTGTTAGAATGGCACTTGTAATTAGGGTTCTCTCTAAGGTGGGCACCTGGACAGCCACCCAAAATGGAAATCATAAATTCACATTCCTTACTTTTTTTTGAATGTTCATCTGTGTAACAGCGTATTCTAAGCACCTGTAGTAATGCACATTCTGTCCATAGGGGGAAAAATGGCAAGTGAGGATGCCAATCAAGAAGCAATATAAAAATATCTTAAGTAACAGGTTTTTTTTTTCTTTTTTGGGTATTATTTAATATTTATTATTAATATTTTAAAATTCATAACATAATCTAGTTTTGTGTACCACTTTTTTTGTTCTCATCTAAGTATTAAATGCATGATTTTGGTATATCTTTTTTTATACTTAAAACGGTCATTAGAGCAGAGAACCAGATGTTACATTATTTGAATCCCACTACTGCTGTGGTCCATCTGTCCCCTGTGAGATGGTCAGATGAGGTGCAAGTATCATGGAAGCTCAGAGGAGACAGAAAGAACATCAGGTGGAGGAACTAAGGAAGGTTTATGCTTTTCAGCTGTGCCTTGCAAGATTCATAGGTTTTAGACCTGAGGAGCTGAGAGAAGGAGGGAAGGGACAGGTTGGAGAAGATATGTACTGGAGAAGGAAGTGTGGAGAAAACCATCTATGGGGAAAGCCTAGGATGTGGGAAGAAGAAGTCATCGCAGATACTAGATGAGGAAGCTGCAGAAGTGGAGGTGAGGTGGGCAGACCAGGCTTTGAGAACACCTAAGAAAGGCAACAAGAAGTTGTTGATGATTTTTGAGAAGAGGGGGATGGCTCGGTTTCAGAACAATGGGGACAGCTGTAAGAGCAGGGGTGAAGTCACTGCACAGCGCAGGGGAAGCAGACCAGTGCTGTGGGGATGGAGAGGAGCTGCAGAGGTATTTAGGAAGTAGACTCCATTGGACTGAACAACCACCATAAACAGCAAAGGCAGGGGATAGAACTCAAACAATTCTTTTGTGACTGCATAATTGGAAGGATGACAAATACTAAATTAGCCTCAGAAATGGATCATTGGCACTTTCTAAAGTGTTGCTTCTCAGATTGTTTTGACCTGTGGGCAGTTTAAATGGGCCCAGAGACCCTATTCAATCTCCAAACACTTGCTTACTATAAAAAGGAAAAAAAGAAAAAAAATAGAATGAAGCTGCTTTTATGAGATTTTATGAAAAGACATACAACTCTAAAAAGTTAGTTCATGCCAAAAGCAAAAAACTTAGACAATGTAAAACCATTAAAAAATATTCCATATGCCAACTTAAGACCACTTGGAGAACTGCAGGATCACTGGTGAGACCCCATCCCCGAAGGAGAACCCTCACCAACCAGTGGCCTCCACTGTGTGTTTATGAAAGGTGACACTGATCTTAGGAACTCCCTTGCTCTTATCGTATGCTATCTATCTAGCCTCACATTGCCTGAAGCAGTCTAGGGAGCCAAGCCGAGCTACAAGCCTAGCGTCCTCCTCACTGGAGTTCCATTTTAACAGACTTGTCCTGATGTGATCTACAATGCAATTTGCTTAGTCTTTCCCAAACTCTTATCAATATTTTAGATTTCAATGTGTCTTTTCTAGGTTGAATATCTGTGTTTTCACTTATGTCACCCTAGGTGAATTACCCTTCCATTGTTTGAGGTCAAACCTGAAGTTGTTATTTCCTGCCCATACAACTAGTCCCTTTCCCCTCCATCCCTTTGGGGCCGTTTTTCAATTGTCATTGGCGTTCCCAGATCCTATCTCTATCAAGTTTCATCTGTAAAGTTAATTATGAAGCTATGGCCCATTTGGCTTCATTTCATTCCACAATACGAATGTTTACTATGCATCCATTCTCCACAAGGCCCCTGGACTCCAAAAATACACGAGACATGCCCTTCTCTAGCTACATCATAATAAAAAGTTAGGGGTCCCTAAAATAAACTGCGTGAGTCTGATTTTATTCACATTGTTGAGTTCCCTTACCTGATCAGTAGAACTGCTAACCCTGAACTCCGATGTTTCTGTGTCCACACAGTTACTTTAAAAACGGTGGTTAAAGCAGAAAAGAGAAGGCAGAATCAGAAAATGCTAGCAAAGTGAGTCTAGAAAACACCACTTATACAAGTCATCCTGAAGGGCCTTGCCCTAGCTTTCTATACCTCCCAGACTCAGTCAGGGTTTAAATGTACTTTTACCTTTGCAGGGGTAGGCTCTGAGCAAGGCTATGCTAAGGGCACAATTATTGCTCCCCTGCTCACATTTGGGGTCCTGGTGCCTGAGTTCAGTCTCTCCCTTCTTCCTTTTCTGCACGCTGCCTGCCTTATGCCTTCTACAGAGGGGACTATCTTAAAGTATACCTTTGGAGAGACCAAGGCACCTTTTGCTATCCTGAAACATAAAAAGGAAGTATGCATGGCTCAGCCACATAGCTCACCTGGAATGCCTTCTAACTATGTAGTCTTTCCAGACTCTGAAATCTGGACCTTTCCATTGTACTCCAGCAAACTCGATGGTGCCAATAGCCCTTTGCTCATGGTGCTATTATTTAAGTCATGTGGGCTGTCTGTTTACACTGCTCTGCTTGCCTTATGAGCAGAAATAGGGAGCACAAACCATTGGCATATCAGTTGTCTTTATGTTCTCTCCTGACCCAGAACACAGTAAATGTTTACCGGATGACTCCTCAGATAAATATTAGAGAACATAAATGATCTTTCCAGAAACTGTTTTTGTCTCACCAACAATTGACTCTCATTGAGTCATTGGTTTTTAATTTGCTATTTCAAACAAAGTTTTATTTGTAAGACTCCAGCCCCCAATATATAAATGATAACAGTGGAGCTCTTCTTGTCACATAGAATGGAGAGCCCACAAGAAGCCTTATCCCCACCTATTTGCCTCCTTCTCATCCCTCCCCCACATACACATTCCATAGCCCTCCACATATGTAAGTTCTTCACTTCTTTCAAGGCACATGCTAAATCTTTCTTCCTTCATGGAGACTTCGTTCTGACCATCCTACTTGGAGGCCTTGCCATTTTCTAGACTGGTGGATCTTCTATCTGCTCTTTTGTCATATACTTAGTTTGTATCAAAGGATATTCACATTCACTGAAGCAAGCTAAAGGTCAAATTTAATGATATGCTCTTTAAATATATTATTCAATTTAATCTTTAGGGCAACTCTTTAAGATAAACATTATCATTATTCTTATTATATTGATGAGAAAATAGAAGTTTAGAGAGGTTAAGCAATTTGTTAAGGTCACACAGCTATTTATTGGCAGTGTCAAGATTTTTTTCTTAAATGCTTATCTTATTGATTTTAGAGAGAAGTGGGGGAGGGGGAGAGAGAGACAGGAACATTGATCTGTTCCTGTATGTGCCCTGACAGAGGGTCACATCAGCAATCTCTGCACTTCAGGGTGATGCTCTAACCAACCAAGCTATCCAGTCAGGACTGGAAGTGCTAAGATTTAAACTGTGAGCTACCTGATTTATTGTTTCCCATTCTTACTGTCATTATTTTATCTTCTCAACTAGATGGTAAGCTGAAGTACAGAAACTGCATCTCTACTTCTTTCTCTCCCTGCTCCATCCCCACACAGTGTTTTGCCCTTTAGAAGGGTATAATTAATCCTTTTTCAGAGAGTAACTTGTTTCCCAAGTTTATTGCATTGTTGCTCACCTTTTTCTCCTCTAACATCTATCAGGCTGTCAGCTTTTGAAGGCTATGGTTTCTAGTTTTTCCTAAAGAAAGTTGTATTTCAGAAGCTTACAAAGACAGGTTTTCACTGCTGAAAACACTAAGCACTTGCTCCAAGGGCTGGAAGCTAAGCAGAAGTTTCATAGGAGGGTAAAAACAACAGTGACCTTCTCAAATAGAGTGGGGAGACTCAAGGCAGGTAACTGAAGGTGCTGTCAGAACAGCTTAGGAGAAGGGAGAGCAGGGAGGAAAGAGACTATTTAGATTTTTTTTTACCACTGGGACTCTATCCCCAGTTTAACCTCTGACCTAAAATTTTAAAACAGCCAAGTAATAAAAGCCCTGCTCTCTGCGAGTCTACCTGTTTGGGATGTCACAGAGAAAGGCTGTGTGTGTGCAGCAGCCCCGAGGGGACACCCAGTGGCCCAGGTGGGGTCATTGATTGGGGGAAGCCTCAGGGGCCTGGCCTGCCTGCCACCCTCCCCACACCTGTGCTGTGAATAAACAGAGGTCTGCTGTCTGCAGGAGCTCCTTCCCTGGCCTCACCTCTTGGGCCCTCTTACATGAAAATTAACCACAGTCTTAAAGTGAAGGAGAAGATGGCTGTGTAAGCCCAAAGTGCTTGTGTGTGGATTGACATGATGAGCAGACAGCTAGAGCCCTAGTAAATTAGGCACCTGTGTTTGGTGACTTTCAGAATCTACTGCCTCTCAAATTTCAGTTTTACATTCTTGCTACAGTATGCGTAACAATAGCACTAAAATGTCACATGGTTAACCACACTTTCATTTTTATGTTTTTATTTGAATAAGTTAGCTAATTTGGTGATTTCAATTGGAGTCTCACTCATCTTGAAGTATTTACTTCAAATACCTGTCTTTTCTTTGAAAATATGATAGTCTTTAATGCCCGATATATTTGTAATTTTCATAAATAACAAAATCAAGTGTGTCCTTTAATGACTTTTGCAAAAGGCAAATAAGGACAGTAGCAAGATTTTTTAAAACAAAATGTACACACATCCTTAACGCAAGCAAAATGTGCTTTGAGAAAGGAAAGTAGGGGCCAGATGACAGCTATGGTTATGGGATGTTCACATAGTTGTGCTTTCTGAGATAATCAAATATTTGGTTTCAAAAATAAAATATGTTCTATTAGTTTGTTATGCATTGATGAAAGTTGCTATTGTTATAGCAGATAAAAAACTGTAAAACAAAACCCTTGGTATAAGTGCTAAGCTAAATTCAGTGTTTCTTATCAATTTCCTGATTCTCCTAAGATCTGACACATATGAATAGCTGTTCACCCTTCATTCATTTCTCATTTTCTTTCCTATTAAAAAATTGGAATATAGTAGGCAAAATATATTAACCTCTGACCTAAAATTTTAAAACAATAGAAAACAAACAATAGAAACAAACAATAGAAAAAAAACCCACATAGACTGAAGGAAAGTTCTTTGTGGAGAGAAAGAATAAATAAATAAATTAATATACAAATAAACAAACCCAACAGCGAAAACCACTGCAAGTAAAGTTGAAAGACAAAACACAATCTAAAAAAATTACCAATTATATCAAGAAGGTTTCATTTCCTTTATATTCAAAGAGTTACAACAAATCAAAAGGAAAACTACAAAAATCCAATTTAAAAATATGAACAAAACAGATGGACAGTTCACAGAAAAGGAACTAAATATAGATCTGTATATTTAGTATTAAAAAATACTTACTTCATTAAATTGGAAAAGATAAAATAGAAAAATTCCATGTTGGAGAAAGATGGGGAATAGTCTAATAAGGATGAAAAAATATATAGACCACTGCTATGGAGGAAAATTTAGCTAAATCTGTCAAAATTGCAGATGTGTTTACCCTTTCACCCAGTAATCACAATTTTAGGTATTTATCTTGTGTACCTTATTTTATACATATGAAATAACATGTATAAAGTTATTAACCACAATACTGTAATAACAAAAAGTATTTTAAACATTTAAATAGTGGTTAACAGGGGACTAGTTAAACAAATTATGATACAGTTCTATAATTCTTTATCTGAAACCCTATAGTTTGATGTGGTTTGCATGTCAGTTTTTCTTGAAAATTAGAAAGCTAATAAAATACATTTATTATGCATCACCCCACAGGATTCTGAGGCTACACTCAATAATCAATCCATTAGTATTTCTGCAGTGGAATGAATAACCTTCATATTAAATAGGAAAGGTACAACTCCTGTCGGTCCCTGTTTTGCCCTAAAACATGAATTTTTCACACACTTTGGAAAACCTTTTCTTTCGGAACTCTTTTGGTTTAGTAATTACAGATAGGAGCTTGCAGGCATGTTCATCCACACAACGGAGCACCACAGAGCTGTAAATAAATGAGAGTATGCTTATTGCACTAACAATCTTCAAGATACACTCATTTAAAAGAAAAGGCATAGCAATTTGTGGACAAAAGGTTAGAAAAAAAGTATCAGAATGTATGCCTTTGCTTGTAAAAGCTGAAGATGGCTCTGAAAGACAACCTTTATATCACAGAGAGAAACTAGAAGGAGTCTAAAAACTATAGGAGGGGGGGAAGAGTTTTCACTGCATATGCTTGCATATCTGTTCTATGTAGTATATTACCTATTCAGAGTAATTTAAAATAAATTTCTTTTACTTTAATTGCTAAACAAAATGTGTGTTTGGATTACCTATGGGTGCTCAGGTGTTGACCTTATATGTAGATTCCTCATGGCACCATGTATAAAGCACCCAACTCTCAGCAAGACCCGAAGTGCATCGCCCAGGTTGTAACTGGCCACTTGAGATAGACATTACTATCCCCATTTTAGACATAAAGAAACCAAAATTCAGATAGAACCACACAACAGTAAGTGGTGAAGCTGTCTGAGCCTGAGTTCTATAGCATAAAAGAAATTTGGAAAATGAGAAGTAGGTGGTTATTTATTGAGAGCATGTGTGGAAGTTATGACCAGATGATGATTCTTTTTTTGAACACAACTCTCGGACATTTGAGATTCTTCTCTGCTCTGACTCCTCTGGGCATGCCTCATGATACAGCATTAGGAATCTTTAGAGCAAGGAGTCTGTGTCCTGGGTGAGAGTGGAGGAGGAAAACTCCTTCGTCACAAAGAGCTGAAGCCCTAAGGGTCAGCGTCTGTCCACAGTGGACAAGCAGTCTGGCTGGAGAATGCACTGTCTTCTCTTCCAGATTACTCATAAGAACTGGCTGGGGAGGAAGGGAAGAAAGGTGCTGTGGACTGAAATCTTAAGTCCCCTCAAAAGTTATATGTTGATACTTTAGGCCCCAGTGAGACAGTATGTGGAGATAAGGTCTTCGGAGAGTAATCGATTTAGATGTGGTCATGAGATTGGGCCCCTCATGATGAGATTAAAACCTTTCTAAGAGACATGAGAGAGCTTGCTTCCTCTCTTTGCTCTTCACCATGTGAGGCTATATATAACAAGACAGCTATCTGTAACCAGGAAGAGGATCTCATCTAATACCAAATCTCATGGCACCTTGATCTTGGACCTCCCAGCCTTCAGAACTATGAGAAACATGTTTGTTGTTTAAGCCAGTCTATAGTCATTTCTATGGCACCCAAAGCTAATTTTTACTCTATAAAACTTACCTCTGGTTTCAAATACTATCAATTAATACTTGAAAGTACAATTTGAAATTCATCAGAATTAACAAATCCCAATTGGATTTGTATTTTCAGTCATTATTCCATTTGTTTCATGATTGAGAAACGCAACATACACTTTTCTCAGGATCAAGCACGTGGTAGGTGTCTATGTAATTCAGGAGGTCCAGATCGGGAAAATAGGTCTTGTGTTGTTGTGAGATCCAAAAAAACCCACAAAACCACAAGGAGGACCAGATGGAGCAGGTATAACCTTATTGCTTACATACAGGGGCAGAACCAATGGCTATTGGTCAGTAAAAGTTTCAAGCTTGGCTGGTGGGGTTTCAGTTTAAATAGCTAAGCCCCGGGCAATTACTCAAGCAAAACTTTTTGTCTAAGTGCAAGCAAGCAGGTGAGCAGGGGGTAGGGAAAAAGTTATATTCTACTCTGTATTGCCTCTCCTTGACACATATCTGGTGACTCAGTTCCATTGTTCTTAGTAAAATCTTAGTTACAGTGTTACTACCTTTTATTTCATAGCTCATGGTCAGGATCTGTGACCACAGTGTCATGTGGCTGGGGAGGGGAAGAGGCCATGTCCAGCATTGACTCTACAGTCTAGACCCATTGATGTGGGATAGACTGATAGATTTAGTGTGGGCTTTAATACAGGGTCTCTCCCTTCCCAGAACCATAAGAGGCCATACATCTCCCAGTCTATATTCTCACCTACTAAGAACAGGAACCAGATGGGAGTCTTTGAATTAAGCTGACCTTTAGCCAATGACTCCAGAAGAATTAAGGAAGAAGTAGTGAGCTTTATGAAGTCAGATATCTAGGGTGACCAAAATCAATCTCTGTTTATCTTGTATCTGTCCCAGTTTTAGTATTGAAGTTCTACCTCCTGGAAAACCTATCAATACAAGACAAAATCAGATGACTGGTCCCCTGCCTAGGTTTTAATTCCAGCTCTACCTCTTCTTAACTATGTGAACTTGAGCAAATTATTTAACTACTCTGTATCTTACACATGGTTTCTTCATATGTAAGATAAGGAAAATAATAGTACTTGCCCCACACAGATAAGAAGATTAAATGAATATTTATCAAATGCTTAGACTAGTGCTTGGAAAAAGCTCTGTTTTTGTTGAAACAAATTTCATTAGATCTTGTTGAGCCTATTGTCATAGTTTACAACCAGTGTGTGCAGCAGGCATTGAGTATGACAGTATTGGCGGAAATGGAAGCACAAGAAGATAAGTAACTTTCACCAAGACAGCTATTCCATGAGTCAGTATGCTCTAAAGCCAGGGCAAGAGGTCAGCATTCCATTTGTTCTGGCTCAGCCCACCCTTCTGATCCCTGCTTCTTGCCCTGACTGATTGGCACATAGTAGGCTCACAATAAATATTTATAAAATTAATGCATAACTTTTCTCACACAAGCTTATCCAAGGTTGTTTGAAGGAATCTGTAGTTTTGCTTTCTCTTTTTCATTTGCAGAGGAGTATAGCTAATGCTGAAGTTGTGGGCATACTACTTATCTATGATGAGATTTCCTGATACTTTAAAATAAAGCAACTATGGAGAGGTAAGAAAGGCCCTCTTCTTTGGCAGTTATTTATGGTCTTGACTCTGTGCATAGCCCGAACACAGAAATGTATGCATTAGTCATAAATTGGTCAGCACTCTGGACACTTAAAGCTTTGAGAACCTGTAGTGCCGCTTGGCAGGCTGCTTCTGCAGAGATGTTTGCACAGTTGTTCACATGCCTCCACTCAGTCACTTCCCTGCCCGCCTGTGCAAGCCTGCTTGTGATCTGGGGACCGACCAGGACAAACGGGCTGCCTGCCTGCTGAGTTCCACCCCAGCTGAGTCCTGAGTCAATGGTGGGGCCCGTGGCTGAACCACAGACCTCAAGATGTGCAGGCCAGCCCTATGAAAGTCCCCACTCCTGCGCCGCCTAACCAGCAGCATATGTTTTTTTGGCTAAAGGTGTTTAAATGAAATCACTTTTTCCATATTACTTTGAAAAGTTTATTTCATCAGTATGAAAATGTTTAATAATATTATTTGGGGTTAAAAAAAAAGATATCACCATATCGAAGATGTTTCTTTTTTATGGATGTAGGGGGGGAAAAATCATAGTGATATTTAACCCTTTCCTCAAATGATGCAAGTGACCTCGACTTCAGACAAGCGGTGCTTTGGAAATCAAACAGCACTAGCGTCTGCGCCAAACAGAGAAAGGAACACTTGTTCCCTGCAGACCTGTGCTGGTGTACGGTGACAGGTTGAGTTTGGTTTGAGTGATGATTGTAATAAAATAGAGCAGGCCCTCTGCCCAGCCAGCTTTGCAAGGTCACTGGTGTGCCATGAGCAGAGAATGTGCTAATGCCATTCCCGAGGCTGGCAGATTCTTAAACTGTCACAGCTTCTTTCCGCTGGAGAAAGAACTACATTTCCTGAGGAGACAAACACTTACATGGAAGAGCTTTCAGGCCCTTTTCAGCTGGGCTGGAAGATGGAGTCTTTAGCCTCCTCTTTCACTCAACAGAAACCTCTCTCTCTGACAGTCTTCACCCTGAGCAACAAAGTCAGACTGCTCTAAGCTGCAGTCTGGAGCAGGCCTGCTCCTCACTTGCGTCTTAGCAGGCCTAGGAGAAAGAATATAAAGGGAGGCCTACCTATTGTTGGTCTAGAGATTTAACACATGGTTAAATGTGGCTATACTTCAACCTTAATAAACACACCTGGATAGCCCAGTATACATGTGGAATTCACAGACTCCTCGGAGTTCTGCTCCAAACACAGGGTCAGCTTAGGGAAACCTGGGATCTGCCTCCCAGCTCCCAGATGTTAGCCATCTGCTGCCCTTCTCTCCCTGGGTTCTGTCCAGCATCGCAGACAGCTGGCACCCAAGCTGTGCCCTCACTGCCCACACAGCCCTTATCTGCCACTCCTCAGTGCCAGATGCAGACTGCCCATTGGCTCTGGAAGGGGGCTTAGGTTGTTTGGGCATCTGGGGTCCCAGGTCTCAGCTTTCTAGGAACAATCTAGCAGAGGGAGTGTAGACTTTGAGTGTCACATGACTCTGTGCCCTGGGGACAGAGGTGGGCAGAGGAGAGCCCAGAGGAGCGCTCCCAACAGCAGGGCCCAGGCCAGCCTCACACCCAAGTCAACAGCACTGATGAGTAGACAGAGGGCCAACCACCAGTGAGTACTTGGTCAGGACTGCTGAGGTCCTTGACATAGGGGCAACTTTTGTTATTTTATTGATTTCACCCCAGTGCCGCACTCTTGAGTCTCCATGAACTGGGAGGAGGCAGGGAGAAAGTGGGTAGGAAGCACTGAAAGGTCTGAATGCAGCTTTGCTCAAAGGGTGTGAGTGAAAGAAGGCCAGCACGTCACTCTAACAAGATGGATCAGGGTCAGCTACTGGGGACTTGGCATGGGCTGAAAACAAACGGTGGATCAAATTTTTTACCTCTGGAGATATCCCATCTTCCACATACGCAATGCCAAAGAGAGGTCAGACATTAAAGTAACCACAAAGAGCCTAAAAAATATGTACTTCATAGCTGTAGGACTTTGAAGCACTTTTTTCTTAAATGATGGGGTAAGGGTGCCATCTTAATCAGCAGCCTTTCGTAGTCCTAATGGTTTACAGGTTTTCTCAAGACCTTTATATAAAATCAGAAGACACAGATGAATTAAAAAAAAAAAATTAAGCACATATGGGAGAAAAATAGTACAAAATGCCTGAGGTTTGGTGAAAAGAAAGAAATCAAGAACAGAGTAGCCCAAGAGAAGTCTGTTGATGAGAGTGAGGAAGCACCGACCAAGCATGATACGCAGGGTGACTTCATGCATGGCCCATTGAGACTGTGTGCTATGATGCAAACTGTATTTAGTTAACACTTTCTCACTTCAAGCAGTTCAAACCTCTGCCTACATTAAGTTCTGTTCATATTAGACAAGGAAACTTGTATTTCTTCACACCCTCCCTTTGGGGAGAATCACACAAGACCTGATCTCTCTTTTTTTTTCTTTCTGTGCTCCTAGTCTGGTCCCCATACCCAAAGCACAAGAAGACAATGATACACAGAGAAGATGTGGAGAGCAACATGAAAATAATTATGGGTTGGAAGGATTCACTCGAACGTTTTAAATCTATATAACCTGGCCAAGCAACCACATTGTTCAAAGGAAATATGATAGTGGTGGATATGAAGGAAGCATTCAAAGGGCATAAACAATGGCTCAGGCTCTCCAAGGGAAACATATATTCAATGATGTGATGGAAAATATTGGCTCAATTTGAAGGGAATTACTATATTGGGAAGAGCCATTAATCTGTTGACATGTTCTCAAAGAAAATGATGGCTGCCTGCTAATTTGCCTCATTTGAAACCGGCTTGTCCAAGGAGCTGGAAAAGCTATCTCAGGGTGTATACAGTGCACGAGGGATGGGTTCCTTCACAAAATGTGTCCGTTTTTCATCTCCATGATCTTTCTATCCCATTTCCTCCTATCCTCTTCTCCATTCTCTTGCCAAGACCCCTCTGATCCACAAAATCTTCTTCGATGGAAAACTTTTAAGAGAAGGGTGGTGCTGACTGATGCCTTAGGATAATGAATGGGGTTGACAATTGGTCTGTATCACCCAGGCCTTTGAAAACCAGCAAGAGGGGTTTTTATCCCGGGTCATCCTCCCCTGCAGACCTGGCTCCCTGTGTCCCCACTGCTGTGTACCCTGGGTTTTGTCCCAGGGTACAATTTGTATGACGCCAGCTCTTACAACCTGAGATTCATACCCCAGTTCAGGCTGAGACTTCCCCGCAGAGCTAAGAGACTTTTTCAGCTCCGGCAAGACTGAGCAACAGTGCCTTACACCTTTACAGCAGGAGTATGGCAATTCCCCTCATGTTTCTCTAAGGGCTTTTATTTTTATCCAAATAGCTTCTAGCATTGCCAACAAAAAGGAGAGGTGTCGCTCTCGTCCAAACTATAAGTGAGCAGTATAGTCTTGTGTGAATTCAATTGAGAGAGAATTTCGCTGGAAGGTCCAAACTGCAAACCACTTTTTCCAGATGTCAGAAAGCCTGAGGTCTGCATGAAGAAAAGTGCAGAACTCTGGACTTTTCATTTGGTGTATCTGTGGAAGGACAGGGATGAAAGGCTCCGTAAAGAAAATGTTTGCTTCAACTCATGCTGCTCTGTGCTCTGAGGGCACCCAGCAGCCCCGATTTCACATTTTAGTAACACAGTCTTGTGTGAGAGCAAAAATCATTGTGGGAAAAACAGGATTAAGACCCTGGGCTTTATTTACTGAAATAAAGATTGCAGAAATAGATAGGGATGGAGCAAATGGTTTTGAAATATGTTCCAAGTTATAACTTTGTTGCCAGCACTTATTTAAAAGGGGATTTAAAGGAGAAAATCCCTGGTCAGAGTCCCAGGGGGCAATTCAGTGTCAGGGATGGGGCTGATGCATGCAGGAGGCCAGGCTGGCCAGGGGAAGTGGTGGGGGGCTAAAGGTAGAACCAGGCAGTGGCACAGTGGATAGAGCGTCAGACTGGGATGCCGAGGACCCAGGTTCGGGACCCCAAGGTTGCCAGCTTGAGTGCGGGCTCACCAGCTTGGACCCAAGGTCGCTGGCTAGAGCAAGAGGTTAATCGATCTGCTGAAGGCCGGCGCTCAAGGCACATATGAGAAAGCAATCAATGAAAAACTAAGGTGTCGCAATGTGCAATGAAAAACTAATGATTGATGCTTCTCATCTCTCCATTCCTGTCGGTCTGTCCCTATCTATCCCTCTCTCTAACTCTCTGTCTCTGTGTTAAAAAAAAAAAAAAAAAGGTAGAACCAAGTCATACTGTGAGGAGACAAAACTGCACTGATGTTCACTCATAAGAGCCTAGCATATTTTCCTACATTTAGAGAGCACCTAATATACATAATAAAATTCAAAGGAGGAAATGAAGTTTTTTTGTTTGTTTAGCAAGAGAGTGAGTGAGAGAGAGAGCAAGAAGGACAGATAAGGACAGACAGACAAGAAGGGATAGAGATGAGAAGCATCAACTCATAGTTGCAGCAGTTAGCTGTTTATTGATTGCTTTCTCATGTGTGCCTTGACCGGGGGGCTTCAGCTGAACCAGTGACCTCTTGCTCAAGCTAGCAACCTTGGGATCAAGCCAGCAACCTTGGTCTTCAAGCCAGTGACTTTTGGGATCAAGCCAGTGACCCCAAGCTCAAGCTGATGAGCCCACACTCAAGCTGGATGAGCCTGCACTCAAACAGTGACCTCAAGGTTTTGAACCTGGGTCTTCGGCATCCCAGGCTGATGTGTTATCCACTGCACCACTGCCTGGTTGGGCTGAAATGGATTTTTTAATCATAAAATATTAACAACAAAAAAGCTACAATCTGATACCAGATGTGTTCTCTAGAGCACATGAGCTCCCTGAGGTCATAACACCAGAAAGTGGGTTGGCCTATATTCAAACCAATGACCTTTGATTCTAAAAGCCCAAGTTTTTAATCCCCACTCTAGACTAAGAAGAATCTCAGGATTACAGAAATAGAATGGGCCTTAATCCAGTGGTCTTCAACTCTATTAGACCCAATGCTCTTTTTTATACAAATGTTTTTGTTCCTCATCCCATTTGACATTCTAAAATGTACTCCATAATTATGAATTTACCTGCACTCATAATTTTTAAATAACTAATATCTTTCTCTAATTATTATATGACAAAAAGAAAAGAAAAATAATTTATAAATTAAAAAGGAATGCATTATACTGTTTAATTTTTTAAGCATGACTTCTCTAGAAGACAAAGTCACATGACTATATCAGAAAACAATTGAGGTCTTGAAATGAAAAAGAAAAAGGATAGATTATTGATTGCTTTATTTGGCACACTTTCCTAAGTTATCTCTACCTTTCATTTATTGCCTTTGAGTTAAAAACTCTGTACATTGTGGGAAAAAATGGCAGTACTATAAGTGATTATTGTCCACAGAAAAGCAAATTGTGTCTAGTCAAGTACAATTGATTATTTCCCTATAGATATTGATCAGTTTTATATCTATTTATCTATTTGTAAATTTATCTCCACATTCTATTAATTGATGAATTAATTAAGAATATTTGAAACATACTATGTAGTCAAGTCCTCCAGAGAAACAGAATAATAAGTATAGAGTTATATGAGAAGAGATTTATTATAGGAATTGGCTCATTCAGTCACAGACGGTGAGAAGTCACATGATCTGTTGTCTATAAACTAGAGATCCCAGAAAGCTAGTGGTATAATTCAATCTAAATCCAAAGACCTAAGAATTGATCCAATCATGTAAGTCCTAGTCTGTGTCCAAAAGCCCAAGAACTACCAGTCCCACTGTCCAAAGGCAGGAGAAGGAGCATGTCTCAGCTGAAGCAGAGAGTGTTTGCCCTTTCCAACTTTTTGTTCTCTCCAGGCCCTCAGAGGCTTAGATGATGCCCACACACATTGGTAAGGGCAATCTTCTTTACTCAGTCTACCAATTCAAAGGTTACTCTTTTCTTAGACACACCGAGAAATGTTGTTTTACCAGCTCTCGGGCATTCCTTAGCTCAGCTAAGTTTACACATAAAATTGACTGTCATTCATTTTACAACTGAATGAGAATCATAATTATAATCACTTTAAAAATTACTTCTTAATATATCTGTATGTAAAATTATTTAAATAGGCAGTTAAAAATTAGACTGATAAAGAGTCAGACACCAATGGTTATGCCATTTTTCAAATAGTGAACAATTCTTGGTAAAGTACTGAATAAAACAAAGCACTATTTCTCCCTCACTATGCACAGCAGCACCATTCTTATATAAAGTCTTACATTAATTAAAAGTATGAAGAAGCATTTGTGTGTGTGCATGTGTGTGTGCATAAGTGTGTATGTATGAGTTTGTACCTATAGTTGAGTTTAGGTTTAGATAATTACATATATTTGAGTTAGATTCTAAGCTTGGATAATTATAAACAGGGTTTCCACTCACACAAATGTCCAAGCCATTAGGAAGCTGTGTGGGTATGAGATCATTCTTCATTGTGCAGGGCTGTCCTGGAAATAGCAGGTCACTAACATCCCTGGCTTCCACCAGTAGCTACCAGTTCATCCCAGTTGCCACAACAATTAAAAAAAACAGCCTCCCCAAAATTTTCAAAACCCACCATAGCGAGTACTGCCACTATTGAGAATTGCTGTTGCAGTCCAAACACAGTTCTGATTTTTTAATCTCTTGCATAACACCTAAGCACACGCGCAATCAATATTTGTTGAATAAATGTAAATCTGAATGAAGAAAGGTGTAGGCGTGTGTTGTTGAATTTAAAGACTGGAGAATAGTTAACTATCAGCATACAGATTCCTCTTATAGGCATGGAAAGTTTCCTGAGGCAACCACGCACTCAAAGTGCCTTTTAATGGATTCTTGGAATACTCAATCTTGTCTTGAATTAGCAGAAACTTAAAGTAGAGAAGTACTAATGAGTCATAACTGCATACCTGAAACTCCAGCGAAACTTACTTATTCCTGCCTTCTGCCCCTTTCTTTTCAACCTTATTAGCAAAGCCCTGTATTGTAACAGTTTTCCTCTGTCTTTAGCATTCACTCCTCCAACAGCAATGAAAATCACCAGTCCTTCTAATAGTTCTACAAGAATCTCCCATTGCCTTCTTCATAGTACTAAAACTCTAGTTACAGCCTTGAGGCCATCCACAAATGAATTCTCACTAAAAGCCCAGCTTCTATCTTCTATTGTATTCTAGCAATGCAGGCCACTCCTCTGCCCCCCTTCCCTCAAGCAAAGTCTTGCCCCCTCCCACTTTCAAACCACTGCATTAAGAATCACCATCTCTCTGAATTCTTTCTAGACTAGCTCAGCTAATGCTATTTACACAGACAGTTCTCAAAACTGTGCATTAGAATCACCTGTGGAGTTTTAAAAATTCCTGCTAGTAGGCTACATTAAACCAAAACCTCTCCAGAGATGAAACCCAGGCATTCCAATATTTTAAAACTCTTAGAGATTCCCAGTGTACAACTGAGTCTGAGAGTCACTGCCCTAATAGTCCACACTGCACCTGTATCTTATTAAGCTTGAACTCTCTATTTCACCTATAAATGGTTTACTGGCATGGACTTGATCCTTCCCTCCTCAGTAAAGCAGGAAGCCCTCAATATTCCTCAACCTTAAATGTGCATAGGAATCAACTGGCGATCTCATTCAAATGCGAATTCTGATTCAGGAGGTCTGGGGTGGGTGGGGGGTCATGCTTTCTAAATATGACCATATCTGCATAATACTCCTACTATGTTGTCTAACATAGAAATTACTCTCACGCTAAGAATTTTAAGGCACAACGGAGAAGAAATCTTTCTTAACTGGTTCTCTAAGATGTTTTGAACTACTCATAGAGTATGTGAAACCTTGGGAAAATATTTTTACTGAGCCCATGTCTAAATAAATAATTTGATTAAAAATAAACACTTCACACTAGGATGGCTATAGTAAAAGATAATGGAAAATAACAAGTGTCGGTGAAGAGGTAAAGAAACTGAAATGTTTGTATGCTGCTGCTGTGAATATAAAATGGTGCACCTGCTTTAGAAAACTTGCCTCGAATAATCCAACATAGACTTACTGTATGACCCAGCAATTCCATTCATAGGCATGTGCCCAAAAGAATACTTGTTTTCAGACAAAAACTTATACAAAAATGTTCAGAGCAGTGCAATTTACAATAGCCAAAAAAGTGAAAACAGTCTAAAAGTCTATCAACTGATGAATGGATTAACAAACATGCCATATTCATACAATACAATATTATTCAGTTATAATAAAAAAAAGTGAAATATTAATATATGCTACAACATGGATGAACCCCAAAATGCACTATGTGAAAGGAACCAGACACAAAAGACTAGATATCGTATGATTCCATTTATATGAAATATTGAAGACTAGGGAAATCCAGAGATAGAAAGCAGATTAATTGGTTTCCAGAAGCTGAGGAATGAGAAGAATGGGAAGAGACTGCTTGGTGGGAACAGTGTTTCCTTTTTAAAAAATACTATTTTGTATTAGTTTCAGGTGTATAGCATAGTGATTAGACAACTGTATACTTTACAAAGCGATTCCCCAATATTTCCAGTACCCACCTGGGACCATATATAGTTATTACAATTTTATTGACTATATTCCCTATGCTGTAATTTATATCCGCATGACTATTTTATACAGGGATTCCTTTGGTGTAATAAAAATATTTTGAAATTAGAAGTGATGGTTACATACTGTGAAAGTAGCAGAATCCCAGCCTCTCCTCTCTGCTGGTTACCATATGCCACTGAATTGCACACTTTAAAATGCTTAATTTTATGTTATAAAAACTTAACCTTAATTTTTTTTAAAAAATGACAAAAATCATAAGTTTATGTAAGATACAGTGATTTATCAGTAAAGATCTGGGGTAGTGAGAAGAGTTTCTTATGTACTTTATTATTTAATTAATGCATATGGTATCTAGGCACCACCTATTTTTGTTGAAGACCAGGAACTCTCTCTTTGGGTTCTTTATTGTCAAATAAACCCTTGCTGGCTAATTTATTGTCTTTCGCCATGAGACAAAAAGCGATCACATTATTTCTCACATGACCATGGTTCTTTAGAGCCTATGTGTACTGAAACATTACAGACCTTGTCCTTACATTTATTGGATGCTGATTGCATCATAACCATCTGTATACTGACTTCCAATGATGCTCTGCATAGTTATTACTGCACCTGGTTCATGAATTATGACCACAAATACAAGTTTTCCCCAGAGTATGTAGGCAAATGTGTACAATAATTTGTGTTCTGGACTCATTAGATTTGCTATTCAAAATTTTGCAAAGTAAATGTAGAACAAAACATCTTCCAACCATGTCTTCTCCTGCATTCTTTTAGGCTATAATCTTTGCATTCCTGCAATGTGAGCTTTTCCAAAGCTGGCTGCACCCCTGCCTTCCACACACTGCCACCAACAGGGAGGATAAAAAGGGCCTGTGGGCCCTGGCCGGTTGGCTCAGCGGTAGAGCGTCGGCCTAGCGTGCGGAGGACCCGGGTTCGATTCCCAGCCAGGGCACACAGGAGAAGCGCATATTTGCTTCTCCACCCCTCCGCCATGCCTTCCTCTCTGTCTCTCTCTTCCCCTCCCGCAGCCAAGGCTCCATTGGAGCAAAGATGGCCCGGGCGCTGGGGATGGCTCTGTGGCCTCTGCCCCAGGCGCTAGAGTGGCTCTGGTCGCAACATGGTGACGCCCAGGATGGGCAGAGCATCGCCCCCTGGTGGGCAGAGCGTCGCCCCTGGTGGGCGTGCCGGGTGGATCCCGGTCGGGCGCATGCGGGAGTCTGTCTGACTATCTCTCCCTGTTTCCAGCTTCAGAAAAATGCAAAAAAAAAAAAAGAAAAAAAAAGAAGGGCCTGTAGGCAGAGTGGTGAGAGTCATCAATTCCACAAAAGAAATACCATTCCCTCACCCTGGGCAGCTTAGGACTGCCTTGTGAGAGTATAACATCACTATATCAACTAGAAAATACAAGACACAACACTTATTGGTAGGGCCACTTGTCATTAAGGAGTGATAGTCTTAAAAGGTCTTGGAGGAGGAAAGTACAAGTGTGTGCTTGGATCTAAATTGTACCAGGTTGGGGGCAAGTGTGGTCCTCACTGCCCTCCATGAAGCAGCCTTCTTAGCCTGGTGTATCAAAAGAAGGATCTGCACACGCCGCCTCTGTAGATCTAACAGCCTCTTTCTCTCTCTTTCAATTGTAAATCTACCAAGCAAGATCAAGTTCTGAGTCATTAAAAACACAAACTTGGGACTCAACCAAATTTGAGTTTTGGTTTTTAAATAAATGCAAATTTTTGCAAATAATAAGGTAAATATTTCCAAAGGAGACACACTGATGGTGAAAGATCTGCCCTACCCTTTCATCAATATAACATTCATGTTTGCCTACTGTTTTCAAACTTTGAAAAGAAATAGGAGTTTTCAGGACATCCCAAGTGAGAGATATCCTAAGGACAAAATGAACTGAAAAATATTTTAGAACTATTTGTTATGTTCATATTATTGGTGGTAGATCTTATATTGTAACTTAGAAACTATTATGTGCAAAGGAGTAAATTTTTAAAAGTCTAACAGAAAGGATAGGCTAAACAAAAACACTTAGTTTTGGATATTGGAAAATGTGCTTAAGTAGTGAAATGTCAAAACTGCTTTAAAGTGTTTCAATTGTCAGTCATATAAGCAATACTATTTAGGACATACTCATACGGACTGCAAAGGCAGATATAAGCAAATTGCATATATTCTCGTGTTCCTAATATTTTTTCCTTCTTTGCATTACTTGTTGAGGGAGGGCAAGAGTAAGTGTAAAAGAGAGTATATGAAGGCTCTGATGACACAGCTAAAATTACCAGACCCTGGCATGAGTGAGCTCAGATTTTCAGCTATATTCAGTAAAAATCTGGTAATCCACTCACCTGACCATCACAGACTCACAAAACACAAGGCTTCTAAAGCTCAAACTAGATGATCTATTCAACTTACTTATTTTCCCAAGTAAGTATATTAAGGCTTAACAAGATTATACCTAACACTCATAGAAGAGAAAGCCTAAATTTAAATATGTCAAAACCAGAAATAGGACCTGAGACTAGTCCCTGTAGCAGACCTCGCCTCCCTATGTCAACAACAAAGCATTTCATTGCTTATGAAAGGGATCTGCACACCTCACCACGGCACAGTGAACAGCCTCCTGTCTGGAAAACTCACATTTCAGAGTCAGCCAGATATAAACAGAAGTGAAAAATATCGACTTGTTTTCACAGTAACATTCTGTTGTCATCTCAGGTGTGGAAAAACACTTCACCAGAGTCTACATGGGATGAATAATAACTCCCACCCCAGAGCGGCACAGTGTGAGACTAAACAAGGCAGATGCTTCCCACAGGGCATTTTGTGCGGCCCAAAGCATTTTCCTCTTGTCCATATTGGTTCCTTGGAGCTAAATAGGCTTTCTGAGAAACCACAGACCTAGGCTCAGATCAGATATGGAAAGTCAAAGTTTGCACCTCATCTGGTTTTAACAATTTGTCATTCAAAACCTTGTTTTCAATGTCTTGAAAGATGGCAGAGAGAAAAATCACATTTTTCTTCCGTTTATCAATTTTATGACTTTCTCCTTTGTTGACTTATGACTCTTTGACATTTGTTTTGGAAATTTCCCCTTAAATCAGCAGGGGAAAAAAGTAGTTTAAAAGATGCCAACAAAACTTTTCACTGTATAGATCTAAGCATCTGCATTAAGAACCAACACCCTTGGCCCTGGCCCGTTGGCTCAGTAGTAGAGTGTCGGCCTGGTGTGCGGGAGTCCCGGGTTGGATTCCCGGCCAGGGCACACAGGAGAAGTGTCCATCTGCTTCTCCACCCCTCCCCCTCTCCTTCCTCTCTGTCTCTCTCTTCCCCTCCTGCAGCCAAGGCTCCATTGGAGCAAAGTTTGCCCAGGCACTGAGGATGGCTCTGTGGCCTCTGCCTCAGGCACTAGAATGGCTCTGATTGTGGCAGAGTGACGCCCCAAGATGGGCAGAGCATCGCCCCCTGGTGGGCGTGCCCAGTGGATCCCGGTTGGGCTCATGCGGGAGTCTGACTGCCTCTGGTTTCCAACTTCAGAAAAATACAAAAAAGAAAAAAGTCAGGGCCACAGAAATGGCCTAAACTTGAACTATGAGACTCTTTAGTGATGGCCCATAAGATAGACTCAATGAGCATTATTCCTTGGTTTCCATGACTGATAATCCTTTACAATAGTATTTTCATAAATCTTGGTTATGAGAAAATACAGAGCTTCTTGACAAGGGAAGAGGAATCTCATTTTAATATAGTAATTTCCCTCCCAAAAAATGAACCCAGTATAATTGACTTGCTTGATGTTATAAAATAGCTGAAAATCATCATCATCATCTGGAATTCCTGTATTCATTTCAGAAAAATGTATCCTTAGTTTTAGCAGTTCAGGTAAAGAAATTTCTAACCTTTGAAAAACATTGAATTGATCAGACAAATATCTCTCTGAATACTTCAAACAACCTTAACTTGTAAAGAATGAGGCTACAACAAAGTTGAGTACAGTTGTGAAGGAATATTCATTCATCCTTTCATTCTATGTATATTATGAAATCCCTGCTGTGTGTTAGACATAGACATAACGATAGGAGCTGGCCAAATATAGGGGAGGACAATGGACATAGTCCCTGTCTTCAGTCTCAAGAGAGATATTAAAGAAATAATTACAGGAGTAATTACAGAATTAGGATTGTGAGTAACATAGCAAAGAAAGGTCCAGAGTGCTATGAAATGATAAGAACAGGGATTAGCATTTTAGAAAGGCCAGGAAGGGCCCCTGGCAGGGAGAATGCTTATTTAAATTGAACCCTTGAAAGATGAGAAGGAACTCCCTGTTGTCCATTTAAATATCTGGGTTTTATATTTATTTTAAGTATCTTCAGCATTTATTTTAATGCTATTTTTGCTTATGACCACTAAATGTTCTCATAGTAAAAAAAAAAAAATCCTATGTTGGCAGATAGTTTTAGAAGGGGGCACAACTCTTATCGAGGCTTACCTTATTATTTTTAAATTACATAGACCCTAATTCAACTTCCTAAATTGTAGATAGGCCCCATTTGTTGCTGATTAGCATTAAGGAAAAGAAATTGAACTTAGAGCTCCTACCTCCCCATTGACTCCCACATGCTCATTAATCACAGAGAGTCGCTGAACTGTTTAGACACCTTTCCAGGCTACTCAGAGTAACACGTCCCTTATGTCTGTCAGTAATTCTTCAGCTCCACAGTAATTGCAGTGTTCTCTCTGAGACACAGTGTGAGAAATAATTTACTCAAGTGTGTTATTTTATTTGGGTAGAGATCAACATGGAATAGCAAAAGAGACTGTTTTAAAGTCAATGATGCAGGTCTCATGTTCTAGCGATGGCTCTCCTCTGGGATATTTTTAGCAGAAATAGATTTCCATATGCCCAGCGTAGATCTTCTTACCCTCATTGTCTCTGTTAGTTAGTTCTTTGCAGACACAATGTCACTTTATTATCCCATCAGCCATCTAGAACAAATGCCTTGTTCAATCAGACAAAGAAAAACCGATTTTATATACTAAAAGAACATTTAATATATCAAAGACATTTCTCTGAGTTTGTTTTCAGTTCTCCTGTGAATTTTCCTAGATGCATAGATTAAATCTTTATATAGCTAATGAACAAATACTATAGATTAGTCCCTGATGTTCACACTGCAGCTTTTAAGTTTGAGTAACTCACAGCAGAGCTTTCCTAACTTCTTTCATGTAGTGAGCTGTGCGGGCCCTTTGGGAACGCTCTTTTTGTCCTCGTCTCCAGTTTCAGTGCAGCAGCATTCACAGTCACACACTCCCACTCTTTGCACCTTCTCAGGCTCACAGTCATACCACCATGGCCTCCACAGAGCCAAGTCAGAGCCAGAGGAGGGACCCACAGCTTAAGCTCCCCAAAGCCACTCTCAATCCCAGTCCTTGAAGTGATAATAGGAAACAGCTCTGCTAGCAGGCCAGCTCTGAAGATCTCCAAGAAGAGAAAAGAGAGTTTCCTTCATCTGTGTCCAGTATGGTGTGTCTCTGTCACCCTCCCAGGTGTGAGGTTCTGCAACAATCCCCTTCCATTCTGGCTGTTTTAAATTTATTTTGTCCAGCATTTCAGAAGCATCTCCCGCCTCTGTCCTCAGCCCGTTGAAGAGAATCTAAGCAGAACTGGTAGGGTTTGTTTGTCCTCAGCTGACCTCCAATGAAACTAGGACAGTTAGAAGCTAGGAAGGCAAGGTCTCTCAATAGCACACCAGTGGTCAAAGCTGGCTTTCAGTGGTGCCTCTCCAAATAGCCAAAATCAGTGTCAAACCACCAGCCCATGCAGCCTTTCCAAGATGCTCTGAGTGTTTATTCAGCCACTAAGTGTTCTGCCCAAAGAGGACTCCACCCAATGGTGAGCTAACGCAAATCAAACATTCATTCACACAGTTGGGACTGCTGTGCTGCCCAGTCCGGCCTCTGATGCTGGCAAAGTCGCACTGCAGCTGGCGTCAAGCTCACAGGTGCCAGGCACCTGGCCAAGCATTGCAATGCTATCTGGGGCTTGGAAGGGGGGTGGGGGCTGCACAGGCACAGTTCTTCCTCTCCCACCAGGAGCAACAGTGAAAGACATTGTGTGTTGTGGAAAGAGGATCAGTTCAAGTCCACTGACCAAGGTTTGGATCCCAGCTCAGTCTCTTTCTACAGGTATGACCTTGGGCAAATTCCTTAATGGAGCCTGGACTCAGTTTATCCACCTGTAAAGTAAATATAATGATAATACTACCTCATAGGGTTGTTCTGAGGTTCACAGTGCAAAGAACCTGGTACAGAGTTTGAGTAGGGGGTCAAATAAGTGATATCTCTTAGCAAAAAGGCTTCCCCAATAGAGTGACCAGGTTCTGTCCATGCTGTAGATGACATAGTCAGGGAGTCCCTTTGTTCCAAGTCTTCTCTTGAGACTCGAGCGGGCTATGCTACAGCAGATGTATTTGTGGTGGAGAGACCAGCCTCAGAGACAGAGCCCTGGCCTATCCCTGCTTTAACCTGGTTCCTGGTCTTGAATGTCTCACCTCATTTCTCTGGGTCCCACTTCATTTGGTTATAATATGCAATTGTGTTGAGTTATTAATCTTTAAGACTTCGGGTTTGAATCATTCCCTTCTCACTTACTAATTGTGAAACTTTTGCAAGTAATATCCCTGAGACTCTCTTTCTTATTAAAATGCTGAAAGCCATAGTACAGGCACATACAGCTACCCAGAATCCTAGTTATTCGTTCCCCAAAAGGCAGCACATGAGACTTTATTAGGGATTTTGTCCAAAATCCAACAGCAAGGGAATATCCCGTGCTATGCATTTAGACCAAGTCAGGGTCTGTACAGTACAATCATGGGGAATTTACAAAGTGCAATGGTGCAAGATGCTCAGCCTTCAGCAAAGATGGCATCAGAGTTTCTAAACAATATTCACTAATAAGATCAGCAGACATTTTGGAAATATTTTCAACTCCAAGCATGGAAACACATAAGAGTTTTCCTATTAACAGAGTTAATCAGAACTTTCCCTTCCTGAAACATCCCCATTACCTAGAGCCTCGGCTGAGCAGGAAGCAGGGCTATCTTACTCCTGAACTCTTAGGAATTATTCTGACCCTCCAAACGGGTAGCAAAGCTTTGCAGCACATTCCGTAATTTCCACATTCACAACTCTCATGAAATACACTAACAAGGCCCATTTATGGAGCCAATGGAAGAGTAAAAAAAATCTCTTCCAAAAAACAAGTATTCCTGCTACTGGAATTGCTGTTTCAATCTTGGTTTAAAAGAATATGGGAAATATTGAATGATATTAACTTTCCTATAGTGCTGTGGCTTCTTTTTACCCACTTTCTGCCCCAGAATTTGGCTAAAAAAAATACATGATGTCATCTCAAAAATCTGATTATTAAAACAATGCTAAAAAAAAGACACCTTTTATACCCAGGGGGCCACCTACTTGGCTGCTCTCCAAAATAGTGTTTATATTTCTATCTAGGCATCAGAAGAGGTTGAAATTTTTCTATACAGTGTTGGTATAACCTTTCTTATATCTCCGAGTTAGACATCTCAGTCTGAAGAAGGAAAGCTAACAAAATACATAAGCATGTTCTTGTGTGCTGTTTATGCATATGTCATGAAACATCTGGTCCTGGCTTCTTCTGAGACATTCTTTCCGGGTGTTAGAATTTGTAGTTATTTTGATAGAGAACCATTGGCTTACGTACCTCCTTACACATCTTACAATAAAGTTTTCCACAGAACACCAAGGATAATTTTCCCTCTTTTGCAGGAAAGGAACATCATTTGTTTACTTTTTCTCAACATATTTTTTGATGAATTCTTAAACATATATCTTTAAAAATTCTCCATGGAGTTTACTTAGATCATAGTCGGTGTCCAAAAAGCTTTATCTGTTGTTCCATTGTGAATCCCTAGTGCTGAAAATTAATAGGCACTTAATAAACATTTTCTGAATAAATGGGAATGCCCTACAATTATTTATTATAAAACAGAGAGAAAAGCACAGTCGGGGAGCCACTGAGTCATAGGTGAAGAAGAAATCATGTACAGTAATTTTATGTTTTTTTCTTTGAATTGTAAGAAAAGAAAGACAAGTAAGTGGTAATAAAAGGGACTGAGGTAATCTACCAAAGAACAGACTGTTTAGAAAACACACACACACGTACCTACATAGACACACATGCACACACATATACCACACAGGTCAGGCTGGTGAAAAGCTATGTTCACAGTCAGGCTTTCCCAATAACACTCCCTGCCTCCCATGTTTCTTCCTAAGAGTATGAGACCCACTGAACTACACAAATCTTTCCATGTTTGTGCTATTGCTGAGCACATAGTGAGGACAGGGGGGATTATAGGAGCTATTTTTACATTGAGGCAAAACTTATTTGGACTCCAAATTTCCCTACCTCATTTTTTTTCTCATCTAGCTTGTCAAAAGTTTCTTTGATTCTTTCCCTTAATACTCATGACAAATTTTTACTTTCACTGCAGGAAGTATGAGAATTCAGAAACAAAAAAAGTCATGAAATGTGTTATTTTCTATCTGCTTTTTCCTACCCCCACATCTTCATAACTTTGTGGTTTTAATATGAGCTGAAATAAAACTACACAATAAACTGTCAGGTGTTATGGAGTAACCACAAAATGCTCAGACTTTCAGCTTGACCCAAATTAAATTGGATGTCCCAAATCATGTGCCACAGCTTATTGAATCTGTAGTGCTCAGGGTCAAACAGGGGTTTTTATTCACTGTTTGGTCAATCAAGCCCCAAGAACAGCTTCACATGGCCATTATCATATGCAATATAGATTTTTACATTTTTATATCTCAGAGGTCATTTACAAAATATATAATGTATACAACATTTCACATAAAGTTTTAATGATTAAAGTTATTTTACAGTTTTGTTTTTGTTTTAGGAGCCAGAACATACCAGACACCCATGTACCCTGTTCCCCACCCCTAGAGTACTCAGAAATTGAGCAAAACTGCAAGAGCAACATTCATTCAACACTTATGTATTGAATGCTGTTCTGTGCCAGGCACTGTGGTAAGTGGTAGAAAAACCACGGTGAGCAAAACAACAAAGGCCCTACTCTCATGAAGTATATGTTTCATCAGAGCAGCATATTTAATAAATAAACATAGAATGCTACATGGCTACAAGTGCATCAAAGAACAGTAAAGTAGGATAAAGGGACAGTGATGATATGAGTGTATCATTTCAGGGAAGGGGGTCAGGGAGAACCTATAATGAAGTGACCTGTAACTAGAGGCCTGAATGAATCAAGGGATCAAGCCAATAGGTACATAGGGGTAGAAGGTAGCTCCATGGAGAAAGAAGGTTCCAGACTAGAGATTAACAAATACAAAAGCCCTGGGGTGGGAGCCGGACTGGATGTTGCAGAAATGACAAGCAAGGGTGTGTATGACGTGGCACAGGGAATGGTGGACTTGAGAGCACTTGACCTATTGAAGGCAAGCAGGTTCTACTCACTACACATGACTGTCATCATGTACAAAAACATAATGTTGGCAAATATGTTCAAAATTTCAAGAGGAAACAGAAAATTTGAACTTTATTATGATGTCTTTTAATGTTTCATTAAAAAATTTGAGGCAAAAAAACCCCACACACACATAGGCAAACCAAATATAGCCTATAGCTATCAATTTGTAAACTCTGTTCTAAATAAGTAAGAATTACTTGATGTGCTTAAATGCCAGGTCTTTGCATCCCACCTCTGGCCATCAAATTTTTATAAATGTACATTGGTGTTCAGTTCAAGCTAGAGCACTGTACACTGTGTCATTATTGTTTGTTCTCACATCACATTTTATTAGAGTGGGTTGTGTGGGTCTTCATTTTCCTGACTTGAATATGAGTTGCCTGAAGACCCTATTAACTTAGTATTCTCAGTTCCCCGTAGTTATCTGTGCCTTGAGTGCTACGTAAATATTTCCATAATGAAGCTGCTAAGATAATTAATCTAAATAAATCTTCTGAATGATGACAGTTTGACTAAAATAATTGATATGCTTACAAAATATAAAATCAGGAGAGGAGAAATATTTTAAATGCTTCAAAAATCAGCATAAGAAATTGATTGTATTTTACAAGAATCAAAATTCATATATCAAGAAGATGCACTACCATCTGAAAGGGTGTCAGAGTCATGAGCAAGCACTGGAGAATTCCTAATATCACTCCACAGACTCAAGGATAAAAATACAGGAAATGAACACGACTTAGCCATGATGCTGTCTTCACAGTATAGACAGGGCACATCTCAATCCATTCAAATTAGATATCAGATGAAAGAATTCTTTTGAAGAAATAGGTCCTTCCTTCATGCATTATATGCCTCCTTCTCCCTTCTGAGATGGGCTGGTGGAGCTTTGCTAACATTATGCAGATGCATAACACAGCCACCACATTGCATTGCATTGGGCAGCTCCCAAAGTCCCTTCCTCATATGTTATGTCACCTGATTCTTTCAACTACTCTTTAAGGTTAGGCAAATGTCATTATTTCCATGAGTAAATGAGAAAACATGCTCAGAGTACCCAAGTATCCAACCCAATGTTTCCCAACTACCATATGCTGGAGCCCTTACCAGACCTAGAACTTTCAAACCCAAAGCCTGTGATATTCCTGCTCTTTTAGATAAAGGTTAAGAAATAGATATATTTTTTAATAAAATAAAAATAAAGTATAAGCCACTTTTCAAGATTAAAGCTCAGCCTCATATTCCCAACTCCTTCCACACTATTAGGGATTTTATAAGTTTGTGATACTCCAAATATTAATTTTCTGAGCCATATAAAATGATGAAATGCATTCTGATATTTCTCAAAGGAAGAAGAGATTCCCATACGATCTGAACTCATATGATGAAACAGGAACTATTTCTAAGACATTAACTTACACTTAGCAATTTTGAGTTTGGCTAGGCTCCATTAAATAAAAAACTAAATAATTGTGGTCATGATGTTAAGCTCAAATGTGAGCTTCTAATCATGAATCTTGATAATTAAAGATTTATACTTTCATACCAAGTACAAAACAGTTTCTCAAGCTACTAGAAACTCCAACTATGGCTGATTCTTTAAAACTATGGATTTGAACTGTATAGGTCCACTAACATGTGGACTTTTTCAATTGACCCTCACAGTTCAATTGTCGCTCACAGTTCAGTTGATCTGCATTGTTCAAGGATCAGCTGGTAGCTGGGAATCCACATGGTGCAGAGGGCTGACAAGTTGCATATAGATTTTCTACTATGCAGGAATTTGAAGTCTCTAACCCCCACATTGTTTAAGGGCCTACTATCCTGTATATGACAATGCATCTAAGTTCAGAGGATGAAATTAAGCTCTAAGGTATAGAATTTAAACATGTAGTTCTCAATGAAAATTGCCCTATTATTGTAACATCAAGTTTGTAGTACACTGACAGTTTTAACCCAAATAATTCTTGCCCTTACAAAATAATAAAAATTTAGGGAGGTATAATTTTAAAGAATTGATACTGTCATCAAGTTGTGATATTCTAGAGAGCACCATTTTATAAATTGGTTAAAAAGATAAGATTTTAAACCATTAAACCTAGAAAACAGAGGATAACACAATAGAGAAGCTATATACAATGTGATCGCATTTTCAAATATGGAACTGAAAAAGCTATCATATTATTTACTCCAAATGGCATAACCAGAATGATGAGGTTAAGACTATAAATAATTTACTCCTCAAAAGAATAATTATAAAGTGAAAATGATAGAGGGGTTTTTTGTATCAATTTAAAATAGTGTAATTGATGCCAAAAAATATATGGTAATTTTAAAATGAGAAAAATTTATTGGAATGTAGGTGAAGAAGACAAATAGTTAGTTAATTTTCAAGTTGGGAAGTATGCTGACTTGGCTGGCTTGAGAAGTAGTTCTCCAAAAAACTAAGTGTAGACATTAAAAAGTTATTTTGTTTCTATGAGCCTTGGTTTCTATATCTGCAACATAACAATAATACAAATCCTAACTATTTCATACATATTGCACAAGAAAAAAATGGGTTTTAAAACTGAGTTAATTAGCAAATATAAGATTATTATTTTATTATTAACTTCTGTATAAGAGTAGTATTTGCTAAAATAATGTAGCACTCATTATGACATGCCTTTTAAAAATTTATTTAAAAACTTTTTAATTTACTGTGTTGACATGGTTTCAAGTGTCCTACTCCATGTAACACCCACAACCCCCCATATTGTACCCCCATGCCCCATGCAAAGTCTCTTTCCACTCCTGTTTCACCCCTTACCTTCATTCCCCCCTTTCCTTCTGGGACTTGCTGCCCTGTTGTCTGTACCTATGTGTTATGTTTATGTAAATTGGCTAATCCCTTCACCTTCTTTGATCCCACCCTTTTATCCCCCTTCTCCTTGACAGCTGTCCATTTGTTCCTTGTCACCCTGCCTCTGTTTCTATTTTGTTCCTCAGTTTATTGTGTTTATAAAATTTAGTTATCTAAAATAAAATAAATATGGAACATAAAATTCTGACAAATTTTACTAGGAAATAGAGACATAACCAAATAAGTATGAAGAAGAGACAACAGAGAGAGAAGATGGCAGCGGAGTAGGTGGATGCACAGACGCCCAGCTCTCAACACCAAACTGGAATACAAATCAATTTAGAAAAAATCAGCATGAAAAACCAACACTGAACTGCAAGAACAGCTCTCAAACACCAAGGAGCAAAGAGGAAGCCACAATAATCCTGGTAAGGAGTGCCTGAATCTCCTCTGATTACAGGAACGGAAGGAGGGGGGTGAGGCTGAGAACCCAGAGAGGATTTCACAGAGGAAAAAGAGCAGAAACTACTGCTCACAGCCACTTACCTGGCGACCAGGGAGCAAGGTGGGTTGAAAAGACCAGCTTATCTCCCAAGTGGAAAGGACAGGGAGAGGGACAGACTGTGAGGGGCTAAGGTATGCAAGAAACGAAATAAAAAAGCTGACTCATTCGTGCTGGAGGCGGCCATAGCTGGGGGAGGGACTGAACCTTTCACAAAACAGAGCTGAAGTGCTTCCGGATCAGATATCTCCGGACATCTATCCAGCTTCAATCAGCGCAACTAGATACAGCTGAAAACAAGAAGTGGGGAGGAGGGGCAGTAACTCAGGTCTCCATGGAGATCTGAGATACACCTCCCCCTACTGAAGCTGAGAAAAAACCCTGCCCCCAGTGAGATTAGTTGGTGGAAGAGACCTTGAGCGTCTCGGGTTACACCCACAGCATTCCTGGATACAGTTTCAAGGAAGCCCCCTGCTGAGATCAGGTAACAAGACTATCACCTGTTAAGAAAACAAACAAATCAAGACTTCAAAGCTGCCCAAATCCGAAAGTGGATTACAAATAATAGCTGATACCAACCCACGAAGACCTAAAAATAACACAACTGAAAACTGGAGGCAGACAACACCAAGCCTAGCCTCAACCAACTCTACAAATAAAAAAAATAAAAAAAAGAAGATGAGAAGACAAAGGAGTGCAATCCAAATGAAACCACAAGAGACACCTTCGAGAGATGAACTGAGTGATATGGAAATAATCAAACTTCCAGATGCGGAGTTCAAAATAATGATTGTAAGGATGCTTAGGGATCTTAGAACAACAATGGAGGGACAGTTTGAAAACCTAAATAAAGAAATAGCAAGTATAAAAAAGAATCAGTTGGAGACGACAAATACAATATCAGAAATAAAGACCACAATGGAAGGAATTAAAAACAGGATAGATAGAGCAGAGGATCGAATCAGCGAGTTAGAAGACAACTGGAATGAAGGCATGAAAGCAGAGAAGAAAAGAGAAAAAAGACTCAAAAAGTCAGAGGAAACTCTTAGAGAGCTCTGTGACAACATGAAGAGAAATAACATCCACATCATAGGGGTTCCTGAAGAAGAAGAAAAAGAACAAGGGATAGAGACTTTGTTCAATCATATCATAGCTGAAAACTTCCCTAAATTAATGCAAGAGAAACTCTCACAAATCCAAGAAGCACAGAGGACTCCATTAAAGAGAAACCCAAAGAAACCTACACCAAGACACATCATAATTAAAATACCAAAGCTAAGCGATAAAGAGAAAATATTAAAAGCTGCAAGAGAAAAAAAAGTTATCACCTACAAAGGAGCCCCCATAAGGATGACATTTGACTTCTCAACAGAAACACTTGAGGCCAGAAGGGAATGGCAAGAAATATTCAAAGTAATGCAGAACAAGAACCTACAACCAAGACTACTGTAAAGCCAGCAGGCAGGGCCGGGGCCACTATCACAGCAGCCTTCTGGCCTATGCAGGTTCGCATTGGATTCGGACAGTCGGCAAAGAAACAGCGGAGCCAAAAGCTGATGGGCCATAGCCTTTAATCCTACCTTGCACCCGGCGGGCAAGTAAAAACATACACTGGGCTCCAAAACCCAGTCACACTCAGTGCTCACAAAGCCACTGACTTATCCGAGTTTCTTAGAATCAAAGGTTTCTAGCTCACCAGCCTTCTTCTCCTCAGTTCTCCATTTCCTTCCTTATCCCAGATACAAACTCTACACAAACTGGCATCTCACTCAGCACTCCGCCATCTTGGCTGCTTCTCCTAGCCTCCTCCACGTGGCCTCCTTCCGCTGCTGGCTCTACTCTCTCCACTCTCTCATGCTAACCTCAGGAACCAAGGGCCAAACTCCCGCTCCATTCCCATTTTATAGTATAGTAATCCAAACCCTTAATCCAATATACATAATAGGGAAGTCTCTTAATACAAAGTCACTTCTCTGAGGCATGATAGGATTGTACCACCTTACACCAAAAAGGGTAGGAAAGGCTTAATCCCAAAACCAAGCCCCAGGCTACAAGGATTCTGCCTGCCTTTAGCCCACCCCAACACACATTAATATCACCTGGGCAACGGCCTCTTTAACAAAGTGAGCATAATACATTTTATCTGCCCAACAACTACTTTATCCAGCAAGGCTATCGTTTAAAATTGAAGGAGAAATAAAAAGCTTCCCAGACAAAAAACAACTCAAGGAATTCATTACATCCAAACCAATGCTGCAGGAAATATTAAGAGGCCTGGTGTAAACAGATAAAGTGGGAAAAGAATACAGAAAAAAAAAAAAGAAAAGGAATACACCTTTAAAGAAGAAAATGGCAATAAACAACTACATATCAATAATAACCTTAAATGTAAATGGATTAAATGATCCAATCAAAAGACATAGGGTAGCTGCATGGATAAGAAAACAGGACCCATACATATGTTGTCTACAAGAGACACACCTTAGAACAAAAGACACACACAGATTGAAGGTAAAAGGATGGAAAAAAACGTTTCATGCAAACAGAAATGAAAAAAAAGCTGGGGTAGCAATACTTATATCAGACAAATTGGACTTTAAAACAAAGGATATAGTAAGAGATAAAGAAGGCCACTACATAATGATAAAAGGAGTAATCCAACAGGAAGATATAACTATTATAAATATCTATGCACCTAATATAGGAGCACCCAAATATATAAAACAGACTTTGATGGATTTAAAGGGCGAGATCAACAGCAATACTATAATAGTAGGGGGTTTCAATACCCCACTAACATCACTAGATAGATCCTCAAGAAAGAAAATTAACAAAGAAACAGCAGACTTATTGGAAACACTAGATCAACTCGATTTAATAGATATCTTCAGAACCTTTCACCCTAAAGCAGCAGAATATACATTCTTTTCAAGTGCTCATGGTACATTCTCTAGGATAGACCACATGTTAGGGCACAAAAGGGCTCTCAACAAATTTAAGAAGACTGAAATCATATCAAGCACTTTCTCCGATCACAACGGCATAAAACTAGAAATGAATCAGAGCAGAAAAGCTCAAAAATTCTCAAACACATGGAAATTAAATAGCAGGGTGTTAAATAATGAATGGATTAAGAATGAGATCAAAGAAGAAATAAAGAAATTCCTAGAAACGAATGACAATGAGCATACAACAACTCAAAATTTATGGGACACAGCGAAAGCAGTGCTGAGAGGGAAGTTCATAGCACTACAGGCACACTTTCAGAAGCTAGAAAAAGCTCAAATAAACAACTTAACCCTGCATCTAAAAGAATTAGAAAAAGAACAGCAAGTAAAGCCCAAATGTAGTAGAAGGAAGGAAATAATAAAGATCAGAGCAGAAATAAATGACATAGAGGCTAAAGAAACAATACAGAGGATCAATGAAACTAGGAGCTGGTTCTTTGAAAAGGTAAACAAGATTGATGAACCTTTAAGTAGACTCACCAAGAAAAAGAGAGAGAGGACTCAAATAAATAAAATTAGAAATGAGAGAGGAGAAATAACAACTGACACAACAGAAATACAAAATATTGTAAGAAAATACTATGAAGAACTGTATGCCAAAAAACTAGACAACCTAGATGAAATGGACAAATTCCTTGAAACATACAATCTTCCAAAAATCAATCTGGAAGAATCAGAAAACTTAAACAGACCGATTACACCAAAGGAGATCGAAACAGTTATCAAAAAACTCCCAACAAAGAAAAGTCCGGGGCCCGATGGCTTCACAACGGAATTCTACCAAATATTCAAAGAAGAACTAACTCCTATCCTTCTCAAACTATTTCAAAAAATTCAAGAGGAAGGAAGACTTCCAAACTCCTTTTATGAGGCGAGCATAATTCTGATTCCAAAACCAGGCAAAGACAACACAAAGAAAGAAAATTATAGGCCAATATCTCTGATGAATATAGATGCTAAAATCCTCAACAAAATATTAGCAAACCGGATCCAACAATATATGGAAAAAATCATACACCATGATCAAGTGGGATTTATTCTGGGGAGGCAAGGCTGGTACAATATTCGTAAATCAATCAATGTGATTCATCACATAAACAAAAAGAAGGAGAAAAACCATATGATAATTTCAATAGATGCAGAAAAAGCATTTGATAAAATCCAGCACCCATTCATGATCAAAACTCTCAGCAAAGTGGGAATACAGGGAACATACCTCAACATGATAAAAGCCATCTATGACAAACCCACAGCCAACATCATACTCAATGGGCAAAAATTAAAAGCAATACCCTTAAGATCAGGAACAAGGCAGGGGTGCCCCCTTTCACCACTCTTATTTAACATAGTCCTGGAAGTCCTAGCCACAGCAATCAGACAAGAAGAAGAAATAAAAGGCATTCAAGTTGGAAAAGAAGAAGTAAAACTATCATTATTTGCAGATGATATGATATTGTATATAGAAAACCCTAAAGTCTCAGTCAAAAAACTACTGGACCTGATAAATAAATTCAGCAAAGTGGCAGGATATAAAATCAATACTCAGAAATCAGAAGCATTTTTATACACCAACAATGAACAGTCAGAAAGAGAAATTAAGGAAACAATCCCCTTCACAATTACAACCAAAAAACTAAAGTACCTAGGAGTAAACTTAACCAAGGAGACTAAAGACTTGTACTCGGAAAATTACAAAACATTGATAAAAGAAATCAAGGAAGATACAAACAAGTGGAAGCATATACCGTGCTCATGGTTAGGAAGAATAAACATCATTAAAATGTCTATATTACCCAAAGCAATTTATAAATTCAATGCAATACCAATTAAAATACCATACTTCAAAGATATAGAACACATATTCCAAAAATTTATAGGGAACCAAAAAAGGACACGAATAGCCTCAGCAATCTTGAAAAGGAAGAATAAAGTGGGAGGTATCACACTTCCTGATATCAAGTTATACTACAAGGCCATTGTACTCAAAACAGCCTGGTACTGGCATAAGAACAGGCATATATATCAATGGAACAGAACAGAGAACCCAGAAATAAACCCACAGTTCTATGGACAACTGATATTTGACAAAGGAGGTAAGGAAATACAATGGAGTAAAGACAGCCTCTTTAACAAATGGTGTTGGGAAAATTGGACAGCTACCTGCAAAAAAATGAAACTAGATCACCAGCTTACACCACTCACAAAAATAAACTCAAAATGGATAAAAGACTTGAATGTAGGCCGTGAAACCATAAGCATCTTAGAAGAAAACATAGGCAGTAAGCTCTCCGACATCTCTCGGAGCAATATATTTGCTGATTTATCTCCACGGGGAAGTGAAATAAAAGACAGGATAAACAAATGGGACTATATCAAACTAAAAAGCTTTTGCACAGCTAAAGACAATAAGAACAGAATAAAAAGACAAACTACACAATGGGAGAACATATTTGACAATACATCTGATAAGGGGTTAATAACCAAAATTTATAAAGAACTTGTAAAACTCAACACCAGGAAGACAAACAACCCAATCCAAAAATGGGCAAAAGAGATGAATAGACACTTCTCCAAAGAGGACATACAGATGGCCAATAGGCATATGAAAAAATGCTCAACATCACTAATCATTAGAGAAATGCAAATTAAAACCACAATGAGATATCACCTCACACCAGTCAGAATGGCGCTTATCAACAAAACAACACAGAATAAGTGCTGGCGAGGATGTGGAGAAAAGGGAACCCTCCTGCACTGCTGGTGGGAATGCAGACTGGTGCAGCCACTGTGGAAAACAGTATGGAGATTCCTCAAAAAACTGAAAATCGAACTGCCTTTTGACCCAGCTATCCCACTTTTAGGAATATACCCCAAGGACACCATAGAACGGCTCGAAAAGGCGAAATGCACCCGCATGTTTGTGGCAGCATTGTTCACAATAGCGAAGATCTGGAAACAGCCCAAGTGTCCATCAGAGGACGAGTGGATTAAAAAACTTTGGTACATATATACTATGGAATACTACTCAGCCATAAGAAATGATGACATCGGATCATTTACAATAACATGGATGGACCTTGATAACATTATACGGAGTGAAATAAGTAAATCAGAAAAAAAACTGAGATGAATCCATACATAGAAGGGACATAAAAATGAGACTCAGAGACATGAACAAGAATGTGATGGCAACAGGGGCGGGGGGTTGGGGGAGGGGGGATGTGGTGAAGAAGGAGAGAGGGGTTAGGGGAGGGGAGGGGCACAAAGAAAACCAGATAGAAGGTGACAGAAGACAATTTAACTTTGCGGGAGGGGTATACAGCACAATCAAATGTCAAAATAATCTAGAGATATTTTCTCTCAACATATGTACCCTGATTTATCAATGTCACTGCATTAAATTTAATAAAAAAATTAAAAAAAAAAAAAAGAAGAGACAACAAAAATGCAGAGGAGACTCAAATATTAATCATAAAATGACAGAAATAATTAAGAAAATCTTAATAAGCACTCCAGAAAAAAAGAAAATTTTATTAGTAGAATAAATGTGTTCAGAAATCCTTTTAAAATAGAAAGCAAAAAGGAATGAATCTATAGAAGTAAATAGCACTCTACGATTATACATGAGAAAGCTTTTGCATAAGTTGTAAGTAGGACTAAGTAATTCCAGTGCAGAAGCAATGTTCATAAGGGACAGTGTCTAGAAGATGAGTTAGCCAGTTCCTACTCTCAGAGCATCCATGAGAATAGTGTTCTCTATCCACCCATCGATCCCTAACTTGTGAAAGATATGAGCAGCAGACTTTTGCTTATGAGGTTGGAGTAAGGCCATTTTGGTGATTTGGAATTTGCAAAGAATTTTTCCACTTTATTAAAGTTGTTCAATTTATTGCTCTAATGTTATTCATAATAATTAATCCCAAGCAGAATGACTTTTCAGCAATTTGATCATTATATGCTTTTGTGTATTGTGTGTGTATGTGTGTTTGTGGTTGTATGTGTGCATGTTTATTCTGCTTGGCCTTAAGAAGAAATATAAAACCATAATAATATACCTACTATGCATCCCTTAAATTAGCTAAAGTTATAAAGACTGATAATACAAATGTTGAAAAAATTTGGAGAAACTGGAACTCTAATATACTTCTGGTATGACAACCATACAGTAACTTTAGAGTTAAATTATAGTCACCATTTCACCCAGCAACCTCATTTCTAAATTGTTTACACAATAGAAATAAAATATACGCCCACACAAAGACTTGCACAAATACTGATAGCACTTAAATTAAAAATAGTCCCAAACTACAAAGAATATAAATGTCCATCATCAGGTGAATGGATAAACAAAGTATAGTATATACAGACAAAAAAATACAACCAAGAAATATAAAGAATGAACTATGACACATTCAATAACAAGGATGAATCTAAAAAAATTATTATTGAGCAAAAAATTGAGACACAAAAACGTACATACTGCATGATTCCATTTAAACAAAATTCTACAAAAGGCAAATATAATTTATAGTGACAGAAAGCAGATTAGTGGTTGCCTGGGCCTACAGTGGAGGGATTGACCTGGAAGGGGCACAAGGGAATTTAGGGGATGATATAAATGTACTTTATCTCAGTTATGGTGTGGTTTCATGGGCATATGAGTTTGTCAAAACTCATCAGAATGAACATTCAAAATGAGTACATTTTGTTGCATATGAATTATACCTCAATAAAGTTGATTTTTATAAAGAATTTTAAGATACCCTCTCTAGACAGCACTCCTTCTTTCAGCTACTGCTCTATTTCTTCAGCTAAACTTTTTGAAAGAATTTTTCAGTTTTCCTCTAATTTTTTTTTTCCTATTCTCTTTTAAGCCTGTTCAGGCTCTCACCTAACAAAGTAATGAAATTACTCTCATCAAACTCAAAGTCATTAAGAATTTCCCTTTTGCTAAATCTTTTTGCAAAAGCAACTCTTATATGTCCCATCATTGCATTCTACATTATTGATTATTCCATCTTATTAGATACATTTTTTTGTCTTTTAGTATATTACATTCCATAGTATTCTTCCTATTAGGTAGTTGCTTCTTCTCAGCTGCTGATTCTTCATCCCTCCTCAGTCTTGAAATGTTGGAGAACACCAGGGCTTAGTGCATGGATCTCTAGTCTACTCTACCTATGATTACTGTTTTTATGTCCTCATCCTTCCTATGGTTTAGCACATGTTGACAACACCCATATTGTTATCGTTAGTGTGTGGCTTTACCTTGAAGTCTAGTTTCAAATTAAACTGTCTACTCAACATCTCTATTTGAATGTCTATTGGCTATCACAAGATTAGCATCCCCTACCTTTCCCCCCTTTCTTCCCACAATATCATATTCATAATAGCAATGCTACTCATTCAGTTTTTCAAACCAATAACCTCAGAGTTATTAATTTTTTTTCTTTATCTTACAACACACACAATTTAACACATACTGAGAATTCGTTCACATCACACTACCTGCACTGCTACCACACTGGCCCCTGTCATCATCATCATTTCTTGTTTATATAATTGTATAGCCTCCTGACTAGTTGTCTTATTTCTTCTTTCCTTCTTTGTAATCAGTTATCAACACTGCAGTCAGAGTGACACTGTTAAAATATATCATATCAGTTCCCTGTCCCAGAATTTTTCATGACTTCTCATTTCACTCAGAATAAAATTCAGTGGCCTACAATATCTTACACAGTAGCCCCTTATTTTGTTTCTTAACCATCTCCTACCACCCTCCCTGTCACAACAGCCATATTTAGTTTCCAGCCTGGTCCTCAGGCATATCAGGCATGTTTCCACCTAAGAGCTTCTGCCCTTATTGTTCCCTCTGCTTTTGTTACAAATTCTCTGGTTATTCACTCTCTCATTCATACAGTGTTGCCTTAGTCTTCACCAATCACTCACTAAAATTTCAACCCACGTCAGAACTTTTTCTCCCATTTCATGCTATTTAATTTCTGCAGCAAGATCTGCCTTCTAATATACTGTATGTCTTTCTTAGTGATGTTTTTAGTCTCTGTCTCTTCCAACTGAAAAGTAAGCTCTGTGCAGGAAGGAATTTTCATTTAGTTTGTTCACTTCTGTATCCTTAGCACCTAGAACTATGCCTAAAACATAATAAGAGTTCAATAAATATTTGTTAAATTAATGTTAATGGAAAAATGCTAACATTATAAGCATTTTAAAAATGTGATTTTCTTCCATGGCTATTACTTATCATTGTTCTAAAAGTTCTGGCCATTACAACTAGATATTAAATAAAAATAAGAGTTTTAATTACCTAAAGAGAGAACATTTTCATTATTTACAGATGCTATGATTTTATATACAAAAAATTAAAAAATAATAGAGTCATTTTTAAATTTGTAAGAGAGTTCAATAAAGTAGCCAAGTACTCTTTAAATATATATGTAAGTAAATACATTTCCTATTTACAAGTATTAAGGGCTAAATTGTATCCCTCCCCCAATTCACATGTTGAAGCCCTAACCCAGTATTTCAGAATGTGACTATATTTGAAAATAGGGCCTCTTTCAAGAGGTAATTAAGATAAAATAAACCTGTAAGGATGAGCCCAAAATTATTAGTTTTAATATTAGAATAGGAGATTTTGATACAAGGAGAGTCACCAGATATACATGTACACAGAGAAATGACCATGTGGGGGAGCATAGCATGAAGAAGACCCTCTGCAGGTCAAGAAGAGAGGTCTTTGAGGAAAACACACATGCTGACACTTTGATCTTGGACTACAGCCTCCATAATTGTGAGAAAATAAATTGCTGTGGTGTTTAGTAATGGCAAAACTAATAAACTAACAAACTTATACAACTAACAAAAACCAGTTGAAATATAAAATGAGAAAAATAATTTGATTCACCTAAGCCATACAGCAATAAAATACCTAGGAATAACCCTAACCAAGGGTGTTAAGACATTAGATTGTGGTCTCAGTTTTCATTCAGTCCCATCTCTCCAGATCAAGTGGGTTTTCTTTTCCTCATAATGGTTTACCAAAAACAAAAGTAATAATTTAAACCACATGTTCTTTAAACAAGTAAAGATTTAAGGCAAACATACTTGTTATAGTGGAAATACCACACCCAATTATGGTGTGTCTTAACTTCTGAGGGCCACAGTGATCTGTCAGTGACCCTCCAAGCACCCTCACTGTGCAATTGCTGCCAGTTCTGAAGGACACAAGATGTAGGTATAAGAGAAGACCCAGGCCCTGCTGCTTCTCTGCCTTCCTCTCATGGCACATGACCTCCAGCTATCAACTACATTCTTAAGACAATTTGAGGATGACATCAGAGAAATAGCGCCGTAAGGAGTGATACCAATAAATCTCCCTAAAAATTCAACAAGATCTTCAACCAGAGACAGAAAAATCTATCCTTGGAGCCTCCAGAAGATCCACACTAAACGTGAAGGTATGATCGAGCGAAAAATTGACTAAATATATAATCAACCCCGAAGGAAATAAAGAGGAAGAAACACTCCGCCTTCCTCACTAACCTAAATAAGGGCTGCTTTCACTGGGAACTGAGAGTATAGGAACTAAGGCGGGCATAGGGTGTGAATAGAACCAGACTGCGGCACAAACGTCCGAACCAGGCTGTGTCACGAACATCCAAGCTGAGGAAAAAACTGTGCTTGTGGCAACCCAGTCAACACAAGCTAACGCTCGCGCCAAACCCAGACAAGGAAAGGCACTTGGGACAGCCATCTGCCCAGATCTCCTGGTTGACGCGCAGATAGTGGGCAAGAGATTCCTCTGAGCACCCCGGGAGTGGGCGCCCATGTTCCCAGACAGAGGGGCAGAGTCAGAGGCCTTCCTGTGGGCCAAAACCGGAGTCTTGAAGTCGCCCCTGCACCCCGAAAAGAAGCACCCAGGGAGTGAGTGGGAGCGAAATTCCCTATGCTCAAACTTTTCCGTGAGGGTGGAGCGCCTCACCGGGAGTGAGAGGCAGCTGGACAGATATCCTGGTTGGTGAGCGCAGGTAGTGGGCGAGAGGTTCTCCCGGGAGTGAGCGCCCGTGTTCCCGGACAAAGGGGCAGAGTCAGAGGCCTTTCTGTGGGCCGAAGCCCCGCCTGATTATACTAGCAGCTCTGACTGATTGAGCCTTACCCAGAGCCCTGCACTGAGTGGGAATAGAGTGGGGATTTGCCAGCTCTTTGAGCCTCTTACTCTACAGGCAGAGGCAGCAGCAACCCCATAGCTGGATCATCAGACTACTAATTCAGGAAGGAAACACTAGGAGAGAGGCTCCGGAAACACGAATTCTTTCATTGTCAGAGCCTGCAAATGCTAATGAGCCTCGACTGCCAACAAGACTGAAGCCCAATATATGACATCACCATAGAGACTTATCAACTGCAAACCTTTAACTAAGCGTGCCACAGGGGCAGAACCTGGGGTACAGTCACTGAACAAAAAGAGAGAGAGAAAAGAAAAAGCAAAAAGATAACCTCTCAAAATCAAGAATAATCCACAGACTTTATAACCTATCCCATTTTATTATATTTGTTCATTTGTTTCTCCTATCTTCTTGTCTTGATTATTTTCTTCCTCTTCCAATTTGGTCGTTTAATTCTCTGCTGGTCTTACTCTCTCCTCTCCTTGAACTACACTACCCATAAGTGTTACATCTCCCATTATCTTTTCTTTCTTCTTCCTTTCTCTCTATGAGGGTTGCACTCCAAAACTCTTAACTCTCTCTCTCTCTCCCCTTTTATTCTTTTTTCTTCTTTTTGTGTTTTCCTCTTTGTTTTTTTTTTCTCCCTCTATATTAGTTTCTTCTTTTCTCCTTTACTTTGCCTTTCATTCAATCCTCAATCATGAACAAATTGTTTTATCTGGGACTTAAATTTTTCTTTCTGGTGCTTTGGGGGTTTTTTACTTCACTTTTTTAACTCACTAGCTGTGCTCCCAAATCTGGCTCTCCATTTTATCTAGTTCTTGCTCCACTAAATACAATAGTAATTTTTAAAATTTTTTCCCCTTTTTCTTCTTTCCCTCTTATTCCTCTCATCATATCTCTTAGTCAACCATCAACTAAAGGCAAATCATTTAATTTTTTTTTTTTTTGTATTTTTCTGAAGCTGGAAACAGGGAGAGACAGTCAGACAGACTCCCGCATGAGCCCGACCGGGATCCACCCGGCACGCCCACCAGGGGCAATGCTCTGCCCACCAGGGGGCAATGCTCTGCCCCTCCGGGGCATCGCTCTGTTGCGACCAGAGCCACTCTAGCACCTGGGGCAGAGGCCAAGGAGCCATCCCCAGCGCCAAGGCCATCTTTGCTCCAATGGAGCCTCGGCTGTGGGAGGGGAAGAGAGAGACAGAGAGGAAGGAGAGGGGAAGGGGTGGAGAAGCAAATGGGCGCTTCTCCTGTGTACCCTGGCTGGGAATCGAACCCGGGACTTCTGCACGCCAGGCCGATGCTCTACCACTGAGACAACCGGCCAGGGCCGAGGCAAATCATTTTATTCTTTACCCAAATTTTTTCCTTTTTTGCATTTTGTGGGTCCATACACTCTTTTGTGCACCTTTATCACTTCTCCCCAACTCAGGGCCTCCATTATAGGTAGTTTTTGTTCTATTTAGCACAATATAATTCACAGTTCAGCACAAGATTTTCTCAAGAAGGAGGGGAGAGGAGAAGACAGAAAAAAAAGGGGGGGGATAATAATTTTTTTAAATTATTTTTTTATTTTTATTTTTTAACTTTTTATTCTTTTTTTGGGGGGGGCTTTTTTTATTTTATTTATTTATTTATTTTTAATAATTTTATTTTTTTAATGGGGTGACATCAATAAATCAGGATACATATATTCAAAGATAACAAGTCCAGGTTATCTTGTCGTTCAATTATGTTGCATACCCACCACCCAAAGTCAATTGTCCTATGTCACCTTCTATCTTGTTTTCTTTGTGCCCCTCCCCACCCCCTATCCCTCTCCCATTCGCCCCTCCCCCCCGTAACCACCACACTCTTATCAATGTCTCTTAGTTTCACTATTATGTCCCACCTACATATGGAATAATACAGTTCCTGTTTTTTTCTGATTTACTTATTTCGCTTCGTATCATGTTATCAAGATCCCACCATTTCGCTGTAAATGTTCCGATGTCATCATTTCTTATGGCTGAGTAGTATTCCATAGTGTATATGTGCCACATCTTCTTTATCCAGTCATCTATTGATGGGCTTTTTGGTTGTTTCCATGTCCTGGCCACTGTGAACAATGCTGCAATAAACATGGGGCTGCATGTGTCTTTATGTATCAATGTTTCTGAGTTTTTGGGATATACCCAGTAGAGGGATTGCTGGGTCATAAGGTAGTTCTATTTTCAGTTTTTTGAGGAACCACCATACTTTCTTCCATAATGGTTGTACTACTTTACATTCCCACCAACAGTGTATGAGGGTTCCTTTTTCTTCACAGCCTCTCCAACATTTGCTATTACCTGACTTGCTAATAACAGCTAATCGAACAGGTGTGAGGTGGTATCTCATTGCTGTTTTGATTTGCATTTCTCTAATAGCTAAAGAAGATGAGCATCTTTTCATATATCTGTTGGCCATTTGTATTTCTTCCTGGGAGAAGTGTCTATTCATATCCTCTTCCCATTTTTTTATTGGATTGTTTGTTTGTTTGTTGTTGAGTTTTATGAGTTCTTTGTATATTTTGGATATTAGGCCCTTATCTGAGCTGTTGTTTGAAAATATCATTTCCCATTTAGTTGGCTTTCTGTTTATTTTGTTATCAGTTTCTCTTGCTGAGAAAAAACTTCTTAGTCTGATGTAGTCCCATTCATTAATTTTTGCCTTCACTTCTCTTGCCATTGGAGTCAAATTCATAAAATGCTCTTTAAAACCCAGGTCCCTGAGTTGAGTACCTATGTCTTCTTCTATGTACTTAATTGTTTCAGGTCTTATGTTTAGATCTTTGATCCATTTTGAGTTAATTTTTGTACAGGGGGAGAGACTGTAGTCCAGTTTCATTCTTTTGCATGTGGCTTTCCAGTTTTCCCAGCACCATTTATTGAAGAGGCTTTCTTTTCTCCATTGTGTGTTGTTGGCCCCTTTATCAAAAATTATTTGACTATATATATGTGGTTTTATTTCTGGACTTTCTATTCTGTTCCATTGGTCTGAGTGTCTATTTTTCTGCCAATACCATGCTGTTTTGATTGTCGTGGCCCTATAATAGAGTTTGAAGTCAGGTATTGAAATGCCCCCAGCTTCATTCTTTTTCTTTAGGATTGTTTTGGCTATTCGGGGTTTTTTATAGTTCCATATAAATCTGATGATTTTTTGCTCTATTTCTTTAAGAAATGTCATTGGAAGTTTGATGGGAATTGTATTAAATTTGTATATTGCTTTGGGTAATATAGCCATCTTGATTATATTTATTCTTCCTAGCCAAGAACAAGGTATTTTCTTCCATCTCATTATATCTTTTTCGATTTCCCTTAACAATGGTTTATAGTTTTCATTATATAAGTCCTTTACATTCTTTGTTATGTTTATTCCTAAGTATTTTATTTTTTTTGTTGCAATCGTGAAGGGGATTATTCTTTTGAGTTCCTTCTCAGTTGTTTCATTGTTGGCATATAGAAAGGCTATTGACTTCTGTATGTTAATTTTGTATCCTGCGACCTTACTGTATTGGCTTACTGTTTCTAGTAGTCTTTTTGTGGATTCTTTGGGGTTTTCGATGTATAGTATCATATCATCTGCAAAAAGTGATACCTTTACTTCTTCTTTTCCGATATGGATGCCTTTTATTTCTTTGTCTTGTCTGATTGCTCTGGCTAGAACCTCTAGTACCACATTAAATAAGAGTGGAGAGAGTGGACAACCCTGTCTTGTTCCTGATTTAAGGGGGAAAGCCTTCAGTTAGGTGCCATTTAATATGATGTTAGCTGATGGTTTATCATATATGGCCTTTATCATGTTGAGATATTTTCCTTCTATACCCATTTTGTTGAGAGTCTTAAACATAAAATTGTGTTGTATTTTATCGAAAGACTTTTCTGCGTCTATTGATAAGATCATGTGGTTTTTGTTCTTTGTTTTGTTGATATGGTGTATTACATTAACCGTTTTACATATGTTGAACCATCCTTGAGATTCTGGGATGAATCCCACTTGGTCATGATGTATTATTTTTTTAATATGTTGTTGTATTCGATTTGCTAGTATTTTGTTTAGTATTTTAGCATCTGTATTCATTAGAGATATTGGTCTGTAGTTTTCTTTTTTTGTGCCATCCTTGCCTGGTTTTGGTATGGGGGTTATGTTGGCCTCATAAAATGTGTTTGGAAGTATTGCTTCTTCTTCAATATTTTGGAAGACTTTGAGTAGAATAGGAACCAAGTCTTCTTTGAATGTTTGATAAAATTCGCTGGTATAGCCGTCAGGGCCTGGACTTTTATTTTTGGGGAGGTTTTTAATGGATTTTTCTATTTCTTCTCTACTGATAGGTCTGTTTAGGCTTTCTGCTTCTTCTTGACTCAGTCTAGGAAGGTTGTATTGTTCTAGGAATTTATCCATTTCTTCTAGGTTGTTGAATTTAGTGGCATAAAGTTTTTCATAGTATTCTACAATAATTCTTTGTATATCTACGGTGTCCGTGGTGATTTCTCCTCTTTCATTTTGGATTTTGTTTATATGAGTTCTTTCTCTTTTTTCCTTGGTAAGTCTTGCCAAGGGTTTGTCAATTTTGTTGATCTTTTCAAAGAACCAGCTCCTTGTTCTATTAATTTTTTCTATAGTTTTTCTGTTCTTTATTTCATTTATTTCTGCTCTGATTTTTATTATCTCCTTTCTTCGGCTGGTTTTGGGTTGTCTTTGTTCTTTTTCTAGTTCCTTAAGGTGTGAAGTTAAGTGGTTCACTTGGGCTCTCTCTTGTTTGTTCATATATGCCTGAAGTGATATGAACTTCCCTCTTATCACTGCTTTTGCTGCATCCCATAGATTCTGATATGTCGTATTGTCATTTTCATTAGTCTGTATATATCTTTTGATCTCTGCACTTATTTCTTCTTTGACCCATTCATTTTTTAAAAGTATGTTGTTTAGTTTCCACATTTTTGTGGGATTTTTTTCCTCTTTTTTGCAGTTGAATTCTAGTTTCAAGGTTTTATGATCAGAAAATAGGCTTGGTACAACTTCAATATTTCTGAATTTGCTGATGTTGTTTTTGTGGCCCAACATATGGTCAATTCTTGAGAATGATCCATGTACACTGGAGAAAAATGTATACTCAGTCACTTTGGGATGAAATGTCCTGTAGATGTCTATCATATCCAGGTGCTCTAGTGTTTTGTTTAAGGCTACTATGTCTTTGTTGATTCTCTGTTTGGATGACCGGTCTAGAGCCGTCAGCGGTGTATTGAGGTCTCCAAGTATGATTGTATTTTTGTCAGTTTTTGTTTTAAGGTCAATAAGTAGCTGTCTTATATATTTTGGTGCTCCTTGGTTTGGTGCATATATATTAAGAATTGTTATGTCTTCTTGATTCAGTGTCCCCTTAGCCATTATGAAATGGCCATTTTTGTCTCTGAGTACTTTTCCTGTCTTGTAGTCAGCATTATCCGATATGAGTATTGCTACACCTGCTTTTTTTTGGATGTTATTTGCTTGGAGTATTGTTTTCCAGCCTTTCACTTTGAATTTGTTTTTATCCTTGTGACTTAGATGAGTTTCCTGTAGGCAGCATACAGTTGAATTTTCTTTTTTAATCCATTCTGCTACTCTGTGCCTTTTTATTGGTGAGTTTAATCCGTTTACATTCAGTGTAATTATTGATACTTGTGAGTTCCCTATTGCCATTTTATAGATTGCTTTCTGTTAGTTTTGTGTCTTGTTTGATCCTTCTCTTTTGTTTTTCTATCTTTTGTTTTTGTTTGGTTGTATTCCATACATCTTTCTTCTGTTGCTATCTTTTTTATCTCATGTGCTTCTGTGGTGGTTTTTTCAATGGTGGTTACCTTTGAGTAATGAAACGGGTCCCTACCCTGTTCATTGTAGCGAACTATTTTCTGAGTACTTTTGCACTCCATCGTCCTTTGCTACTGTTAATCTCCATCTTCTCCCCCTCTTTCTTTTTGTTGTTGTCACAGTTTAAATTTGGTTTTATTGTGTTCTTCTTGGAGCTTTTACTTGTGGCTCTGTTTTTTTTTTGTTCTTTGTATCTGATTGGAGAACCCCCTTTAGTAATTCCTGGAGTGGGGGTTTTCTGATGATAAATTCCCTCATCTTTTCTGTATCTGTGAATGTTTTTATTTCTCCTTCATATTTGAAGGATAGCTTTGATGGGTATAGTAGTCGTGGCTGAAAGTTCCTCTCTTTCAGGACTTTAAATTAGCTTGTAGAGTTTCTGCTGAGAAATCCGATGATAATCTAATGGGCCTTCCTTTATATGTTGTATTCTTCTTTTCCCTGGCTGCCTTGAGAATTTTTTCTTTGCTGTTGGTTTGTGTCAATTTCATTATGATATGCCTTGGAGTAGGTTTGTTGGGGTTAAGAAAACTTGGAGTTCTGTTTGCTTCTTGAACTTGAGGCTTTAGTTCTTTCCACAGGCTTGGGAAGTTCTCATCTATTATTTGTTTGAGTATGTTCTCCATTCCATTTTCTCTCTCTTCTCCCTCTGATATACTTATTATTCTTATGTTATTCTTTTTGATGGAGTCAGATAATTCTTGTAGGGCTATCTCATTTTTTTTAATTTTTGAGTCTCTTTCTTCTTCTCTCTGTTGTGCCTCAAGTTGCTTGTCTTCTATTTCACTAATCCTCTCTTCTATCTGACCTGTTCTATTAGCTAAGCTTGTTACTTCGTTTTTGAGCTCGTGAATTGAGTTTTTCATCTCTGTTTGATTTGTTTTTATAGTTTCAATTTCCTTGGACATATATTCTTTGTGTTCATTGAGTTGTTTTCTGAACTCCCTAAATTGCCTTTCTGTGTTTTCTTGTATATCTCGGAGGATTTTTAGGATTTCTATCTTGAATTCTCTGTCATTTAGCTCCAAGGTTTCCAATATATTAAATTTTTTCTCCATAGATTTTTCCTCATCTAGCTGTGTTACCTCTCTTTTTTTTGTATCCATGATATTCGATTTTCTCTTCCTTAATGGCATCTGAGTGTGGTTTTGTTGATAGTATTAATGAGATTTAATAAAGAATAAAAAGTTTTAAAAAAAAATAAAATAAATAAAAAATCGAAAAGAGTTGTTTTTTTTAAAAAAAAATTAATAATGAAATAAAGAAAAATAAAATAAAATAAAAATTTAAAAAAAGAAGGAAATTATTCCCCCCCTCTTTTTTCCTCTCCTATCCTCTCCCCTCTTTCTTGAGAAAATCTTGTGGTGGACTGTGAATTATAACAAACAATGCCTGTGATGGAGGGCCTGAATTGGGGAAAAGTAATAAAGGGGCAAAAAAAAAAAAAAAGAAAAGAAAAGAAAAAAAAAAGAGCGTATGGACCCACAAAAAGCAAATAAGGAAAAAATTTGGGTCAAGAATAAAATGATTTGCTTTTAGGTGTTGGTTGTCTAAGAGTTATGATGAGAGGATTAAGAGGAAAATGGAAAAATGGGGGGACAAATTAAAAAATTACTATTGTATTTAGTGGAACAAGAACTAGATAATATGGAGAGCCAGGGATGGGAGCATTGCTAGTGAGTTAAAAAGGTGAAGTAAAAACCCCCAAATTGCCACAAACATAAGTTTGAGTCCCAGATAAGATAATTTGTTTGTTATTGAGGTTTGAATGAGAGGAGATGTAAAGGAGAAAGGAAGAAACTAATATAGAGGGAGAAAAGAAAGAGAGAGAGAGAAAAAAAGAGGGAACCACTAAAAGAAGAAAAAAGAAAGGAGAGAGAGAGAGAGAGAGTTAAGGGTTTTGGAGTGCAACCCTCATAGAGAGAAAGGAAGAGAAGAGAAAAGATAATGGGAGATGTAACACTTATGGGTAGTGTAGTTCAAGGAGAGGAGAGAGTAAGACCGGTAGAGAGTTAATCGGCCAAATTGGAGGAGGAAAAAAAAAGTATCAAGAATGAAGATAAGAGAAACAAACGAACAAATATAATAAAATGGGATAGGTTATAAAGTCTGCAGATTATTCTTGATTTTGAGAGGTTATCTTCTTGCTTTTTCTTTTCTCTCCCTCTTCCTGGTCGGTGACTCTGTACCCCGGATTTTGCCCCTTTGGCACGCTCAGGTGGAGGTTTGCAGTTGATAAGTCTCTATGGCAATGTCATGTATTGTGCTTTAGTCTCGTTGGCAGTCGAAGCTCATTAGCATTTATAGGCTCCTACAGTGAGAGAGTCCGTGTTCCTGGAGCCTTTCTCCTAGTCTTTCCTTCCTCAATTAGTAGCCTGATAATCCATCTATGGGGTTGCTGCTGCCTCTGCCTGGATAGTAAGAGGCTCAAAGAGCTGGCAACTCCCCACTCTATTTCCACTCAGCACAGGGCTCTGAGTAAGGCTCAGTCAGTCAGAGCTGCTAGCATAATCAGGCGGGCTTTCCGCCCACTCAAAGACCTCTGGCTCTGCCACTCTGTCCGGTAACACAAGCGGGCGCCCACTTCCGGGGCGCTTGGAGGAAACTCTCACTCACTGGCTGCGTGCGCAGACCAGGATATCCGGCCAGCAGTCTCACGCTCTGAGTGAAACCCCCAACCGCAGGGACAAGTTGCAGCGTTGGAATTGAGTCTCGCTCCGTCCCCGTGCGCGGCTTTTTCAAGGCGCTGGGGCGGCCCGAGATTCTGCTTTGGCCCACACAAAGGCCCCTGACTCTGCCCCTCTGTGCGATGACATGGGCACACACTGCCGAGGCACTTGGAGGAATCGCTCACTCCTTATCTGCGCGTGCAAACCAGGATATGAGGCCGGCCACGTTTCCCTCTGAGTGAAACACCCTCCAGCACGGAAAATTTCCACCGTTGGAATTAGTTCTCACTCCCTCCCGTGCGTGGCTTTCCCAGGGCGCTGGGGCTGCCCAGAGACTCTGCCCTCAGCCCACAGAAAGGCCTCTGACCCTGCTTCTCCATGGGGCAACACAGGCACCCACTCTCGGGGCCTAGGAAGAAATTCTTGCCCACTAACTGCGCACCAACCAGGAGACCGGGTAAAATGGCCGCGCCGCTTGTCTTTCTTTCTTTGGGTTTGGCGCGAGTGTTAGCTTGTATTGCCCGGGTTGCCACAGGATCAGATTTTCCTCGGCTTGGATCTCCGTGCCACAGCCTGGTTCGGCCGTTTGTGTCGCGGCCTGGATGTATTCACCCCCTTTGCCCGCCTCAGTTTCTATATTCACAGTTACCAGAGAAAGCCGCCCTGTTTATGTTAGTGAGGAAGGCGGAGCATTTCTTACTCCCTATTTCCTTCAGGGTTTGGTTATATATTTAGCCAATTTTTCACTCAATCATACCTTTGGGTGTATTGCGAAGCATCTGGAAGCTCCAAGTATAGGTTTTTCTGTTTCTGGTTGAAGATCTTGTTGAGTTTTGGGGGAGATTTATCGGTATCGCTTCCTACCCCGCCATTACTCTGACGTCATCTCTAACTTTTTATTCTTTATTAATTCTCATTAATACTATCAACAAAACCACCCTCAGATGCCATTAAGGAAAAGAAAATCAAATATCATGGATACAAAAGACAGAGAGTTAGCACAGATAGATGAGGAAAAATCTATGGAGAAAAAATTTAATATATTGGAAACCTTGGAGCTAAATGACAGAGAATTTAAAATAGAAATACTAAAACACTCAGAGATATACAAGAAAACACAGAAAGGCAATTTAGGGAGCTCAGAAAACAACTCAATGAACACAAAGAATATATTTCCAAGAAAATTGAAACTATAAAAACAAATCAAACAGAGATTAAAAACTCAATTCATGAGATGAAAAACGAGGTAACAATCTTAGCTAATAGAACAGGCCAGATAGAAGGTAGGATTAGTGATATAGAAGACAAGCAACTTGAAGCACCACAGAGAGAAGAAAGAGACTCAAAAATTTTTTAAAAAATGAGAAATCCCTACAGGAATTGTCTTACTCCAAAAAAAGAATAAAATAAGAATAATAGGTATATCAGAGGGAGAAGAGAGAGAAAATGGAATGGAGAACATATTCAAACAAATAATAGATGAGAACTTCCCAAGCCTGTGGAAAGAACTAAAGCCTCAAATTGAAGAAGCAAACATAACTCCGAGTTTTCTTAACCCCAACAAACATACTCCAAGGCACATCATAATGAAATTGGCACAAACCAAAGGCAGCCAGGGAAAAGAAGAATACAACATATAAAGGAAGACTCATTATATTATCATCCAATTTCTCAACAGAAACTCTACAAGCTAGAAGAGAGTGGACCCCAATATTTGAAGTCATGAAAGGGAAGAACTTTCAGCCACAAATACTATAACCATCAAAGCTATCCTTCAAATATGAAGGAGAAATAAAAACTTTCACAGATACAGAAAAGATGAGGGAATTTATCATCAGAAAACCCCCACCAAGGAATTTCTAAAGGGGGTTTTCCAACCAGATAAAAAGAACAAAACAGAACAAAACCGCAAGTAAAAGCTCCACCAAGAACACAATAAAAACAAATTTAAACTGTGACAACCACAATAAAAAGTGGGGGGAGAGGACGGAGATTAACAGTAGCAGAGGACGATGGAGTGCTAAAGTACTCACAAGATAGTGCACTACAATGAACAGGGTAGGAACCCTTTTCATTACTTAATGGTAACCACCACGAAAAAACCACCACAGAAGCACATGATTTAAAAAAGACAGCAACAGAGGAAAGATGTATGGAATACAACCAAACAAAAACAAAAGATAGAAAAACGAAAGAGAAGAATCAAACAAGACACAAACTAACAGAAAGCAATCTATAAAATGGCAATAGGGAACTCACAAGTGTCAATAATTACACTAAATGTAAACAGATTAAACTCACCAATAAAAAGGCACAGAGTAGCAGAATGGATTAAAAAAGAAAATCCAAATGTGTGCTGCCTACAAGAAACTCATCTAAGAAACAAGGATAAAAACAAATTCAAAGTGAAAGGCTGGAAAACAATACTCCAAGCAAATAACATCCAAAAAAAAGCAGGCGTAGCAATACTCATATCTGATAATGCTGACTACAAGACAGCAAAAGTACTCAGAGACAAAAATGGCCATTTCATAATGGCTAAGGGGACACTGAATCAAGAAGACATAACAATTCTTAATATATATGCACCAAACCAAGGAGCACCAAAATATATAAGACAGCTACTTATTGACCTTAAAACAAAAACTGACAAAAATACAATCATACTTGGAGACCTCAATACACCGCTGACGGCTCTAGACCGGTCATCCAAACAGAGAATCAACAAAGACATAGTAGCCTTAAACAAAACACTAGAGCACCTGGATATGATAGACATCTACAGGACATTTCATCCCAAAGTGACTGAGTATACATTTTTCTCCAGTGTACATGGATCATTCTCAAGAATTGACCATATGTTGGGCCACAAAAACAACATCAGCAAATTCAGAAAAATCGAAGTTGTACCAAGCATATTTTCTGATCATAAAACCTTGAAACTAGAATTCAACTGCATAAAAGAGAAAAAAATCCCACAAAAATGTGGAAACTAAACAACATACTTTTAAAAAATGAATGGGTCAAAGAAGAAATAAGTGCAGAGATCAAAAGATATATACAGACTAATGAAAATGACAATACGACATATCAGAATCTATGGGATGTAGCAAAAGCAGTGATAAGAGGAAAGTTCATATCACTTCAGGCATATAAGAACAAACAAGAGAGAGCCCAAGTGAACCACTTAACTTCACACCTTAAGGAACTAGAAAAAGAAGAACAAAGACAACCCAAAACCAGCCGAAGAAAGGAGATAATAAAAATCAGAGCAGAAATAAATGAAATAAAGAACAGAAAAACTATAGAAAAAATTAATAGAACAAGGAGCTGGTTCTTTGAAAAGATCAACAAAATTGACAAACCCTTGGCAAGACTCACCAAGGAAAAAAGAGAAAGAACTCATATAAACAAAATTCAAAATGAAAGAGGAGAAATCACCACGGACACCGTAGATATACAAAGAATTATTGTAGGATACTATGAAAAACTTTATGCCACTAAATTCAACAACCTAGAAGAAATGGATAAATTCCTAGAACAATACAACCTTCCTAGACTGAGTCAAGAAGAAGCAGAAAGCCTAAACAGACCAATTAGTAGGGAAGAAATAGAAAAAACTATTAAAAACCTCCCTCAAAAGAAAAGTCCAGGCCCAGAAGGTTATACTAGCGAATTCTATCAAACATTCAAAAAAGACTTGGATCCTATTCTACTCAAAGTCTTTCAAAAAATTGAAGAAGAAGCAATACTTCCAAACACATTTTATGTGGCCAACATAACCCCCATACTGAAACCAGGCAAGGACAAGACAAAAAAAGAAAACTACAGACCAATATTTCTAATGAATACAGAGGCTAAAGTACTAAACAAAATACTAGCAAATCGAATACAACAACATATTAAAAAAATAATACATCATGATCAAGTGGGATTCATCCCAGAATCTCAAGGATGGTTCAACATACATAAAATGGTTAACGTAATACACCATATCAACAAAACAAAGAACAAAAACCACATGATCTTATCAATAGATGCAGGAAAGGCATTCGATAAAATACAACACAATTTAGTGTTTAAGACTCTCAACAAAATGTGTATAAAAGGAAAATATCTCAACATGATAAAGGCCATATATGATAAACCATCAGCTAACATCATATTAAATGGCACAAAACTGAAGGCTTTCCCCCTTAAATCAGGAACAAGTCAGGGTTGTCCACTCTCTCCACTCTTATTTAATGTTGTGTTAGAGATTCTAGCCAGAGCAATTAGACAAGACAAAGAAATAAAAGGCATCCATATTGGAAAAGAAGAAGTAAAGGTATCACTTTTTGCAGATAATATGATCCTATACATTGAAAACCCCAAAGAATCTACAAAAAAGACTACTAGAAACAATAAGCTAATACAGTAAGGTCGCAGGATACAAAATTAACATATAAAAGTCCATAGCCTTCCTATATGCCAACAATGAAACATTTGAGAACGAACTAAAAAAAATAATCCCCTTCATGATTGCAACAAAAAAAATAAAATACCTAGGAATAAACATAACAAAGAATGTAAAGTACTTATATAATGAAAACTACAAGCCATTGTTAAGGGATATTGTAAAAGATACAATGAGATGGAAGAATCTTCCTTGTTCTTGGATAGGAAGAATAAATATAATCAAGATAGCAATATTACCCAAAGCAATATACAAATTTAATGCAATTTCCATCAAAATTCCAATGATATTTTTTTAAAGAAATGGAACAAAAAATCATCAGATTTATATGAAACCATAAAAAACCCCGAATAGCCAAAGGAATCCTAAAGAAAAGAATGAAGCTCGGGGCATTACAATACCTGTCTTCAAACTATATTATAGAGCCGCGACAATCAAAACAGCATGATATTGGCAGAAACATAGACATTCAGACCAATGGAACAGAATAGAAAGTCCAGAAATAAAACCACATATATATGGTCAAATAATTTTTGATAAAGGGGCCAACAACACACAATGGAGAAAAGAAATTTTCTTCAACAAATGGTGCTGAGAAAACTGGAAAGCCACATGCAAAAGAATGAAACTTGACTATAGTTTGTCCCCTTGTACTAAAAGTAATTCAAAATACATCAAAGACCTAAATATAAGACCTGTAGCAATGAAGTACATAGAAGAAGACATAGGTTCTAAACTCATGGACCTTTGTTTTAAAGACCATTTTATGAATTTGACTCCAAAGGCAAGGGAAGTGAAGGCAAAAATAAATGAATGGGACTACATCAGACTAAGAAGTTTTTGCTCAGCAAGAGAAACTGACAACAAAATAAACAGACAGCCAACTAAATGGGAAATGATATTTTCAAACAACAGCTCAGATAAGGGCTTAATATCCAAAATATACAAAGAAATCATAAAACTCAACAACAAACAAACAAACAATCCAATAAAAATTGGGAAGAGGACATGAACAGACACTTCTCCCAGGAAGAAATACAAATGGCCAACAGATATATGAAAAGATGCTCATCTTCATTAGTTATTAGAGAAATGCAAATCAAAACTACAATGAGATACCACCTCACACCTGTTACATTAGCTATTATCAATAAGATAGGTAATAGCAAGTGTTGGAGAGGCTGTGGAGAAAAAGGAACCCTCATTCACTGTTGGTGGGAGTGTAAAGTAGTACAATCATTATGGAAGAAAATATGGTGGTTCCTCAAAAAAATGAAAATAGAACTACCTTATGACCCAGCAATCCCTCTACTGGGTATATGCCCCCAAAACTCAGAAACATTGATATGTAAAGACACATGCAACCCCATGTTCATTGCAGCATTGTTCACAGTTGCCAAGACATGGAAACAACCATAAAGCCTTTCAATAGAAGACTGGATAAAGAAGATGTGGCACATATACACACTATGGAATACTACTCAGCCATAAGAAATGATGATATCGGATCATTTACAACAAAATGGTGGGATCTTGATAACGTTATACGAAGTGAAATAAGTAAATCAGGAAAATCCAAGAACTGCATTATTCTATACGTAGGTGGTACATAAAAATGAGACTAAGAGAGATTGATAAGAGTGTGGTGGTTACGGGGAGCAGGAGGGATAGGAAAAGGGGGAGGTGGAGGGGCACAAAAAAAACTAGATACAAGGTGACGGAGGACAATCTGACTTTGGGTGATGGGTATGCAACATAATTGATTGAGAAGATAACCTGGACATGTTTTCTTTGAACATAGGTACCCTGATTTGTTGATGTCACCCTATAAAATTAATAATAAAAAAAATAAATGAAAATAGGAATGTAAAAAAAAAAAAGACAATTTGATGTCATTCCAGCCTACAGGACTTTGCTGCTGCCCTTTCCAGCCCTCTTTTTCCAGATCACTACATGGTGTTTCTTTCTCCTCATTTGATTGCTTTACCATCCACCCTTATTAGACTTCATTATCCTTTTTTATTTTGCATGGCTGACTGCAATCTAACATTTCTCTTTGTATTTGTGGTCTGCATTTGCCCCTCTAGTTAGCAAGTTCCAAGAAAGCATGGACTTTAAATCTTGTCTGCAGTCTTCAGTGCTAACCCTCAGTGCCTAGAACCACATTTAATGCAGCGTAGGCACAGAAATACCTGCAGAGAAAATAAATAACTGGACCAACATGGAGAAGTCAAGACTATTTCTTAGTTTGAGATTATAGTGCTATAGTTGCTGACCCTGATCTTGATTTTTGAAAGAAACTGTCTCTTTTCTCTTCTGGTTTTCACAAGGAAAAAAATTTTTTTTTCACTAACTAACCTCTTATTCCTCCCATCAAAGGGGAAAAAATGGACTTAGTGAGACAGTGCTAGCTATTCTTTCATTTTTGTGGGTTGAGATAATCTATCAAAATTCCCCCAAAAAGACCTTTTCTTTTTCCTGGTTATTTATTATCTATCTATCTATCATCTATCTATCTATCTATCTATCTATCTATCTATCTATCTATCTATCTATCTATTGTAGCTGAACTAGTGGAAGAAAATTTCTTTAGAAATAAAATGATCTAAAAGTTCATTTGGATATGTAAACATGCAAAAACAGGTAAGAAGATTTTGAAAAAGTAGTTCAGAAGATTTATATGACTAGTTGAATTAAACAATGTAGTATTGGCAAAACTGAAGCTAAAAACAGACTACATTATATATAAGAATTTAATATGTGATAAAGAAACATACATTAATAGAAAAATAATAAATTATTCAATAGTGTTGATTGAAAAATTTACTTAGACCTCTACTTCATATGCTGTATAAAAATAATATTTAAATGTAAAAATGGTGCCATAAGGTTGTCTTACATGGGTCTCTATTGGGATAAGAAAAACTCTAAGAAAAAGCATTTATACAAATTAAAGAGTTGATACACCTAACCACAGAAAGAATTAAAATGCTTATATGTCAAACTATCATTAATAAATAACTAAGTCTCACAGAAGCTTGAAAAAGCAAAACAGGTGTACTCTTTCTGAAGGACAATATACCCATATTCTTAATATATAAATAATTCTAACTAGTCAACTAGAAATACTCTCAAACCTAACATACACACATATCCTTTAATATAGGACACACAGTTAATAAGTGGCAAACCCATGCAGACTGCTTCCAGAATCCATGCCATTTCAGGCCATGTTTACGAATAAATGACAGACAAGACAATAGCAAAATATCATCATTGTTTCTTCTCTGACTTGTGGACCTACTAACTTTTCTTGGACAGGTTGGAGGCAGGTCTCCAAACTGGTGTCTGTTCTCTCAGACAAGAGCACTCTATGGTGAATCCAGGACTACATTCTAAGCTGAGGATCTGAAACCCAGGTCAAGACAGCCTTAGACTAAACACTAGCCCCAAAGTAGGGACCTTACAGACACCACAAAAAACCTGTTTGAAATTATGCCTGGAAACACAGTCTTTATTAGCGCAATCCAATCCCATGAGCTATTCTTCTAAGAAACAGGTCTCTCTCTTTTTTTTCTTAATTTTAATGGGGTGACATTGATAAATCAGGGTACATATGTCCAGAGAAAACATCTCTAGGTTATTCTGACATCTGATTATGCTGTATTACCATCACCCAAAGTCCAATTGTCTTCCATCACCTTCTAACTGGTTTTCTTTGTGCCCCACCTCCCTCAACACCCTCCCTCTCCTCTCCCCACAACGTAACCACCACACTCTTGTCCATGTCTCTGAGTCTCATTTTCATGTCCCACTATGTATGGAATCATATAGTTCTTAGTTTTTTCTGATTTACTTACTTCACTCAGTATAATGTTATCAAGGTCCATTCATGTTGTTCTAAATGATCTAATGTAATCATTTCTTTTTTTAAATTTTTATTAATTTTAATGGGGTGACATCAATAAATCAGGGTACATATATTCAAGGAAAACATGTCCAGGTTAACTTGTCATTCAATTATGTTGCATTCCCATCACCCAAAGTCAAATTGTCCTCCGTCACCTTCTATCTAGATTTCTTTGTGTCCCTCCCCTTCCCCTTCTCCCTCCTTCTCTACTCCCCCCCCCCAACCACCACACTCTTGTCCATGTCTCTTAGTCTCATTTTTATGTCCTGCCAATGTATGGAATAATGCAGTTCTTGGTTTTTTCTTATTTACTTATTTCACTCTGCATAATGTTATCAAGATCCCACCATTTTGTTGTAAATGATCCAATGTCATCATATCTTATGGCTGAGTAGTATACCATAGTGTATATGTGCCACATCTTCTTTATCCAGTCTTCTATTTTTTTTTTACAGTGATTAAGGCCTTTAAGCAAACTCTTGGCCAATACAGCAAGAATCCATAAAAGAGTAGTGTCCTTAACATGTTCTCCAAGTCCAAGTTGGCCCCAACACCATTCCAGATCTCTGAAAATGCAACCCAACCCCAGTTCAGTTCGTTAGGAGCTGTCACAAGGAGCAGGAGTCCAGGAAAAGTCCACATCCAGGAAAAGTTCACATGGCACTGGAATTGTTGTCACAATTCTATATTTTGCAGCTCACATCCAAGTCCCAATGACCGCTGCTTCTAGCTGATAATGATTCAGGTAGACTGGTAAAGCCATCTGCAGCATGTGTGAAGATGGTGCTTCAGTTCTCCTCTGCCTGGAGAGATGAAACCAGGTTGCTTTTCCCTGGAGCTCTCGACTGTGGCATAGTAAAGAGAACCTTGGGATACACTAAGCTGAGTGGCAAAGGTAAATTCACAATAGAAGTTGGCAAAAGAGAGCTCTAAATTAGGAGTAGGTCCCAGCCTGAAATATGAGTGGGGCATTGAGGTAGGAGGAATAAAGAAAACACTATATATTAAACAAAGCAGCAGAAAATAGGACTATCAACACCCACAACAGAGATCTTCGAGGGAAGAATAAAAAACCTGACTATTCAGGCAAGACATAGTTAAGTGGCCCTTGTGCAAATGAGATCAGTTTACCTGCTTCTTGGAAGAAATACCCTAGGCTCGTCCACAGTGTCGTAGATAGGGCCGACAGCCCTGGGCACCTTCAGCCTTCAGTGGCAAACCCCAGCATTCTGGGCAAGGTTAGGTCATAGGTGGCTGGAGCAGGGCTGGAAGAGACTGAACCCTCCCTTAGAGGAGCGAGGGGGAAGCCTACCTTCCAGTGTCCCTTTTTCCTCACAGCAAAGGAAAATTTTTAAATTGACCTTAAAATATTTGCTGGTACACTTTAATAATACCTTGACTTTAATGATTGTAAGAAATACCCATAATTCGAAAGGTTTGACAAAATACAGTAAATGCTTTTGCTACATATGCAGGAGCATTGTCAGTTTAACCAGTTTAGGAAATCCAATAATAGAAAAATGTATACAGACAATGAGCTGTAACATGCTTAGCAGCCTCTCCTGTTCTGACAGAGGTTACTATAAATCCAGAATAGGTATCCACTGTAACATGGACATAGGACTGTTTGCCAAATGAAGGTATATGAGTAACATCCATTTGTCAAAGTTGTCCTGGTAGGAGTCCTTAAGGGTTAACTCCAAATGAAGGGACAGATTGTAGTATAGGACCCCTTGGACAGGATTTACCAATCTGCCATGCTGCTTCCCAAGAAAGTTGAAACTGTTCACACGGGCTGCAGCATTCTAGTGATGAATAGTATGAGACTGAATTGCTCAGTCTGTCATGGTTGCTCCAAATAATTTTCTTTTGGGTAGCTTGATCAACAAGGGCATTCCCTTCTGCTATAGCTCCAGGGAGCATGGAGTGAGCTTGAGTATGTCCTATAAAACATGGAACTCTATGTTAACATACAAGTCTTCAAAGAAGGAGAAACTGCTGAAATAGTTCATCAGCAGTTGCCCCTAAGACAGCAGTCTTTATAGTGGAAACAACCATAAGTAAATATTTGCTATCTGTATATAGATTAAAGGAGGAATATGGCAAATGCTAAAAAGCCATGATAATGGCATATAATTCTAGTCTTTGAGCTGATTTAAAGTTGACTTTTCAGTATAAAGTTGTCCATTGATTTGCACAAGCGATTTGCCATTTAGTGGAAGTTTCCCAGTGCCATTGTTGTTGATACTTTGAAAAAAGGAACAACAGTAATTTTGAGGCTCAAAACCTATAAGCTGTAAGGGTCACCTGTGCCCCTTGATAATCCAGGAGGTGACAAGATCAAAATATGGAAGTGTATTCCATGGGCTATTAGATGGTTCAATGTGCCCAAGCTGTAGCTGCTCTTGTACCAATTGAGCAGCTGCCCTAAGTTTATCCTGAGGAAGAGGCCATTGGTCTACCCATACAGGATTATCTGATTTCCAAGTAATTGGGTCTGCACAATGCATTATTGGGGTAGTAGGAGCTACCAAGGCCCCTATGCTAAATTTTGATATCCTAATCCACACTTTCTGGTATTGGGTGCCACTTCTATGAGGGTGAGAATTCCTCTCTGTTCTTTCCCTAGTCTCTTAGGCAAAAATCCGCAATCAAGCATCTGAGTACCAGGCGTCCCCAAACTACGGCCCGCGGGCCGCATCTGGCCCCCTGAAACCATTTATACAGCTCCCGCCGCACTTCCGGAAAGGGGTACCTCTTTCACTGGTGGTCAGAGAGAGGAGCACTATATGTGGCGGCCCCCCAACGGTCTGAGGGACAGTGAACTGGCCCCCTGTGTAAAAAGTTTGGGGACCCCGACTGAGGACTGACAAACTATGCTCCCATATTTTTCAAAACATCTCTACCCCACAAATTCACTGGCCATTCAGGGAGCACATAAGGCTTAAAAAATCCAGAATGACCTTCTGAATCTTCCCAATGTAAAAAACTAGAACTTTGTTGAGGGGATTTACTCTGCCCTATACCTTGTAATTCTGTGGCTGCTGCATGAGTGGGCCAGGAAGGAGGCCAATGTAGCTTAGCAATAACAGATACATCAGCTCCAGTATCTAAAAGTCCTTTAAATTTATGCCCATGTATTGTTAGTTCCATTTCAGGGCATTCCTGACCTATTTTTTTAAAATCCAGTTGGCAAAATCAGAGGAGCCAAATCACCAATTTGCTCGGGGCCCCTTTTGCAGGATGTGGCCTGAGAAGCAGAATTAGCATCCTTATACTATTCTTCTGTCTGAATTAGCTGTGAGACAAATTCTTTTTTTTTTTTTTTTGATTAATTTTAATGGGGTGACATTGGTAAATCAGGGTACATATGTTCAGAGAAAACATCTCTAGGTTATTTTGACACTTGATTATGCTGCATTCCCATCGCCCAAAGTCCAATTGTCTTTCGTCACCTAATAACTGATTTTCTTTGTGCCCCTCCCCTCCCCCAACCCCCTCCCACACTCTTGGCCATGTCTCTGAGTCTCATTTTTATGTCCCACCTGTGTATGGAATCATATAGTTCCTAGTTTTTTCTGATTTACTTATATCGCTCAGCACAATGTTATGAAGATCCATCCATGTTGTTGTAAATGATCCGATGTCATCATTTCTTATGGCTGAGTAGTATTCCATAGTATATATGTAGCAAAGCTTTTTAATCCACTCGTCCATTGACGGACACTTGGGCTGTTTCCAGATCTTTGCTATTGTAAACAATGCTGCCATAAACATGGGGGTGCATTTCTCCTTTTCAAACAGTGCTATGGTGTTCTTGGGATATATTCCTAAAAGTGGGATAGCTGGGTCAAAAGGCAGTTCCATTTCTAATTTTTTTGAGGAATCTCCATACTGTTTTCCACAGTGGCTGCACAAGTCTGCATTCCCACCAGCAGTGTGGGAGGGTACCCTTTTCTCCACAGCCTAGCCAGCACTTCTTCTGTGTTGTTTTGTTGATGTGCACCATTCTGACTGGTGTGAGGTAATATCTCATTGTGGTTTTAATTTGCATTTCTCTAATGATTAGTGATGTTAAGCATTTTTTCATATGCCTATTGGTCTTCTGTATGTCCTCTTTGGAGAAGTGTCTATTCATTTCTTTTGCCCATTTTTTGATTGGATTGTTTGTCTTTCTGGTGTTGAGTTTTACAAGTTCTTTATAAATTTTGGTTATTAACCGCTTATCAGATGTATTATCGCATATATTCTCCCATTGTGTAGTTTGTCTTTTTATTCTGTTCTTATTGTCTTTAGCTGTGCAAAAGCTTTTTAGTTTGATATAGTCCATTTGTTTATCCTGTCTTTTATTTCACTTGCCCATGGAGAAAAATTGGCAAATATATTGCTGTGAGAGATGTCAGAGAGCTTACTGCCTATGTTTTCTTCTAAGATACTTATAGTTTTATGACTTACACTTAAGCCTTTTATCCATTTTGAGTTTATTTTTGTGAATGGTGTAAGTTGGTGGCCTAGTTTCATTTTTTTGCAGGTATCTGTCCAATTTTCCTAACACCATTTGTTGAAGAGGCTGTCTTTACTCCATTGTATGATCTTACCTCCTTTGTCAAATATCAGTTGTCCATAAAGGTGTGGGTTTATTTCTGGATTCTCTGTTCTGTTTCATTGATTTATATGTCTGTTCTTATACCAGTACCAGGCTGTTTTGAGTACAATGGGCTTGTAGTATAACTTGATATCCGGAAGTGTGATACCTCCCACTTTATTCTTCCTTTTCAAGACTGCTGAAGCTATTTGTGTTCTCTTTGATTCCATATAAATTTTTGGAATATATGTTCTATATCTTTGAAGTATGTCATTGGTATTTTAGTTGGTATTGCATTGACTTTATAAATTGTTTTGGGTAATATAGACATTTTAATTATGTTATTCTTCCTAACCATGAGCACAGTATATGCTTCCACTTGTTTGTATCTTCCCTGATTTCTTTTATCAATGTTTTATAATTTTTCGAGTACAAGTCTTTTAATCTCCCTGGTTAAATTTATTCCTAGGTACTTTATTTTTTTGGTTGCAAAAGTTAAGGGGATTGCTTCCTTAATTTCTCTTTCTGACAGTTCATTGTTAGTGTATAAAAATGCCTCTAATTTCTGAGTATTAATTTTATATCCTGCCACCTTGCTGAATTCATTTACCAGGTCCAGTAGTTTTTTTGACTGAGATGTTAGGGTTTTCTATATACAATATCATATCATCTGCAAATAATGATAGTTTTACTTCTTCTTTTTCAATTTGGATGCCTTTTATTTTTTTTTTCTTGTCTGATTGCTGTGGCTAAGACTTCCAGAACTATGTTGAATAAGAGTGGTGAAAGGAGGCACCCCTACCTTGGTCCTGATCCTTAGGGGATTGCTTTTAATTTTTGCCCATTGAGTATGATGTTGGCTGTGGGTTTGTCATAGATGGCCTTTATCATTTTGAGGTATGTTCCCTGTATTCCTACTTTTCTGAGAGTTTTAATTATGAATGGGTGCTAGATTTTATCAAATGCTTTTTCTGCATCTATTGAAATTATCATGTGGTTTTTCTCCTTCCTTTTGTTTATGTGATGAATCACATTGATTGATTCGTGGATATTGTACCAGCTTTGCCTCCCAAGAATAAATCCCACTTGATCATGGTGTATGCTTTTTTCCATATATTGTTGGATCCGGTTTGCTAATACTTTGTTGAGGATTTATATTTATCAGGGATATTGACCTATAATTTTCTTTCTTTGTGTTGTTTTTGCCTGGTATTGGAATCAGAATTATGCTTGCCTCATAAAAGGAGCTTGGAAGTCTTCCTTCCTCTTGAATTTTTTGAAATAGCTTGAGAAGGATAGGAGTCAGTTCTTCTTTGAGTATTTGGTAGAATTCACTTGTGAAGCCATCAGGCCCAGGACATTTCTTTGTGGGGAGTTTTTGATAACTGTTTCGATCTCATTTGGTGTACTCAGTCTGTTTAGGTTTTCTGATTCTTCCAGATTGATTTTTGGAAGATTGTATGTTTCAAGGAATTTGTCCATTTCATCTAGGTTGTCTAGTTTTTTGGCATACAGTTCTTCATAGTATTTTCTTACAATATTTTGTATTTCTGTTGTGTCAGTTGTTATTTCTCCACTCTCATTTCTAAATTTATTTATTTGAATCCCCTTTCTTTTTTTATTTTGAGTCTGATTAAAAGGTCATTGATCTTGTTTACTTCTTCAGAGAACCAGCTCCTGGTTTTATTGATCCTCTGTATTGTTTCTTTAGCCTGTATGTCATTTATTTCTTCTCTGATCTTTATTATTGCCTTCCTTCTACTACCTCTGGGCTCTACTTGCTGTTCTTTTAGATGCAGGGTCAAGTTATTTATTTGAGCTCTTTCTAGCTTCTTAAGGTATGTCTGTAATTCTGTGAACTTCCCTCTCAGGACTGCTTTTGCTGTGTCCCATAAATTTTGAGTTGATGTATGCTAGAAATATTTTTTATTTCTTCTTTGATCTCATTGTTAACCCATTTGTTATTTAATAACATGCTATTTAGTTTCCAAGTTTTTGAGTATTTTTTAGTTTTTCTGTTGTGGTTGATTTCTAGTTTCATGCCATTGTAATCAGAGAAAGTGCTTGATATGATTTCAATCACTTAAATTTGTTGAGACTGCTTTTGAGCTCAAACATGTGGTCTATCCTAGAGAATGTACCATGAACACTTGAAAAGAATGTATATCTGCTGTTTTGGGGTGCAAGGTTCTGAAGATATCTAGTAAATCAAGTTGATCTAGGGTGTCCTTGAAGTTTTCTGTTTCTTTGTTAATTTTCTTTCTTGAGGATCTATCTAGTGATGTTAGTGGGGGTATCGAAATCCCCTACTATTATAGTATTGCTGTTGATCTTGCCCTTTAAATCCATCAAAGTCTGTTTTATATATTTAGGTGCTCCTATATTAGGTGCATAGATATTTATAACGGTTATATCTTCCTGTTGGATTGCTCCCTTTATCATTATGTAATGACCTTCTTTATCTCTTACTATATATAGCCTTTGTTTTAAAGTCCATTTTGTCTAATATGAGCATTGCTACCCCAGCTTTTTTTTTTATTTCCATTAGCGTGAAATATTTTTTTCCATCCTGTTATCTTCAGTCTATGTGCATCTTTTGTTTTAAGGTGTGTCTCTTCATGTAGCCATATGTTCATTGCAGCATTGTTTACAGTGGCCAAGACATGGAAACAACCAAAAAGCCCTTCAATAGAAGACTGGATAAAGAAGATGTAGCACATACACATTATGGAATACTACTCAGCCATAAGAAATGATGACATTGAATCATTTACAACAATATGGTGGGATCTTGATAACATTATACGGAGTGAAATAAGTAAATCAGAAAAAAATCAAGAACTACATGATTCCATACATTGGTGGGACATAAAAACAAAACTAAGAGACATGAACAAGAGTGTGGTGGTTACTGGGGGAAGGGGGGAGGGAGGGAGGGAGAGGAGAAGGGAAGGGGGAGGGGCACAAAAAAACTAGATAGAAGGTGATGGAGAACAATCTAACTTTGGGTGATGGGCATGCAACATAATTAAATGACAAGATAATCTGGACATGTTTTCTTTGAATATATGTACCCTGATTTATTGATGTCACCCTATTAACATTAATAAAAATTTATTTATAAAAAAAAAGGTGTGTCTCTTATAGACAACATATGTATGAGTCCTGTTTTCTTATCCACACAGCTACCCTATGTCTTTTGATCAGATCATTTAATCCATTTACATTTAAGGTTATTATTCATATGTAGTTGTTTATTGCCATTTTATTCTTTAAAACTGTATTCCTCTTTTGCTATATTCTTTTTCCCCTTTGATCTGTTTACAACAGGCCCCTTAGCATTTCTTGCAGCATTGGTTTTGTTGTAGTGAATTCCTTGAGTTTTTTTTTCTGGGAAGCTTTTTATTTCTCCTTCAATTTTAAATGATAACCTTGCTGGATAAACTAGTCTTGGTTGTAGGCTCTTGTTCTGCATTACTTTGAATATTTCTTGCTATTCTCTTCTGGCCTCAAGTGTTTCTGTTGAGAAGTCAGATATCATCCTTATGGGGGCTCCTTTGTAGGTGATAGCCTTTTTTTCTCTAGCAGCTTTTAATATTTTCTCTTTATCACTTAGCTTTTTTCTCTAGCAGCTTTTAAAATTTTCTCTTTATCACTCATATTTTAATTATGATGAGTCTTGGTGTAGATTTCCTTGGGTTTCTCTTTAATGGAGTTCTCTGTGCTTCTTGAACTTGTGAGATATTTTCCTGCCTTAATTCAAGGAAGTTTTCAGCTATGATATGTTTGAACAAAGTCTCTGTCCTTTATTCTTTCTCTTCTTCTTCAGGAACTCCTATAATGCGGATGTTATTTCTCTTCATGTTGTCACAAAGCTCTCTTACAGTTTCCTCAGACTTTTTGAGATCTCTTCTTTTTTCTGCTCTGCTTACGTGCCTTCATTTATCTTGTCCTCTAACTCGCTGATTCAATTCTCAGCTTCACATCCATCCTGCTTTTAATTCCTTCCATTGTGTTCTTTATTTCTGATATTGTATTTGTCATTTCTGACTGGTTCTTTTTTATTATTTCAATGTCCTTTTTTATATTTGCTCTCTCTTTATTTAGGTGTTCGTAATGACCATCTATTGTTGTTCTAAGATATTTGAGCATCCTAACAATCATTATTTTAAACTCTGCATCCAGTAATTGGGTTATATCTGATTCACCTAGGTCCTTTTCTGGGGATTTCTCTTGATTTATCTGTGTTGCATTTCTCTGCCTTCCCATTTTGTCTGTGTAAAAAGATTTTGGCCACTGGAGTCCACTGGGTGTGGCCCCTGTGTTTTCTAGGTGTGGTCTGTCTGCAGGCTAGCCACCCCCTCTGCTGCTGCTGCCTAGGGCATTCAGGTATGGGGGTTGCTGGTGTCAGCCCACTGGGGCTGTTTCTGTAGTTTCCACCTCTCGTTCACAGGAGGGGCTGTGATCACGTGCTCAGGTGTACAAGCCTTGTTGGCCTCAGCCTTTGCCCCACCCCCACTGGTGCAGTTATGCGCTGCACCTGGCCACAAGCCTTGGCCCTGAGAGCAGGGGTGAACACTTTTACTCAGCTGTGGGTCTCTGCCTGATTCTGAGCTTTTGCCCTGCCCCTGTAGGAGGAGCCCACTCGCAGGAGGGCTGCAAGCCTTGGCTCCACGGGTTGGGTGGAGCTGCATGCCCTCACTCAGTCGCGGGACTCCACCTGTTCTGGGCTTTCACTCCACCCCTGTGGGAGGAGCCAGCTTGTGGGTCAGGTTGCATGCCTCATTTCCCGCAGGCTGTGAGAGGCTGTGCTCCTGCGCCCTTGCTCAAGGGCGGGTATCCGCCCCATCCAGGGCTCCAGCCCTTTCCCCGCAGGTGGAATTGCAGGCGGCTGGCAGCTGGGCCTGACCACTTTCACATGTCCCCTCCACCCCAGCCGGGCAAGACTGAGCTCACACCTGGGCCTCAGTTGTGGCCAGCCAGCTTCTGCCCTTGCTGACCAAACCACGCTTCCAGGTCCCGCTGCCGCCCGCCCTCAGGCGAGCCCTCAGCCATGTGGGTGGTGGCGCTGCAGTTCAGACCTTAACACTCAACACTGTAGTCCCGAAAGCTCCCTCCTTCTAAACGACTCTCCTCTAAATACTGTGGGAGAGCTTGTTTGGCTGGTGTCCTGCTTCCCTTTGCTGGTATTGCTGTTTCCAGGGGAAATATTCACTTCAGATTCAGAGAGTGACTGAGCTCAGGGGTTAGGGTAGCTGTCCCTCAAAGTGTTTCTGCCTGTGCCTCCTAGATTACACTCTCTTCCTGCTGCTCCAGTCCTCTTTTCTCTCCCGTCCCCTGGAGCCCTGGGTGAGTGGTTGTGAGAGAAATTTTCTGCGCGGTCCCTTTAAGAAGAATCTTGAGTCTGAGAAATCAGTCTCTCACAAACAGTATCCTGACTTGTTTCACAGCTAAATACTGTCCATACGCCTCTTCTAAGCTCTGGGGCTGCAGGCTGGTGCTTTGTTCCTAAGGCTCATGACACTCCCTTCTCTGTTAAACTTACTTTCTGCCATGAGAGTCTCTCCAGGCTGCTGTTCACTCCAGGGAGCTGGGAAGCCCTCTCCACGTTTCCACTTTTCCTACCAGTCTCGGTGTGGCTTCTTCAGCGTTCCTTGGTTGAAGAGTCCTCTTAGTTTAGGCCAAAGTTGGTTTTTCCCGATGATGGTTCTTAAAATTAAGTTGTAATCCACTTTGGTTCGGGGAGGTGGAAGTTGGTACATCTGCCTACTCCATCGCTATCTTGTCCTAGAAGAAACAGATCTCTTAACCTGTTATTTCTTCAGGGGTGGAAGGACTCAGAACATCACACTTTTCTTGAGATATGAAATTGTTCTGGAACTGTTCTGATGGTATATTTACTTAGTATTTTTCTCTGTTCCTTCCTACCCCTACCTCATGCTCCCAACCACTATGGGGATCTGAAAAGTTCTTCTCTCAAGCATGTAAGGCAAAGTAGACCTGTTACCATTATTTTCTCCACCATTCCCCTAAGACTTAAGGAAAACTCAAATTTTTGTTGTCTTCCTACAAACTTTCAGATAAGTCACCTCTTGAAATTAGTATCCCAGTCCCTGTGTAGATGCTGTTTTTTCCAGTAGTTGGGCTTCACACACCAATTACTCAAATTTCTCCTATAATAGGCAGCAAATGTCAGTTTTCTTCTGACCTTGTTCCCTGTTGAGTCTGCAACATCCCAGACCACAAAAAGCAAACAGCAGGAGTATTTTGGAGAGATATAGCCAGATGACTTCATGATTACTCAGAACACTCCAAGCTGTCTCACAGTCATGACCTGCTCAAGTCTTGCCAGTGTGTTTGTCTTATGTGTTAACCTAGACCTCTCTCTCAATATCTTTCTGTACTTATATATACAAAGTACCCTCTCCTTCCCAGAAGTATCCTCTAGCCATGACCAAGTCTCCTCAACATAGATTGCTTTAAAAAAGAGGCTTTTACTTGACCAGGTGGTGGTGCAGTGGACAGAGTGTATGCCTGGGATGCAGAGGACTCGGGTTTGAAACCCTGAGGTCACCCATTTGAGCATGGGATCATCAGACTTGATCCTGGGGTCACTGGCTGAGCGTGGGATCATCAGACTTGATCCTGGGGTCACTGGCTGAGCATGGGATCATAGACATGACCCCATGTGCCAGCTTGATCCCAAAAGTCTCTGTTTGAGCAAGGGGTCACTGGCTTGGCTAGTGCCTCCCGATCAAGGCACATATGAGAAAGCAATCAATGAACAACTAAGGTGCCTCACCTTCCTTTAAGCACCCCTCTTTGTAGTCCACATGATACATTTCTATTTATGTCTTCTTATAACACACCTAGCAGCAACATAAGCTGGGAAATAGAATTGAGATCATGTTGTCAGATATAAACTGGGATCAATTTCTAAAAATTAATGGGAAAGTTGAAGTTGGGGTAGAAAACTGTAGTTTCTGACACACAACCCATATTGTTAACTATAATTATTTGCATTTATATCTATCTTCCGTCTGCATCCTAAGGTTCTTGGAGTCCAGGGTTGATTTTATCCTATCTCAGTCAGCAGTTCCTCATACAGTACCTGACATGAGGACAGAAACTTAATTGCATTCATCATGTTCATCAAAACAGATATTCAGAAAACACACACACATGCACCACACACACACACACACACACACACACACGAATGAATAGGGTACATTTCTAATGCAAAAGTATAGCCTAATTATATAAAATCAATTTAATTTAACAAGTAATTATTAAGTACCATTATTTCTAAGACTTTGAAAGGTAATAAGATCAGGTTTCAAGTGAAAAACTCTGCACATACCTTATAAATATTTCATAGAAGTAGCAGAAATTTGGCCTGACCTGTGGTGGTGCAGTGGATCCAGTGTTGACCTGAAATGCTGAGGTCACTGGTTCAAAACCCTGGGCTTTCCCAGGAAGTTGATGCTTCCTGCTCCTCCCCCCTTCTCTCTCTCTCTCTCTCTCTCTCTCTCTTCTCTAAAATGAATAAAAATAATTTTTTAAAAAAAGAAGTAGCAGAAATTTAATCAAGCCAATGTGCTGTTTGAGACTCCAAATCATCATGAAACTTCCAGGAAAAATTTTTCCTTGTCAGCCTCTGAAAACCCAATGTCAGGTTGCCTCTTCTCTCCCTATTTTCCACAACCAGACAGAACACCCACAGACCAAGAAAGAGGCTAAATGATTTGCTTGCCACTGACATATTTAGAAAGAAAACCAAAATCTTGTAGCTTTAAGTCCATTAAATTACTCACTATTAAATTACAGACTACATTGTTAGTTCATAACAAGTTTCAATCAACAGATTCTCATTGGTCAGTAATTGTCTTTTAAAGAACTTCTTCTGGATTTGATTTCTAAGTCAACTTCACCACTGGTCAGTCAGAAACCCAAATCTGGTGACTGGTTTTATAACTGTCCAGAAAACATACACTGGCTAAACAAGAGCTTTCTAAGAAAATGCAACAACATAAATTTATTAATAAGCACTAATTGACCCAATTTCGCATGAACCTCCTGTGAACATAACCAAATCAAAGTTCTACAAATTATCTTGGTGACTCATTTTACAGAAAAATGTGTTGTAGTCTCAGAGCAATATGAGAATCTCAATATTCGTAGAAGTCTCTTGAAATAGTTTCTCCTTTGTACACAGAGACTAAAAAATTTGTTTAGATTGTTTGCAAGTTATCCTACTTTGACACTATGTAAAGTCTAGTTCATAACATGTTCACTTTTCTCAGTGCCTAGAGCATAATGAATACTAATTAATGTTGAATTAAGTAATAGAGTAATTAATAGAATGTTTAAATTCAATTTATACCTGGAAGATGACAATAAAGGTTCACTACGGTAAGAATCAATGGGTACAATATTCCAAACTAATTAATAGAAAGGAAGATTACATCATTTACCTTCCTTGTTTACCAGGTTCAAACACTGAAGCCTAGAGAGCTCACTGACCGGACTGATCCAGTTCACAGTATAGATAGGGCAGAGCCAAGACTGGAATCCAAGTCTCTGACAGCGATCTTTCCAATTATTCCAGAAGCTGCCACTTTTTATTATTTGAGTCAAAAGCATTTCTACTAAATAATCTCTAATTCAAAATTTTCTAGTTCTCTCTGGCAAAATGAAGCTTTTCATTTTGTTTTGTTAAATTATTTTTTAAGATCTTATTTACTGATTTTTTTTTGAAAGAAGAGAAGAGAGGGAAAGAGGAAGGAGAAACAGGAAGCATCAACTTGTAGTAGTTGCTTCTCAGATGTGCCTTGACCAGGCAAGCCCAGGGTTTTGAACCAGTGACCTCAGCATAGCAGGTCAATGCTTCATCCACTGCACCACCACAGGTTAGGCCAAAATGGGCCTTAGCTGTGTCAATCTCTATGCCCACTACTGAAGCCAGGGTGATTTATTCATATCACTTAGGCAATAGCAACTACTCCTTACAGAAACCCAAATTCAGATAAAAAAACTTCATAACCAGTTGTGGGTTCTGCTGGATCAAGCCTGGCTGGGAGAAACTGGCATTCAGTTTCAGGGCATTGCAGGTACCTCCAACCTACTCTCCAGCCCTCCAGAATTATAGCAGCAAGAGTTCAGAGATGAGGTAGCGGGGTGGCAGAGAAAAAGCTGGGGTCACTGAAATAATTGTTTTGTTTATTGTGTCTTGTTTCGTTTTTTACAAGTGATACCCACATTTCAAAACAAAGAATAAGACTTCTGGTAGATTTCCTCAAAGGCAACTACTGACAGATTTGCCAAAGCCATTGCCCCAGGGGTTGGTTTAGATAAACAAGGGCACTGGGAAGCTGTGTAATAGAAACTTTTCTCTCCGGCCATGCCAGAGTTTTAGCTGCCAATAAGTAGACATGCTTTCTGCTTCCCAAAATAAAAAGTGATTATACTCTTGCTACCCAAGTCTACTGTTGGCCACTCTATGGACCATCATAAAGAGACGATGAGGGATGCACTTTGTGGTGTTGTTTTTGGAAAGCTCTTGTTTAGAAAACTCTTGAGGGTGTGCTGTCACAGGGAGGCTGGCTGCTGTGGGCAGGCAGTGGCCACCTAACAGAGCCCCTGGAAGTGACTCTGCAGCCAGGGACACATGGCTCCCATTAGTCAGCAGCTCACTGGCTTTGTGACCTGGAATTCTCGCTCACTGTTATATATATATATCTGATACTTCTCCAGACTGGACATGAAGGTAAGAAAGGATAACACAGAAAACTGGGTAACTGTTAAAGAGGAAGAACATACTCTTTACTGTCATAAAGGAATTAGAAATATCACCTTTCTTCTGAAACTATAGTAAATATAGGAAGATCTGAAATCCCATGTCAGACCATTTTTCTTCACTTTTCACAGAAGTCCACAACCTCCCTTTTACTCAGGATGATCAGCTTATCCTAGTTTGCCTGGGACTTCCCTGGTTTTAATACTAGAAATTCCTCAAAGGCCCACATACTAGTAATGCCCTCATGCTAGTAATGAACATTAAAGAACAGAACCTGGGAAAGAGGGATATTGGGCAATCCTCTACTCCAGGCAACATCATTCAGAATTTTCCAAAGATGAAAGAATCTTTTCTTCAAGGCAGTGGAAATTAGAGAATGAGCATAATGTCAGAGGTCCTAATTATAAAATTTTTTGAAAATTTTGCACTTGATATGACTTGTACAAAAGATCTTAAATACTTGATTTGTTTTTATCTATTTTTATCATTACTTTCACATTTCCAAAGTTAATTTTTTTAACTATCAATACCATTGAAATGCCACATAACAAACATTCATTATCTTGTGAAAAATCAATATTGCACTTGAAATGAATACATTACATTCTGTGCAAGGCCTTATCTGTGAGTTTACAACTCTATCCACTTTGTGGTTTAGTGCAAGAAACAGGGATTATGCAAAATATGTTTGTTGGAGAAATGAATAAATGAGTAAATGCACTAGTAAAATACTTTTATATCCTTAAGGAACATATATTTAAGTCTTGAGAAAAAAATGACAACATATGCATAGGGTCTATTTTTTAATTAAAACACTTTTTAAAAGGACCTATTGTAGATGCTAGGAACATATACTGTAGTCCTCAAATCATAAAAGCTTGATTCTACATTCAAATTAAATTTATCCTCTTATCATTATAAACAATAATACAGGCTACATTTAAAAAAATTATTTGTCTTTCTGAAACATCAGCACTACCTTTATTGTTTTGATTTTCATAAAAGGTAATTCCCACATACTATGAAACTTTAAATAATGTAAGTTAAAATGTAGAAAATAAAAGTATTTTCTTGACCTACCCATTAGTGGTACACATTAATTTTTCTGTGCATGTATAAACATATGTATATAAATATATGCATTTGCTTAATATGAATGTAATATAGTATTATGTATATCTTTCCATGTCAAAACATGTATCTAATATATTCTTATTAATGATTGCATGATATTCCATTGTCACAGAGTGATTTAAATATACAGACTTTTTATAAGAACAAAAAAATCTCAGTATTTAAACATTGAGAGAAAATAATTACTATCAACTTTCGATGATCATTTTTCAGCAGATGAGCTGAAACCACGACTTATGATCAGCAACATCATTCATTTCCAAAAAAAGAACAGGGTTAGGAGGAGTACTCTAAAAGGTAAGCTTGGCAGCTGCTCCCATGTGTCCTGTTGGTTCCAGAACACTGGGAAGCCCTCTTGGTCATGATTCTTACCCAACTGATGAAAGCTAGACCTCAGGAGCCTCCATATCAATCACCTGCCAGGCGAGGCCTTAACACACTCATGAATCCTACTTGCTAGTCTGCTGGCAGGAATCAACTCAGAAAAGAAGCAATTGCTTTAGATTTTATTGATCCTTTTCAAAAGGTGTTTCTTGAGCTATCACCTAATTATATTTCTGGGCACTGGTGAAGTAAAAGTAAATTGAATGAATCAGGTCCTTCTCTTTTCAATTCAGTGCAACTGCTTTCTAGGGATCTGAAATGTTGACTTCAAGTCTGGCCCATGGTGGCGCAGTGGATAGAGCATTGACCTGGAATGTTGAGGGCACTGGTTTGAAACCCTGAGTTTGCCTGGTCAAGGCACATAAAAGACAAGCAAGCAATCAACAACTAAAGTGAAGCAACTATGAGCTGATACTGAGATTGCCAGTTTGAAACCCTAAATTGATGCTTCCTGCTCCTCCTCCTTTCTCTTTTTTTCTCTTCCTCTCTCTCTCTCTCCTCTAAAATGAATAAAGTCTTTAAAAAATTAAAAATATGTATATATTTCAAAGATGTTCATTGCAATATTACTTAACCATGAGAAAAAAGTGAAAACAACCTAAATATTCAATAATACACAATTGATTAAAACCCCATCAGAGTCATTTAAAAAAAAAATACAGTTATAGAAGGCTTAGTACCTGGAAATTGGCCAAGATATCAAGTGAAAAAAAAAAGCAGATTTTACAAAACTGCAGTTTAGAATATTATATTACAATTTGGAAGAAGAACATACAGAGTAAAAAAATATACAATATGAAAGCATTGTTTTGAGACTATAGAGTGAAAAGCATTAGAAACAATATTGACATCAAAAGTTGTTTTTTTTCAATGGGGTGACATCAATAAATCAGGATACATATATTCAAAGATAACATGTCCAGGTTATCTTGTCATTCAATTATGTTGCATACCCATCACCCAAAGTCAGGTTGTCCTCTGTCACTTTCTATCTAGTTTTCTTTGTGCCCCTCCCCCTCCCCCTTTCCCTCTCCCTCTCCCCCCTTCCCCTGTAACCACCACACTCTTATCAATGTCTCTTAGTCTCACTTTTATGTCCCACCTATGTATGGAATAATGCAGTTCCTGGTTTTTTCTGTTTTACTTATTTCACTTCATATAATGTTATCAAGATCCCACCATTTTGTTGTAAATGATCTGATGTCATCATTTCTTATGGCTGAGTAGTATTCCATAGTGTATATGTGCCACATCTTCTTTATCCAGTCATCTATTGATGGGCTTTTTGGTTGTTTCCATGTCCTGGCCACTGTGAACAATGCTGCAATGAACCTGGGGCTGCATGTGTCTTTATGTATCAATGTTTCTGAGTTTTGGGGGTATATACCCAGTAGAGGGATTGCTGGGTCATAAGGTAGTTCTATTTTCAGTTTTTTGAGCAACCACCATACTTTCTTCCATAATGGTTGTACTACTTTACATTCCCACCAATAGTGTATGAGGGTTCCTTTTTCTCCACAGCCTCTCCAACATTTGCTATTACCTGTCTTGTTAATAATAGCTAATCGAACAGGTGTGAGGTGGTATCTCATTGCAGTTTTGATTTGCATTTCTCTAATAACTAAAGAAGATGAGCATCTTTTCATATATCTGTTGGCCATTTGTATTTCTTCCTGGGAGAAGTGTCTGTTCATGTCCTCTTCCCATTTTTTTATTGGATTCTTTGTTTGTTTGTTGTTGAGTTTTATGAGTTCTTTGTATATTTTGGATATTAGGCCCTTATCTGAGCTGTTGTTTGAAAATATCATTTCCCATTTAGTTTGGCTGTCTGTTTATTTTGTTATCAGTTTCTCTTGCTGAGCAAAAACTTCTTACTCTGATGTAGTCCCATTCATTAATTTTTGCCTTCACTCCTTTTGCTTTTGGAGTCAAATTCATAAAATGCTCTTTAAAACCTAGGTCCATGAGTTTACTACCTATGTCTTCTTCTATGTACTTAATTGTTTCAGGTCTTATGTTTAGATCTTTGATTCATTTTGAGTTAATTTTAGTACAGGGGGACAAACTGTAGTCCAGTTTCATTCTTTTGCATGTGGCTTTCCAGTTTTCCCAGCACCATTTATTGAAGAGGCTTTCTTTTCTCCATTGTGTGTTGTTGGCTACTTTATTAAAAATTATTTGACTATATATATGTGGTTTTATTTCTGGGTTTTCTATTCTGTTCTATTGGTCTGAGTGTCTATTTTTCTGCCAATACCATGCTGTTTTGGTTGTCGTGGCCCTATAATAGAGTTTGAAGTCAGGTATTGTAATGCCCCCAGCTTCATTCTTTAGGATTGCTTTGGCTATTCGTGGTTTTTTATACTTCCATATAAATCTGATGATTTTTTGCTCCATTTCTTTAAAAAATGTCATTGGAATTTTGATGGGAATTGCATTAAATTTGTATATTGCTTTGGGTAATATGGCCATCTTGATTATATTTATTCTTCCTAACCAAGAACAAAGAATATTCTTCCATCTCATTATATCTTTTTCGATTTCCCTTAACAATGGTTTATAGTTTTCATTATATAAGTCCTTTACATTTTTTGTTATGTTTATTCCTAGGTATTTTTTTGTTGTTGTTGCAATTGTGAAGGGGATTATTCTTTTGAGTTCGTTCTCAAATGTTTCATTGTTGGCATATAGAAAGGCTATTGACTTCTGTATGTTAATTTTGTATCCTGCAACCTTACTGTATTGGCTTATTGTTTCTAGTAGTCTTTTTGTAGATTCTTTGGGGTTTTCAATGTATAGGATCATATCATCTGCAAAAAGTGATACCTTTACTTCTTCTTTTCCGATATGGATGCCTTTTATTTCTTTCTCTTGTCTGATTGCTCTGGCTAGAACCTCTAGTACCACATTAAATAAGAGTGGAGAGAGTGGACAACCCTGTCTTGTTCCTGATTTAAGGGGGAAAGCCTTCAGTTTTGTGCCATTTAATATGATATTAGCTGATAGTTTATAATATATGGCCTTTATCATGTTGAGATATTTTCCTTTTATACCCATTTTGTTGAGAGTCTTAAACATAAAATTGTGTTGTATTTTATTGAAAGCCTTTTCTGCATTTATTGATAAGATCATGTGGTTTTTGTTCTTTGTTTTGTTGATATGGTGTATTACATTAACCGTTTTACGTATGTTGAACCATCCTTGAGATTCTGGGATGAATCCCACTTGATCATGATGTATTATTTTTTTAATATGTTGTTGTATTCGATTTGCTAGTATTTTGTTTAATATTTTAGCATCTGTATTCATTAGAGATATTGGTCTGTAGTTTTCTTTTTTTGTGCCATCCTTGCCTGGTTTTGGTATGAGGGTTATGATGGCCTCATAAAATGTGTTTGGTAGTATTGCTTCTTCAATTTTTTGCAAGACTTTCAGTAGAATAGGAACCAAGTCTTCTTTGAATGTTTGATAAAATTTGCTGGTATAGCCGTCAGGGCCTGGACTTTTATTTTTGGGGAGGTTTTTAATGGTTTTTTCTATTTCTTCTCTACTAATAGGTCTGTTTACGCTTTCTGCTTCTTCTTGACTCAGTCTAGGAAGGTTGTATTGTTCTAAGAATTTATCCATTTCTTCTAGGTTGTTGAATTTTGTGGCATAAATGTTTTCATAGTATTCTACAATAATTCTTTGTATATCTACAGTGTCTGTGGTGATTTCTCCTTTTTCATTTTGAATTTTGTTTATATGAGTTCTTTCTCTTTTTTCCTTGATAAGTCTTGCCAAGGGTTTTTCAATTTTGTTGATCTTTTCAAAGAACCAGCTCCTTGTTCTATTAATTTTTTCTATACTTTTTCTGTTCTCTAATTCATTTATTTCTGCTCTCATTTTTATTATCTCCTTTCTTCGGCTGGTTTTGGGTTGTCTTTGTTCTTCTTTTTCTAGTTCCTTAAGGTGTGAAGTTAAGTGGTTCACTTGGGCTCTCTCTTGTTTGTTCTTATATGCCTGAAGTGATATGAACTTCCCTCTTATCACTGCTTTTGCTGCATCCCATAGATTCTGATATGTCGTATTGTCATTTTCATTTGTCTGTATATATCTTTTGATTTCTGCACTTATTTCTTCTTTGACCCATTCATTTTTTAAAAGTATGTTGTTTAGTTTCCACATTTTTGTGGGATTTTTTTCTCTTTTATGCAGTTGAATTCTAGTTTCAAGGCTTTATGATCAGAAAATTTGCTTGGTACAACTTCGATTTTTCTGAATTTGCTGATGTTGTTTTTGTGGCTCAACATATGGTCAATTCTTGAGAATGATCCATGTACACTGGAGAAAAATGTATACTCAGTCACTTTGGGATGAAATGTCCTGTAGATGTCTATCATATCCAGGTGCTCTAGTGTTTTGTTTAAGGCCAATATATCTTTGTTGATTCTCTGTTTGGATGACCGATCTAGAGCCATCAGCGGTGTATTGAGGTCTCCAAGTATGATTGTATTTTTGTCAGTTTTTGTTTTAAGGTCAATAAGTAGCTGTCTTATATATTTTGGTGCTCCTTGGTTTGGTACATATATATTAAGAATTGTTATGTCTTCTTGATTCAGCGTCCCCTTAGCCATTATGAAATGGCCATTTTTGTCTCTGAGTACTTTTGCTGTCTTGTAATCAGCATTATCAGATATGAGTATTGCTACGCCTGCTTTTTTTTTGAATGTTATTTGCTTGGAATATTGTTTTCCAGCCTTTCACTTTGAATTTGTTTTTATCCTTGTTACTTAGATGAGTTTCTTGTAGGCAACATACAGTTGGATTTTCTTTTTTAATCCATTCTGCTACTCTGTGCCTTTTTTTTTCTTTTTTTTTTTTCTGAAGCTGGAAATGGGGAGAGACAGTCAGACAGACTCCCGCATGCGCCCGACCAGTATCCACCCAGCACGCCCACCAGGGGCGACGCTCTGCCCACCAGAGGCGACGCTCTGCCCACCAGGGGGCGATGCTCTACCCCTCCGGGGCATCGCTCTGTCGTGACCAGAGCCACTCTTGCGCCTGGGGCAGAGGCCAAGGAGCTATCCCCAGCACCTGGGCCATCTTTGCTCCAATGGAGCCTTGGCTGCGGGAGGGGAAGAGAGAGACAGAGAGGAAGGGGGTGGGTGGAGAAGCAAATGGGCGCTTCTCCTATGTGCCCTGGCTGGGAATCAAACCCGGGTCCCCCGCATGCCAGGCCGACGCTCTACCACTGAGCCAACCGGCCAGGGCCCTCTGTGCCTTTTATTGGTGAGTTTAATCCATTTACATTTAGTGTAATTATTGACACTTGTGAGTTCCCTATTGTCATTTTATATATTGCTTTCTGTTAGTTTTGTGTCTTGTTTTATCCTTCTCTTTCATCTTTCTATCTTTTGTTTTTATTTGGTTGTATTCCATACATCTTTCCTCTGTTGCTATCTTTTTTAAATCATGTGCTTCTGTGGTTGTTTTTTCAATGGTGGTTACCTTTAAGTAATGAAAAGAGTTCCTACCCTGTTCATTGTAGTGCACTATTTTGTGAGTAGTTTTGCATTCCATCGTCCTTTGCTACTGTTAATCTCCATCCTCTCCCCCAACCCATTCTTTTTGTTGTTGTCACAGTTTAAATTTGGTTTTATTGTGTTCTTGTTGGAGCTTTTACTTGTGGCTTTGTTTTTTTGTTGTTGTTGTTGTTGTTCTTTGTATCTGATTGGAGAATCCCCTTTAGTAATTCCTGGAGTGGGGGTTTTCTGATGATAAATTCCCTCATCTTTTCTGTATCTGTGAATGTTTTTATTTCTCCTTCATATTTGAAGGATAGCTTTGATGGTATAGTATTCATGGCTGAAAGTTCCTGTCTATCAGGACTTTAAATATTGGGGTCCACTCTCTTCTAGCTTGTAGAGTTTCTATTGAGAAATCTGATGATAATCTAATGGGCCTTCCTTTATATGTTGTATTCTTCTTTTCCCTGGCTGCCTTGAGAATTTTTTCTTTGTCGTTGGTTTGTGCCAATTTCATTATGATATGCCTTGGAGTAGGTTTGTTGGGGTTAAGAAAATTCAGAGTTCTGTTTGCTTCTTGAATTTGAGGGTTTAGTTCTTTCCACAGTCTTGGGAAGTTCTCATCTATTATTTGTTTGAGTATGTTCTCCATTCCATTTTCTCTTTCTTCTCCCTCTGATATACCTATTATTCTTATGTTATTCTTTTTGATGGAGTCAGATAATTCCTGTAGGGCTATCTAATTTTTTTTAATTTTTGAGTCTTTTTCTTCTTCTCTCTGTTGTGCTTCAAGTTACTTGTTTTCTATTTCACTAATCCTACCTTCTATCTGGCCTGTTCTATTAGCTAAGCTTGTTACTTCGTTTTTCAGCTCGTGAATTGAGTTTTTCATCTGTTTGATTTGTTTTTATAGTTTCAATTTCTTTGGAAATATATTTTTTGTGTTCATTGAGTTGTTTTCTGAGCTCCTTAAATTGCCTTTCTGTGTTTTCTTGTATATATCTGAGTATTTTTAGGATTTCTCTTTTAAATTCTCTGTCGTTTAACTCCAAGGTTTCCAATATATTAAATTTTTTCTCCATAGATTTTTCCTCTTCTATCTGTGTTACCTCTCTTTCTTTTGTATTCATGATATTCGATTTTCTCTTCCGTAATGGCATCTGAGGGTGGTTTTGTTGATAGTATTAATGAGATTTAATAAAGAATAAAAAGTTAAAAAATAAAAATAAAAAATCGAAAAGAGTTTTTAAAAAAAAATAATTAAATAAATAAAAATAAAATAAAAAATAAAGAAAATAAAAAAGGAAATTATTCCCCCCCCTCCTTTTTTCCTCTCCTCTCCTCTCCCCTCTTTCTTGAGAAAATGTTGTGTTGAACTGTGAATTATATTGTACTAAATAGAATAAACAATGCCTGTACTGGAGGGCCTGAATTGGGGAGAAGTAATAAAGGGGCAAAAAAAAAAAAAAAAAACAGAAAAAAGGGGGTATGGACCCACAAAAAGCAAATATGGAAAAAATTTGGGTCAAGAATAAAATGATTTTCTTTTAGGTGCTGGTTGACTAAGAGTTACGATGAGAGGAATAAGAAGGAAACAGGAAAATAGGGGGACAAATTAAAAAATTACTATTGTATTTAGTGGAACAAGAACTAGATAAAATGGAGAGCCAGGGGTGGGAGCACTGCTAGTGAGTTAAAAAGGTGAAGTAAAAACCCCCCAAAATGCCACAAACATAAGTTTGAGTCCCAGATAAGATAATTTGTTCGTTATTGAGGTTTGAATGAGAGGAGACGTAAAGGAGAAAGGAAGAAACTAATATAGAGGGAGAAAAGAAAGAGATAGAGAGAGAAAAAAAAGAGAGAACCACTAAAAGAAGAAAAAAGAGGAGAGAGAGAGAGACTTAAGGGTTTTGGAGTGCAACCCTCATAGAGAGAAAGGAAGAGGAAAGAAAAGATAATGGGAGATGTAACACTTATGGGTAGTGTAGTTCAAGGAGAGGAGAGAGTAAGACCGGCAGAGAGTTAAATGACCAAATTGGAGGAGGAAAAAAATAAAAAAATCAAGAATGAAGATAAGAGAAAGAAACGAAGAAATATAATAAAATGGGATAGGTTATAAAGTCTGCGGATTATTCTTGATTTTGAGAGGTTATCTTCTTGCTTTTTCTTTTCTCTCCCTCTTCCTGGTCGGTGACTCTGTACCCCGGGTTCTGCCCCTTTGGCACGCTCAGGTAGAGGTTTGCAGTTGATAAGTCTCTATGGCGATGTCATGTATTGTGCTTCAGTCTCGTTGGCAATCGAGGCTCATTAGCATTTATAGGCTCCGACAGTGAGAGAGTCCGTGTTCCTGGAGCCTCTCTCCTAGTCTTTCCTTCCTCAATTAGTAGCCTGATAATCCAGCTATGGGGTTGCTGCTGCCTCTGCCTGGATATTAAGAGGCTCAAAGAGCTGGCAACTCCCCACTCTGTTCCCACTCAGCACAGGGCTCTGGGTAAGGCTCAGTCAGTCAGAGCTGCTAGCATAATCAGGCGGGGCTTCTGCCCACTCAAAGACCTCTGGCTTTTCCACTCTGTCCAGTAACACGGGTGGGCACCCACTCCTGGGGCGCTTGGAGGAAACTCTCGCTCACTATCTGCGCGCGCAGACCAGGATATCAGGCTGGAAGTCTCACCCTCTGAGTGAAATCCCCATCCACACATAAAAGTTCCAGCGTTGGAATTGGCTCTCGCTCCCTCCCCTTGTGCGGCTCCCTCAGGGCACTGGGGTGGCCCAAGATTCTGCTTTTGGCCCACACAAAGGCCCCTGACTCTGCCCCTCTGTGGGATAACACAGGCTCCCACTCCTGAGGTGCTGGGAGGAATCTCTTGCCCTCTCTCCGTGCGCGCCGACCAGGATATCAGGCCAGACGCCTCACCCTCTGAGTGAATCTCCCTCCCGAACGGAAAAGTTCCAGTGTTGGAAATGGCTCTTGCTCCCTCCCCGTGCGCGGATCCCTCAGGGCACTGGGGCAGCCTGGAGATTCCGCTTTTGGCCCACACAAAGGCCCCTGACTCTGCCTCTCTGTGGGGTAACATGAGTGCCCACTGCTGAGGCAGTCGGAGGAATCTCTCACCCACTATCTGCGTGCACCAACCAGGGGATTGGGGAAAATGGCTGCCCCACTTGTCTTTCTTTGTCTGGGTTTGTTGCAAGTGTTAGCTTCTATTGAATGGGTTGCCACAGGAATAGTTTTTCCTTGGCTTGGATCTCCATGCTACAGCCTGGTTCGGCCATTTGTGCCGCGGCCTAGATCTATTTACCCCCTTTGCCTGCCTCAGTTTCTATATTCTCAGTTCGCAGTGAAAGCCGCCCTGTTTAGGTTAGTGAGGAAAGTGGAGCATTTCCTACTCCCTACTTCCTTCGGGGTTTGATTATATATTTAGCCAATTTTTCACTCGACCATACCTTTGGGTGTATTGCGAAACATCTGGAGGCTCCAAGGATAGGTTTTTCTGTTTCTGGTTGAAGATCTTGTTGAGTTTTGGGGGAGATTTATCGGTATCGCTTCCTACCACGCCATTACACTGATGTCATCTCCGACATCAAAAGTTTAACAGTGATTATCTTCTAGAAGTATTGGTGACTTAGTTTTTTTTTTTTTTTTTTTTTTTTTTTGCTTTTATTTAACTTTCTTCTTTAAAAGGAATATGTATTACTTTAATTATAAAAAATAAATTCTTTAAAGAAAATAATTCATGGAAAAACAATAACTAAACTCAGCATGAATAATCAAGAGGCAGAATAAAATCCATCTTCAAAGGAATCAGATACCCACTGATAGTCACAATTCTTCCCAAATTGGTTGCTGAGAAGGGCATTTAGTGGGGAGAGATGAATATGTCAACAGACTGACAAGCATATGATTCTGACACCAGGTGTCTGTATCATGATTTTTCCACGAGGAAAGAGAAGTTGAAAGAAATTATGAGACTTGCCCAAGATCACAGCAAGGATGTTTAATTCAATCTAGTTTTACTGGATTTAAAGTTCACCCTCTTCCCACTTATGTGTAAAATATTGTGGTCTGAGAGCAGGGCCCCTGGGTTCAGCCTGCCTGGATTCCAACTCAGTGCTGCCAATTACTGGCCACATAACCTCAGGTGGGTTATTTTTAACTTCCCTTGCGTCAAGATTTTGCATAAAGCAGTTGTGAGATTTAAAGGAGTTAACATGTGCAAAGTACTTAGAATAATGCCAAACACAGAGCAAATACTGAAGAAATGTTAGCTACTTTTACTACCCTATAGCGGCTCTGTGCGCTAGTCAGTGATGACTGGTCAGGAGCAGGGTCCCCGACTTTACATAGACTGGTGGTACCAATCCTAGATTTAGGAACCAGGCAGGTTGGGCCAATCAGGGTGTTCTCATAAATATATCTTCTTCAGATCTTAGTCACACGTATTAAATCAGTTTGCACAGTCCATGATCAGGCAAATTACTGCCTGAAAAATCCACTAGATCCATGGATTTAAGGAGTCCTATCACTTAGATCTACCACTACATATCTATGAAATATGAGTCAGATACATACATGTGTGTTTCAAACACAATTTCCAAGAAGCCAAGTAGGAAACTGCCAGAGACACATGGAGCCTGCGCAATCAATTGATTTTATTGCATCCTTCATCTAATCAAGGGGGAAGTCTGCAGAGCCCAGCCCCTGGTTGATAGAAACTGGCTTTCCTTTCATATCCAGAAGCCAAAGGGGCATTTGCTATTTGCTTCAGGGCAAAGAAAGCTATTGGCATCCCAAAGACCCTGGGATTACCTCAGACTAGCTTTGTCCTAAGCCAGCTCCCTAAAACACTATTTTTGGACATATTTATGTCTGTTGTATGAAGAAGACAAAAAGTTCAGTGGCCAAATAAACTTGAAAAATACTGCATTAAACAAAATTGTAGAATTGCTTAGGATAATTAACATGCTAATATACGAGTCCCTAAGAGATAAGCCACATTTTCCCACTATATACTTTGCGTTCACATATTCAAAGGCCTGTAAGTCATGGGACACATTTTGGAAAATGTTACTCTGATGCTGTAACCACAGGCCTTCATGGAAGGGCAAACTAATAAGTTTGTTGACTGTATAAGTCATGGAAGAAGGTTACCTAGAAGAAGAGTAGGCCACTCCCTGGCTAAAAGGTCTAAGAATAGGACTGAGAACCTCAAGCAAAGACACAAATGAAGATGGAAGCAAGGTCAGAGATTCTGAACAGAAAGTGAGGGGAAGGTGGGAAGGTTTATTAACTTTCTGTTGCTGCTATAACAAATTTTCACAAACGTAGTGGCTAAAACAACACAAATGTATTCTCTTACAAGTCTGGAGGTTGAAAGTCCAAAAGAGGTTCTGAGGGGCTAAAATCAAAATGTCAGCAGGAATGTTTGCTTCAGAAGGAACTCGGGAGAAAATGCTCCTTGCCTCTTCCAGCTGCTAGAAATCACCTTGGCTTACGGCCCCATCAGTCCAGTCTGTGCGTCCGTAGTCACATCGCCTTCTTCCTATCTCGCCTTCTTGCCTTCCTAATGTGATGACCCTTGTGATTATGTTGGACCACTCAGATAATCTAGGATAATATTCCCATCTCAAGCTCCTTAACTTAGACACATTTGCAAAGTTCTTTTTGCCATGTAAAGTAACATATTCATAAGCCCTAGGAATTAGGACCTGGGCATGTTGAAGAGGCCATTATACAGCCTTCCATGGGATGACAGAGGCTGGAAGTGAGAAGGCAGATGGGGACTAGTTTAGTAAATCATGGTAAATCAGTATGGTTTGGTTTCCTCACAAGCTATAGCCCATTACACCAGCTATTCATTCTCCCCTTTATAACAGGAGGGACTAATACTCCTCACAGGCACATTTAAGTACAGATTGCAAAACAATCTCCCCATGTCTTAGTGGTGGGGCCAAAAGCTTCATTCAAACTGTAGCAGACAGCAATATTTTCTTTCTAATTTGGGTATTAGAAACAGAATTACCAAATAGGTATGTGTAGGAAAGAAGAGAGTTAGAGTTGAAAATTTGAGTGAGCTGCTGTTTCTCTTTTCAGCCATTGTTATACCTATGTTTATGTATAGAATTTTAGAGCAGCTATCTTATTCTGTTAAGGATGAACACTAAAGAAGAAAACACATCGAAGTACACACAAATTATAGAGTGAAACTTGAACCACCAGTGTGTTGAATGGTATGTATAAAATTATCCAAAGTTATTTTATATCAGAGACACACATTTTAAGGCACAGGCTACCCAAAGTTTGCTGATGTCAGGGCTTTGTCAGTGTCCTGCCAGACATTCAAAGATGCAGTTAACTGGCCAGCCATGTGACAGCCTGAGGCTTTCTTATGCTCTAGTACCCCTGATGTTCTACACAGAAACAGACACTGTATTGACTGGAGAAATACTATTCTTGGTGAGGAAGATGCCGCCATTCCCACATAGCCACTTTCTTACCCTAAAAGAAGGGTTGTACCAGGTCTGGTTATGAAGGTCTCCATACAGGACATCTGGTATAAAGATCAACGTAAGCCACCCTTACTGATAATAGCATTTTCCCCTAAAATTATTTTTTAAATCTTTGAAAAATCCAATCCCCACAGTTAATATAAGTGCCAACGTGAGAAGAGCTAAGCTGGCAGTTTTCACTTTGCCAACTTCCCAAAGAGAAACAAAGATTTTTTTCATGTGTGCAATAATTCCCAAATTTAGTCAAGACTGGAATTTCACTGTTTTTATTTTTATAGCAGCAGTGTTTTGCCCATAGGGGGAAAATAAAGAAACTGGGAAAAGAGACAATTTGCCATTGACTAGGAGACAGGCTTGAGGGTGAGCGGTGGAAATCACAACAAATTTTCAATTTCTCTTCCTGAGGGATTTTGTCAGTTATTTGGTCAAACCCACATGAGGATGTCAAATAATGCTGATGCAGGGACCTTGAAAAATCACCTTTTGTTTTTGTGGAAAAAAGAGAGGAAATTGAGGTGAAACTAAAAAATACATTTTTTCTTTTTTTTATGAAGCCAGCCAAAAAGAAGGTCCTCTTCATGCCACCAGTGCAAATGTTTTTGCAAAGTTCAACTGCCAAATGTCGTTTGATGCCTGCCAACTTTTATAATTGAAAGATACCTTTTTAAATGAACTTGCTGGTTTTCTACTGGGCAAGAGGACCCTTCCCACATCGGGATGCTTCTCCTTCCAGTAAGACCCAGCATCTTCAAAGCTTCATTGAAGATCTGCAATGTTGGAAGGCGCATCACCATGAGCACTTAATACTCGCTGGTTTAAGACTCTTTATTCTACAAATGTATGTAATAAAATGCAAATCAATAATCTATAAGCAGTGCAATCAGTTCACACATGAGAATCTTACTGCTCTATTGCTCTGCTATGAATAAAACCAAATCTCATCTTCTTACTGACAAACTTTACAGAAAGCCTGAACTGGGAAAATAACCAAATAAGTAGAGTGAAGGCAAACACTAATGTCTATAGGAAAACTATTGTTTTTGTAAAGGAAAAGGCTGCAAGCACACACCAAAAGCATGTTTTCCTTGCACTCCATCAAGACGTTTAATAAAACTGCCATTCCTAACACACAACTAGCTACTCACACTGCACTTCAGAATTGTATGCACAGTTAGTTACTCAGCAGGAAACTAACATTTGAACCCACCAATCTTTTGAGTTACAGATTCAATTTTAAACTTTTTATTGAAAAGACCTCAAGAATATCTATCACTCCAGGCAGAGGGATGATAATAACATTAAGCTTTATGAATTATTACTTTCCAATCAAGGGTGACAGGCTTGCTTATATGAACAGAGTAAGACTTTTCATAAGCAGTCAAGTTCCATCCAAGTTCTCCTGATTCCATTTGCCAAAGAAAGGAAAAGGATATTACATTTTAAAATAAAATTCCTCCAAATAAAATCCTACCAAACCTTAATGTCTGAGAGTTCTTGTGGTGCCTTTACGTTGTAAATGCTGAGGTGTTATATTACTTATATAAGCTTTAGTCTCCAATCGAGCTGGCAAACAAAAGCCAGGAATGCTGAGACGGCTGTAGTGCTGCGTCTGAGTCATTTGGAGCAAAGCAGGCATGGGGACATGAAACAGAAGTGTTCTCTCCAACCACGGCAACTCTTTGCTTTTCAATTTCCAGACAAAGAACTCCTCATGGCTGTTAATCTCATGAAAACTCAGCGAGGCATACAAGTTGGATATTAAAGCTGATACTTGCTAATATTTTAAAGAGTCACTTCAAAGGGAGAATCTGGGTTTTTAGAACTAAATCCAATTCCTTAGAGGCTTTGAATGTATTATTATTACAAAGAGTGAATCTCACAGATATTCAAGCAGCCAGACCCAGTCAATAAAACATGCTTTTTAAAAAAATTTTATTTAGACAATTAATTTTAATGGAGTGACATTGATCAATTAGAGTACATAGATTCACAGAAAACATCTCCAGATCATTTTGACATTTGATTATATTGTATACCCATCATCCAAAGTCAAATTGTCCTCCGTCACCATCTATCTGGTTTTTATTGTGCCCCTCCCCTCCCCCACCCCTCCCTCTCTTCCCTTCCCCTCCTTCTGGTAACCCCCGCACTCTCATCCATGTCTATGAGTCTCAATTTTGTGTCCCACCTATGTATGAAATCATACAGTTCTTAGTTTTTTCTGATTCACTTATTTTAAGAACTAAGACATGTATTTTAAAGAAGAAAGCCAAACATGTCCAGCTGCAAACCCAGGCCATTAAACTGCATTAGTCCATACTCCCATTAATTCAAATCAGTTACAAGGCTGGCCTGAAGTTTGCTAAGCAAATCAAGAAAATAAAAAATAAAGAACTCTAATTTAAATAGCTTAAGACAAACGATGTCTTAAAATTCTTTTAAAATAATCTACAAGCATTTCTTCAACTATAAAAATCTGACATGTTAATTATAAATAATGCTCTAAGAGTGACATGCTAATTATAAATTATGCTTATCCACGGATTTTCCAAGACCCCTAAGAGGCAACTTTTATTTTCCTATACATAGTTTAAGTTACTCAGTTGCTGACATGATGGTCAACTCTTTAACTTTAAATATAGTTCATTAAAGCAGTGTTCCATAAATTCAGGTTGCTTCCCTTCCATAAGTTTGAAAAAATATTTTTTTCTGAAATCCTTTAGTGCACATTTCTACCTAGATCAGTAACTTACTGCAGGACCTTAGGCAATTTACTTAACCTTTTAAGGTCTCAGTTTATTCCCCTAGGGAAATAATAGTACCTATTTGATTCATGGGTTAATGTATGTTACATGCTTAGTAGAGTGCATGGAACAAAGCAGTCACTCAGTAAATAACAATTATTATTCATATTACTTGCAATCATAGAGATAGACCCTGGGAGTTCAGCTGGTATTTTGAGATACCAATTTATAGTTTTTCAGATTTGAGGACCATAGATTTGTAGTAATTGAAGTGACCTTGACAGGAACCCAAGAGGGAGTGTCTACACCAGCCCAAGGGGAGAAGAGAAACTAAGGATCCATTCAACAAACACCATATCCAAAAAATGCATCGCTTTAAGGCTAAAGAGACATAGACAACAAGGGCTGGGTATCATCAAGGAAAGCTACAGAAGTGAGGAATTACATACCTATAGATTCAGACTAATCACCAAACTTAAATTACATCCCACTGTGCCCCAACCCACCTTCTCTTTCTCTGTAAGCTAAGTCTCTCAGAAATAAAGGTCAACATATTAATTCTAATATGATAGCTTTGAGAAGCTTGTGCCCCATCATTTTAATTTTCTGGAAACCTCAATTTTCTTAACCTTCTAAGGTAGCTTTGCCACCTAGAAATCTGGGAGCTAGCTGGGGCCTCTGTCTACAAAAATGCCAGGTTCCAGTGGCAAAAAGAGAGTTTGTAGCCATTCTCACACCAATGCTGTCTTTCATGTGGAAGAGAAGGATTTAGTGGCCACACTATGAATGTGTGGATATGTGTCTCTGATTCAAAGAATCCATGAGTGTCCTTGACCCTTCTGTGTACCCTTAAACACCTTTTTTTTAATTTTATTTCAACTCCAACAAACATTTATTGAACTCCTTCTAAGTATCAGGTACCATGCTTACATTCCATAGAGGAAAGAGGAATAATAAGGCATGGCTTCTGTCTTCAATTTGCAAATGTAAGCACAAATTGCAGGACCTGTTGCTATTTGAAGCTCCAGGTCTTTTATTTATTTATGTATTTATGTATTTATTTATTTATTTATTTTATTTTTTTAAGTAAGAGCAGGGAAGACAGAGAGACAGACTCCCACGTGTGCCCTGACCAGGATTCATCTGGCAACCCCTGTTTGGGACCAATGCTCAAATCAACCGAGCTATCCTCAGCACCTGAGGTCAATGCTTGAACCAACTGAGAAATCCTGAGCACCCAGGGCTGACAAACCAAGCCACTGGCTGCAGGAGGGGAAGAGAGGGAGAAGTGGAAGAGGGAGGGGAAGAGAAGCATATGGTCACTTCTTGTGTGTGCCCTGACTAGGATTCGAAGCCAGGACATCTGTATGCCAGGCCGAGGCTCTATCCACTGAGGAAACTGGCCAGGGCCACAGCTCCATGTCTTAAACTTATAGTTCTGCCTCTAACTTTTACCTAGAAAGAGCCACCTCAACCCATCATAAGCTCTATTTTATGTCTTTGCTTGCCTAGGAAGAACTATATTATATGAACTTCTTTTATAATAAAGATATTTATCTATCTCTTGAAAGTTTTATATCTTAGAAGTGACTTCAACCAGAGAGAGAGTCTGGTTTTAAAAAAAATGTTAACTTTAACTTCTTCCCAATGGATGGGGATCACTTCTGAAATAGGACAATGTTTTCCTTTTCTAGGAGTCCTTTTCTGTCTCATCTCTGCCACTGATTTTCTGAAAGGGATCACAGGATCTCTTTTATACACCAAAATGCCATTAGATCATCAACTATGCTTGTAAGTCTTAGAGAGTAAAATCACTGAACAAGAGTATGAAAACTTTAACGTTAGCCCAAGTTCTTCCATGAACTTGCTGTGTGGCTTTAAACAAGTCAATTAGTGGGACTGCCAAGGAAAATACAAAATGCCTAGTTAAATGTGAATTTCAGATAAAAACAAATTTATAGTGTAAGTATGTCTTGTACAAATGTTAATAAGTTATTCATTATTTATATGAAATTCAAATTGAACTGGGTGTCCTGCATTTTAATTTGCTAAATTTGGCAACCTTGATTTAATCTCTCTGGACCTCAATACCTTTATAAATAAAATAACTGTATTGGATTAAGCCAGTATTTCCCTAACCCTGAAGAATATTATTCTAACTACTATTTTTAGAACACACTTTTTAATAAAAAAGAGCCTATTCTTTATTAAGTTGACAAATGCAGCAGGCTGTATCCCCCTTCTAGAAATTTACCATATGTTGAAGACTATAAACTCCAACAGTAAATAAACTGGTTTAACTTTGTTTAACCAGCGTTTCCCTAAGACATTTGTTCACAGAATTGTTCTTAGCACCTATTAATACCTCTAGCACACTTTTTGGGATATGATAGTCCAAGCAATAACTAAGGATTGTTCCATTGCTAATGTTTATGCCAGGATCCACAAGTGAAGGTCCAGAAATTTTGCAGTCTTAAAATGATTTCCCCAGAAGCAAAATACAAGCATTAACAATCTACTTAGTATAAGATGTCAATCATACAGCCAAAATTTCCAAGTAGAACTCAATACCTGGTAACGGTCAGAGAAGATAGTGTCACCAAAAACTGAATCAAGTTATTTTTAAGTAAAAAAATTTAATTTCCTAAAAGTTTTGTCATAAAAATAATAATCTCATTACCCACTTTCTCACGCACATTCAATAGTTCTCAACTACTGACAAAAAACTTTAATGTACATTGAAATAATGTTAAGTATATGTACACTGTTGTGCAACAGATATCCAGAATTTTTTAACTTTGCAAAATTAAAATTTTACACCCACTAAACATTAAATCTATATTCCCCATTCCCCCCACCCTTGGTAACTACCTTTTTACTTTCTGTTTAAATAATTTTAACTATTTTATATACTTCACATGACTAGAATCATGTGACTGATTTATTTCTCTCAGCATAAGGTCTTTGAGGTTCATCAATGTTGTAGCATGTGACAGGATTTCCTCTTATTTAAGGATGCATAATATTCCATTGTATGTATATACCACATTTTCTTTATTCATCCATCTCTCAGTTGAAATTTGAGCTGCTTTCAGTTCTTGGTTATTATGTATATTGCAGTGCTGCACATGAGTATGGAAGTATCTCTTTGAAATACTGTTTTGAATACATATATATGTGGGGTGGGGGTGGGGGTGGGGTGCATGTGTGTATCCAGAAGTGGGATTGCTGACTTTACTTTTTTCTTAGGTGACTCTTCTTTTTACAAAGGTTACCAGGAGAGTCAAGCAAATAAGTTGACAATACATATTTAAATAGTTTGTTTTTTAAATCTTTGTTTTTTTCTTTTAAAAATGATGGCCCATTTAGACAAAATTTAGAGGAATTTTGAGAATGCTCCAAAAATATTTATTTTATTAAAAGCTTAGAGCCTGAGGTGATATAAATAAATAAAAATGGGAGAGTAAAAACCTCAGAAAATTCTCTCCTAGATAAAAGTAATGATAAAACTGGCAAAAAAAAGTCAAAATTAACTTTTCAGAACTCTGGAAATAAAATCTTGGAGCAATCTGAGGAGTGTTTGTTCATAAAAACGGTTGATTCTCAATAAGTATAGAGAGCTTTGTGGCATTTTAATTTGTCCTCCTCTCATTATTCTTCTGACCAATCTTCCCAATATTCATGGTAGCCTTGACAACTAACAGCCCATAATCATGCTGAAAAACAGCAGCATTATAGTGACTGGAGGGAGCAGAAAGAGGTTACAATTTCATTAAATATTGATTTCCAGGGAATTTTAATTATTTGACCTGTCTGGTGGTACTCTGGAGATCCTCACTTGCAAAATTGCCTTTATTTGACCTGACTCACAGGTCACCTAATGCAAACCACCTTTTCCTCAGGGCCATTTTGTTAAAAACCATTTGAGGCAAATGATAAATATTATAGTTGCCTGGAGTAGATAAAAAGAGTGGCTATAAACAACATACTAACCAAAAGACTTTAAAGGAAAAGCTGAGATGTCTATAGGTAACTATGTAAAGCTCCAACCAATTCCTGGAAATCTAGAAGCCTACATGAATGAATGGGGCTGTGTGTAAGCCCATGATTATGCACATGCTTAGGAGAGATTACAAAAGGTTCTAAGTTATCACCACTCACTAAATTTGAGGCTCTGTGTAAGCAGGGAATAAAGGCTAACATATAGTTGTCAAGTTCTTAACTGTACTGTAATATGTACACAAAGTTCCTCAGCAAGGACTGAAAGATTTACTGGTCTCAGGCATCTAAAATTATCTTTGTGATCATTAACTGACCAGAGCAGAGCCTTTGGTGTCTATATACAACAAAAATACAGACTTTTAAGAAATCATCTAGAAAAGTTTCTAAATCACTACCACCACCAAACACTAAGGTGGGGAAGAATCTAATTTCAAGAGTGGCTATATTACTTTAAATATCCAATTTTCAATTAAAAATTACAAGACATGCAAAGATGAAAGAAAGTGTGGTCCATATAATGAGGAAAAAACCATAGCAAAGAGAATTTGTCCCTAAGGAAGCCCAGAAATTGGACATACTAGATATAGCCTATAAATTGAGTATTTTAATTATGGGCAAAAAAACAAACAAACAAAAAAAACCTAAGAAAATCATACTTAAAAAAATTAAATTAAATGTAAATATAAAAAGGATATTACAACAAATAAAGACTATCAATAAAGAGATAACAATTATAAAAAAAAACGCTAAATAGAAATTCTGGAACTGAAAAATACAACAATAAAATGAAAAATTCACCAAGAGAGATAATAGCATATTTAAACAGGCAGAATTAAGATTCAGTGAACTTTAAAAATAAGTCCATTGCTACTATCCAGTCTCTGTAACAGAAAAAAGAATTAAGAAAAATAAAGCGAGACTCAGAGACCATCAAGTATATCAACATAAGCATAAATGGAGTTGCATAAGCACAGAAAGGAAGGAAAGAAACAGAAAGAATATTTGAGAAATAATAACTGGCCCTGGCTGGTTGGCTCAGTGGTAGAGCGTCAGCCTGGCGTGCAGGAGTCCTTGGTTTGATTCCCGGCCAGGGCACACAGGAGAAGCGCCCATCTGCTTCTCCACCCCTCCCCCCCCATCCTTCCTCTCTGTCTCTCTCTTCCCCTCCCACAGCCAAGGCTCTATTGGAGCAAAGTCGGCCCGGACACTGAGGAAGGCTCTGTGGCCTCTGCCTCAGGCACTAGAATGGCTCTGGTTGCAACATAGCAATACCCCAGATGGGCAGAGCATCGCCCCTGGTGGGCATGCTGGGTGGATCCTGGTCGGGCACATGCGGGAGTCTGTCTGACTGCTTCCCTGTTTCCAACTTCAGAAAAATACAAAAAAAAGAAAAAAGAAAAAAGAAATAATAACTGAAAACTTCCCAAATTTGATGAAAATATTTATCTATACATGCAAGAACCTCAACAATCTCCAAGTAGGATTAGGTCAAAGAGAATCATATCTAATTATATCATACTAAAACTCTTGAACTACAAATAGAGAATCTTGAAAGCAGCAAGAGATAAGCAACTTATCAATTACAAGTGATCCTTTGTTGGATGTTCTAATCTTAATAGATTAATAACTGATTTCTCATCTGAAACTATGGAGACCAGAAGCACTGGAATTACATATTCAAAGTATTGATAGAAAAAGATAGTCAACCAAAAGTTCTGTAACCAGCAAAATTATCCTTTATAAATGAATAAGAAATAAAAAATTAAAAAAATACTTGAGATGACTTGTCACTAACAGACAACCCTACAAGAAATACTAAAGAGAGTCCTCCAGGCTAAAATTAAAGGACACTGGACAATAGCTAAAATTTGCATAAAGAAAATAAAAAGCATTGGTAAAGGTGGCTATATAAACAAAACAGAATAAGTATATTTTTTGTTTATAACTCTCTTTTTCTCCCAAATTATTTTTTAAAGTTTATAAAGTAATAATTATAAGTCTCTGTTGAGGATAATACAATTTATAAATATGTAATTTTTAACAATTACAACACAAATGAAGCAACAGAAAATGGAACTATATTGACAAAAATTTTATATATTAGTGATATTAAATCCATATTAATCTGAACAGGATTGTTACAAATTAAGCTGTCAATTGTAATCCTCTGTGTAACCACTAAGAAAAAATAACACAAAAAATATTATAAAAGTAATGATCACTAAAAAATATCTAATCAACACAAAAAATAGCAGCAATGGAAGAATAGAGAAACAAAAAATATACATAAAACATACAGAAAGCAAACAGCAAAATAAAAGATCTCAATCCTACTTTATCAGTAATTACATTAAACATAAATGAGTAAACATTCAAATTAAATGGTGATATTGGCAGAGTGGACAAAAGGTATGATTCAATTATATGTTTTCTACAAAAGACTCAGTTCACAGACTGAATGTGCATGAGAAAGTGGATAATGAGATTCACAGACACAAAACTTGAAGGTAAAAGCATGGTAAGGGTATATCATGCAAACAGTAATCAAAATAGAGCTAAACTGTCTATACCATAAGCAAACAAAATAGACTTTAAGATGAAAATTGTTACTAGAAACAAAGGAAGACATTTTAAGTTCAATCTACCAAGAAAATATAGCACTATAACACATACGCACCTAACAACAGAGTCCGCAATATACATAATACAAATACAAAAATAGAACTGGAGGAAAACAGACAATTCAAAAGTAACTGGAGGCTTCAATACTTACTTTCAATAATGTATAGAATAACTATGCAAAAGAAAAACAAAGAAATAGAAATTTGAGTAACAATATAAACCAGCTAAATTTAACAGGCATCTATCTATTGAACACTCCACACAATAGTAGAATATGCAATCTTCTGAAGGTCACATGGAAGACTTTCCAAGGTAAACCATATGTTAGGCCATAAAACAAGTCTCAATACATTTACAAGGGTTTAAATCATACCAAAATTAGAAATCAATTACAGAAAGAAAATTTGTGAATTCACAAATATATAGAAATTAAGCAACATGTTCTTAATTAAAATGAATCAAAAAATAAATTACAGGGGAAATAAAAAAAAACACTTTGGTCCCTGGCAAAGTAGGTCAGTTGGTTAGAGCATCATTCTAATATGCCAAGGTTGAGGGTTCAATCCAGGTCAGGGCATATAAGAATCAACCAATGAATGCATAAATAAGAGGAACAATAAATCTCTCTCTTTCTCTCTCTCCCTCTCATCAATAAATACATTTTAAAAATAAAAAATCACCGACAATTATAATAAAAAACAACATATCAAAATTTATGTGATGCAGCTAAAGCATCAGTAAGAGGGAAACATATAGCTGCAATTATTTATTACAAAAAGTGATTTTAAATAAAAAGAAATAATCTAATGCTTTAAGAGACTATACATATTAAAGCAAATTAACACCCTCCTGAAAGAAAATGTATAAAATAGCACAGGGAAAAACAATAAAGAATAATCAATGAAACTAAAAGTTGGTCCTTTGAAAAGATCAACCAAATTGACAAACTTTTAGCTAGAATTGTCATGAGAGAAAAACTTCAATAATTAAAACTAGAAATAAAAAAGTAGACACCAGTACTAACTTTATAGAAATAAAATGAAACATTTTTATTTATACAGAAAATGGAAAAGGATTAAAAGATGACATGATCTTGTAAGTGGAAAATTCTAAGAAATTGATAAATATCTAATAGAGCTAATAAACCAGTTCAGTATTTTGCAGGATATAAAACCAATATAGAAAAATTAATTATAATTCTATACACTAGCAATAAACAATCAGAAAATGAAATTAAGCAATTTCAATTACAACATTAAAAAGAATAAAATACATAAGAATAAATTTAACAAAATAAGTATAAGACTATACACTAAAATATACAAAATATCACTGAGCCGGGCGTGGTGGCGCGCGCCTGTAGTCCCAGCTACTCGGGAGGCTGAGGCGGGAGGATCGCTTGAGCCCAGGAGTTCTGGGCTGTAGTGCGCTATGCCGATCGGGTGTCCGCACTAAGTTCGGCATCAATATGGTGACCTCCCGGGAGCGGGGGACCACCAGGTTGCCTAAGGAGGGGTGAACCGGCCCAGGTCGGAAACGGAGCAGGTCAAAACTCCCGTGCTGATCAAAATATCACTGAAAGAAATTAAAGAAATTAATCTTAACTAGAATGATATCCAGTGTTCATAAATTGGAACACTTAAAACTATTAAAAGATATATTCCTTTAATTAACCTAAAGATTTCACACTATTTCTGTCAGAATCCCAGCTGCCTCTTTTGCAAAAACTGACAAGCTAATCCTAAAGATCATATGGCAATTCAAAGGACTGAGAATAACCAAAACAACCTGAACAAGAAGAACAAAGCTGGAAGACTCACACTTCCTAAATTTGAAAGCTATAGTACAAAGCTACAACAATCAAGACTGTGTAGTAGTGGCCAAAGGTAGTCATATAGATCAGTAAAATAGGGTTGAGAGTTTAGAAATAAACCCATATGTTTATGGCCAAGTGATTTTTAAAAGGGTATCAATATCAAGGCAATTCAATGGGGGAAACAATAGTTTTTTAAACAAATGATGCTGAGATACCTAGATAGATATCCATATACAAAAGAATAAATTGGGATTCCCTACCTCACAATATATGCAAAAAAATAATACAACATGTATCAAAGAGCAAAATGTAAAAGCTAGAACTATAAAACTCTTAGAAGAAACCACAGCTGTAAAATTCATAACCTTGGATTAGGCCAGGGGTCCCCAAACTTTTTACACAGGGTGCCAGTTCACTGTCCCTCAGACCGTTGGAGGGCCGGACTATAAAAAAAACTATGAACAAATCCCTATGCACACTGCACATATCTTATTTTAAAGTAAAAAAACAAAACAGGAACAAATACAATATTTAAAATAAAGAACAAGTAAATTTAAATCAACAAACTGACCAGTATTTCAGTGGGAACTATGGGCCTGCTTTTGGCTAATGGGATGGTCAATGTGCTCCTCTCACTGACCACCAATGAAAGAGATGCCCCTTCCGGAAGTGCGGTGGGGGCCGGATAAATGGCCTCAGGGGGCCGCATGCGGCCCGTGGGCCGTAGTTTGGGGACCCCTGGATTAGGCAATGGTTTCTTAAATAAGACACCAGAAAGCACATGCAACAAAATAAAAAAATAGATAAACTGAACTTCATCAAAAATAAGAAACTTTTCAAATCCATGAAAAATTTGGCATGGTGTTGGGGCCAACTTGGACTTGGTGAACATGTTAAGGACACTACTCTTTTATAGATTCTGGCTGTATTGGCCAAGAGTTTGCTTAAAGGCTTTAATCACTGTAAAAAAAAAAAAATAGAAGACTGAATAAAGAGGATGTGGCACATATACACCATGGTGTACTATTCAGCCATAAGAAATGATGACATCGGATCACTTACAACAAAATGATGGGATCTTGATAACATTGTATGGGGTGAAATAAGTAAATCAGAAAAAAACAAGAACTGCAGGATTCCATACATTGGTGGGACATAAAAACAAGATTAAGAGACATGGACAAGAGTGTGGTGGTTACGGGGGGTGGGGGGAGGGAAGGAGGAAGAGGGGGAGAAGGAAGGGGAGGGGTACAAAGAAAACTAGATAGAAGGTGACGGAGGACAATCTCTCTTTGGGTGATGGGTATGCAACAGAATTGAATGAAAAGATAACCTGGACATGTTTTCTTTGAATATATGTACCCTGATTTATTGATGTCACCCATTAAAATAAAAATTTATTTATAAAAAAAAATAATAAGAAGAAACTTTTGTGTTTCAAAGAACATCATCAAGAAAGTGAAAAGGTAATCCAAAGAATGGGAGAAAATATTTACAAATCATATATCTAATTAGAGTCTAATATTCAAAATATAAAAAAAACTATTACAACTCAACAATAAAAAGACATTATCTATTAGAAAACAAGCAGAGAATTTGAATAGACACATCTCCAAAGTAGATACACAAATTGCCAGAAAGCACATGAAAAGATGCTCAACATCATTAGATGATTACCATTAGAGAAATGCAAATCAAAATAACATTCCACACCCACTAGGATGGCTTTAATCAGAAAAACAGTATATACATACTGATGAGAATAAGGATAGTTGGAAACTTCATACAGTGCTAGTGGGAATATAAAATGATTAGGGTCATTTTTCAAAAAGTTAAATATAGAGTTATATTATGACTCAGCAATTCCACTTCTAAGTATATCTACCCAATAGAATTGAAAACATATCTCCACAAAAATTTGTATGTAAATATTCATAGTTGCATTAATTATGATAGCCAAGAAGTGGAAAAACTCAAATGTTCACTAATTAATCAATAAGCAAAATGTGGAATATTCAAAAATAGAATATTATTTAATCTTAAGAGAAATGAAGTTCTGACACATGCTACCATATGGATGAGCTTTGCAAACATGCTTGTAAAGAAGCCAGACACAAAAGATCACGAATGATTCCATTCATATGAAATATCGAAAATAGCAAATCTATAGACACAGAAAGGAACTGAGAAGGGGTGACAGGGAATGACTGCTAATGGGTACAAAGTTTTCTTTTGGAATGGTGAAAATACTCTGGAATTAGATATGGTGACAGTTGCACAATTTTTGAGTGTATTAAAAACCACTGAATCATAAACTTCAAATTAGTGATTAGTGTAGCTGAATTACATCTCAATTAAAAAAAAAAGAAGTCTAGAACTTGACATGTCATACCAGATAATCAAATAGAAGACTTTGTTTCTGCAGGAAATAAAAAGTGGAGTTGTCATCAAGATCAAGAATAGAGCTTTTTAGAAGATGAGAAAAACCGGAAATAAGAGGTTGGAGGCCAACCCTCCATATTATTTTAGGTGAGCAGCAGGGGGAGCCCTTGATGGCAAAGAAAATCATAAAAATAATATTTATGCTTCTGATCATAAAGTTGATATATTCTTTTTGCAGACAACCTAAAGAAATACCAAACAAAGGTAATTTTAAAACCATCCCATTATCCGGAGAACCACTATTAACATTTCATCTTTTTCTGTGTACATGTGTATGTATATGTACCTATAATGTAACCAAACCCACTTTTTTTTTTTTTTTACTAAAGTAGAAGCACATACACACAGCTTTGCACTCTATTTTTCCAAAGCCTTAAGCATTTTTAAGAAGGTAATTTTCAGTGTCTACATATGTACTATAATTAGTTAAACCTATATTTAGAATTTTTCCCTGTTAAAAATAGAATTGTAATAAACATTCTTTTTATTTTTTTATTGTTATTTATTTTTTTGTGACAAAGACAGAGGGAGGGACAGAGACAGACAGGAAAGGAGAGAGATGAGAAGTGTCAGTTCTTCCTTGCAGCACCTTAATTGTTCATTGATTGCTTTCTCATACGTGCCTTGACCGCGGGCCTTCAGCAGACTGAGTAACCCCTTGCTCGAGTCAGCGACCTTGAGTCCAAGCTGGTGAGCTTTGCTCAAACCAGATGAGCCCGCGCTCAAGCTGGCAACCTTGGGATCTCAAACCTGGGTCCTTTGCATTCAAGTCCGACGCTCTATCCACTGCTGTCTTCTCTTTTTATTGATCCTTTATTTATTTATTTATTTTGCTTAAAAAGTGCTTGCATGCAGTGGAAATTGATGAGCGCTTACCATAATTTCTTCTATTTCTTTGTGTTTTTATTTTTTTTAATGAATTTAATTCAACTAGGACTTATTTAGAAATATGATATGGGTTCCCCTCCTTACCTCAAAAAATGAACCACCCAATAGTCTTTTATTTTCTCCACTGATTTGAACTGACTGGAGACTTTGTATCTTCTTCTAACTTGTGTTATATTGAGCCTAACAATTAATTTGAGAAAAAGTGACATCATGCAATAATATAAATTATGTCTTAAATTTGTTCAAGTCTGCTTATATATACTATTAACTGAAGTTTTATATCTAATTTCATAGAGGCCATATACATTTTTCAACCTTATTTCTGTTTTGTTGTTGTTTGGTTTGCTTTGTTTTTCCCACCATTGTAAAGAAACTATTTTCCCTCATTACAATCATTATCTACCTAGAGTTATTTTGTACATTCTGTATCCAGGCATCATAATGAACCCTTAGTTCTAATAGCTGATTTCTTGGGCTTTTAAAATAGATTATTCTTTAGAAATTCTAAATTCTCTTTGCATCCATGACTTTGGCATCTCAAAACCAATTTTTGAATCACAGCTATCTTTTGCTTCATAAACCCAACTTCTTTTTTTTTTTAATAAATAATTGTCTATAAAATGACCAAATAAAAAGTACAAAAAATTTCAAAACACACAGATTGTAATCCTTTACATAGGTCTTAAAGAGTAAACCTTTGCCATGAAGGATTTTTTTAATTTAATAAAAAAATTAAATCCAAAATAATTTTAAAGAGGCATTAGTGACTCAAAATGCTTTTTGGTTTTAAATAGCCTCCAAAACTACAGTACCTATAAAAATTAGGTTTATTGAATTGTAATCGACATATGATAGAATTCCTCCTTTTCAGAACACAGTAATATGAATTTTGACAAACATACACAGTCAAGTAACATCACCATGATTGAGACAATATTTTTAACACCTGAAAAGTTCTCTGTCCTTTTGTAGTCAATCTCTGTTCTCTTACCCTTAACCCCTAGCAACCTCTGATGTTTCTTCTGTCACTACATGTGCTACATATTATTTTTATTTCTCAAGCTTCCAAGTGGAAGCAAAGCTGGTCATTAGCAACTAGCACAAAGTCCTCTGCTGGTCATTTAAAAGTCACTTTTTAATTTTTTTGCTGATGATCCACAGATCAGTCTACATGTAAGCAAACCTGAGCTGCAGCTCCAGACATAGGCAAATTCCTTCCCTGAAACTCAGCCTGGCTTCAGTTGGGCTGACATGCCTAGACAAGCCTGACTGGGTAGCAGAGCCAGCAGGAGCCGCGGACTGTGTGTGTGTGTGTGTGTGTGTGTGTGTACACATTGCAGAGTCCCAATATAGTTTTACATGTTTTGTGCACACTGGAGGGTAGATGAGCCAGCTAGTTCTGAGAAACAATCCTCTGGCCCTTTCTTCTCTGTCCTCTGACTGCTGAATGGTGTGAGTGTGTGGTTTACTGGGGACAGCGGGAAGGTCTGGGAAGAGATGGCTCCTACTGAGTCAAAACACAACATAAACACCTCGGAGGGATCTCAGGTCTGAAAACCAATTTCAGAACATTTTAAGTTGCCAAAGAAACATGCCCTTCAGCACCATGTCTGGAGTAATGAAGAAGTTTTTGTCCATTTTTTTCTGCGATACTCTGTCCCCAGTACCATACACATGGCCGGTGCTGCTCTCTTTGTTCACTTAAATACTATTGTAAAGAAACCAACCATGGTTTTATGTTACCCCATGGGAGTGCTGTGAATACAGGGCATAAAAGAGGATAAACTGCCACTCAATCCACCCTGAGGCCTGCCATGTTAAAAAGATATAGCATGGAACTTTGGTCTGTTCTTGGAACTGTTGGAAAACTGGGAGACAGCAGTGTTGAAGGAAAGTCAGAGTGTTGCTTGATGTGGATAACTCTTTGATTTACTGTTGTATCTATATATAACATTTTATATTTGTTAATGTCTCTCAATAGTCATGGCTAATAACTAGCCCAAGAAGAACATTTGTAGCATATATTAATTCTTACCCTGGAGAAAAGCAAGGTACTAAAAAAATGGAATACTGGGTGCTTGGTAGGTTTAAATTCAAACCCACAGACACACAGACTCCAAAATGTACTCAAGTCTGGAGTTGACCACTGGGAGTAACTTTACCTGAAGCACAGATTATCTGAATTATATGCCACACAAAAAAATTGCCTTATTTATTTCATCAGTTTTTTCCCTCTTAATATGCCCAGTTAATTGTTTATATACTTGGCATTTGCATTTACAGAAAGAGGCAATACATGTTTGAAAAAAGTTAAAATGGGCCCTGGCCAGTTGGCTCAGTGATAGAGCATTGGCCTGGCGTGCAGAAGTCCCGGGTTCAATTCCCAGCCAGGGCACACAGGAGAGGCACCCATCTGCTTCTCCACCCCTCCCCCTCTCCTTCCTCTCTGTCTCTCTCTTCCCCTCCCGCAGCCGAGGCTCCATTGGAGCAAAAGTTGGCCCGGGTGCTGGGGATGGCTCCTTGGCCTCTGCCCCAGGCGCTGGAGTGGCTCTGATCGCGACAGAGCGACGCCCCGGATGGGCAGAGCATCGCCCCCTGGTGGGCGTGCCCGGTGGATCCCGGTCGGGCGCATGCGGGAGTCTGTCTGACTGCCTCCCCGTTTCCAGCTTCATAAAAATATTTAAAAAAAAAGTTAAAATGAACAACATTTTATTCATTAACTTGGTTTCTTTTTGGAGAAAGACTCCTGCCAATGCACTTAGTTTAGCTTACCCAAGGTTGGTGTCAGGAAAACTCCTGGTTTGAGAATCACTGATTTAGTGTTTCGCCACATCCATCTCCCGTTTCCTGCCTTTCGGGTCTATAGATGTGCAGACTGGAAAGGTCTCCCGACAGCACCACAGACTCACATGACTGTGTTGCATGACCCTTAGGAAGGAGTTGTAGCCATGGAAGAAAGAGTTGAACATTTTCGTCCCCAGTCTTCCTTCAGGTTCTTTCACTGAGGCCTGAACTGCACGTTTTCACCAGTAGGAAAGGAAAACAGAGGAAGTCTATGTCGGGCTTATGGTGTCATGGGATTCCAGTGATGCCTTAGACACCTGCTGTTCCCTGATCATCTCCCATGTGTAGAGTGCCAACCTGGTGTTGTAAAGTTTACACTGCAATGAACAACCAAGTCCCCTCCCATGAGTGTTCCATGACTACCAGAACGCTATACCTTCCCCCAGGGATGGGCCCATGTGGAAGAGTCAGGACAAGTGGACAGGTGGCTGCTGGCAGCTGCTCAGTGAGAACTGGTAACAATAGAATGGAATGTGACATTTGCTTCCTATGGCTTCCCTTTCACTATCCTCCAAACCATCAGACCTCCTCATATAAGCAGATGTGTGTAAAGATCAGAGATTTTTTGGAGATAATAATAAACAGCAAAGCTTTTTTTTTTTTGAAGTAACATGTGTCCCTGTACCAGGCACTGTGCTGAGTACTTCACACTTATTATCTCATTCAATTCTCATAAGAGCCTGACCTGTGGTGGAGCAGTGGATAAAGCGTCAACCTAAAGTGCTGAGGTCTCTAGTTTGAAACCCGTGCCTTGCCTGGTCAAGGCACATATGGGAGTTGATGCTTCTTGCTCCTCCCTTCTCTCTCTCTCCCTCTGCCCTCTCTAAAATGAATAAATTTTTAAAAATTCTCATAAGAACCTTATTCCGATAGAGGGCACTGCTGCCCCATTTTGTAAATGGGAAAACTGAGGCAGAGAGGTTAAAAAACCTACTCAATAAGTGACTTCATCAGAGTTCAAGCTAAGTTTTGACCCCAAAGCGTATGCTCTGAACTTGAGTCCTGTGCATGTGTCATGTCTAGGGACACCATAAAATATTTTTTTAAACTAAAATAATCACATGAATGAGTGTGACAACTCCAGCTCATCAGGGATGGAAAACTTGGGTGTATCACTGCGGCCCACTGGGACCTCATCTAGCCCCATTTGTTTTTATAAGTGCAGGTACTACATGGTCATTTCGAAGCATGCATTGGCCAGGGCAGGGCATCATCTCATGGCACCCGCTGCCTGGTGGGAATGAATGGGATGAATGTGGGTCAGCCCATTTAGTGCAACAGAAAGGGAAGGTTAATTTTTAGTGGGAATGATGAGAAAGGTGGTTCTGAAATGTTTTTCACAGAGAAACCAGTGAAATAGAAGTTGACGCTCCACCACTTTAGAAAAAAGCACAGAGCAACCAACAGGCAAGCAATTGGCAGCTTCTGCCGTGCTCAGAAACTTGTCATATTCAGATCCCCGTGGACCAACACCATCCCAGCTGCAGGCAATAATCAGGCTTTGAGCCTGGTCTCCAGAACCCAGGAGAGATAATGCTTGACTTCACTGGAAAGCTTTCTTAACTCTCCAGGGATTCATCCCAGAGGGAAGAGAACACTTTATGAGAAGCAGAGCCTGTTTATCCAGTACTATATCTAGAGTAATTGCTGTATCGAATGGTGTGGTTCTGCACAGGCTTCCTCACCAGCTGTAACTTTCTATTTGCCTGACCATGTTATTACTGGCTCCTGCTTCATGTTAGAGACATTAACCTGCCCAAATGTGTCTGCAGTGCTTTGCTAGTCAATTCTCACTTAAAGGCGTCTTAGAAAAGGGGCTTTGTGAGTTTTCCTTGCCTTTTTATCTTCAGCTTCCTATCTTTCCCTCCCATCCTTCCTTTCCTCCACCTGGTCGGAGCACAGGATTTCGGCTTCTTTTAGGAACACTTTATAAGCAAGCCAGTCATATTATCTAAGAGTACATTATAAGAGCCTGCTTCCAGGTCACAGATTCAGATCTGGGGAAACGTCTCAGAAATTCTGAGCTGAGTTTCCAGTGTTTAACCTCCAGATAAGTTAGATCCATGTGGGCTGCGAACTGCAACAGCTAAGAAGGCCAGGCACTGGATCCTCCCTGAGCCAGCACCCCACGCTGGCCAAAGGACATGGAGGGTAGGGAGGGCACGATGGACTTGCCCCCAGTCACCACCAACAGGTCTTTTTTCTTTAAGAAAAAATCGACATTTCCCTACAATGAGATATTGCTTTGTAAACTGAAAAACAGCACAAATATAGGGGCTAGTGTTATTATACTGAGGCAGGAGAACCAAGGCACCGAGAAGAAAAGCATTAGTTAGGAATCATCCTCCCTCCTGAGCTGCTGAGAGAATAGTTCAGGCCTCTATAGATCCTCCTAGGGCCTTTCTTCGGGAACGGGTTGCTGGACCAGTGGCAGGAAGACAGGCACTGCTGCGCTCTTTAGTGAGGACATAGCTGGTGGTACAATCAGCTGTTTGAGACAGAACTCAGCCTAAATGTTTTGCTGAAGTCATTTTATTGCTAGACCTCAAATCACTTGGTTAATCATCAACGCATTAGACAGAGAGAAAGTAGTGTTAACACCATGGACCAGGGGATAAGACTGCCTGGGTATGAGTTCATCTCTGCATCCCCTATCTAGGTGACTTTAAGTAAGGGGTATGACCTGGATGTTTTACTTATCTGTAAAATGGAGCCCAAAATACTATTTGTCTCAAAGTGTTATGAGAATAAAATAAATAATAAATAATAATAAATGTAAAAAAGCACTTTGAATAATTTTTCACACATAGTAAGCTAAGAGTATCTATTATCTATATCTTTCTCCAATAAAATATCGACTCCTAAAAAGTGAAATGTGTGTTTTAAATTATGGGAAAAGATAGATTTTTTTGAGATTAGTGGAGAGCAGAGTTCCATTTGGCTTCAGGAAACCCAATCCTTCTTCTCCTGCTCCAGTGTGAAGTGTGTGACACGCCAAGACAGGTTAGACGACAGTATCCCGTGGAACCAAAATGGTGAGCATGTGCGCTCGGATGCCTGGGAATGCAAAGTGCTGATGTCTCTTCCCCCTGGTGGAGCTGAAGACTGGATGAAGGAAGGCATGCTGAGTCTAGGCTCCCCCATTGACTAGTGGATGGCTTTAACTACCTGGCCTATCTTTGTGCCTCACTTCCCAAACTTTTCACTGGGGAAACAACAGTCCCTGCACCCACAAGGTTGCTGCTTAGAGCAGTGTGCAGAGTAGACATAAAATAAAACTCTCAGCAATTGCTATTATACCATTCACCATTCCCAATTTTGTGATTCGGAGTTTTGAGAAATGACATAAATTTCATTGTTCAGGTAAAAGTAGGAGAGCAAAAGAGCCAGATAAACTCAATCTTAACCTTGTGTTTTCCATTCAAGACAGAGAAAGGAAATGCCACATGACTATAATTAAGCAGTTTGTTCATGCAGTATAACAATATCAGTATTCATTGATTTCTGACAAACTTTTTCTAAATTATGGTGAGTTGCTTAAATTTCAAAACAGCTTCATACATGAAAGCCCAATCCCCTTTAGACATTCCTCAGGTTTCGGGGTTTTTTTTGTTGTTGTTGTTGTTTTTTTTTTTTAAGTAAACTGACCCAGCAGACATGGGTGATCCTAGGTTTGTTTCTGACATCAGGCATGGAGGACAGGGGTACGTACCTAACCAATGTCTACTAGCTCCAGGCTCTCTGAAGCATTATTTCCAGTGTTGTTATGGCTTGACATACCCCTCCATATTTAGAAACCCTATATTTTTGACAATTGCTCATTAGAATGTTTGAGCAACTTCATAAATGGCAGGAGCTGAAAATACCAAGTGGCTTTCAATGTTTTAAAAGAACTCCATGCACTTGGTGACGCAAGTCAGGTCAGCCATCAAGTTTTGGATCTGGTGATAAAAGTCATAAAATGAGTCAACGGAGAGTGTGGAAAAGATGAGACAGCATGATTTTTCTCTTCTAGTTCTTCTAGCAAAGCACAAGTTCCACAGACAGGGTGTTTGATTACTGACATGCTCGGAGAGTCCCTGGGAAATGTTGGAAAGCAGGACCGGCTACCAGAGTCCAAGGACCGGTATCAGTAAAGTTAGCACAAGATTTAACAGCACTGGAGCATACTCACTCCATTTCTCCAGTCTGATAATCCAGGGCAATTAAGGGAAAGGGTCGAGAGTTTGGTGGCTTTTTAGCATTTTTAAAGTTCTATCTGGGCAAACACAGAAAAATGTGCATCAATGTTATCCAGACTTAACCAGTGTTTGTTTTCCAGAGTCCAAGATTAAACTAAATACTGGCCTAGCATGGTAGATATTTTTTCCTTTGTCTGAGAGAAGACAAAAGCTTGAGAAGAACGGTCACTAGAGAGATAGGCTCCCTTAAGTATCCTCTGAGGTTGCCACGCACAAGAAAGACAGGACCCAATCCCTGACATGCTAAACAACGCTAGCTCTTTCATAAAGATCTGTTAACAAATGTAAAAGGGGAACATTTGCAAACATTTTATATCTTATTAAGAAAATTATTCAAGCCCAGGAAATAGGAGGGTTAAATACTTGCTTTAGTAAACATACTGTGATGAAGAAGATTTTAGAACATACATGGAAAAGTGCAGTAAAAAGTGCTGAATTAGCCCATTCCATTCCATTGAATTGTTCAGCAATTATGGTCATCCCCAATGCTCTAGAAAATCAGAGTACACGATAAAACCCCAATCTAAGGATGTCAACTGCTATGGTACTAAATAAACGACATACCCATTTTAAAAGCATTTAAAACTGCATCAAAAGAAGTTGTGCTGAAGAGAACTATCATTTTAAAATCATTTGCTGTATGACTGTACACTTACATTGTGATTTGAAGCTAAATGTTACAAAGTTAAATCAATTTTATTCACTCACAAGGGGAATTTACACTCTTTCATTTGGGATAGATGGAACCCCTGGCACAATCCAGAGTTTATTGAGACTCCTGTCCCACCAGCACACTTAACTCTGATCCCAGCGCACTCTCCTCCTAGAAGATTTATTTAAAGTTACCTGTCCCTTTTTATTTTACCCCAAGCCCAGCAGGCATAGACACACACTCCTCTCTCTCTCTCTCTCCCCTGAAGTTTCTAGAGTAGTTCCTTAAGCTCTAGTTTTCTTTTTCTAAATCTAAAAATGTGGCTTCTGGCTATAAAACCATCTTCTCCACCTTCAGCCTCCCTAGTCCCCTAGGGCTGTTATTGGCATGATCTGTAAATTCACTGGAGTCACTTAGAGCCCTCAGTTAGCTTTTAGTCAAACATTAGCAGCAGTGTTTACTCTTGTGTAATCTTCAGTTGTTACTTAATTTAATGCCCGTCAGCATTAAAAAAAAAAAATGTTCAGCAAATCTCTGGCACATGCTGTTTAGTTTCTTTACTGTTCCCTTTCCCCACCTTGACCCACATCAAGCTCAATTTATCTGAGTAAAGGTTTTCTAGTATTTTTAATTTGATAGTGCAGCTTGCTTTCTTCTCAAGGAATTGGGGTTTACTTTCTGTGGCCATTCCAACGACATTCTACTCAGAGGCCCTTGCTGCGTGTCCCCATCCCACCTTACATCAAAGAGGGTCAACTATAAATTGTATACTTTTTGTTTCTTGTTGCTCTGGCAGTTATTTGAGAGTGATGTAAGATGGGAAGCATCCTCAAACTCACATTTGGAAGATGATGGTGTAGCCCCCTGAGAAAAATCCACTGAAACTAACTTTGAAGGTCTGCCCAGTGGTGAGCTAAAAGCTGAACATATCACATCATAATTCATACACAACTTTGCGTCTTTTGAACCTTCGTCCTCAGCTGCCACCACCTCTAAAGTAAATAAATAGAGCCCTGGCCACTCTACGGTGTTCTGGAGTGCCTTTCCTTGCTCCTTTCATAATGTGAAATCCATCCCTGTCCAGCAGAGAACTTCTCGAAGGCTAGCACAAAGACAGAGGGAAATACTAATGTCAGTGAAACAAGGAGGCTCAGACTCAAATAGTAAAGCAGATTATTAAGGAATAAGAATGTGAGAAATAAATTGTGAGACTACCTTTAAAAGATGCAACGCGCCGCTTTCTCCTCTTCTGCTGCCCTTCATTTCTGTGCACTCTATATAAGAGAACAAGTTTTTATGGACCTGGAGAGCATGGTGTTCAGTGAAATGAGTGGGCCAGAGAAAGACAAGTACCATATTATTTCACTCATATGTGGAATATAATGAACAAAATAAAGGAACAAACAAAATAGAAACAGACTCAAAGATACAGAGAACAAACTGGCAGATGTCAGAGGGGAGGGGTGGGGGAACTGTGTGAGAAAGGTGTAAGGGATTAAGAAAAAAAATCTCATAGACAACAGTATGGTGACTACCAGAGGGAAAGAGGGCTGGGAGGAGGTATAGGAGAGGGTAAATGGAGAAAAAATGGTGATGAAGGGAGACTTGGTTTGTGGTAGTAAACACACAAAACAATATACAGATGATGTACTATACAATTGTATCCCTAAAACCTATATAATTTTATTAACCAATGTCACCCCAACTATTCAATTTAAATAAAGTGAGAAAGAGAACACCTCTTCAGTGCAGGGGTTTTGGTAAATAGTATCATGCTCAATATTCTGAGCTTCAGTGCCTAGAAGACAAATGCCATGTTGATAGTCCCCTGCATTTTGGGGAAATGTGGTCAAAAGAACATGTATGCCTAAACCATTAACAAAATGAAATGACAACCTACTGAAAAGAAAAAGATATTTTCCAGTGATACATTCAGTGAAGAGTTAATATCCAAAATATATAAGGAACTCATGTAGCTTGACACTAAAAAAACAAACAATACAATTTAAAAATGGACAGAGAATCTAGACACTTCTCCAAAAAGGGCATGAAAATGACCAACAGACCAATGAAAATGTATTTAACATTACTATTCATCAGAGAAATGAAAATTAAAACTACAATGAGATATCACCTCACACCAGTCAGAAAGGCTATTATCAATAAATCAACAAAAAAGTGTTTGTGAAGATGTGGAGAAAAGGGAACCCTTGTACACTGTTGGTAACATTGTAAATTGATGCAGGCATTATGAAAAACAGTACTAAAGGTACTTTTAAAATTAAAAATAGAGTTCTATTTGACTCAGAAATCACACTCTAAGTATTTATTCAAAGGAAATAAAAACATTAATTATAAAATATATATGCATCCCTATATTCATTGTACCATTATTTACAAAGCCAAGATATGGAAGCAACCTAAGTGTCCATTGATAGATAAATAAAGAATATGTGACATATACATTATATATGTACACATACACACACACACATACACACACACTAAAATATTACTCAGCAATAAAAAAAGAATGAAATCTTGCCATTTGCAACAACATGGATGGACATAGTGGGTATTATGCTAAGTGAAATAAGTCAGACAGAGATAGACAATACCATATGATTTCATTTATATGTGAAATATAAATAACAAAATAAATGAATAAACAAAAAAGAAACAGATCCATAGATACAGACAACAAGCTAATGGTTGCCAAAGAGGGAGAAGGGATTTTTAAAAATGTGTACACCTAAAGAAGAGAAATAATTCTGAGTTGCTAGGTCTCAATTTACTCTTCTATCTTCCCCCCACCCCAATCTTGGCCTTCAAGCTTCATCATATCTCAGCTGTACTTCTGTTTCCTGGTGACAATAAATCAGGATTTTCTCCCATGGACCACAAGGGAAAATCCTAATGTGGAAGGAGACCCTACTGCGCCTCACAAACAGCACTCTAAGAGCAGTGGGATATATGAGACAGGAGGAAGAAAAATGTGAACACACTGCTGCTGACTTAGCCTTCATCTAACTGCTGCAAATAAACAAATGCCAAAAGATGCAATTTTGCTCTCAGATAGAGAGGGAGATCCTGGACTGAATCCACATAGAGTTCATGGGTAGATTTCTAGGAAAACCTCAGTGAGGGGCTGAATTATGTGCTATTAACTCAAGCTGTAGCTGCCCTGGGGGTGGTCAACAGATCTGAGTTCATATTACAAGTACACACTGGTGGCCCGTGGGTGGGGGTGGCGTCACTCTGGGTCAGTCCTGAGATCTCCAATGCAACCCAGCAGACACTTTGGCCAACTCTCTATTTTGTGACATCTGGAATATCACCACTTAGGCTTCATAAAGCAACTGTTTCTGTTACACCAGTTATGAGCAAATTCTACAACTTTGTGGAACCATTTCAAATGAACTCAAAGCACAGGTCTGCACCAACAAGGACTTGAAGAACTCATTTCAGCTCTTCTCAGCAAGGAAATATGTCTAGGTGCTACAAGTGCCCACACAGCATTGTTAATAAACGGAGCTCTGCTGCAGACTTGCCTCCACCTTTCATTATCGCCACTGCTGAGTGACCCCACCATTGGTGCATGAGGTCTGTTTTTTCATTTTCTTTTCACAACTCTTTTAACTCCCTCTTCAGTTTTCCTTTCCTGCTTTCCCCTTGCTCATTTAATAGTGTCAATGGATCAGTTCTTATAAAGCAGTGATGTGCCTTTAAAGCTTCTTAAGAATTTGACAAATATAAGTAGAAACTTTTCTAGACAAATATACCACTTAATTTGAGGTATCAGCCATAATGATCAACAACAGTAAGTCCATTTATTTTCCACTAAGTAACCCTGTGCACATGCATGCAGGCACTGTGGGTATCCCACTCTCTTCCTCTTTTCACAGAACACTGTTGTATGAATCTGTTCACTGAGCAATGTGCAGCTTCCTGGGATCCACCAGCGGCAATGTTCATCAGCTGGAGCCTGCCTAGGACCCTCCTCTAGTCCACAGGAAATCAAACAGACTGACTGCACTGTGTTGGGAAGCCATTTTCACCAGTTCACAAGGGAAAGCTTTGGGAGTATTCCCAGAAGGCTAGGCCTGTGAGTCAAGGCTGCACAAGAAAGTTGACATGCAAACCTTCTCCCACACTCAGGATTTATTCTGTTTATTCTGTCAACCCTGTTTATTCTTTCAACTCTGGTTTCTTAGAAGTACAACTCATCACAGTACACCCAGGTTGTAGGGACACATAGAAAACATCAAATAAAAAAGAAAGAAACACACATACACACACACACACACACAAGCACAATCCTGCTGATTCATTCAAAATGCAATTTGTTAGCAAGCTGGGTTGGGGTTTCTTTTTTCCACAATATTTCAACACTTATTGAGGTAAATTGCCAGCTAATCTCATCATTAAACAAAATATCCTAGATAATTGGGAACTTAATTATTAAAGTTCCCTTTAGAAACATGTCTGACCAAAAAATCAGTTGATGACATAACTTGGGAATCCAGATCATGTAAAAGAGACATGAGAAATGTTAAGTACAGAATCAGTCAGCACTTGGTGATGAAGACCTGGTTTCATAACACTTAAAATGTGTAAGCAAATGGTGCATAATTTCTCACTGAATGAGAATTTTACAGACTATCAAAAAGCAAACTGGAAGGAAGAAAGATGGCAATGGAGTAGACAGACATTCTAGCTGCCACCTCCCAGGACCAAATTGGATTACAACTTAATTTAAGAACAATCATCCTGAAAAACCAACTATGGACTAAACTAAGAGGACGCTTTAGCCAAGGATCACAGAAGAAGCCACACTGAGACTGGTAGGAAAGGTGGAGATACAGAAAGGGCTGCCCCACTCCCAGGAGCAAGTGGCGGCTGAGGGTCCAGAGGGACTCTCATGGTGAGAAGGGTCACCCTGAGAATGTGGGTCCTCAGCCCCAGGCCAGGAACCCCAGCCTAAAGCCCCAGAACCTAGAAGAGGCACCCAAACAGCATTTAATTGTGAAAAGAGCCAGGTTTCTGTCCACAAGAAAGAGACATATCTCTTGGACGCAGATTCCATTTTAAAGGGCCCGCACAGAACACCTTGTTCACAGCCACTTACCCAGGGCTCTGGCCGGGGAGAGCTGAGAGGACTGGAGTTGCAGGAAGAGAGTATAAAGTTGGAGGCCCAGGGAAAGACACTGTGGGGGACGGCCACTGGAACCCCTGTGCTGAGTCATTCTCCAGTACTGCAGTCACCATCTTTCTTGGGTAGAGCAGTTCCCTCTGAGTGGCACAAGCCTGAGGAAAAGCAATGGCTCCGCCCTCAGGAGTCTTTCATTGCTGTCATGGCATGGGTCATTCTGAGAGGCCAGGAATCAGGGGGCGCATCAGTGACTCAATTTTCTGGTGTTGAGACCGGAGCTCCCCCCAACACTCTCCTGAGTCTATGACTGACTGGTGCTTCCACCTCAAAAGAGAACTCAATTGAAACTGTGGACAGGCAGACCACACCTCTGGGTCTCAGAGGCCACACCCACCAGACTCTTGGGGCCTCACCCTACTGGTCTGTGAAAAAAGTCTAGACATATTGACACCTGGGGCCAAAGGGCAGAGCCACACCCACCACCCTTCCTAATCACTGAATTGCCACAGGCTCTAGACTCCAGCAGAGGTTTTCTCAGCAGCTGAGTCCATCAAGCAGCCAGCAGACAAGCTGCAGGAGGTGAGACTCAGGGAAACTTTGGCCATTTGAGAAGACTTTCCCCTAGGGCCAGAGTGGGTAAAAGCCAGACTAGGAGTGCAGGTTGGTATTTTCAAGTATACCTGGGCCCAGCAGAGGCAACCACAAACTCTGAATTGCTTGTAGCTCCAAAAAGCTTGCTGAGGGCCAATCACAGGCAGTGTCTCCCACTGGTCTGTGCTGGGTTCCCACTTAGGAGGCCCAGGGATGGCACATCCAGGGTCCAGCTGCAGAAAGCATCGATTCTGGACCTAACAACCCTTGCTAGAGTGGTATCCTAATGAAAATCTCCACATAACCCACCCAGCTGAGGCTAGTTTTACTCTGTGATCAGCACCAGCACAGCGACTCATGTGCATTGGATAGGGTGGAGCTTCACAGCCAGCCAGCCTAGGTGCTGGATATTCTGTCCTGCTAGGCTAGATTCCACAGGGGGAAATAAGATAGGCTTGGAGCATGGACGTTTAACATGTGGGTCCCTGTGAGTCTATTGTTGGATCTGGTTGAAGAGCTTAGCCACATTCGGGAGGAGCACAGTCAGCCCCAGGAGAGGACTCTCTCAGTCTTCCTCACTGAGACCAGGGTCTCAGCAGCTGAGAAAATTTCTGCAGAGGGGATTGTCAGCCACACTCAGTCTGAACCTGCTGCTCACCTTGTTGGGAAGAAATAAAATTTGAGTATCCATCAGTGGCTGAGGAATTGAGCTTTGGAGTAGGGGCCACATTCTCTGTATTGAGCTACTGATCAAGAGACTCCTCAAGTAGGGGGTCCCACAAACATTGTATTCACAATCTCAGCTGTCTTAGCCCACCAAGCATGCAACCTGTAGAGGTGTTGATTGGGTGAGGCCAATCTGAGCCTACACTACAGTCTTACTACAGAAGACTCTGTGGGAAGACCAGGCAGCTGCAAGAGGAGGAGAAACAGCTGAAAAGAGGCAACAAATTTTACAGAGCTTGGTGCTTTTATGAAGCTGTGGTCATCCCTAAGCATGAGGAAGCTGATCCTTATACAAAGGTTGGCCCCTCTCACAGTACCCAGACACAGAAAACATAGACACAAACAGTGAAAAATACAGTAGCTGCAGACTGGTAGCCCACAGAGTGTTACAAACAACAGTTGATGCCAACCAAAGAACTAAAACCAACTCTACTGGTAGTGGGTGGCAGACAGCACCAACCATAGACTCAACTACCTACACAAGCAGTACACTGAAAGGTGGGGTCTAACAGGCACCAGACACAGTGGAGAATAAATACACCCAATAGGACAGACATTGCAGTGTGTAATACACATAATCAAGGTTTACTCTTAGAGCCAGCCAGCTTGAAGGGATAACCATACCCACAAAAGGACCAACTGAATCTAATACTCACATACAACAAGAGGGAAAATAATACCCTCAAGAAGTATTCTTAAGACAAGGAAAATAAGCAGCCTGGAGGACAGTACTACCAAGCCCACCTTCTTCATAAAGACTACACAAAAATTTCAAAGTCAGACAGTGCTACCTAATACACAGACAAAATGGGCAGACAGAGAAATGTGACCCAAATGAATCAACAAGAGAAATCCCCAGAAAAAAAACTGAATGAGATGGAAGTAACTGAAATACCAGATGCAGAGTTTAAAATAATGATTTTTAGGATGCTCAAGGATCTTAGAGCTACAATGGGTGGACATAATGAGCACCTCAATAAAGAGATAGCAAGCATCAAAAAGGACATTGAAATCATAAAAAAGAACTGGTCAGAAATGACAAATACAATACCAGAAATTAAGATTGCACTAGAAGGAATTAATAGCAGGCTGGATGAAGCAGAAGATCAAATCAGCGATTTAGAGGACAAGATAAATGAAAGCATGGAAGCACAGCAGCAAAAAGAAAAGAGGCTCAAAATGTCTGAGGAAACTCTAAGAGACCTCTATGACAATATGAAGAAAAACAACATCTGCATTGTAGGGATTCTGAAGGAAAAGAGAATGAACAAGGAATACAGAACCTGTTTGAAAAAAATCATAGATAAAATTTCCCTAAATTGATGAAGGAAATAGTCACACAAGTTCAAGAAGCACAGCGAGTCTCATTAAAGAGAAACCCAAGGAGGCCTACACCAAGACACATCATAATTAAAGTGTCAAAGTTAAGAGACAAAGAAAGAATACTAAAAGCTGCAAGAGAAAAGCAGTTAATTACCTACAGAGGAGCACCCATAAGAATGACATCTGACTTTTCAACAGAAACACTTGAGGCCAGAAGGGATTGGCAAGAAATATTCAAAGTTGTGCAAAACAAGAACCTACAATCAATACTTTTATATTCAGCATGGCTATCATTTAAAAGTGAAGGTGAAATAAAAAGCTTCCCAGACCAAAAAAAAAAAAAAAAAAAAAACCTCAAGGAATTCATTACAACCAAACCAGTACTGCAAGAAATGTTAAGGGGCCTACTATAAAAAGAACAAAGGAAAAAAAATCAAGAAAAAGAGGATTGTAGATTTAAAGAATAAAATTGCAATAAACAACTACATATCAATAATAACCTTAAATGTAAATGGATTAAATGCTCCAATCAAAAGACATAGGGTAGCTGCATAGATAAGAAAACAGAACCCATACATATGCTGTCTACAAGAGACTGACCTCAGAACAAAAGATATACATAGACTAAAAGTGAAAGGATGGAAAAAAGTCTTTCACACAAATGGAAATTTAAAAAAAGCTGGGGTAGCAATATCTGACAAAACAGACTTTAAAACAGAGGTTATAGGAAGGGATAAAGAAGGTTACTACATAATGAGAAAGGGAGCAATCCAACAGGAAGACATAACCATTGTAAACATTTATGCACCTAATATAGGAGGACCTAAATATATAAAGCAGATTTTGATGGACATAAAGAGCAAGATCAACAGCAATACTATAATAGTAAGAGATTTTAATGCCCCACTAACATTAATGGATAGATCCACCAGATAGAAAATTAACAAAGAAAGAGTGGCCTTAAATGACACACTGGATCAACTAGATTTAATTGGTATCTTCAGAACCTTTCACCCCAAAGTAGCAGAATATATATTCTTTTCAAATGCTCACGGTACATTCTCCTGGATAGACCACATGTTAGGACACAAATGCGTCTCAATAAATTTAATAAGATTGAAATCATATCAAGCATCTTTTCTGATCACAATGGCATGAAAATAGAAATCAATTATAATAGAAAAACTGAAAAACATTCAAATACTTGGAAGCTAAATAGCCTGTTATTAAATAACAAATGGGTTAACAATGAGATCAAGGAAGAAATAAAAATTTTCTTGAAACAAATGAAAATGAACACACAACAACTCAAAATTTATGGGACACAGCAAAAGCAGTCCTGAGAGAAGTTCACAGGCATACCTTAAAAAGCAAGAAAAAGCTTAAATAAACAACCCTACATCTAAGAGAACTAGAAAACAGCCAACACATAAAGCCCAGAAGAAGTATACAGAAGGAAGGAAATAATAAAGATCAGAGCAGAAATAAATGACATAGAGACTAAAAAAAAAATACAAAAGATTAATGAAACCAAGAGCTGGATTTTTAAAAAGGTAAACAAGATTGATGAACCTATAACCAGACTCATCAGGAGATAAAGAGAGAGGACTTAAATAAATAAAATTAGAAATGAAAGTGAAGAAGTAACAACTGACACCACAGAAATACAAAGGATTGTAAGAAAATACTATGAAGATCTGTATGCCAGAAAATTGGACAACCTACGTGAAATGGATAAATTCCTAGAAACATATAATCTTCCAAAAGTCAATCTGGAAGAATCAGAAAACCTAAACAAACTGATTACAACAAATGAAATTGGAACAGATATCAAAAAACCACCAGCAAACAAAAGGCCTGGCCGGATGGCTGCACAGGTGAATTTTACCAAATATTTAAAGAGTTAATCCTTCTTAAGCTATTTCAAAAAATTCAAGAGAAGGGAAACCTTCCAAGTTCTTTTTATGAGGCAAGCATAATCTGCATTCCAAAACCAGGTAAAGACACTACAAAGAAAGAAAACTATAGGCCAATATCCCTGATGAACTTAGATGCTCAAATTCTCAAGAAAATATTAGCAAACTGGATCCAGCAATACATGAAAAAAATCATATATCATGATCAAGTGGGATTTATTCTGGGGATGCAAGAATAGTACAATATTTAAAAATCAATAAATGTGATTCATCACATAAACAAAAGAAAGGATAAAAATCACAAGATAATATCAATAGATGTAGAAAAATCATTTGATAAAATCCAGCACTTATTTATGATCAAAAACTCTCAGCAAAGTGGGAATACAGGGAAAATACCTCAATATGATAAAGGCCATCTATGACAAACCCACAGCCAACATCATACTCAATGGGCAAAAATTAAAAGCAATCCCCTTAAGATCAGGAACAAGGCTGGTGTTCCCCCTTTCACCACTCTTATTCAACATAATGCTGGAAGTCCTAGCCACAGCAATCAGACAAGAAGAAAAAATAAAAGGCATTCAAATTGGAAAAGAAGTAAAACTATCATTATTTGCTGATGACATGATACTGTACATAGAAAACCCTAAAATCTCAATCAAAAAACTATTAGACCTGATAAATGAATTTGGCAAGGTGGCAGGATATAAAATTAATATTCAGAAATCAGTGGCATTTTTATACACCAACAATAAACTGTCTGAAAAAGAAATTAAGGAAACGATCCCCTTTGCTATTGCAACAAAAATAATAATAATAAAGTACCTAGGAGTAAATTTAACCAAGGAGGTAAAGGACTTGTACACGAAAAATTATAAAACATTGGTAAAAAAAAAAAAATCAAGGAAGATAGAAACAAGTGGAAGCATATACCATGTTCATGGATGGGAAGAATAAACATCATTAAAATATCTATATTACCCAAAACAATCTATTAATTCAATGCAATTCCTATCAAAATACCAATGGCATACTTTAAAGATATAAAGCAAATATTTCAAAAATTTATATGGAACCAAAAAAGAACATGAATATCCTCAGCAATCATGAAAATGAAGAATAAAGTAAGAGGTATCACACTTCCTGATATCAAGTTATATTACAAGGCCCTTGTACTCAAAACAGCTTGGTACTGGCATAAGAACAGGCATACAGATCAATGGAACAGAACAACAGAGAACCCAGAAATTAACCCACGCCTTTATGAACAACTGATATTTGACAAAGGAGGTAAGAGCATACAATCGAGTAAAGACAGTTTCTTTAATAAATGGTGTTGGGAAAATTAAACAGGTACATGTAAAAAAATGAAACTAGACTACCAACTTACACCATTCACAAAAATAAACTCAAAATGGATAAAAGACTTAAATGTAAGTCATTAAACCATAAACATCTTGGAGAAAAACATAGGCAGTAAACTCTCTGATATCTCTCATAGTAATATTTTTGCTGATTTATCTTCATGGGCAAGTGAAATAAAGGACAGGATAAACAAATGGGACTATATCAAACTAAAAAGCTGTTGCACAGCAAAAGACACCATGAACAAAATAAAGAGACAACCTACACAATGGGAGAACATATTCACTAATATGTTTGATAAGGGGCTGGTAACCAAAATTTATAAAGAACTTCTAAACTCAACACCAGAAAGGTAAACAATCCAATTAAAAAATGGGCAAAAGAACTGAAGAGATGCTTCTCCAAAGAGAACATACAAATGGCCAATAGGCATATGAAAAAATGTTCAATGTCACTAATCCTCAAAGAAATAAAAATTAAAACCACAATGAGATACCACCTCACACCTGTCAGAATGGCACTCATTTACAAAACAACACACAATAAATGCTGGCGAGAATGTGGAGAAAAGGGAACCCTCCTGCACTGCTGGTGGGAATGCAGACTTGTGTAACCACTGTGGTGAACTGTATGGGATTTCCTCAAAAAATTAAAAATGGAGCTGCCTTTTGACCCAGTTATCCCACTTTTAGGAATATATCCTAAGAATACCAAATCACTGATTTAAAGGAAAATATACACCCCCATGTTTATGGCAGCATTGTTTACAATAGCCAAGATCTGGAAACAGCTCAAGTGTCCATCAATGGATGAGTGGATTAAAAAGCAGTGGTACATATACACAATGGAATACTACGTGGTCATGAAAAAGAAGGAAATCTTACCTTTTGTGACAGCTTGGATGGACCTGGAGATTATTATGCTAAGTGAAATAAGCCATGCTGAGATAGAAAAATATCATATGATCTCACATATATGTGGAATCTAATGGACAAAGTGAACTGAGGAACAGAATAGAGGCAGAGGCAGGGTCACAGGGAGCAGAGGGACAGCTGTCAGAGGAAGGGATGGGATCATAGAAGGTAAAGGGATTAGTGAAACTATATATGCATAATACAGAGATACAGATGACAGGACAGCAAATCCTAGAGGGAAGAGGGAAGGGAGTTAGGCAGAGGGGGCAAAGGGGGTATAAAAAAGGACACAGGTGTGGGGGTGAGGGAGTTATATTCAGTGGGACACTTGAATCCATGTAAACACAATAAATTAAAATTTAATAAAGAGAAAAGAATCTCCACACACTTATTCAAAAGAAAAAAAAGCAAACTGGACATGGTTTAACAGAGAGGCTGCAGAATCAGACAGATCTGGAGTCAAATCAAATTCCATGCCTGTAATGCAGCCTGGAACAAATGGCACATTCTTACTGAGCCTCAATGTTGCCATCTCTAAAGCAGGGATGATAAGTCATCCTTCAACTCAGTGGGTTGCTGTGGGGATTAAAGTTAGAAAATGCATGTAAAACACTTGACTCACTATATTTTCTAGCTCATAGTAAAAACACTTCAGTGAAAACTACTAGAGAGTCCTATCTTACAGATAATGTCTTTAAAAACTAGGAACTTAACTTGCACACTTGGGCAACAATAAGGACCTTCAGAAAATATCTTACTCCCAAACCACGTGATGAAGCATCTTGGAGATTCAGAACAGTCTTGTTGAAGTGACAGGGACAAGGATCATACCCAGATGACACTCCATATGCATTTATTGATACAGTAGCCCCTGCTTGCTGTCAGTGGATATGGTCCAAGGTCCCCTGCTGATGGCTGAAACTGCAGGTAGTATGGAATGCTATATACACTGTTTCCTCCATTATGCATACAGACTCTTTTACTCAGAGCAGTTTACAGCCACTCTTTGGCATTCTGAATTGCCAGCGTTGATCCCTTTGCATTTGAAGGCTATTATTTAGTCAAATAAATGTTCCTTCAACACAAGCCCTGTGATTCCACAACGGTCAGTATAATCACCCAGGAGGCTACTGACTGACAAATGGCAGGGAGTGCACACATTACGGCCATACTGGACAAAAGGGGAACTCATGTCCTGGTGAGACAGAGCTGGATGGTGCAAATCATCACACTACTCAGAATGGCATGTGGTTTAAAGACTATGAATTGTTCATTTCTGGAATTTTCCACTTAATATTTTTGAACCATTGCTGACCATCTTTAACTGAAACCTCAGAAAGCAACCTTGTCAATAAAGAGGATTGCTGTGCTCATCATGGTTTTTTCAGTTTTAAAATAAAACCTCTAGAAGAATTACAGAATCACTTGTGGTTATTCCTGAAATATTACACCATCAAAGTAAGAATTCAAAACACCACCACTATCAAAGAAGTTAGGTACCAATTTTGCTTAAAAGACTGGAATAACCCTAAACACAAATATTGCATGTAAAGCAGAGATTCATCAAGTTTTTTTTTTTTAAAAAAAAGAGCAGAATTGAGAACGATTTCCTAGAAATGAAGACAGACAGCCTCATCAACTTCAACAGAGAAATTTCTTCATCTATCACCCATTAACTCTGAAGGGTAGTCACAATGCCAGGGAGGCATCTGTGTATTCCCAGGGTGAGACCACCAACCCTCTCCATTTAGCTAAAGGGCTACCAAATTAGAATGGAACATCGGCTAATTGAATAATTTAGAGTAAAATCCAAACAGATGATCTCTCAGAGGAGAACTCCCACACATAGACAGAGAAAATTGAGGAAGGGCATAGTTTAAAGTTTTTCTTTTTATCAAGGTCTAGTTTGCATGTGACAATGATTAAGCTGCAGGAGAGGCTTTGAACAGAGTTTACTATGGTCTTGTAAGAAATAATTGAAATACATCATTTACTTTTCTAATCTTCCTTTAATTTTTGTCTAGATATCACCATTTATCTTAGTCTTTTCTCTCACAAGGCGCAAAAGAAGAAATAAGATGTATAGAATTTAGCAATGCATTGATTACTCCATGCGGGTGTCTCTGCTGGGTACTGAATATGAAAAAGGAGGGTGCCCAAGACATTTCCTTCATCTTCGAGAATAAGCCCCGATCCTAGGGAAACATTAAAATGATCCATTTGCTATTCACTAAATGTCTAATAAACTGATCTTGGGAACACTTAAAATTCCATGCTGTGTGACTGTGTGGTGCAGCAACACACACACACACACACACACACACACACACACACACACATACACACACACCCTTAGGTAGAAAGGAAAAAGGAATCAGCAGGCGCTGACTGTGTCTCTGGCTTGCTCTGCACAGCAATATTCACTGTGTCAGTGCAGGGCAGGACCATACTAGTAAACCCTTTGCAAGAAAGGCAATACCTCCCCAAATCAGGGAAGTTTGGCTGCAGGTGGGTCCGAGAATGCTGAGTTGATGGAAACTTAGCCTCTTATTTAACTTTTAATATCTTTGTTGAAACCTATGAGCTTAGCCAGCTTCTTACTCTGACTTTTGGGGAATGCACCTTGAGGCCTCTTCAGCCTTCTGGCTCAAGCTGCGCAGTGGAGCTGTGATGGACAGAAGCCTGGTAATTCTTGGCTCTAGTATCCACATGTAGGTTTACTTTTCCTTGTTTCAGATTAAATACTTGGACACACTTACAGGCTAAATTTGTTATGTATTGTGGACAGTTTTCTTTTTTTTTGAAAAAGTTATTCTATAATTATATTTAACAGCCATTTTCTATCTTATCCCCTATACAGGTCTCATACATACCCTTCTGACACAATTAGGCTCCTCTATAGCTTGGCAACAGAAATTTCACTGAAAAAAAGAAATATGGGCATTTATACTGGCTGCTCTAGCAGAAAAGAAACTCAAAGGCTAATTTTTTTAAGATATAAATATAGTTCACATATAGACATAACATGAGAAAGTGGCAAAGAAGTAATTCACTAGTGAGAGCAAGCAGTGAATTGGTACTGGTACAAAGCTGGTACAAAGAGTATTGGAGAGAGTGAACGTTCGAGTAAGATTACTAGGAAAGATAGAACGCTGGTTAATGTCATCCACAGCAACAAAGTACTCCAGCCTTTTGGGTCATCTTTTATACTGGATTGAAATCACTTGCATCATTACTGAACCAAAAATATACAAATTAGCATTTTGTTGAATCTGAGCCTTAATTACTAGCAAATAGTTTGTTTCTATTTTATTTGTTATTATTTTGTTCATTAGATTACACAAATAAGTGAGATCATAGGATATTTGTCTTTCTCTTACTGGCTTATTTCACTTACTCTCCAGGTCCATCCATGTTGTCACAAAGGGTAAGATTTCCTTCTTTTTATGGCTGAGTATTCTATAGTGTAAAAGTACCAAAACTTTTTTAGCTGCTCATCTACTGATGGCCGCTTCGGCTGCTTCCAAATCTCGGTTATTGTAAATAACACTGCAGTGAACAGAACATGGGCATGCATTCATACTATCAAATTAGTGTCTTGGGTTTCTTCCAATAGATTCTCATAAGTGGAATTGCTGGGTCACAAGGTAGTTTAGTTTTTAATTTTTTGAGCTAATTCCATACTACTTTTCACAGTGGCTGTACCAATCTGCACTCCCAGCAACAGAAACAGATTCATAGATACAGAGAAACAAACTAACAGCTATCAGAAGGGGAGAGGTTTGGGAGCTGGGTGAAAAAGGTGAAGGGATGAAGCAAAGAAAAGCAAACTCCTAGACACAGACACCAGTATGGTGCTTACAAGAGAAAATGGGGGTGGAAGGAGGTAGACGAGGGTATGGGGGATAAATGATGATGGAAGGAGATGACTTGGGGTGGTGACACACAGTGTGGTGCACAGATGATGCATTACAGAATGGTACACCTGAAACCTGAATAATTTTATTAACCAGTGTCACCCCAATAAGTTCAATTTTAAAAGATAACAAATAATATGTCCTATAAGATGCATTTCCTTAAAGAATTAGACAATTCTTTAGGTGGGCCTATTAGAAAATACTCCAGTAAATCGATACTTTGTCTTAACATCAATAAAGTGTTTTGGGGGAAAGGTGTCTTACATAGTAAAAAAATTAAGACCTTGGGACAGATTGCTGTATAAATATTAATAGAACATTATTTCCACTCAAACTATGTTAAATTCTAAGAAACCCAAATGTCTATCAAAGTATGAATCAAAAAACAAGATGTGGCATATGTATACAATGGAATATTATTCAGCCATGCAAAGGAAGGAAAATCAGACACATATTACAGCATGATTAAACCTTGAGGACATTATGCTGAATGAGATAAGTCAGTTATAGAAAGACAAATTCTATATGATTACACTTATATGAGGTTCTTAGGTAGTCAAATTCATAGAGACAGAAAGTAGAATGGTAGTTGCCAGGGGCTGGGGGAGAAGCAATGGGGAGCTGTCTTGTGGGTATAGAGTTTCCATTGTGCGAGATGGAAAAGTTCTGTAGATTGGTACATAATAACGTGAATGTGTGTAACACTACTGATCTGTACAGTTAGAAATGATTAAGATGGTAAGTTTTATGTTGCTCATGTTTTACCACAATGAAAAATAATTTTTAAAACTTCCATAGTTGCCCTGGCCAGAGAGCTCAGTTGGTTGGCACATCGTCCAGAAGCACAGAGGTTGTCGGTTTGATCTCCAATCAGGGCACTCTCTTTGTCTCTGTCTCCGTCTCTTTCTCTCTCCCTACCTTTCTCGCTGAAATCAATAACTAAAAATTTCAAAAAAGAAAAAGAAATTTAAAATAAATTCCAGAGTTGGTATTACCAATCCAAATGGGTACTGTAAAAGCAAGGGACTGACCACCAGAGTAAGACCCAAATGTGGAGTCTAAAGGACCATGTGAAATGCTGCACCGTGACTTAATCTACAACATGACACAAAACGAATGATTGCAGAATTACCAAACTAGCTGTGCTGGACTGTAGCCCCCTCATGGGCCAGTCGAGCAGCACGCAGAAGGGCTGCCTGCACCAGGGCAGCATGCCTAGAGAGCGGCAGGGCCTGGGCCAGGGGCTTTGGCAAAGCCCAGTGCAGAGCCCCACATCTGCAAAGGACTAACTGTCTTTTTTTTTTTTTTTAAGATTTGTCCTTTATTTAAAATCTCACATCTTTTATTTTCATCTTTCATCAAAATATATTCAAAATGGATCATAGACCTTAATGTGAAAAGCAAAACTATGAAACTTCTAAAAGAAAACACGGGAGAAAATCCAGGTGATCTTGGGTTTGGGAATGAGGTTTTTTGTTATTATTTTTTGTGTGTGTTTTGGATTTCCATCTCTCTCCCTTTAAAAATATTTTTGAGATATAACAGACAAATAAAAATTGTATATATTTAAGGTGCACAATTTGATGTTTTGATATATGAACACACACTGTGAAACGAGTACCACAATTCAGCTAATTAACATACCCATTATTTCACCTCATCACCGTTTTCTTTTCTTTATGTGTATGTGGGTGTGGTGAGACGTTCTACCCTCTTAGTAAATTTTAAGTAACAATATTGATCATCATGCTGGACATTAGCTCCCCAGAAGTTGTTCATCTTGCATAACTGAGACTTTGAAATACTCAGAGAGCTCCCCCACTACCACCACACTTATAACTCTTATTTAAGAGTTAAATAAGAAAAAATTCAACCTAATGTTCACTAACCATTGGAAACTAGCTTTCTAGATAACCATACTTGTGTCTTTCTTTGAATGCTCTAGACTTTTGTGTCAGGCCTTAGAAAAACTAAGCCTCTTGCATAGAGGGCAAAGAAAATTCTTTTTGTTACCCAAGGACAAAACTCTTGCTCCCGTCTGATATGACTTCATCATACGAGTCTACACACTCCAGCAGAGTGTGACAGCCCTCACGTAAGTTTTAAAAATATTTTTATTCCCTTATAAACTTGATAAACTTCTCAATAGAGCAATTAAGTTTCTACGTTCTTTCTTTCTTTTTTTTTAATTCCTGGCCAACAGAAACTTTCTCTAATTTTTATGGTAGATTGACACGATGCCCTGGAATGCTGATTAAGATGGAACATTAAGCCCAATTGCATTTTAAAATCCAAATCCTTTATGGAGTCAGAGGAAAACTGCCGGCCTCCTTTGGACAGTGTTCTTCAGTGACTTACATAACGCCCACAGTCAGAGTATTTTACCACTTGGTAGTTAATTTTTTTAGTATTATAAAAATTGAGAAAACTTATTCAGTTGAAAAACATTTAACTAATCCTAACATTCAATCCTACACTCAAAACAAAACCCAACAATGTCTAGAAACATGTTCTGTCCCATTATACCTTCCATTGTTAAAATGAACATTTACTTGGAACAAACTTCTGTCGAAATATAAATGCTCCTTAGAGCCAAAATAAATCATTCTCTTTGACTTAGGAACCCCCTCCTGGTATGATTTATTTCACTGTAAACTGATTCCGTGAGAATTACGGAGGTTGTAAATTGAAGAATTCTTTCCAAAAACCCAAACAAATCTCATGCACAAAAAAGATGACAACAGGTAGAGAAAGACGCAGGTAGCTTACTAAGATTGGCTGTTTACTGTCTCATTTTGTTGTTTTGCTTTTTGTTTTTGTTGTTTTCCTAAAGCCTGGCATTTTAGCAGCAGCTGTAACCCAAGTCAACCCACCCTAAAGCTCTGGTCTCTCCAGTTCAGACTGTCTCCTGACATGGCATGGATCCAGGATGGTCAGCCAAGAAAATAACGATGACAAGCTCAGAGAAATCTATAAAATGTTTAAACAGCTAACCAAAAAGTTAACTATTCGAGGAAGCAGGAAGAATTAAATGGGAAAATTAATTTGGAAAGAGGTAAATAAAGAAGGAAGGGAGGGAGTGAAGAAAAGATGAAGAAAGGAAAGAAGAGAAGAGGGGGAAAAAAGGAAAAGAAGGGATAGGAAGTGAAGGGGAGGGAGGAGAAAGGAAGGGAAGGGAAGGGAAGAGGAAGGAGGAGAAAGGAAAGGAAGGGAAAGGAAAGGAAGGGAAGGGAAGGGAAGGGAAACAAAGGGAAGGGAAGGGAGGGGAAGGGAAGGGAAACAAAGGGAAGAGAAGGGAAGGGAAGGGGAGGGAAGGGAAGGGAAGGGAAGGGAAGGGAAGGGAAGGGAAGGGAAGGGAAAGGAAAGGAAAGGAAAGGAAAGGAAAGGAAAGGATGGGAAGGGAAGGGAAGGGAAGGGAAGGGAAAAGAAAGGGAAAAAGGAAAGGAAAGGAAAGGAAAGGAAAGGAAAGGAAAGGAAAGGAAAGGAAAGGAAAGGAAAGGAAAGGAAAGGAAAGGAAAGGAAAGGAAAGGAAAGAAAGGGAAGGAAAGGGAAGGGAAGGGAAAGGAAAGGAAAGGAAAGGAAAGGAAAGGAAAGGAAAGGAAAGGAAAGGAAAGGAAAGGAAAGGAAAGGAAAGGAAAGGAAAGGAAAGGAAAGGAAAGGAAAGGAAAAGCATCAGGAAAGAAAAGGCAGGGCAAGGCAGCGGGAAAGGGAAGGGAGAAGAGAAGAGAGCCAGGGGAGAGAAAGAGCTTGACTCTAAAGCAGTTGCAGACTAAAATACAGGTGCTGTAAAATATTTCTTTGTCCTGAGTCCTGTCTCTTCCCCAGCCAGATCGTGCCAACTGACAGCAGTCTTGTAAACTCTCCCACCGTGTATGGCCTTCTAGGACCAGATGCTCAACAGCTCAAAGGTAAACTGCAACTACCTCACAGAAAATAAACTTAGAGTGTTTTTACATGATCACTACTCTAAGACATAAGGGAGGAAAAAAAGAGTTCAGTACCCTGACCATTTTACATTTTTGATCCCAGCCAAACCTCAAAGCAAATCTGGGTCTTAGGTCAGTCACTTAGTTCCCTTCTACTTTCCTCCCCTCCAGAACATGCTCATCTGACACCTCTAAGAGGCCCAAGCCTGAAAGTCACTGCTGGCACAGCCTGGCTGACTGTCCAGCAGTCTTAACGCTGCCCAGTGAGCATCCAGGGAACACAGGGGTCAGTGCAAGGATTTTATGTTTGATCTCTGGGTGTTGCAACTGTGAAAAAAGATTTCAAAACCACACAATAAAAATGGCCTATATCCCAATGGGCCACCGGAAAATTATTCTCAGCTTAGCTTTTCAGAATAATGCAAATGTTTAAAGTAGCCCAACATAAAACTTAAATGTTTAATCAGCCCAGCTGCCCATGAAGCTGGTGATTGGGCTGGGGGAGGGAATGGTGGCTTCTTTTGGGAGCCTGGCTGCCCTAAGCCAAGTTCAAGGGAAAGCTGCCTCCCTAGGCATGCAGCCTGCTCTGAAGCGGCCGAGTCAGGCCTGGTTGTCCTCACGCTTCTTTCCTGAAGGCAGAAAAGAAACAGGAAAACAAGAAATGCTAAAGGATGAGTTCGGAATCTTCAGGCTCTGGATTTAAACATTTCCACAGCAATTAAATCATAAAGAAACCAATCTGCCTGCTGCAGGAGGAACTATGTTGAACACTGAGCAAACCAAAGGGGTTGAAGGTGAATCTTTGATGTTCTGCTTTATTAAAAAGAAATTCAAGTCCAAGAAATAAAAGAAAAGAGATGACCAAGTGGGACAAGTCTCCAATGGGTTATTTCATTGTATGTCTTCAGTTATGAACTATCAGTGAACCCAGAAAGTACCCTAATAGAGTCCCTTTCTTTTTTTCTAAACGACCTATAGCCAAACAGCTTCTATCAAATTCTCTAGTCAATAGTGTGTATCCAGAGATTACTTCCTCCCCCATCCTCTTTCTCAATTTGAAGAGAGGTTCCCTATGTCACTAGGAATACAGAAGAGGGCCTTCTACAAATATCTACCTCTCTGCTTCCAGACCTTACTTACCTGCTTTAACTCTATATATTGATAAATAATCTACATCCCACATCCCACGGTGTGGGCTCTTCTCAACCCCGCTTCACCACCAGCTCCCACCCCACTTACCTGCTTCCCTTTTCAATCAACGACTCGAAAGCATTATTTATACTAGTGCTGTCCAGGAGAAATAAAATAAGTCACATTTGTAATTTTGCTTTTCTAGAGCCACATCAAAAGAGAAAAGAAACAAGTAACATTAAATTCAACATGTTTTATTTAACCCAACATATTCAAAATAGTATCATTTAGATATGTAATTGTTATAAACATTACTGAAATATTTACATTCTTTTTAAATTCTAATTTGATGTGTATATTACCCTAAAAGCACATTTCAATTCAGAATAGCCACATCTCGAGTGTTTGATAACCACCTGTGTTGAGTGTCCTGTACTGAGTGAGGCACTTCTGCACGGTCCTGCCTTCTCCTCCCATCCTTTCTGTAGGCACTCCTTTTAAGCTTATGCCTTCAACACTCTACTAAAACTGCTCTTGTCAAAGTCTCCAATAATCTCAATGTTATTCTATTTAGAGGTTAATTTTCAAGCCTCTCTTTTGCCTGACTTACCAGCAACATTTAATCACTCTTTGCTGATGAACTTTCTTTACTTGGTTTACAGGATACCAAGTAAAGAAAGCTCTTCTCATATCTCTAGTAGTTGTTGCCCTTCAGTCTCGTTTGTTGTTCAATATCATCTCTGTGTCCTCTAAATAATGTTCCAGTGAAAGGTCCCAGGGCTTAGTCCTTCATCCTTTAACCAAGGTAGCTAGCATTCTCTGTTCAGAAAGCCTGGACTGTTCAGGAAAATAAAAATATTCATGAGGACTTTGCTTCCACTATTACCCTGAAACTTATCATCGCCCCAAACCTCTCTATCACCAAAGTCATTAAATCAGGTTCTTACCTACTTCTTTCCATCCAGCTTGCTAGTTCAGCCTCTTAGATTACAAGTGTTCTTCAGGCTCTTCGGGATCTCTATCCATTGATCTTTCTACTATCTTCTCATCTCAGTCCTCTTTCAAATCCCTTCTTTCCAATTTGAATTCCATGGCACATCATTTCTAACATATTTTCAAGTGCCTTAAACTCCCTTCTTTTTTTATATTTGTATCAGCAGCTGCTAACAAAATCCTAATCTTGCCTGAACCCCACTGTCATTTTGTTCCTTTCCACCTTAACTCAATTATTGCTAAAGAAAGAAACACATAGAGTAGATTGGCATCATTGTGAAGTCATGAACACTGAACCCCATGTGTCCTCAACACATCTCAGCAAGATTCCAGCATGCTGAAACTGATAGAACAAGAATCTTCTATCAGTTCTCCCTCCCACATTTCTAGTGAATGTTTTAAACTTCTTCCCCTCTCTTCAGATCTTTAGTTTGCTCCTGTAGGGCCTCAACTTTCCCATCACTCTTAACAAATGACCTCACTTTCTACTTCACAAAGAAAATAGAAGCTACGAAACAAGAGCTCCCAGGATGAGCTCCTTACATCTGTACCCATCTTTTCTTCTTCCTCTTCTGTGAGAGTGAAATTAGCCCTTCTCCTTTCTAAGACCAGTTGCTCCAATTATTACATTGGACTTTACAGAAGACTTCCATTTTTATTCTTCTTTTTATTTAGCATTTTCTCTCACTTGAATCCATTCTTTTTGACATTTACACATACTCAAATTTCTCACATCTATAGGGGGAAAAGGAAAGCCTCCTCACACCTCTTAACCATTCCTTCCACATTTACTCTTGCTGTCTCTCCCTGATCAAGTTCCCACCCTGTAGCCTTTGTGATCTTTTCAGATTAGACTATGTCATCCCTCCTTCCTCTGCCCCATTTACATCCCTTCAACATTTTCCTAGCCTTTGAATGCCATCTGGAAACCTGTGTATCTCTTACAAAGCCTGCTGGCCTGACCTCTGCCCACCTTTCCAGCTTTATTTTGTACCAGCCTCCTCTCTCATTCTCTAAATTGCAGTTTCACTGCACCATGCCCCTCTGTCCTGGAAACCCTTATACATGCTGGTTCAGTTAACTGCTGTATACCTTTTTTTTTTTTTTTTTTTTGTATTTTTCTGAAGTTGAAACGGGGAGGTAGTCAGACAGACTCCCGCATGCGCCCGACCAGGATCTACTCGGTATGCCCACCAGGGGGCAATGCTCTGCCCATCTGGGGCATTGCTCTGTTGCAACCAGAGCCATTCTAGTGCCTGAGGCAGAGGCCATGGAACCATCCTCAGTGCCCGGGCCAACTTTGCTCCAATAGAGCCTTGGCTGCGGGAGGGGAAGAGAGAGACAGAGAGGAAGGAGAGAGTGGAGAAGCAGATGGGCGCTTCTCCTGTGTGCCCTGGCGGGGAATCGAACCCGGGACTCCTGCACGCCAGGCCAATGCTCTATCACTAAGCCAACCGGCCAGGGCCTGTATACCTTTTTCCATAGGTCTCTCCCATCCCTGATATCACTTAATTGGAGAAGACTTCTAAGCATTCCCAATCAGATAATTTTTCTTTAGAGTAATTATCTCTCAAATACATTTATCTTTGCAATTATTTGATTACATAATAATGGTCCCTCCACCAGACCATAAAATCATTAGAGAAAAAGAAATTCCAACATTATTTCCTATAAAGCCCAGCCAATCATAGGCAAAGTACTAAATACATTTTTGTTAAATGAATGAATGAAGACTGGCACAGAGCTACCCTTTATTCACTCAGCTCACATAATCTTAACCAGAGTCTATTTGTGAAGAAAACAAATCTTGATTTTCTAAGGGATAAGTGGTCATAGCCAGATCACTGGTGTTCAGTTCCCAAAACAAACTGGATTACATGCAAAAGGAAGAAGCAGAGTTAGGAGACCTAGTGCTGCCTTCTGATCATCCTCTGACCGTACTGTTAATATCCCAAAGGAGGGCACTCACCACAAGGCAAAGTAGTCATCTTCGTTTTATTATTCTTGGCATGTTTGTTGAGTGACATTTCAATTACAGTTTTCTTGCCTCTGATGGCAGGGGTCATTTGAATCTAAGAGAACTCACTTCCAATCCTGTCCAAGAAATACACTATCATATTCTAGTTTGGTGGTTGAATGTACCAGATGGGTACACATGGCCAAAACATTGCAGGGTTGTGAACTCTATGGGGTCTATATTCCAGTAGGAGAAGACTCTGAGATTTAAGCTCTTGGAAGAGATGAGCACAGGAGTTGAGTTTTTAGATATACTTTTATGGGATCTTATTTGCAAGCTGCTTCTTCACTTTTAGCAAAAAATCAGCCACTCTGGGAAGAACTTCTACAAGAAGGACATATGCTTCTTATTTCTAGGTCAACTGTTCAGAAGACTTCGGGGTAAGCTATAGGTACCTAAAGAACTTAAGAACATTAAATTTAGTGGTTGCAAATAACACAATAAAAAATATTAATACTAGTGACTTATTATGGTTCTTCTTCTAGAAGCCCAATGTTTTATATAATGTTCACAGCGATCTTGAGATAGAAAATATCTTTACCATTTCATATATGAGAAAATGGAACCTTCAAAAGGCAATTTGCTCAAACTCTCTCAGCTTGTACATTAAAAAAAAAGAACAGATTTAAAACCAACAGTTGGCACTGGCTGGTTGGCTCAGTGGTAGAGTGTCAGCCTAGCGTGTGAATGCCCCAGGTTCAATTCCCAGTCAGGGCACCCAGAGGCTCCCATCTACTTTTCTACCCTTCTCCCTCTCATTTCTCTCTCTCTCTTCTCCTCCCCTCCTGCAGCCATGCCTCAATTAGAGCAAGTTGGTCCCAGGTGCTAAGGATGGCTCCATGGCCTCCACTTCAGGCACTAAAAAAAAAAAATGGCTCTGGTTGCAATGGAGAAAGGGCCTCAGATGGGCAGAGCATCACCCACTAGTGATCTTGCCAGGTGGATCCCAGTCAGGGCATATGCCGGAGTCTATCTCTGCCTCCCCTCCTCTCACTGAATTAAAAAAAAATAAAAAAGCAAACAAAAAATAAAAATAAGAGTTGTCTGAATAAAAAACTTTAAAATTTTTTCAATCATAAAATATATTAGTTTCACTATACAACATAGTTGAGTCGAAAACTTTTGGGGATCATTTGAGATCTTGCTTCCTGGCACATTTTGTCAGTTTTCCAACAATAAACTCATAAACTTTCTCTGGAGCAGAGATTTTCAATAGGTATGCCATGGCACACTGCTGTGCCCCAAGAATTGTTAAAGCATGAAATACCTGACTATTAGAGTCACTGACCTCTTTTCCCTTAGGATTGTCAAATAAGAAAAGTGACAACAGACAACACAACATTAGCCATCTAGTATGAATGAGTCAAAATATAACTATTCTTTTTGTGAGGTCAGCAAAAAATACATTTTTTGGTGTGCCGCAGAACTTTAGTAATTAGTTTATGTGTGCTGTGAAATGAAAAAAGTTGAAAATCGCTGTTCTGTAGGTTTGGCTGTTTCTTACATTGATATTTACCTGGTAGAGTTGACAGGATTTGGAAGAGACAGGCCCAGTTCTACCCTGCAGACCGGGACCCAATGTTAGGTATAAGCAAGGGCTCCTGTTGATTTACTGGCTCCCCTTTGCATTGGGTGAATTTGAGTGAACTTCTCTCAGAATTTTGGGCCCTTTGCTTTTAGTAGCAAGCCATGACTTTATTTGATCTATTCTTAGAAAATGAGAATAAGGGTTGAGTTAACCCAGGGAAAGCCAAAAGAATAAAAGTAAAAAAAAAAAAAAATTAAAAATAGGGTGGGGGTTTCTGCTTTTAATTTTTGGTTTTTAATTAAACTGTTTACCTAGAGTCTGAATAAAAGCTTTGCTGCTTAAATGAGAGACTAAACTCTAACTCAAAGGAAAAGGACACTGGCTTCCCCAACCCAAACAACCAATGGGGTAGTAACAGTTGTTCAGATCTCTGAACCCAGAGGTAGTGGCAGAGACGGGCCCAGGAGCCGTCCAGGACAGCAAGGCCACTGATTCCAGAGAAGGGCAGGGGTCCTGCCATGGTTCCCCTGGAAAGGGGTCCGAGAAAGGGGCCTGTGCCTTGGATTTGCAGTTCCAGTAGTTTCAGGTAAACTTTCAGGTAAGCTTTGGGGGGGCTCTTGCTAGAGAGTTCTTAGGTGACTAAGAATCTTTGTGGGGTGGCCAGAGGAAAAACTTCTTCCAGGGTGTAAAGCTGACCTATGGGGATATTCACTGCATTTGGCTCATCTGGAGACTGTGCAGATAAGGGCTCATTTGTCCTGGAAGTTTGCTCAGAATCTACAGATCTCAACATTGACAAGGGAAATCACGCCTCCCAGGTCAACAAGGCTCACCACAGTCAGCCTCTTATTAATTTTTTAATTAAATTTTTAAGAAAAAGCTGGCTATGAAATTAGGCATAATGAATGGAAAACATACTGAATTGATTTCTTGAAGTTTCAAAAAAGCATTTACATAAATGGGCCAACCTATTATGCCATCTAGGTGTCAATCTAATTATTTGAGGTATTAAAAATGGCTGTCTTTATTTTAATAGTGGAAGGTCATTTGGAACTTGTCAAGGACACATGTAAATTGTAAATGCCTTCAGGGTAAAATTTGGATTCAACCCTTCTTTTATAAATGAGTGAGTTTTTCTTGTGGCTAAAAGGTCTGGGTCAGTCTGTGTATGTCTATATATGTATGTTGTAAATGTGAAGTAATTTTTACCTCAAGATGATATTGTTAAAATTGATTTAAAAGCAAGTGCCTTAGGTAGGACATAAAAATGAGATTCAGGGACATGAACAAGAGTGTGGTGGTTATGGGGGGTATGGAGAGATGGAGGAGGAGAGGGGCACAAAGAAAACCAGATAGAAGGTGATGGAAGACAATTTGACTTTGGGTGATGGGTACACAACATAACCAAATGTCAAAATAATCTGGAGATGTTTTCTCTGAATCTATGTACCCTAATTATTCAATGTCACCCCATTAAAATTAATAATAAAGGGGAAGAGAAAGCAAGTGCTTATAAGAATTTGGTATTCTAGCCCTAGCCAGATGGCTCAGTTGGTTGAGCACTGTCCTAAAGTGCAGAGGTTGCCCGTTTGATCCCTGATCAGGGCACATACAGGAATAGCTCAATGTGTCTGTCTCTCTCTCCCCCTTTCTTTCTCTCTACAATCAGTAAAAAAAAAAACATTAAAAGAATAGGGTATTCTAAAAGTTTCAGAAATATAGAAACTAATTTAAATACTTTTTAGGTTGACATGATCTGAAATCAGTTCTTAAAACAAAAGCTAGCTTAAGTTTATTGGTTTAAATAAAGCAGACATGCCTTTATTTTGCCTGGATTTTACAGAATTAAATCCATATTTATAATTGACTTTTATTTACATAAAATTGGTTCTAAGAGGTTATAAAATGTCTCAGCTAAAGAGTGCTAATTGATTACTTTCTAGTTTTTATTAGGCATTGAGGTTATAAGTATTATAATTTCAATATATGCCTGAAAACATCTAGTATATATTATATAGGTAAACAGTTGTTGCAAATTAAAAGAATAATTGGGACTATGGAAAACCCAAGATGGCCATTGTTTTTTCCTACTTGCCTGCATCCCCATGTTTCAGTTTTGGCATTTTTTCATGCATCACAGTGCATCTAAGCTGGATTTATATAAAGGAACTTATAAGCTGACATTACTTCAAGGAGACCACTTAAACTCTTACCAAAATTTGATAGTCACATCAAGAAAATAATACTAAGTTGGTAACCGCTTCTTTTCACAACAAGTTCCCAGAAGACAAAGATTTTAAAGATCATTGGCTGCCACGTAGAGATTTTGTTTATTAGAAAGAAAATCAAATATTAAAATCACTCTCTAACTTCACTACAAGGGAACTTGTCAGGCACTGAACCATGAATAGACAGCCATTCTAGGACATCAACAAGGCTTATATACCCATGAATTGATATTTACTCAGAATTCATTTTGTTTGATGGTTTTTACCTATTAGCTAATGATAACAATAATAATAATTATGGTTGTTCTTTGGGTTTTTCTACATAGTCCAACTGTTTATGGTTACTGCACATATATAAGATATCTGTTAATTTTCTTTTCATGGCTCATGTAAAGGTTATATAAGATGCCAAATACAGAAAGATGAGAAATAATGCAAAACTAGAATCATAATAGTTCATCAGATAGAAGTGTTTCAGAATGTTTTTTCACAATGAAGACCATAAGACCTGACTGCCTTCCATTTACTTGCTCTCTCCTTTTGGGAAAAATCTGGCCTCAACTCAGATTTAAAGGTTATGGTATTGCCTCATCTCCAGCGGTCAACAAGACAAGGTTCAGACGGAGACTTCCTAGTAATGAGCCTACCTAGTACTGTGAGGCCACACTATCCAACCAAAGGGCTGGTCATCAGTGCATCCTGCAGATTGATTTATAACCAAAGGGGGGAACTTTGGATATAATAAATTTAACAAGTCCAGTGACTAAAAATAACCTCACACAGTGATCTGATCATAAATTCCTAACTGGGAAGGTCATGTTGGGTAGTCACACTCCAAGCATATAACTCTTTTAGTGAAAGGTTTTAGGCCAGACCTGACCATTGTTCTTATCCATCTAGATCAGGGGTAGTCAACCTTTTTACACCTACTGCCCACTTTTGTATTTCTGTTAGTAGTAAAATTTTCTAACCGCCCACCGGTTCCACAGTAATAGTGATTTATAAAGTAAGGAAGAAACTTTACTTTATAAAATTTATAAAGCAGAGTTATAGCAAGTTAAAGCATATAATAATAATTACTTACCAAGTACTTTGTGTCAGATTTTTGCCAAATTTGGCAGAATAAATCTTTATAAAACAACTTACTATAGTTAAATCTATCTCTTTATTTATACTTTGGTTGCTCTGCTACCACCCACCATGAAAGCTGGAATGCCCACTAGTGGGCAGTAGGGACCAGGTTGACTACCACTGATCTAGATTAACACACCTTTGAAATTCCAGAAGTAACACCCCTCAAAGAGGGTATTAACACTCAAGAGAGCACATAATCTTAACTATCCTGCTCACCTTGTTTTCACCAATCTTCCTTCCATTCTTTCTTTAATTTCAAATGCACAAAAAGAAGCAGCAAGATTTTTGTTCTCTGGGGCATTGACATCTTGCTTCTTGGCATATGTCAGCAGTTTAAAACCTCTAATTTTTGTAGAGATGACACCACGAAGATACCTGAAGTAATGCAGAGACTCTGACTTGCAGAATATGTTCTATTTCTCTAGTTTCCTCATCTACTTTCTGCATTCTTATTTCATTTCACATACTCATGTCCTTTCCTCTCTCATTCCAAATCCATTGTCATTTGCCTTGAGGAGCACAAAGTAAGATGTCCCAGAGTGATGGTCATCTTCCTGGGTTCCCTCCAGAAGAAGTCCCTGAATTCCACCCTCATCCACATTGAGCTAAAAGGCCCTGTGTTATGTTTCAAAGCACCCAGAAGCTGGTATCATTACATACACTAGGTTGTCACATTTACCAATTGGTGTTCTCTGATACAGAGCTTCTGAAGAGGATAAACCAAGTTGTACTAACTTTTGCATCTCAAGTTGTTATCACTCTGTCTGAAATATAGTTGGTGCTCAAATGTTTTTTGGATTAAGTGGTATCAAGACACCTCCTCTCTTCTCCCCAGATCACTAAGAATAAACACTACAATTTTAAGTAAAAAATGTGAAACATGAATAAAAAGTTCTACAAGGATACAGTGTCTGCCTAAGACAGGCTTAATTAGAACAAGAGAATATGTATTCCTGACCCCATATCACCAGACAAACAAGCATCAAGTATCAAGCAACAATGCAGTAGTGCTGAAAGAATTATATATATGAGTATGGAAAAGACATTCTCTTAGGCATAGTGCAAGGGAAAGACCTAAAACAGAAAATGGACATTGAGAAAAAGCCTGACAAACCAGTCTCTACTCTAAACGCAGAGTATCACTAGAGAAATTTGAAGTCTATTATTCATTGTGTGTAACCATAGCAACAGAGATTTTCAAGTCAAATTCAATTCCTGACCAGATTGATTCAATAATCCATTTTAAGGCCTAGCAAAAAGAAGTGTGCTTATTTCCACATATAAAAACCATTTACTTTAGTATCTACTGTCCTATAGAAAGTGACCAGCTTTCAACAAAAAAGTTACAAAGCATACAATAATCAAGGGAGAGCCTGACCAGGTAGTGGCACAGTGGATAGAGCATCAGACTGGGACATGAAGGACCCAGGTTTGAAACCCCTAGGTCTCTGGCTCATTTGGGGTTGCTGGCTTGAAGCCCAAGGTCACTGGCTTGAGCCCAAGGTTGCTGACTTGAGCAAGGGGTTAATTGCTCTACTGTAATCCTCCCTCCCCCCGTCAATGCACATATAAGAAAGCAATCAATGAACAATTAAGGAGACTAAAGGAGCTACAATGTAGAATTGATGCTTATCATCATCTCTCTCCCTTCCTTCCTGTCTGTCCCTATATGTTCTCTCTGTCTCTGTCACAATATATATATCAAGAAAAAATAATACATTGTCAAGAGTAAATCAATAGAACCAGACTCAAGTATGACACAAATGTTAAAACTGTATGACAGGAAATTTGAAGTAACTCTAATTAATATGATAAAGATTCTAATGAGAAAGAGATACAGCATGCAAAATCAGACAATTCAGCAGACATTGGCAACTACAAAGGACATTCAAACAGAAAAGCTAGAAATAAAAAACACAATAACGTAGATGAAGGATGTCACTGAGTGAGCAGTTCACCGATAAATTCAACACAGTTAAGGAAAGATCAAATTACCAAAATTAAAACACAAAAGAAAAACGTGATAAAAGTAGAATGGAGCAACCAAGAGATGTAGAACAATGACATATTGCTAAGATATATTTAATTAAAATTTTACAAGAAGAGAGAGCAAATAGAGCAGAAGAAATATTGAAGATATAATAAATAAAAATTTTCTAAAATTAACAATAGACATCAAACTAGAGATCCAAGAAACAGAAAAACACATCAAAGTTATCCCAGAGGTTCCTTATACTATTTTCATCTTTTTTTAATCTTCTTTCTTTTTGCTGTTTTGATTGGGAGTTTTCTGTTTTCTCAACTCTGAAAGCTTTGATTTGATCTTCTGCTTCATCTACTTCTTATTGGTTCCTTGTAATATATTCTTCATTTCTGTTAATATATTCTTCATTTCTGACTGTTTTTTTAAATGTTTTCTAGCTCTGTTTTTATATTTCCTGTCCCTTTGTTGACGTTCTCACTAAGTTCATCTACTCTTTCACTAAGTTCATTGAGCATCCTCATGAACAGCTTTTTGAACTCTGCATCTGGTAGATTGCTTATATTCATTTTGTTTATTGCTTTTTCTGGAGTTTTGTTCTGCTCTTTCATTTGGGACATGTTTCTTTGTCTCCTCATTTTGGCAGCCTCCCTGTGTTGTTTTCTTTGTATTGGGTAAAGCTGCTACGTTACCCATGCTTGGTAGAGTGGCTTAATGTAGTAGGTCTTCTGTAGGGTCCAGTGGCACAGCCTCCCCAATCATCCAAGGCGGGCATTCCAGGTGTGCCCCTTTCATCAGCTGTGTATACCCTTCTGCTGTAGTTGAGACTTGATTGCTGTTGGCACATCAGTGGGAGGGATTTATCCCTAGGTCAGTTGGCTGCAAAGACTGGTTATGACCACAATGGAAGATCAGGGGCCCACCCCACAGAGCAGGATTTATTTCAGTGGGGCCCTGGTACCGACTGAGTCTTTCCCTTGAGTGTTTCACTTGTGAAAGTGGCTCTGTGACCTTACAGAAGGTGTAGGCCAAGGTCAGATACCATGTGTGTTCTGTCCAGGGCCACCCAGCATAAGTTACAAAGTGATCTTCAGATGGATGCTAATTGTACTGGGCTTGGAGGTGCCCAGGTGAGGCCAAGCTGTGAACCAAGCCTGGCTGCTGCTAGTGCCAGGCTTGGGGCCACTTAGCAAGAGGTATGATGCATGACGAGGCCAGATGCTGCTTGTTTGAGAGATTTTAGGAAAGTTTAAAGCGTGAGCCAAGATAGTCTGTTCAAGTGGAAAAGCCACTGGAAACAGCTTGGGCAGACCAACAAGTTAGGTGAGGCAGGTCTCAAGGAATTACCAGAGCAGGGTAAACAGTATTAGCCAGGTTGATGAAGTCTTAGATGTGGTGCCTACCTGCCGGCTCTGTGGGAAGAGGGCCCAGCAAAGAACAAGGGCCTTTGCCAGTACTCTCTCTGGGAGAAAGTTGCTCTTTCAGATCTCACCAGCTGTCAGACAATTCAGTTTATCCTCATATGCCTCCAGTGCCTTTCTAGCTGCTGCCCCAGTACTGGGGCTTAGAGCAAATGAGTCTGAGGAAGTGTATGTGGGCTCTTTAAGAGGAATGCCTGAAACTCCAGCAGCCCTTCATCTCACTCAGCTACAATCCCTGCTGTGGTTTCTACAGCCAGAAGTTATGACGACTTCTCTTTCTGGCACTGGAACCCTGGGCTGGGGGTGGGGGCTGGTGTGGGGCTGAGACCCCTGTCTCCTTAGGGGCAACTCTGTAGCTGAGATATTCCTCCTGATTTTTACCTGCCATACGTTGGTGTAAGACCAGCTCATTCTGAGTCTCTGATGCTCTTACCAGTCTCGATGTGGCTTCTTCTTTATCCTTAGTAGTAGGGCTTCTGTTTGGCTAGTTTTCAGGTGATCTGAATAATTGTTCTATAGTTTAGTTGTAATTTTGTTGTGTTTTGGGGAGGATTTGAGAATTGTGTTTATCTATGCCACAATCTTGACTAGAACTGATAAAGATATATTTTATTTAAATTTTTTTTCATTTATTGATTGACTTTTAGAGAGAGATGGAGAGAAAGAAATAAAGAAAAATATAGAAAGAGAGAGAAAAAAAGAGAAAAATAAAGATACATTTTAAAGGATAGTACCTCACAACCAAGTAGGATTTATCCCAGAAATGCAAGGCTGGTTCAATATTTAATTATCAATCAATGTAATTCTCAAGTAGAAAAGAAATAACACAGTAATCTCAACAGAAGCACAAAGTACATTTACACAGTTAAAAACCATTAAGGTTAAAACCTATATTCACACAAAAGCCTGTATGCAAATGTCTATAACGGCTTACCGTATTTTTCATTCCATAAGACGTACTTTTCCCCCCCAAAACAGTGGAGAGGAAAATGTGTGTCTTATGGAGCAAAAAATACGGCATTTTATTAAATATTTTAACACACCATTTGGTTCAAAATATTTTTTTTCTTATTTTCCTCTTTAAAACTCAAGGTGTGTCTTATGGTCAGGTGAGTCCTATGGAGTAAAAAATACAGTAATTCACAATCATCAAAAATTGGAAACAGCACAACTGTTCCACGGTGAATGAATAAACAAACATTGTATGGTACATCCATATAATTGCATACTACTCAGCAATAAAAAGAAATAATCTGGGGTTACATGAAAAGCATGGATAAATCTCAAAGGCATTTTGCTGAGTGGAAGAAATCAGACCCAAAAGACTATATATGATAGATTCCCTCTGTATGAGATTCATGAAAAGGTAAAACCCTAGGATGGAGAACAGATCCTTGGTTGCCAGGGGTTGGTGGTAAGGAGGAGAATTTAACAGGCAGCATGATGCCATTTTTTGAAGTGATGAAACTTTGTGTGTTGATTGTGGAGGTAGATAACAGAACTCTGCATTTGACAAAAGCCACACCACAAAGAATAAATTTTATAGTAAACAAACTTAAAAGTATAACAAAAATAGGTCTTTTATTCAAAAAAGAGAATTGAACAAAAACTGTCCATCCTCTTCAACTTACAGAAAGGGTCCTGCACTCAAGAAAAAGCATTGCCCTACCAAGCCATCCCAGGGTACTAACGCCTCAAGGAAGCCATTTGGCTCTGCCCACCACAAAAACATTTGGAGGGCATGGCACTTTAAGATAGAGTAATCACACCAGATCTATCCTAACACCCCCTTTCCATGTACTGAGGCCCTGACAACAGACCAGCACTGCAGAATGTTTAAGCAAATGTAACTCTTTTCCTCTTCAACAAACCGAGGACTGGAAAGCCTATAAATGTGCTATTTCAGCTGTTTTAAGCAGCTTATCATGATTTTCTGAGAGTCTGGCCTCAAGACTCAGGATCCCTTCTTAATAACATTTAATGCTACCATTATGTAATTGAATCCATTCTGTCAGTGTAGTGGGAATATCATTAAACTGTAATTCATTTCACTGTCTTCTAGCTTTCAGACCCTCGAGTCCCAGAGTCCAGAACACTAGGAACTTGAAGCAAAGAGTGATCCTAATCCTTCCCCCTCCACCTCCCCCCTCCTGGGCCAGGCTGAGTGTTTCCACACTGCATTGTATCCATCTTCTTATCGCCAAGACTCTGAGATGCTTCAGGTTCATAGAGAGATCTGCCAGGCTCATCCTCCTCTGTCATTGCCTTAAAATCCCTGATGCTGAATGACAGTCCCTGATTTGCTGTGTATCATCTGAGCCAGGAGTATTTTTGGAAATGATAATGATATCAAGAGATGGTACTTTTTACATCGGTTGCCCCCTCGACATTAAGTACCTGGCACCATGCCATCTAATGTGCAAGTAGCCACATTATTATTGAAACCACATGTTCATTAGCAAGGCTGGCACCAACTCAAGCTCCACTGTCCGAAGTTAATGTTATATTCCATTATAGTCCAGACAAGGGGACAGTGTAGGATACAGTTGGGCATGAGAACAAACAGCCTTCTTTGACGAAATCTGAGTCTTCAACTGTTAGAAATATGATCCGGTTTCTATCTCGACATATGTCTGCACTGATGTTTCAGAAAGGGACATGTTTTGAAAGAAAATACCATTCTTTCAGTGTTATCTTTGCAAAATTGTATTTAATTCTTTCCACCACTTGCAGGGATAACCAAAGTCTGCCAGCTTCTTGCTGTGCTAATCATTTCATCCCTGGAGATTCATGCAAGAGAGTTTCACTTAATATAAAGGAGTGACTCAGAATCATTGCTTTCAATTAAGAAAGCCTGAGAGAGTTCTGAGAACAGTGTTCTCTTCTTTTAAGAGTAGGAAGGAGGAGGGGTGCTAGGACAGGGAAGGAGGGGAGGAAGAGAAGAAAATGAATATGAGTAGACAAGTGACTTGGGCACTTAAGATGAAATCATTGACTCCATGCGCCATTTTCATAAAATTTAATTCAGATTGCGCAAGTTCTCAGCCTTTCAGACATTATTTATGGGAGCACCAGTAGTGCAATCAGTTGTTAGTGCACAATACTGATATAGATATTATTTATGTACAATGGGTATTTACTTTCTTTGCTCCATCCTGATAGAAAGACATGCTGGATTTTTAAAAACATTTTATCATTATTATTTATTCTCATATGTGCATCTCACACATAGGTCAGAGAGCTCGGATTTTCATTTATCCCTTACTAGAGAAGCAAATACACTTTTTGCATGTGTGCTGAACAAAGCTGCCAAAAGCATTTGTTTAAACCCATTATTCGTGTTGCTTTACAAGAGTTTCTTACAGCAGAGCATATGTTCAAGTCCCTTCTTGTTTATGTGTGGCAATCATAAAGCAGAATTTTACAAATTTAGAAACCAACATTGTGGAAAATGGATTAAAGTATTTTTATGTTTTCGGCTAGAAACAGTGTTGTTGAAAACTAGTCTCCACTCCACCCCCGAATAATGCATGAAGTATTATAATTCTCCTTATATGGCGAGGTCTATTACAATACAGTATTTTCAGAAATCTAAAGATGACCTAACCTCACCAGTTTCTCCCCAGAGCAGTCATATTCCACCCCAAAGTAAACAGTACTCTCAGATTGGTGCAAAAATATTGGTCAATAAACAAACTATTTTGGTAAGTAGACACTCCTAACAGGGTCCTGACAAGTAATTTTGGGGGCCTGCTGAAAAGGGGATCACAATCAGTGTGATATTTCCCAAAAGCAATACAGGTATTTAGGCCCCAATAAGCAAGAACATTAAATTGTGAGAGAGAGAAAAAAAGACCTTCAAAAGAATTTTTTTTTTAATTATTAAAGTGCAGGCAGTCTCCAGGTTATGAATGGGTAGGTTCTGTAGGTTTAAAAATGGTTATTTACATGTGCAGAAAGGTAAAAATAAATCCTATATGAAGACAAACCTCTAACTTGCATTTAATAGGTAAATGTACCTGTTACAACTCACATACAAAATCAACTTACGAACAAACCTACAGAACCCATCTCATTCATTACCCAGGGACTGCCTGTAATTACACAGAAGAAGTCAGAATAAAAGTCAGACTATTTTATTTATATTGTTTACTATCTTTTACTTATTTACAGTGCATTGTTATTTTTCTTTCAACATGTTAGAAGGACATAATCTGTATAGTGTTAAAGAGCCCTTTAAAGGTTTTCCTGCAGGTTCTTGTCCGAATGGAAACCTGGGAGGAAAGGGCCTGACCTATTTAGTGAGCAGCATTCTCCCTCTTCCTAGACTTGGGCACCACCTCTATACAGTACTGGGTCTTCCCAGAGCTAATTTCAATGATTCACTCCTGCTTTTGTATTTCACACATCAATGTAAAGTCATTGGGTAAGAAAACAGTCTCCTCTTTTCTGTGTTTGCAAAGGGTTAAACCTGAAAAACAATGTTCTAAATGTGTTTGTTTATTCATGTGCCTGAACGTCTGGTTGGAACCACTTTGCCCATGCTCATTTTCCATATGACCTTTTACAAGTAGCTAAGAAAGACGCCATTGTTCCCCTGCATTTAGTGGATTTGAAAACATCATCCCCACAACTGAAAAGGCAAGTCAGAGAAAGAATGCCTAAAGCAAAGATAAAGCATTTCCCTCCTCTACCCATCCACCAAAGCCATTAATCAAGTTAGTCACGAGATAGTGGTTGACTTGAAATTGTACCAATACCTGTGAGATATGTAATTAATTGGACTGTTCTAAAATATAACTCGTGTGCTTTCTTAGCCCCCACCCCAGGTCCTTCCACACTCTTTCATATCATGTACTTTTCCTTTCACTCAAAAATGGGGTTATATGTCTTTCATGAGGGCTCACCTGGCTGAGCTGGCACTGAAGCATACTTCACTTGTCATTTTAGGTAGATAGATAGATGATAGATAGATAGATAGATGATAGATAGATAGATGATAGATAGATAGATAGATAGATAGATAGATAGATAGATAGATAGATAGATAGATAGATGATGGATAGATGACAGATGATAGATAGATAGATAGATAGATAGATAGATAGATAGATAGATAGATAGATAGATAGATGATAGATAGATAGATAGATAGATAGATAGATAGATAGATAGATGATGGATAGACCATTCCAGCTTATGGGTGGTAGGTTCTAAAAAGTAGGCATGTTCTGACTTCGCACATAAACCAATGATGGTGGCTAGTCTCCAAAGATAGCCCCAAACAAACTCCTCCTTGTATATACATCTTATTACTCTCATCAAAAAATGGAATATATTTCCCCTACCACTGAATCTTGTCTGGCTCTGTAACAACTTTGACAAATAGAACATGGAAGAATGTTCTGGGACTTCCAAGCCCAGGCATTATTTAGATCTGTCACCTCTGCTTCCTCTCAGAAGCCCTGAGTTGCCATACTAAACATCCGGGACATCTTGTTGGAAAAAGTGGCCACAGGGCCAGGTTCTGAAAGCTGAGACACCAAGTGAAGAGAGACAACAGGGAGGAGCTCCTTGCCTGAAACACCCAGCACCACCCACAGCTGCAGCAACTACCATCTTATGAAACTGCTTGAGAAATGCCAAGCAAGAAAAGAGGAACCACCCAGTAGAGGAAATGCAAAATAAAATGATTGTTGTTGTAAGCCGCAAAGTTTTAGGGTGGTTTCTTATGCTGTAGTTGATAAATGCAATGGTATTCTTTCAAGCAGCATTTTTGGGGGGGTCTATTTTGGCAAAATAACAGTTTCAAATTTTAAATAAAATGCAACTTAAAAGATAAACATTCATTGTTTGGTTTTTGGTTTTTGTTGTTCTGAGTGGGGGATGAGCGGAAGTTAAACATCAAATACTTTTCATACAATAATATTTAAATGAGCTACATAGAAACATTTAAATTAAATTACTCTAAAAATACAAATGATTTGTCAAATAAGGGAGAAAGTGTTTGGCTCAGTGTGTTTAGGACTCTAGCAATTCCAAAAAGCATTTTGAAGAAGTTCTCAGATGCTTGGTTAATGGCAGTGTTCTAAGAGACCTAAATTTTGACCAGTGTTCTAAGAGACATTCCTGAATTTTTCTAAAACTTCTCACAGAAAATTTTTTTTTTCTTTTTTTTTTTTTCTTTTTTCTGAAGCTGGAAACAGGGAGAGACAGTCAGACAGACTCCCGCATGCGCCCGACCGGGATCCACCCGGCACGCCCCCACCAGGGGGCTACGCTCTGCCCACCAGGGGGCGATGCTCTGCCCATCCTGGACGTCGCCATGTTGGGACCAGAGCCACTCTAGCGCCTGAGGCAGAGGCCACAGAGCCATCCCCAGCGCCCGGGCCATTTTTGCTCCAATGGAGCCTTGGCTGCGGGAGGGGAAGAGAGAGACAGAGAGGAAAGCGCAGCGGAGGGGTGGAGAAGCAAATGGGCGCTTCTCCTGTGTGCCCTGGCCGGGAATTGAACCCGGGTCCTCCGCACGCTAGGCCAATGCTCTACCGCTGAGCCAACCGGCCAGGGCCTCACAGAAAATTTTAAATGTATTCAAACTTAACAAAGTATAATAAATCTCCATGTTCCAATATTCAGTTTCAACAACTAGCAACTCACTGCCACTTTTGTTCGTCACATATCCCAAGCCACTGCCCCCTCCTCTGCGTATAAGAAACACATCCAAGAAAACAGACCATTTCATCCATAGTATTTCTAAAGATTCTTAGCTAAAGAAAAAGATTCTTTTTACTGTAAAAACAAAAGCATAATGCCATTATATCTAAAAAAAGTTTAACAGTGATTTCTCAAAAGTCTCAAATATCTTATTAGTGTTAAGAGGAATTTTATTTGTGTTTTGTTTTTTTAATTGAGATTCTAAGAAAGTACATACATTGTAATTGGTTGACATGCTTCTTTAATCTATATAACATTCTACCCCATCCCCCACCTTTCTCTCCTTTTTTTCCCTTGCCATTTTTTTTGGTTTTGCTGTTGAAAATACTGGATTTCTCATCCTTCAGAGTTTTTCCTAATCTAGGTTTCACTGACTACATCCCCATGGCTTTATTTAACATGTTCTGCTGTTCCTTGAGATCTTGTAAGATAGTAATTAGAGACAGTTGGATTCAGGTTTAATATTCTAGAAAGAATACATACATCTTAGTGATTATGTAAAATTCAATCTGGAGGAACAAGTAATGTCTAATTGTCTCCCTTTTGGTAATGTTAGCGGCAATTGATGATTATTACCTGGATTCACTGTTCCATTAAGGGTTGCAAAATGATGACAGTTTAATTCAGTTATTTCTTTCCCATCTACTACCTAGAATCTGTTTCTAAAGGGAATTTCATCAATTGTTGGTTTACCCTGAAGTATTTTTAGTATAGGGCAGGCAGGATAGATGCTCGATACTTCTTTTTTATTTACCACTCCTCAACATAATGAATTGGTTCCCTATGTCTTCCAAAGGTGACCAGCTGGATGTTCTTAGTAGCATTAGAAATGATGGATTTATATATATTTGATGGGTCACCATTCATTTACGTTTCTGTCCTTATTAATGCTCAAAATTTAGATAATAGAAACAACTTCAAAATAGTTTCTTTTGAGCAGAACTCAGTAGTCTTACAGCTTCCTTGTTTTCTAATATGACAAGACGTTTTAGGCTAACCTTCTATGTTCCCTGTTACAATTTCTCCAGGGCCCCTGCTCTTTTTACTGGAAGATGAGATTTAAATAACACAATCTGAATCATATGTACTCAATAGCACTGGGCTGGAAATTGGTGTTTTTTTTTTATTGTATTAAAAAGATGGTAGGATTTTTTTTAGCGTGTTGGGTATTTCTTGAAATAAAATTAATTTTAATTTAATACTACTGCATATTTTGTGTGTGACAGAGGTAGAGAGAGATGGACAGATAGGAACAGACAAACAGGAAAGGAAAGAGATGAGAAGCATCAATTCTTTGTAGCAGCACTTTAGTTGTTCACTGACTATTTTCTCAATTAACACTACTGTATTTTTATTTAACCTCCTTCATCTTACATTTGTATTTCCTTTGTCCCATGCCCAAAAGTCCAGCTCTTACTTACATTCTCAGAATATGTTGTTAAACTTGGGTTTATATCAGTCTGATAGTTAAATACTATCTCAGTGTAATTTTAACTTGCATTTTTCTTACCACGCATGAGATTAGGTGTATCTTCTTATAAACAAAGGTATTTGAATTTCTTTTTCTGTGAATAGACTCTATGTGATTTTTTGTCATTTACCTTTTTGTTTTAGGAGCTCTTTTTTTTTCTTTATTTTAATTTTTTAAATTAATATTAATTGTATGACATTGATAAATCAGAGTACATGTGTTCAAAGAAAACATCTCCAGGTTATTTTGACATTCGGTTATGTTGCATACCCATCACCCAAAGTCAAATTGTCCGCTGTCACCTTCTATCTGGTTTTCTTTGTGCTCCTCCCCTCCCCTTACCCCCTCCCTCTCACTGCCCCCCCAACCACCACACTCTTGTCCATGTCTCTGAGTCTCATTTTTATGTCCCACCTATGTATGAAATCATATAGTTTTTAGTTTTTTCTGATTTACTTATTACACTCAGTATAATGTTATTAAGGTCCATCCATGTTGTTGTAAATGACCCGATGTCATCATTTCTTATGGCTGAATAGTATTCCATAGTATATATGTACCACATCCTCTTTATCCAGAAATCTATTGAATGGCTTTTTGGTTGTTTCCATGTCTTGGCCACTGTGAACAATGCTGCAATGAACATGGGGCTGCATGTGTCTTTCCGTACCAATGTTTTTGATTTTGGGGGTATTATGCAATATAGGGATTGCTGGATCATATGGTAGCTCTATTTTTAATTTTTTGAGGAACCACCATACTTTCTTCCATAATGGTTGTACTACTTTACATTCCCACCAACAGTGGATGAGGGTTCTTTTTCTCCACAGCCTCTCCAACATTTGTTGTTACCTGTCTTGTTGATAATAGCTAATCTAACAGGTGTGAGGTGGTATCTCATTGTAGTTTTGATTTGCATTTCTCTAATAGCTAATGAAGATGAGCATCTTTTCATATATCTGTTGACCATTTGTATTTCTACCTGGGAGAAGTGTCTGTTCATGTCCTCTTCCCATTTTTTTTATTGGATTGTTTGTTTGTTGTTGAGTTTTATGAGTTCTTTGTAAATTTTGGATATTAGACCCTTATCTGTGTTGTTGTTTGAAAATATCATCTCCCATTTATTTTTATTATTTTTTTTTAAATAAATTTTTATTGATGTTAATGGGATGACATTAATAATTCAGGGTACATATATTCAAAGAAAACATGTCTAGGTTATTTTGTCATTAAATTATGTTGCATACCCCTCACCCAGAGTCAGATTGTCCTCCGTCATCCTCTGTCTAGTTTTCTCTGTGCCCCTCCCCCTCCCCCTAACTCTCTCCCTCCCTCCCTCCTGCGTCCTCCCTCCCCCCACCCCTGGTAACCACCACTCTCTTGTCCATGTCTCTTAGTCTCGTTTTTATGTTCCACCAATGTATGGAATCATGTAGTTCTTGTCTTTTTCTGATTTACTTATTTCACTCCGTATAATGTTATCAAGATCCCACCATTTTGCTGTAAATGATCTGATGTCATCATTTCTTATGGCTGAGTAGTATTCCATAGTGTATATGTGCCACATCTTCTTTATCCAGTCTTCTATTGAAGGGCTTTTTGGTTGTTTCCATGTCTTGGCCACTGTGAACAGTGCTGCAATGAACATGGGGCTACATGTGTCTTTACGTATCAATGATTCTGAGGTTTTGGGGTATATACCCAGTAGAGGGATTGCTGGGTCATAAGGTAGTTCTATTTGCAGTTTTTTGAGGAACCACCATACTTTCCTCCATAATGGTTGTACTACTTTACATTCCTACCAACAGTGTATGAGGGTTCCTTTTTCTCCACAGCCTCTCCAACATTTGCTATTGCCCGTCTTGTTGATAATAGCTAATCTAACAGGGGTGAGGTGGTATCTCATTGTAGTTTTGATTTGCATTTCTCTAATAACTAATGAAGCTGAGCATCTTTTCATATATCTGTTGGCCATTTGTATTTCTTCCTGGGAGAAGTGTCTGTTCATGTCCTCTTCCCATTTTTTTATTGGATTGTTTGTTTGTTTGTTGTTGAGTTTTATAAGTTCTTTGTAAATTTTGGATATTAGGCCCTTATCTGAGCTATTGTTTGAAAATATCAGTTCCCATTTAGTTGGCTGTCTGTTTATTTTGATATCAGTTTCTCTTGCTGAGCAAAAACTTTTTATTCTGATGTAGTCCCATTCATTTATCTTTGCCTTCACTTCTCTTGCCATTGGAGTCAAGTTCATAAAATGTTCTTTAAAACCCAGGTCCATGAGTTTAGTACCTATGTCTTCTTCTATGTACTTTATTGTTTCAGATCTTATATTTTATATTTAGGTCTTTGATCCATTTTGAATTAATTTTAGTACACGGGGACAGGCTGTAGTCGAGTTTCATTCTTTTGCATGTGGCTTTCCAGTTTTCCCAACACCATTTGTTGAAGAGGCTTTCTTTTCTCCATTTTGTGTTGTTGGCCCCCTTATCAAAGATTATTTGACCATATATATGTGGTTTTACTTCTGGGCTTTCTATTCTGTTCCATTGGTCTGAGTGTCTATTTTTCTGCCAATACCATACAGTTTTGATTATTGTGGCTCTATAATATAGTTTAAAGTCAGGTATTGTAATGCCCCCAGCTTCATTCTTTTTCCTTAGGATTGCTTTAGCTATTCGGGGTTTTTTATAGTTCCATATAAATCTTATGATTTTTTGTTCCATTTCTTTTAAAAATGTCATAGGAATTTTGATGGGAATTGCATTAAATTTATATATTACTTTGGGTAATATGGCCATTTTAATTATATTTATTCTTCCTATCCAAGAACAAGGAATATTTTTCCATCTCATTGTGTCTTTTTCTATTTCTCTTAGCAATGCCTTGTAGTTTTCGTTATATAGGTCCTTTACATTCTTTGTTATGTTTATTCCTAGGTATTTTATTTTTTTTGTTGCAATCGTGAAGGGGATTATTTTTTTGAGTTCGTTTTCTAATATTTCATTGTTGGCATATAGAAAGGCTATGGACTTTTGTATGTTGATTTTGTATCCTGCGACCTTACTGTATTGGTTTATTGTTTCGAGTAATCTTTTTGTGGAGTCCTTTGGGTTTTCGATGTATAGGATCATATCATCAGCAAAAAGTGATACCTTTACTTCTTCTTTTCCGATGTGGATGCCTTTTATTTCTTTGTCTTGTCTGATTGCTCTGGCCAGAACTTCTAGCACCACGTTAAATAAGAGTGGAGAGAGTGGACAACCCTGTCTTGTTCCTGATTTAAGGTGGAAAGTCCTCAGTTTTACGCCATTTAATATGATGTTGGCTGATGGTTTATCATATATGGCCTTTATCATGTTGAGATATTTTCCTTCTATACCCATTTTGTTGAGAGTCTTAAACATAAAATTGTGTTGTATTTTATCGAAAGCCTTTTCTGCGTCTATTGATAAGATCATGTGGTTTTTGTTCTTTGTTTTGTTGATATGGTGTATTACGTTAACCGTTTTGCGTATGTTGAACCATCCTTGAGATTCTGGGATGAATCCCACTTGATCATGATGTATTATTTTTTTAATATGTTGTTGTATTCGATTTGCCAGTATTTTGTTTAGTATTTTAGCATCTGTATTCATTAGAGATATTGGTCTGTAGTTTTCTTTCTTTGTGCCATCCTTGCCTGGTTTTGGTATGAGGGTTATGTTGGCCTCATAAAATGTGTTTGGAAGTATTGCTTCTTCTTCAATTTTTTGGAAGACTTTGAGTAGAATAGGAACCATGTCTTCTTTGAATGTTTGATAGAATTCACTAGTATAACCGTCTGGGCCTGGACTTTTATTTTTGGGGAGGTTTTTAATAGTTTTTTCTATTTCCTCCCTGCTGACTGGTCTGTTTAGGTTTTCCGCTTCTTCATGACTCAGTTTAGGAAGGTTGTATTGTTCTAGGAATTTATCCATTTCTTCTAGATTGTTGTATTTGGTGGCATATAGTTTTTCACAGTATTCTACAATAATTCTTTGTATATCTATGATGTCTGTGGTGATTTCTCCTCTTTCATTTTGGATTTTATTTATTTGAGTCCTGTGTCTTTTTTCCTTAGTGAGTCTTGCCAAGGGTTTGTCAATTTTGTTGATCTTTTCAAAGAACCAGCTCCTTGTTTTATTGATTTTTTCTATAGTTTTTCTGTTCTCTATTTCATTTATTTCTGCTCTGATTTTTATTATCTCCTTTCTTCGGCTGGTTTTGGGTTGTCTTTGTTCTTCTTTTTCTAGCTCCTTAAGGTGTGAAGTTAAGTGGTTTACTTCGGCTCTCTCTTGTTTGTTCATATAGGCCTGAAGTGATATGAACTTTCCTCTTATTACTGCCTTTGCTGCATCCCAGAGATTCTGATATGTCGTATTTTCATTATCATTTGTCTGTATATATCTTTTGATCTCTGCGCTTATTTCTTCTTTGACCCATTCATTTTTTAGAAGTATGTTGTTTAGTTTCCATAATTTTGTGGGTTTTTCCCCCTCTTTTTTACAGTTGAATTCTAGTTTCAAGGCTTTATGATCAGAGAATATGCTTGGTACAATTTCAATTTTTCTAAATTTGCTGATATTGTCTTTGTGGCCCAACATATGGTCAATTCTTGAGAATGTTCCATGTACACTAGAGAAAAATGTATACTCTGTCGCTTTGGGATGAAGTGTCCTGTAGATGTCTATCATATCCAGGTGTTGTAATATTTCGTTTAAGGCCACTATATCTTTATTGATTCTCTGTTTGGATGACCGATCTAGAGCCGTCAGCGGTGTATTGAGGTCTCCAAGTATGATTGTATTTTTGTCAGTTTTTGTTTTAAGGTCAATAAGTAGCTGTCTTATATATTTTGGTGCTCCTTGGTTTGGTGCATATATATTAAGGATTGTTATGTCTTCTTGATTCAGTGTCCCCTTAATCATTATGAAATGACCATTTTTGTCTCTGAGTACTTTTTCTGTCTTGTAGTCAGCATTATCAGATATGAGTATTGCTACACCTGCTTTTTTTTGGGTGTTGTTTGCTTGGAGTATTGTTTTCCAGCCTTTCACTTTGAATTTGTTTTTATCCTTGTTGCTTAGATGAGTTTCTTGTAGGCAGCATATAGTTGGATTTTCTTTTTTAATCCATTCTGCTACTCTGTGTCTTTTTATTGGTAAGTTTAATCCATTTACATTTAGTGTAATTATTGACACTTGTGGGTTCCCTATTGCCATTTTATAAATTGCTTTCTGTTACTTTTGTATCTTGTTTGATTCTTCTCTTTTGTTTTTCCATCATTTGTTTTTGTTTGTTTGTATTCCATACTTCTTTCCTCTGTTGCTACCTTTTTTAAGTCAAGTGTTTTTGTGGTGGTTTTTTCAAGGGTGGTTACCATTAAGTAATGAAAAGGGTACCTACCATATTCATTGTAGTACCCTTTCTTATGAGTATTTCTGCGTTTCATCGTCCTTTGTTACTGTTAATCTTCATCCTTTCTCCCCTTTTTTTTCTTTTGTCACAGTTTAAGTTTGGTTTTATTGTTTTCTTGGTGGAGCTGTTACTTGGGGTTCTGTTTTCTTTTGTTCTTTGAATCTGGTTGGAAAACCCCCTTTAGTATTTCCTGGAGTGGGGGCTTTCTGATGATAAATTCTCTCATCTTTTCTGTATTTGTGAATATTTTTATATCTCCTTCGTACTTGAAGGATAGCTTTGATGGGTATAGTATTCTTGGCTGAAAGTTTCTCTCTTTTAGGGCTTTGAATATTGGGGTCCACTCTCTTCTAGCTTGTAGAGTTTCTGCTGAGAAGTCTGATGATAATCTAATAGGTATTCCTTTATATGTTGTATTCTTCTTTTCCCTGGCTGCCTTGAGAATTTTTTCTTTGTCATTGGTTTGTGTCATCTTCATTATGATGTGCCTTGGAGTGGGTTTGTTGGGGTTAAGAAAACTCGGTGTTCTGTTTGCTTCTTGAACTTGAGGCTTTAGTTCTTTCCACAGGCTTGGGAAGTTCTCATCTATTATTTGTTTAAGTATATTCTCCATTCCATTTTCTCTCTCTTCTCCCTCTGATATACCTATTATTCTTATGTTATTCTTTCTGATGGAGTCAGACAATTCCTGTAGGGCTTTCTCGTTTTTTATTATTTTTGAGTCTCTTTCTTCTTCTCTCTGTTGTGCCTCAAGTTGCTTGTCTTCTATTTCACTAATCCTATCGTCTATCTGGGCTGTTCTATTAGCTAAGCTTGTTATCTCGTTTTTCAGTTCGTGAATTGAGTTTTTCATTTCTGTTTGATTTGTTTTTATAGTTTCAATTTCCTTGGTAATATATTCTTTGTGATCGTTGAGTTGTTTTCTGATTTCCCTAAATTGCCTTTCTGTGTTTTCTTGTATATCTCTGAGTATTTTTAAGATTTCTATTTTAAATTCTCTGTCATTTGGCTCCAAGGCTTCCAGTATGCTAAATCTTTTCTCCATAGATTTTTCCACATCTATTTGTGTTACCTCTCTATCTTTTGTATCCATAATATTCGATTTCCTTTTTCTTATTGGCATCTGAAGGTGGTCTTGTTGATATTCTTAATTAAAATTAATAAAGAATAAAAAGGGAAAAAAAAGAAAAAAAAAAAGAAAAAGAAAAAAAAAAACGAAAAAAAAAAACAAAACACTCCACACACACAAAAAGTAATGATTTATTATTTCCCCCTTTTTTCTTTCTTCTCCTTCCCTCCTCTCACCTCTTTAGGTAAATATCGTGATGACCTGTGAATTATATTATGCTAAATGGAACAAAAATTGCCTATAACAGAGGGCCTGATTTGGGGTGAAGAGTTCAAAGGGCAAAAAAGGGAGTAGGGACCTACTAAATGCAAAAAAAAAAAAAGGAGGATATCTTAGACAAGCATCAAATGATTTGCTTGTAAGTGAGGGTCGACTAAGAGATATAATGAGAGGGATAAGAGGGAAACAGAAAAAAGGAGAGAAAAAATAATATTTAAAGAAGAAAAAAATAAAAATAATAAGTAAAAATCTGTTGTATTAAGTGGAGTGAAGACTAAATACAATGGAGACTTTGGGTTGGGAGGAATGCTAGTGAGTTAAAAAGCAATGTAAAAAGTACCCAAAATGCCACAAAAACAAACAAATAAAGGAAAACCAAGAACAAAAGCAGAAAAGAAAAGAAAAGAAAAAAAAAGAACAAACAACAAAAACAAAAAAAACTTTAGTCCCAAATTAAATAATTTGTTCGTAATTGAGGATTAAATGAGAGGAAAAGTAAAAGGAGAAAAGAAGGAACGAATAGAAAGGAAAAAATAAGAAAAAGAGAGAAACAAAGGAAGAAAAAAAGGAATGAAAAAAAAACAAAAAGAAAACAAAAGGGGAGAGAGTGAGAGTTAAGGGTTTTGGAGTGTAACCCTAAGGGAGAGTAAGGATGAAGAAAAGAAATAAAATGTAACACTCATGGGTAGTGTAGTTCAAGAAAAGGGTAGCATAAGATGGGCAGAGAATAAAAGGACCGAGGTGGAGGAAATACAAATAAAGACAATAAGAAAGAAGAGAGAAACAACAACAACAAAGAATTAGTGGAACAAGTTATAAAGTCTGTGGATTTTTCTTGATTTTGAGAGGTTAACTTCTTCCTTTTTCTTTTCTCTCCCTCTTCCTGGTCGGTGACTCTGTACCCCAGGTTCTGCCCCTGTGTCACGCTTAGGTAGGGATTTGCAGTTGATGGGATTCTATGGCAATGTCATATAATTGGCTTTAGTCTCACTGGTAGTCAAGGCTTGTTGGCGTTTGTAGAGTCCAACAATGGGAGAGAGTTTGCTTTCCTGGAGTCTCTCCCCTAGTCTCCCCTTCCTGAATTAGCAGCCTGGTGATCCAGCTATGAGGCTGCCACTGCTTCTGTCTGGGGAGTAAGAGGCTCAAAGAGCTGGGAAATCCCCACTCTATCCTCACTCAGCGCAAGGCTCTGGGTAAGGCTCTGGCAGTCAGAGCCTCCAGCGTAATCAGGTGGGGCTGGGAGTCAATTGTTGTCAAGGTGACTGTTCAGCGCCTAGCATTCAGTTGGACCACTCAACCCAGGCTTTCCACACTTTGTAGCCTGTTTTGGCTGGAAAGAAGATGCACTATTCGCTGCTTGCTATATAGATCTTAATATCTGCCAAGTCCCTCTTGTTAGGTATATCCCTGAATATGGAGGCTCTGTCAATCAGAAGTTGCCCCCGCCCCTTTAGCGAAAGGCACTGAAAAATATTATGCCTCTTGTCTTGGATCACTGAACTGGGAGAGATCTTATCAATTAGAGCCCCGTGGGTGCGTAGATTTTGTGGGTTTAGCTAATTTCAGTGATTGGATCCGCAGCTGTGCTCCAGAGAGTATTTCAGGCTGCCTGCGCGCCCTCCCCCAACGCTTGATTGTTAGCTCGAATGGCTGGGTGAGGTGTCCCGTCCACGGAGAGAATCTCCTGACTAGTAAAGACAGGTTTGGCGCCCCTCCTGGACTGCGTCACGGGGCGCGCGCACGCATGGCTTCTCAGAGCACGCCGGTGGTGGCCGGCACTCCCCGGGACGCGGCTCGGGGAGCGGGCGCGCGGCTTCTCAGAGCAAGCCGGTGGTTGCCGGCCCTCCCCGGGATGCGGCTCGGGGCGCGAGCGCGCGGCTTCCCAGAGCACGCCGGTGGTGGCCGGCACTCCCCTGGACGCGGCTCTGGGCGCGAGCGCGCGGCTTCCCAGAGCACGCCGGTGGTGGCCGGCACTCCCCGGGACGCGGCCCGGGGCGCGCGGGTGCGCGGCTTCTCAGAGCACGCCGGTGGTGGCCGGCACTCCCCGGGGCGCGCTGGCGCGCGGCTTCTCAGAGCACACCGTTGGTTGCTGGCACTCCCCGGGACGCGGCTCGGGGCGCGGGTGCGCGGCTTCTCAGGGCACTCTGGTGGTTGCCGGCACTCCCTGGGACGTGGATCGGGGCGCGCGCGCGGCTTCTCAGAGCACAGAGCACGCCGGTGGTTGCCGGCACTCCCTGGGACGCGGCTGGGGCGCTGGGACGCCGCTCGGGGCGCTGGGACGTGGCTCGGGGCGCGCGCGCACGGGGCTTTTCAGAGCACGCCGGTGGTTGCCGGCACTCCCCGGGACGCGGCAGGGGCAGCTGCACGTGTGGGTTGACTCACCCCAGGTGTATTCCCTCCTGGGCAACAGTCCCTCTGCTTTCAGTGTGTGTGCGGAACTCTGGGATGCTCCGAGGATAAATTTTTCTGCTTCTAGTTGACAAATTTGTTGAGATTTTGGGGAGATCTGTCAGACGCGCTGCTCACGGCGCCATTTCCGTGACGTCACTTCATCTCCCATTTTTAGTTGGCTGTTTGTTTTGAGGTCAGTTTCTCTTGCTGTGCAAAAACTTCTTAGTCTGATGTGGTCCCATTCATTTATCTTTGCCTTCACTTTCCTTGCCTTTGGAGTCAAATTCATAAAGTGCTCTTTATAACCGAGGTCCATGAGTTTAATACCTATGTTTTCTTCTATGTAATTTATTGTTTCAGGTCTTATATTTAGGTCTTTGATCCATTTTGAATTAATTTTAGTACAAGGGGACAAACTGTAGTGGAGTTTCATTCTTTTGCATGTGGCTTTCCAGTTTTCCTAGCACCGTTTGAAGAGGTTTTCTTTTCTCCATTGTGTGTTGTTGGCCCCTTTATTGAAAATTATTTGACCATATATATGTGGTTTTATTTCTGGACTTTCTATTATGTTCCATTGGTCTGAGTGTCTATTTTTCTGCCAATACCATGCTGTTTTGATTATCGTGGCTCTATAATATAATTTGAAGTCAGGTATTGTAATGCCCCCAGCTTCATTCTTTTTCCTTAGGATTCCTTTGGCTATTAGGGGTTTTTTATAGTTCCATATAAACCTGATGATTTTTTGTTCCATTTCCTTAAAAAATGACCCTGGAATTTTGATGGGAATTGCATTAAATTTGTATATCGCTTTGGGTAATATAGTCATTTTGACTATATTTACTCTTTCTATCCAGAAACAAAAAATATTTTTCCATTTCATTGTATCTTTTTTGATTTCCTTTAACAATGCTTTGTAGTTTTCATTATAGGTCCTTTACATTCTTTATTATGCTTATTTCTAGGTATTTTATTTTTTGTTGCAACCATGAAGGGGATAATTTTTTGAGTTCATTTTCTGCTATTTCATTATTAGCGTATAGGAAGGCAATGGACTTTTGTATATTAATTTTGTATCCTGCAACCTTACTGTATTGGTTTATTGTTTCTAGTAGTCCTTTTGTGGAGTCTTTGGGGTTTTCAATGTATAGGATCATATCATCGGCAAAAAGTGAAACCTTTACTTCTTCTTTTCCAATATGAATGCCTTTCATTTTTTGTTCTTGTCTGATTGCTCTGGCTAGAATTTCCAGCACTACGTTAAATAAGAGTAGAGAGAGTGGACAACTTTGTCTTGTTCCTGATTTTAAGGGAAAAGTCCTCAGTTTTATGCCATTTAATATGATGTTAGCTGATGGTTTATCATAAATGGCCTTTATTATGTTGAGATATTTTCCTTTTATATCCATTTTGTTGAATGTTTTAAACACAAAATTGTGTTGTATTTTATTGAATGTCTTTTCTGCATCTATTGATAGGATCATATGATTTTTGTCTTTTGTTTTGTTGATATGGTATATTATATTAACTGTTTTATGTATGTTGAACCATCCTTGTGATTCTGAAATAAATCCCACTTGATCATGATGTATTATTTTTTTAATGTGTTGTTGTATTCAATTTGCTAGTATTTGTTTAGTATTTTAGCATCTGTATGCATTAGAGATATTGGTCTGTAGTTTTCTTTCTTTGTGTTGTTCTTGCCAGGTTTTGGTATGAGGGTTATATTGGCCTCATAAAATGTGTTTGGAAGTATTGCTTCTTCCTCAATTATTTGGAATACTTTGAGTAGAATAGAAACTAAGTCTTCTTTGAATGTTTGATAGAATTCACTAGTATAGCCATCTGGCCCTGGACTTTTATTTTTGGGGAGGTTTTTGATAGTTGTTTCTATTTCCTCCCTGCTGATTGGTCTGTTTAGGCTTTCTGCTTCATCATGACTAAGTCTAGGAAGATTGTATTGTTCTAGGAATTTATCCATTTCTTCAAGATTGTGAAATTTGGTGGCATATAGTTTTTCATAGTATTCTACAATAATTCTTTGTATATCTATGATATCTGTGGTGATTTCTCCTCTTTCATTTTGGATTTTGTTTATTTGAGTCCTTTCTCTTTTTTCCTTAGTGAGTCTTACCATGGGTTTGTCAATTTTGTTGATGTTTTTAAAGAACCAGTTCTTTGTTTTATTGTTTTATTAATTTTTTTCTATACTTTTTCTGTTCTCCATTTTGTTTATTTTTGCTCTGATTTTTATTATTTCCTTTCTTCTGCTGCTTTTGGATTGCCTTTGTTCTTCTTTTTCTAGTTCCTTAAGATGTGAAGTTAAGTGGTTTACTTGGGTTCTCACTTGTTAGTTCATATAGGCCCATAGTGATATGAACTTCCCTCTTATTATTGCTTTTGCTACATCCCAGAGATTCTGATATGTTGTATTGTTATTTTTGTTTTTCTGTATGTAACTTTTGATCTCTGCTTTTATTTCTTCTTTGACCCACTCATTTTTTAAAAGTATGTTGTTTAGTGTCCACATTTTTGTGGATCTGTTTACCTCTTTTTTGCAGTTGAATTCTAGTTTCAAGGCTTTATGATCAGAGAATATGCTTGGTATAATATCAATCTTTCTGAATTTGTTGATGTTATTTTTGTGACCCAACATATGGTGAACTCTTGTGAATGTTCCGTGTACACTAGAGAAAAATGTATACTCTGGCACTTTAGGATGAAATGTCCTGAAGATGTCTATCATATCCAATTGTTCTAGTGTTTCATTTAAGGCCAATATTTCTTTATTGATTTTCTGTTTGGATGAACAATCTAGAGCCATCATTGGTGTATTTAGGCCTCCAAGTATGATTGTATTTTTGTCAGTTTTTGTTTTTAGGTCAGTCAGTAGCTGTCTTATATATTTTGGTGCTCCTTGTTTTGGTGCATATATATTAAGAAGTGTTATGTCTTCTTGATTCAATGCCCCCTTAATCATTATGAAATGACCGTTTTTGTCTCTGATTGCCTTTGCTGTCTTGTAGTCAGCATTGTTAGATATGAGTATTGCTACACCTGCTTTTTTTTTGGTTGTTATTTGCTTGGAGTATTGTTTTCTAGCCTTTCACTTTGAATTTGTTTTTATCCTTGTAGCTTAGATGTGTTTCTTGTAGGCAGAATAGTTAGATTTTCTTTTTTAATCCATTCTGCTACTCTGTGTCTGTTTATTGGTGAGTTCAATCCATTTACATTTAGTGTGATTACTGACACTTGACGATTTCCTATTGCCATTTTATATATTGCTCTCTGATAGTTTTGTATCTTGTTTGATTCTTCTCTTTTGTTTTCTAGTATTTGTTTTTGTTTGGTTGTAATCTATACTTCTTTTCTCTGTTACTTCTTTTTTTAAGCCATGTGCTTCTGTGGTGGCTTTTTAGGGGTGATTACCATTAATTAAAAGAGAGGATACCTATCATGTTTATTGTAGTACATTATCTCATGAGTGCTTCTGCACTCCATCCTCTTTTGCTACTGTTAATCTTTGTCCTCTCTCCTTTTTTGTTTTTGTTGTCACAGATTAAATTTGATTTTATTGTGTTCTTGATAGAGCTTTTACTTGTGGTTTTGTTTTGTTTTGTTCTTTGTATCTGGTCAGAAAACCCCCTTCAATATTTCCTGAAGTGGGGGTTTTCTGGTGATAAATTCCCTCATCTTTTCTGTATGTGTGAATATTTTTATTTCTCCTTCGTATTTGAAGGATAACTTTGATGGGTATAGTATTCTTGGTTGTAAGTTCCTCTCTTTCAGGACTTTAAATATTGGGGTCCATTCTCTTCTAGCTTGTAGAATTTCTGTTGAGAAATCTAATGATAATCTAATGGGCCTTCCTTTATATGTTGTATTCTTCTTTTCCCTGGCTGCCTTGAGAATTTTTTCTTTGTCATTGGTTTGTGTCAATTTCATTATGATGTGCCTTGGAGTAGGTTTGTAAGGGTTAAGATAATGCAGTGTTCCATTTGCTTCTTGAATTTGAGGCTTTAGTTCTTTCCACAGGCTTGGGAATTTCTCATCTATTATTTGTTTGAATATTTTCTCTATTCCATTTTCTCTCTCTTCTCCTTCTGATATTTCCATTATTCTTATGTTGCTTTTTTTGATGGAGTCAGACAATTCCTGTAGGGCTTTCTCATTGTATTAAATTTGTGAGTCTCTCTCTTCTTCTCTCTGTAGTGCCTCTAGTCGCCTTTCTTCTATGTCACTAATTCTCTTCTCTATCTGGCCTGTTCTATTAGCTAAGCTTGTTACCTCATTTTTCAGTTCATGAATTGAGTTTTTTTTATCTCTGTTTGATTTGTTTTCATAATTTCAATTTCCTTGGTGATGTATTCTTTCTGTTCATTGAATTGTTTTTTGAGCTCCCTAGATTGCCTTTCTGTGCTTTCTTGTATATCCCTGAGCATTTTTAGGACTTCAATTTTAAATTCTTTGTTATTTAACTCCAAGGTTTCCAAGCTATTGAAATTTTTTTCTATAGATTTATCCTCATCTTTCTGAGCTACATCTCTTTCTTTTTTATTCATGATATGCAATTTCTTTTTTCTTAATGGAATTTGAGAGTGGTATTGTTAGTAACACTAATAAGAGTTAGAAAGAATATAAAAAGTATATATATAAAAGTAAAAAAAATTTTTGAGAAAATACAGTGAAAAACTGAAAATTGTATTGTGCTAAATGGAACAAAAACTACATAGAACAGAGGGCCTGAGTTGGGGAGAAGTGACAAGGAGGCAAAAAATGAGGCAAGAACCCACAAAATGCTACAAGGAAATAATTTGGATCAAGAATTAAATAATTTGTAAATGATGATCCAATGAGAGATATAGTGAAAGAGAAAAGAAGGAAAAAAGAAAAAGAAAATGTAGAAAAAATATACAGTGAAAAATGCAAATTCTATTGTATTAAGTGGAACAAAAACTACATAGAATGGAGGGCCGGAGTTGAGGGTATACTAATGAGATAAAAAGTGAAGTAAAAAGCACACAAAATTCCACAAAGAAAATATTTGAATCCAAAATAAAATAATTAGTTTGTGAGTGAGGATCAAATGAGAGGAAAAGTGAAAGAGAAAAGAAGAAACCAAAAGAGAGGGAGAAAAAAAGGAAAAAAAGAAAAAAATGGAGAGAGTTAAAGTTTTTGGAATGTAACCCTCATAGAGAGAAAAAAATGAAAAATGTAACACTATGGGTAATGAAGTTCAAAATGAAAAGAAAAGAATAAAACATATAGAGAATAAAAGAATCAGATGGAAGAAAAAAAAATACAAAAATGAAAGAAAAAATGGAAAAAGTTATAAAGACTGTGGATTTTTTCTGGTTTTGAGAAGTTAGCTTTTTCCTTTTTCTTCTTTCTCTCTCTTTTTGACTGGTGGCACTGTACCCCAGGTTCTGCCCCTGTGGCACTCTTAGAGATTTGCAGTTGATGTGTCGCTATGGCGATGACATAAACTAGGCCTCAGTCCCGTTGGTAGGTGGGGCTTGTTAGCATTTGCAGGCTTCAACAATGGGAGAGTTCATTTTCCTGAAGCCTCTCCCCTAGTCTCTCCTTCCTGAACCAGCAGCCTGGGGACCCAGCTGTGAAGTTGCATCTGCCACTGCCTGGAAAGCAAGAGGCTCTAAGAGCTGCCAAATCATCCCTCTATCCCCACTCAGTACAGGATTCTGGGTAAGGTTTTGCCAGCCCAAGCCACCAGCATAATCATGCAAGGCTGGGAGCCGATTGCTCCTCAAGTGTCTTTCTATGAGCCTCCAGGTATGTCTAGTATGCCTCAGCGCTTCGCGGGGCTACCATTCTCAGTCTTTTTTAACTTTGTAACCTGTATCGGCTGGCAGGAAATGCCCAAGTCACTGCCTGAAAACAAGAGGTCTTAAAAGCTACCAAGGCCCTCTTCCAGGTCCTTTTAAAGCACAGCCCTGGGTATGAAAGCTCTGCTGATCAGAACCACCAGCTTGAGCAGGCAGAGGGTGAGCTGACTTCTGGTTAAGCTCCTTTCTAAGGTTTCCTGGTTATTTCTAGCTAAATTTGCCTTAGCGCTCTGCAGGTCTGCTCGCCACAGGCTTCTCCCTTATTGGGAAGCCTACAGCCCAGCCTGCCCAACTTCCGCAGTGTTCTCTGCGGTCTGCTCCATAGGAATGTGCTTTTTAACCTGCATCGGCTGGCAGGAAGTTGCCTCAGCCACTACCTGCAGAGTGAGAGGCCCTAAGAACTATCAAGTCCCTCCTCCAGGTTCTCTTAAATCACAGACCTGGGAAAGAAGATCCCGTCAGCCAGAGCCACTGCCAGTGTAAGCCAGCCAGGCAGTGAGTAGACTGTGGGTTAGGCTCCTTTCAGTGATCCGCGGGTCTATTCTCCAGAGGCTGTCTGCAAGCTGCTTGTGCACCCTTCACCCCAGCACTTCCGTAGTTTCCTTCCCCAGTAATGTGCTTTGTAAGCCTGTATGATTGGTGGAAGTGCCCCACCCAGAGAGGTCCGGGTGTAGGGAAGCTGGCTTTCATGCATTCCCTGTTTGAGGAGCAGGGATTATACAGAAACTCTGGCTACAGCCCAGGGAGAAGGCCACTTCTGAGAGTCTCCGACCCAGCCCCTCTGTCCGGGAACATGGGTGCCCACGCCCAAGGCTCCAGGAGGAACCACTCATACGCTGCCCGTGTTCACCGATCCAGACACCAGGAGTAAACAAAGCCCACTCCACAGGCAAGCCACTCACCCACCTATGCCGGGGTTTGCTGCTGGTGTTAGTTCCATGTGGGCTGAGCCACGGGCACACTCTCTCCTTGGCTTGAATCTCTCCACCCTAGCCAACCCTCCTTCTCATTTCCAAGTGAAAAATTTTCTCAGATCAGTGAGGGAAGTGGAATACTCCATTCTCCATCCTATTTCCTTCAGAGTGGTTTATATATTCAGTCACCTTTTCGCCCAATTGTACCTTTGCTTGATGTATGTGTATTTCACATGCTCCTGGGATTGTTTTTCTGTCTCTAGTTGTTGACTTTGTTGAAATTTCAGGGAGAGGTATTGGGGGGCCCCCTCATGGTGTCCTTTCTCTGACGTCACTCGAGGAGCTCAATTTATGTAAGAGATATAACCCTTTTTCCATGACACAAATTGCAAATACGTTTTCAATGTTAATCATTTGTCTTTTTGCCTTTATTACGCTAGCTTTTTTTCTGTCATGCAAAATTTGTTTGTATTTATGTTATCAAGTGTATCAATCTTTTCTGTTATTGCTTCTGAATTTTGAGTCATAGGAATGTTTTCTCTACAATATTTTCTCTGGAACTTGTAGGGTGTGATTTTGCATTTAAGCCTCTGACACACTTGAATTTCATTTTGATGTGCAGTGGCGAGGACTGGACCCAATTTTACACTTTTGCATAAGGCCATCCAGGCTTTTCACAACACTTTTTAAAAGTCCATCTTTTCCCCCTCTGATTGGCATATGTAATTAAATCTGTTTCTGGATTTTATATTATGATTCACGGGTCTGGTTATTGACTCATGTACATAGACCACTCTTTTTTCATTATATAAACTTTATAATGTGTTTTATTATCTGTGCCATTGTCTATTTTTGTTTTTTTTCCTGTTATTCTTGCTTGTTTATTTTTCCAAGGAAACTTTTTAATCAACCTGTAGAATTGGTTATAAAAAAAATGAAAAACTTGATAGCATTAAATTTATAAAGAAGATTAACAATTTTTTAATGTTTAATTATCCTATCCAAGAACATAGAAGGCCTTTCCATAGTTCAAGTTTACTCTTGTATTTTGGGGGGAATGCTTATAGTTTTCTTCATGCAGTTTTTAAAAATATGTTTAAATATACATCTAGGAATATTTTACTTTATTACATTTCATTTCCTTTTATGTTATTATTTTATTTTATTGGCTGTTTTAAGTGAAGTCTTCTTACCATTATATTTATTAAACAGTTTCTGCTTTGATGTTTAAAGGCTGCTTATTTTTGTATGCTGATTTGATAACATGATACTCTATGAAATTCTTTTATTATTTATGATAGTTTTTCAATGGATACTTTTGAGATTTCCAGACATCCAATCAAAAGCAATATATAAATAAAGATAATTTTGCATCTCTTTTCCAATTCCTTCCTGCTATGGCCTTCTTTTTTCCAGATGCATTGGCTGATACCTTCAACATGATGTTAAATGGTAATACAGAGAGTAGGCATCCTTGTCTTGTTTCTGATTCTGTTTTTAGCAGGAAACATACTACTATTCTCCATTTAGTAAGAGGTTTTAACACTGAGGTATATGATTATGTTTTAAAAATTGGAAGAATGCTATATTTTATCAAAAGCCTTTTGTGCACCTACAGAGATAATAGTAACATTTCATCTCTGGATTTGCTAATATTAAATGAGCTTTGCATTCTTGGAGTAATCCCCACATGGTTAAAATAAATTATTGGTTTTAATATGCTGTTAAATTCCATTTGCTAATATTTTATTTAAGGATATTTTTTATCATTAATAATATGTGAGATTCTTTTGCCTTTTTCTTTTTCAGGCAGCCTTTGGCCAGGTTTGGAGTCAATAATATCTAATTTATAAAACACCTGAAATTTCTGTTGTAGCTGCTATTACCTAACCAAAAAGAGAAAAGAAAAAAAGAAGAAAGAAACCAAGTAAACAAAACACCTAGAGGTGGGCATTAATCAAAGCCTACTTTCTGAAGTGGTGAGTTGCTTGTCATTCAAGAATTCAAGAAGATACTAAATCTTGACATAGTTTTGATTACTAGAAGGATATCAACTGGACAGTTGTCCAAATGCCCTTAAAGATAACAGACTTTATTTTTCAGAGTAATTTTAGATTTGCATAATAATTGAAAGGTAGTATTGAGTGTTCCTATACACCACGCATCCAGATTCTCCTTATTATTGACTTCTTACTAGTCTAATGACGTAATACTAGCCTGATACATTTGTTGTAATTAATGGACTCATATTGATATATTACAAATAATTAAGATTCATGCTCTATTTTAGATTTCCTTAGTTTTTACCCAATGCTCTTTTTAAAATTCCATTTAGTTGTCTTGTCTCTTTAGGTTTCTCTTTGTTGTAGTAGCGTCTCATTCCTTATTTGGATGACCTTGACAGTTTAGGGGAGTACTGCTTAGGTACTTTGTAGGACGCCCTACTCCTGGAATTTGTGTGTGGTTTTTCTCAAGGTAAGACTGGGGTTCTGACATTTTAGGAAAAGACCGCAGATGTCAGATGCCGCCTTCATTGCATTATATCATGGGTACATATGTCAACATAATTTATGATTGTCAGTGTTGCCCTTACTCACCTGATTGAGGTTGAATTTGTTAGGTTTCTCCACTGTAAAGTTTCTCTTTCTACCTTGATTTCCATACAGTAAATTCTGGGGGGAGCTCACTCTGTACAGTTCTTCTCTAAGGACAAGGAGTTAGGCTCTCGCTCCCTGAGGGAGGAGAAATATCTACATAAATTATTTGCATTTCTTCTCCATGGGGCCAAAATCACTTTTAACTTGGGATTTTATGATACTGTGAATTTACTTTAGGAATCCCATCACCTCCACAGATGTTCTTCCTGGTTTTAAATGATTTGAAATATTTTCTAAGTATCCTAGGTAATTATCAGAACATATATAGATTTTATATTTCACCAATTACCTTGATTGTCAGACAAAATATTAAGAAGTCAAAGAAATGGTTAATAATTTAACAAACTATAAACACCATCCTTTCTATTAGTGATTGCCTAGATATAAGGACAACATCATTACTAAAATCTACCCATGACTTGGGGAGGTGAACACACAATACAGTGTACAGATGATGTATTGTAAATGGGGCACTTGAAACCTGTATAGTTATGTTAACTAGTGTCAACCCAATAAATGAATATATATTTAACTGAATTTATTGGGGTAATACTGGTTAACATAATGATATGTGTGTGTGTGTGTGTGTGTGTGTGTGTGTGTGTGTACTTGCTTGTTACTGTTACTGCAAGGTACTATATATAAGCCATCCAAAGACATAAAAATAGAAGGAAATCACTGACTGGTACTTTATTTTGTTTTTGTTTTAGGAACAAGAATTCAACTATGATAACTCCATAAATTTCCAGCACTTAAGTAAACATAGTAAACTACTAATTTGGAAGCAGAAACCCAGTATTTAACAACAGAGACACAAGCCCATACAGTAACTTGATGCTTTATAATCTCTTCCTTCTTTCACCAGGACTGCCAGATGAGCAGCCTCCATGAGCAGCGAATAAAGATGTCAAAGGTCAAGAGTCCAGTCATCAATTCCCAAAGGAGAAGACAAGATCCTGCAAGGTCTGGCATTTCCAGCTGTCTATTTCATGCCAAAAAGACACCAGACACAAACAGAGTGAGCCTGCATAAGTAGAAGAATGTTATTTTCAGAGAATTAATGATTTTAGACTTGAACATTAATATTCTTATTCCTCAGAAAAAAGTTAAAATAATTCTTTATGACCTGAAAGGTGTACTCATGCATAGATCATTCACTCTCAGGCATGGTTAGCTCGATAAACCCAGGATAAAAAAGATAGTTATCATGCTTTCCTTCGCCGGTTTTTAAAGTACGGTACTTCTTATCCTCCTGTCTTCTAACATGGTGATAAAAAGAACATTAGTTTGGCCCTGGCCGGTTAGTTCAGTGGCAGAGTGTCGGCCTGGCGTGTAGGAGTCCCAGGTTCGATCCCCGGCCAGGGCACACAAGAGAAGCACCCATCTGTTTCTCCACCCCTCCCCCTCTCCTTCCTCTCTGTCTCTCTCTTCCCCTCCCGCAGCCAAGGCTCCATTGGAGAAAAGTTTGCCCGGGCACTGAGGATGGCTCTGTGGCCTCTGCCTCAGGAGCTAGAATGACTCTGATTGCAGCAGAGAGATGCCCCGGATGGGCAGAGCATCGCCCCCTGGTGGGCATGCCGGGTGGATCCCGGTCGGGTGCATGCGGGAGTCTGTCTGACTGCCTTCCCGTTTCCAACTTCAAAAAAATGCAAAAAAAAAAAAAAAAGGAACATTAGTTTAAAAAAAATAAATGGAATACCTTTTCCAAAAGTAGAAAAATTATAATACATTTAACAATACTTGTGTGTGTATGTGCGAGTGTGTATTGATAGTAAGAGGGTCTTCACTGTCATTTTAAGATAAGCTCAGATATGGCAGTGATGGTATTATAATTATAGTAGTATATTCACTTGTTAACACTTTACGATTAGAAGAGTATTTTGACATTTATTATATGGATATTTCAATCCTAGGCATAAAATGATGTTACCTTTAGTCCGGTTTACAGATGAGGAGAGACAGACTCTGAGAGGTGCAGTGACTCGCTCAAGGTTCCAGAGTAGGAACTCAGCCAATAGGAGCCCAATTCTTTGAATGTCTGACCCTGGAGCTCCATCCTATTTTTCATTCTATATGTGTAAACTGAGATTGCCGCAGTCAAAAAGTTTTTTCTTCTTTCTGCTAAGATTCTGAATTTACTCATTAAAAGATGAGTAAATATATATAAGCATGTGTCTATGTCTATGTCTATGTATTGTATAGGTGTATATGTATACACACATGATTATTGCATCTTCTCTATATCAACCAAAATCTTGACAAACTTTACCTACAGTAGCTTCTATTAAAAAAAAGAGTTTTTACTTATTTTCAAGAATAAATAATAAAATATTGAAAATTCTTCTTTAAGATTCACTATGCCCCAATATACACTGTGATGTAATGTCCACACACTGATAATGTTATATATGTTCAGTCATGTCCATACACCATTATAAGTTCAGGGAGAATGTTAAGCTTTTCCTCCATTACTTCTACAAATGAATATAAGTTTCCTTCTTCTCACTAAGGGAAAACAAAATTGAAAGTAGAGGCCATTTATTTGAATATGTATCTGACACATTAAAAGTCGTGCCAAGAAATATCAAAACAGAGCAAACATACTTTATTAGGCCATGTCCAAAAGTCTTCAATCCACAAATTTGTCATCCAAAACATGTAGAAATCAGGAATATTTGTAACATGCAAAATGATGGTGGGAATTAAAGTAATTTCCCAGATAATTTAAATGTAAAAGCTTCTTCCCCCTTATTTTGCAGGCATTTCAGATAAAATTAGCCAGGTGTTTGCCTCCATTCTGCACCTAACTTTGGAAACTGAAGAGCCCCTACCTTTATAAGCGATGATGGATGTCAACACTGAACTTAGAACCACATTTCTGACTGTATCAGAACAGGCTTACCTGACATAAATGCTTTAAAATAGTTCCTTCCTTAAAAACAACAACCTGTCAGTTCCTCCAGCTTTCTAACCCAGTCATCAGAGAAATTTAAGGTGAAAAGTGCCTCATTAGGCCGTCTTGTTCATAACCTCACAAGCGTGAGATCACTTACTGCAGCATATCTATGTATTTTTCCAGAGCTTACATGACTCCAGCACAGAGACCTCACCTCATCCTTGGGGACTCTGGTCCACAACCTAATATACCTCATGGTCAGTATTTATTGAACACCCTTGACATTTACCTCTGCTTCTCATCATGACTTTTTGTCCCACTCTTTTCAGCATTTTCACTATGATTTATATTTCTTTATTGTCCTCAGGTAGATAATAATTGATGGGCATTTACTATGGACCTAGCATTTTCAAAGTGTTTTAATTCTTACAACAACCCTATTAGATAATTAGGTACAATTATTCTTCCCATTTTACAGATAGAGAAGAATTAATGCTTCACAGTCAGTAAGAGGCAGAGACAGGACTTAGAGCTCTACAACTTAGCTCCAGAGTGTGCGCTTTTCCAAACCATGCCTCTGCACAGGTTCCAATGCCTGACTAGCTCAGCTGGACACCACAGGTGTCATTTTTCCTCATAAATGAATGCCTCTACCATTTTGTTTTGCAAGGAGTATAGAAACCACCCTTCAGTTCATGGTATTGCATAATAATTAAAAGACTAGTCTTATCAACTGCATCCTCTTTATCCATGCTGTAAGTTTAAAATCTGATCTTCTAGGCATGGTTTTCAGAAAGGCTCCCTTAAAAGAATAATAATAACAAAATAATCATACTTCTTTTTTATCTAAACTCTTCAAGAAAACTGCCTGATAGACCACTTGGCCACTGTGGTTATTTCCCCAACGCTTGTCAAAGCTGAAAGGTACCTTCATTTTTCCCATTAAGCCATATTTTTAAGAACTTTATTCCAAGTCATGGTTCTCTTTGTCTCTTGTCCCAAGTTTTCCACATTAATAACAATAATAAATAGCCTTAACTCAAACTTAGAATGATCCAGGCACTCTTCCAACTGCTTTACAGGAATTATAAAATCTACAACCCCATGCAATAGGCATTATCATTACAATAATATACATTTTATACAAATGAAAACAGAGACCCAGAGGGTTAAACAACTTGCAAAGTCACACAGCTAGTAATAGGGAGATCACTATCTTCTCTATTAATCCTTGGGGACCCACCAGTATACTTCTTACTATTTCTTGAGGCAGAGATGGTAGTACTCACTAAATGTTTATGTGCTCCTCTCCACTTCCCAGGCACCTTGCAGTTTGGAAGGGCCATGTGACTAGTTACAATTAACAAAATACAGAAGAAAAGAAATGTGTAAAAATAAGTGCAATTGTGCCTATGTATCCATGTGTTGAGATGGTGGCGTCATACAATAGAGAGAGCCTGGGCCCCAAAGCGTCTGCCTGGAGAACTGTTCTCAAGGGTTGCCTGACCTGCACTGAACTTTGTATGGCAAGGAATGAGCCTCTATTATAAGAAAATCATAAGATGTACACATTTATCTTAGTGCAATATAACAAGTACAGTGTAACATAATATTACTGTAGTACATTGACCTTCCTCTTCTTATATCTCTGCTGGCTATAATTTTATATCTGGAATTTTGGTTTTTAGAGTATAATTTTATTGAAAAGGAAGAGATTTTAAAATTTTCAAATTCTACCAGCAAGCAGTAGAATATGTACTGCATGCAGCCCCATGTTCATCACAGCATTGTTCATAGTGGCCAAAACATGGAAACAACCAAAAAGCCCTTCAATAGAAGACTGGATAAAGAAAATGTGGTACGTATATACTATTGAATACTACTCAGCCATAAGAAATTATAACAGCCTGACCTGTGGTGACGCAGTGGATAAAGCGTCGACCTAGAATGCTGAGGTCGGCGGTTCAAAGCCCTGGGCTTGCCTGGTCAAGGCATATATGGGAGTTGATGCTTCCTGATCCTCCTCCCTTCTCTCTCTCTCTCTCATTCTCACTCTCTCTCTCTTTTCTCTCTAAAAATTAATGAATAAAATCTAAAATAAAATTTAAAAGAGTGAATTAAAAAAGAAAAAAAAGAAATGATAACATAGGATCATTTATGACAACATGGATGGACCTTAATAACATTATAATGAGTGAAATAAGTAAATCAGTAATGAGTGAAATAAGTAAATCATAAAAAACTAAGAACTGTTTGATTCCATTCATACATGGGACACAAAATTGAGACTCATGGACATAGATAAGAGTGCAGTGGTTACCAGGGGGAGGGGAAGGGAAGGGGTGATGGGAGGGGAGGGGCATAAAGAAAACCAAATAAAAGGTGACAGAGGACAATTTGACTTTGGGTGATGGGTATACAACATAATCGAATATCAAAATGACCTGGAGATGTTTTCTCTAAATCTATGTGCTCTAGTTAACCAATGTTGCCCCATTAAAATTAAGTGTCTAAATAAAACTTAATTTTTTTTCCAAATTCTACCAGCAAGCAGTACAATCATTGATTTAATGAAAAGGGAAGAAATCTTTTAAAATGTGGTCTTGCATATGAATAATAATACTTTAAGGAATAACTAATCTCTGACTTCTAATGCTATTTTATTAACTAATTCATAAAAGCCTCTAATGACTTAACATTGTATGTTTCAATATCCTAACTCAAGAAGTCATATTTTAAGCACTGACCATAGACACTGAGTTCAAAGTAGAAAGAACAGTCAACGAAGAAAGAAAACATGGAGCAGAGTTTTGTTCAACTGAATTACAGAGTATAAAGAGTTCTATAGATATTACTGGAGAGGTTCTTGCATGCAAGATAAGGGATGTGAACTCTTCTCTATAATCAGGGAGGACTGATAAAGGTTTTTGAGTAGGAATGTGTAAGAGTTGTGCTTCAAAAATATCTAACATGACAGCTAAGCATATAATAAGTTGGGCAGGGAAACTGAAGGCTGAAATCCCAGTAGAGAAATTATTGCTGGTCTGAAATCAGGGATAAGAGAGTAGTGAGAGAAAGGAAGGTTTACAGAGATATTACAGGGGGGAAAAAATGCAAGATTTTGATGCACATACAGATATGTGCAATGGAGTAGAAAGAAAGGAGCATGTCCCTTTAAGATTTAGAAGCTGGAACACAGACAGGATGTTGGTCCCATGAATACACAAAAGAACACAAGAAAAGAATTAAGTTTGGATGACAAAAAAAACTGTGCATTCAGTTTTATCATTCTATAAGGGCATTCAATGTGTATTTTAACATTGCATTTCACTAGAAAGCTGGAAATATTTCTATAGAGATTTTGCATCATGTAGTCAGAAAAATTCTTGTATATTGTTTTTCTCTCTTCCTAAAATTCACTCTCCTGCCCTAATAAACTTTTCTATCAGTCACGGCCTAACTCCAGGCTAAGTCCTCCCAGAGCCAATACTTACGATCCAAGATCCCTTCCCTCCAGGCACTTCCTGTCAGTAACTTCCTATTGGCACCTACCACACACACGTGCCTTACACCTGGACTGCAAGTCTCTAGAAGACTAAAAAAGTATGCTGCCCTTGATGCCTTGATTTCATCATGATTCTATCATGATTAGGTGCATATATAAAGACAATGAAATGGTTGCTATGATTGGGGAAGGGTTGATTATTATTCATATGTTTTAATTATGGCATTCTTATGCTTATTAAGATACATGCCCACAATTTGACAAATATTAAAATTTAAACACTGTCAGTATGTCTCTATCCTATGAAATTTGCTCCAATTATTGAAAAATGTCATGTGAAGTAAAAGATTGATGCAAAATAGGTGGCACCTCCCTTGTTGATAGAGATGCCACCCTAACACCACTCGTGTATTCCAACAACTGAGTATGAAGAATGCCCATCAGAGATAGGTTTAACAGATGGCAAAATGGGCACTTGGAAAGAACTTTCCTGGAAACTTCAGCAGTATCCAGAAGAAAGCTTCTACCTCCTATATCCAGAGCCCTGGCCCCTTTCTTCCAAACTCTCTAAAATGCTTACATCACCTAAGAGAGCATTTGAAGCATATATCATGCTATCTGAAACTTTAGGTTGATAAATTTATTTTTTTTTCTTCTTGAGTATAAAAATAAAATGCAAATGTAAAAAAGGTAATCTGAATAACTATTGTATTAAAAGCAAAGTTGCTTTTGAATCCAATGTCAATTTCCCTCTGAGACAAGACTTAAATTGACCACTTCTTCCCCAAACAATCTAAAATCAGGCTCAGAGCCCATTTTTAAATTGACTCCAAAGAGCCAAAAGGTTAAGAGATGACCAAGAAAGTATAACATGGCATTTCAAATTACTCTATTTCCAATGGAAATGCAGTATTTATTATTTAGATTTATTTATTCCCTTCCTGCCCTCCTTCCACCATCCAAAAGGAATTTTTTTAAACAGGAAAAATACATTTCTATCTTAATTTAATCACACAACTAGCATGAAAATGAACTCAATAAATAAAATTGCCAAAAGGGGTAAAATGATAGGATCTTCTCCTAGCCAAGTTTTCTGTCTACAATTAGACTGCCTTTCAGGATTTACTGCCGTTATTAAGTGAACGTCCTTCTGACAATAAAGCAGTGCTTCTTGGATGTGGAGTGCTATGGAGCGCAGGCTAAAGTGCTCAGTGATGTATGACTCTGATGGACTCCAAGGACCTCACTGTCTCAGTGCTGTGGTCTGTTCTTTGTTCACCAGACGAAGACACTGCACTGGGAAGCGCAGTGCAAGACCAGCACTTGGAGAAGGATGAGTGTAAGGACGCAGAGTACCTTGTTTCTGCCATGCTAACATGATGAATTACAGTGTATTAAGAAAGTGTTGACACATGTGGGAATAAACTCTTGACAGCCTTGCCAGTAATTAAGGCACATTGTATGTAAAGTCACTACAAAACATTGCAGTCTGGTTCTTTGTTCAGGGTCTTCTGCCAAGTGGCGTTATTCATAAGCTTGATGGAAAATACTTGTATCTACAAAATCTTTGTGGTTCACTAGATGATGAGGGCAAGAAGGAAGAGAGATTGGGTTTTATGAAAGCTTAAAGGTTCCTGCAGCTAGATCAGTACAGGAATGGCTTTTCTGTGTTCCAAATGGCTATCAATTTTAAATATAAATAACCTAAAATAGACAGGGACCCAACAGGATTTAGAGGATGCTTAGGAAAGACAAAAAAATTTCTAATCTCCATTCTTTCCCCAGATCATTTATCCTTATTGCTCCCACCTTTAAAGTTCAGTGGAAAAACCAAGAACTGCTTAATAAAGCAGTGCTTTGTGTCACATTTCTAAGCCCACCTGGCTTCTCATCTTTGGCTACTGCCAAGAAATTGGGCTTCTTTTTGTAATAATAACCAAGTGAATCTACAGCTGACAAGCCCAAAGCCTATAGCCAGGCTTTAGAGCAGAGCCAGCAGCCTTTGTCAAAGCCCTTTGCACTTGGCTTCCAACCATCTGCACAGTCTCATTCCCAGCCCAGCACAGACCTCAGGACCCAGCTCCCAGCCAGAAGCCAGAAGCAAAAATATAGCTTAGTTACCTCTCTTGCTGTCCAACTAGATTTGGGACACTTATGATTTGCAAGGGCTGCATTGTGTGTAGTCTGGTATTTATAAACCTATTTTTCTAATAAATTGTTTTATTGAGTGATAAGAAATAGAATTGACATCCAGGACAGGTGTAATGTGAATTTTTGAAACTGCAAATCACTAGAAACCAAACTAAATCTTGCACTCTAAAGATAGTTCGTGTAAACAATAGCTTCATACTGAGTTGTTTTCACTGGAGAGCTCTTATCCTAAATTGCATCTCAGTGAAGGGCACCTGGCAAACACAGTGGTGAAGCACAAGCTCTGCCCCTCTGTTCAAAGGGCTAAAACACAGACTGAAGTGGAACAGGCTTTCACTTGCTCGGCTTATCCTGCCAGAGAGACCCTGGCTTCCATCTCCTCGGCTGCTGAAATGAGCCAAAACGTTAGAGCCCTCGAACACATAGGCAGTGAACCTCTGACAATGGCCTGAACCTGGCTGCATGTTTTAAAGTTCACTTAGGGAACTTTAAAAACAGATGCCAGTGTCTGGGAGATAATGTTTAATGCTTCCCAGATGATTCTAACATGCAAGCAGAATGGAGGTCCTCCTGCCTAGGGAACTCGCTAAAGTCCTATTAACCACAGTGACAATAATTACATTGTAAAGAAGACTCTTCAATGCAAGGTGAACATTTGTCACAAACTTTGCATACTGTGTTCAGGTGCCTGTCTCATTGTATTCATATCTACTTTCTTACTTCAAGAAGAGATAAGTCATTGATTTTAAATTATGAAGCTATACTAACAAAATATTGCATGCTCAATACAGAAAATTTGGAAAGTAAAGTATGAAAAAAAAATAAAATCCCAAACCCTACCAATGAAATATAAATGACTTTAACATTTTGAGGTCTTTATTTCCAATATTTTTTCTACAAATAATTGCATGCTTATGCATTTTGTTTTTAAAAAAATAAGATTATTCATGGTTAGACCAGAATAGCTTATTGATGTTATTGGGATTATTTGTACCTTGAAAGTTTGAAAGTACTTACCATAGAACTCTATGGTTCTAAAACCTTTTTTGAATATAAATCTTTAACATCAAAATTGTTTTCATGACATTTGTCTGTGTAATATATTTTTCCTTTTAGAGTCAATCTTTAATAATTCATAATTTTCCACAAAAAGAGTACATTTATTTGGACATTTCCATTTTATTGGCACAGAGCTTGATATAGTATCTTCTTATGTTGCTTGTTATGTTATTCTTAACAGTAGTGAAGCAGGTGTTGCTGGTGGGGATAATGGGTCATAATTGGGGGGGGCATTTTTAGAGCACACACCTCACTGATGTCCCCAGTACTCCTGCCTCACCCCCACCCACCCTTCACCCTGGCTGTTGTTGAGAGCCCCTGAAGTGCAATGAGAACAACTACTGAGAGGTGCACTTTAAACACGCAAATGGCATGAAGTCGTAAAGAAGTGCTGAGAACCACCATGTGGCACTCTTACTCCAAAACTCCTTTTAGTGCAAGAGCCTGAAACATCACTAGAACAGTATTACCGTCATCTGGTTTACCCAGTATGCAGTATGATTTGAAGTAACATACTGCATTTATATGGTTACTTGGGGCTAACACTACTTATATTCAGTGTGGAGCAGACCATCCAAACTCATAAATCCTACCCAAATTCCTGCTATAAACAACTGGGCTCACAATTAGATCCAATTACTTTCCACTTCCAAGAACTCAATCACCTCTGTCATAAGATGTTCATTACATCTGAATTTTTATTTTTGCTTTCGTGGTAATTTACAATCCTTCTTAACATTGGCCTTGAGGAAGACATGGACAGTGTCCAGACCTATAAAAAGACTTAGGCATCCTTCTGGAGAGCTCAGTAAAGATGTATGCTCAATACACAGTGGTAATCCAAAGAAAAAAAGGGCAGTAAAAGTAGAAGGATTTGGAAAAATATGAACTATATTATTATTCTATTTCATAAATCATCTATGACATTTTTATCATTAAGGGTCATCTACTCCCAAAAGGGGAAAAAATTCTACAAAAGACAAATAAAAAAGAAAGCAAGATAGAGAGAGGATTTTCACATACAGAAACATTGGAAACCCTAGGACTTCGTTTTTGGAAAAGGAGAAAAATACTTCAGAGTAATTAGAGAAATGTTAAATAATGTATATAGGTTTAACAAAATGAAAGAAAACAAATGGATGAATAAGTAACTGGCATGCTATGAAAATTAGCCAATTTATTTTCATCAAAATCTACATAGCCACAATCATAACAATTCAGAATTTTTAACCCAGTTTTTACTTACTGACCTGAATTACTAGAGCATTTAGTTAAATTGAATAATTTAATGATTTTTGGTATAAAATCATATACATGCCAAGTTCTAAAAAACTAGCGCAACAAATTGGTGTCTGATTTTTTTTCTGTACTAGAAAAACTGTCAATCTCTAATTTAAATATTGTCATGTGTGCTTTAATAAAATATTCCAAAAATAAAATCAAGTAGTTTAAAGTGAAATATAGTCCCACATAAACAAAGGACCACCATGAAAATGTCATTTTCCTGGAGGACTCAGCTCAGTATATCAAATGAAATCTGAAAATCACACAACAAAAAAGAAGCTTTGTTAAAACAACACTCTCTGGGAAACTGTAAAGATGATTAACTCCCTACTTGCTGCAACTAAAGAAAGAAAGCTTTGGCACAGTTATGAGAGTACGATGAATGGCCTCACATAAATGGAGTATACACAGCACGATGTATAATATACACTCCTTTATATTTATATTCCAGTTGGCCTGTAAATAAGTTGAGAACAAAACTATATGTGTTCTAGACATGATGATTTTAAAAATTAGGACTAATTCTTCAATGGCATACACCAGCAGCAAGCAACCACCTTTACTGCTAGGTTTTAAAAGCAAGCTGGAAACTTTTGGGGAGAAAAACATTATGAGAACTTCAGCTCACCATTTGCTTTGGAGAACTATAAAGAGCCAGATGACCAAGAAAATGTCTGCTTTTAGTTAATAATGCTTCTGAAAGTGTCATCTGTGTTCCATGACCCTAAGTCTTCTAAAGTCCTAGTGTTCTTCAGACAGAAATTATTTTTCCTCTCTCTATGAAATATTCTCTTAATCTCTATACTGTACATCTAAAAACAAACAGATAGTCTAATGAATAAAAATATAAGATAGTACAGTGGTCAGCACACTGGTGCTTGCATTAAATGAAACTAGTATGAGTCTCAACCGTGCCAATTATAGACATAGACCTTTGGACAGGTTCCTTAACTTCTCTGAGTTTCTGCTTCTTCGTCTGCAAAATGAAGGTAACAGCAGGCTATCCCCCCAGCCTACTGGGAGTTGAAATGAAAAGCAAACTGTAAAGTGTTCAGAACTGTGCCCCATAAATGGCAAGATTTCCATAATACTGGCTATTATTATAGAAAAACTGTAGCTACTACTATCTACATTGTCTAAAAATATAGACTCATACAAGTTGTACAAACCTTCTTAAAAGCACTTTGGGGGATTCTAACATGGCTTCAGGATAGGTAGAAGCTAGATTCATCTTCTCCTAGCCCCAAACTGGATTTACAGCTAAATTATAGAGCAGTCAGCCTGAATAATCAACTGAGAGCTAGCTGAACTGAAAAACTATAACCAAAGAATTGCAGAAGTTACATAGAGAATGATAAGAAGAATGGAGAAGGAGAAAAGGCTGCCCCTCTGATCCATGTATGGTGACTAAAAGCCAGAAGTCTCAGCTGTAAAATTCCCAACCCCCAGTAGTATGTGGTCTCAACCTCACACTGGTATCCCCAACCCAGAGCAACAGAGATGAGAAGGGGAGCCTACATAGCATCTGGTGGAGAAAATCAGTGGGAATTCAGTCTACCTGGGAGAGAAAGAAGTCTGCTAGGGCGTCTTTCTTCCCAGGGTCAAGCAGTCCTATCATTACAGCTCCAGCCTGGGCAGTACACTGCCCAGTCCTCCAACTCCCGTGATACCACTCTGACATGCTCAGATCCAGCAGAAGGGTCTGCTGGCTGCATCAAGCAAAAACCTTTGGGGTCCTCTTTTTCTGGAGAAGCTCTTTGTGGAGACTCAGACAGTGATTGAACTGTGTAGATTTGGAAAGAAAAGCATTTTTCCCCACCTCAAGTATGCAGCCAACATCCTTCCCTTCACCTGCTCTGCCACTCTATACCTCACCTTGTTGAGTTCAGTTCTTCAAGGGGATCAGAGTACTGTGCAGAGCTGAGACTTTCAGAGCACATCTCACAGGGAGGCTTTTGTCTGAGAATCAGACTGGTGGGTGCTCGCTTGTATAGCTACATTGTGAGAGGGGCACTCTTATCCCCCACTGAAAGCTCAACCTAATCTCTTCTGGGAAGGGGATAAAGTGCCTGCCCCCTTCTTACAAGCTTGCCAGCACCACCTCTAATGGAAGATTC